>NW_027411644.1:117697029-118897029 GCF_047663935.1 Musca autumnalis | reverse complement strand
ACTCATGTTGCCGTTCCTACCGCTATTTATATCCCAAAGTCTCCCTGTTCGAGAAATATCTAGAGCATATGGCAACACCTCGAATCTGTACAACGAACACACAGACGCACATTCGCAATAAGCGAACAACCATACTCACATACATACATGGGGGATGATCAATGACGTAATTACAACCACAAATAAATGTAAGAAAAGAAGTGACAAACTAAACAATAATTACATGACTATGGCAAACAAAATAAAAGCACATTAATGAAAGGTAAAGAACATCTAGAATAATGAAGATAATTCTACATGATAATTGTTGTTGCTTAAATAAAGTAACTGCGTAATAAAACGTTACGTTACAATTCAAATTTTTAAATTAACGGAAATTAAACTAAACTAACTTAAACCTATCAGTTACATTCGTAACAATATGTACGTTTTACAACCTTAACGTCAATGCACTTTAGATCGAGAGAGATTAGTTCATTTTTAACTTCGGTACTTGTTTTATTATCAAGTCTATGTATGACGACTTTAAAGCATAGCCGACCAAGAAGAGCGAGCGCTTAAATTGTTTATGTGTGGGTAAAATTACACTGACAGAACAGAACAGGGTGATGAAATTCATATTGAGTATGAAATGAAAAACACAGGAAAAAAGTTGTCACGGCGTGTTAGCGTTCAGAGCCAAACATAGTGGTGGGTGTGTGGGTTCGAATCGTCGGCTTTCCTTTTTCATTTGCATTATAGATCATAAAAAAGCTCGATTAATAAATTAAAAAAAAAATAATACTAAAAATGATCTTCGCCTAAAAAGGCAAAATTTTCAAATAGAAAAAATATATTGTTGGCGCATTCGCTTTGTATGACTAAAATTAAAAATAATATACAGTGAATCGCAGTCAAAAGTATCCACTTCAGTTTCTTTTATTAAAACTGCGATTGCTAACAGTTAATAAATGATAGCGATTTCAACTTTAAAATTTCTTTAAATGCATTGAACAAATTGTCTACGGTTCTAAAATAAATTAGCATTTGACTTGTGTCCCTTATATCAGTGCTTTCATCAAAGCAAACAGACACATATACCGCATTTCGAATCCTCTCCTTTCTTTATATACATTTTTTATTGTTGCATTGCAGACGAGGCATACTGCGTCATTAAAAATATTAATACAAAACAAAAAATCATTTTCAAATTCTTCCCTCAACATATTTGCTGTACAACTGCAAAATCTTTTCAGTGTACCCAAAAAAAAACAAATAAAGCGGCATCAACCTGCTTGCATGACATTCAGTACAAGACTGAAGTAAAAAAAACAAAACATTTGCTCTCTTACTTTGCGTTCGGGTCGCGTTTGTGTGATTTGCCGAAAAACTTCGTAACCATATCAATACCTACGAACGGGTTTGTTTTAAAGGGTTTGTTGTTTTTGTGATCATGCGTAAAGTATTGATAGTTTTTTTCATGCAAAACTGCAATGACTTTATTATATGTTTCTATTGTATTACACAAAATTTTTAAACCGATTGAAATCTTTTTAACTAAGAAATCATCAATATTTTTTTCATTGAGCGTATTAATGATAACATCACTATTTTTTGTTAGCACTTTAATGGGTGCAATTTTATTATATTGGCCGCTTTCAGGCTGTTCACTGTCCATGGCAGCTACTGAATTTTCATCCTCATCATTGTCTAATAATTGTAAAGGGGTCCAGAAATTCCTTCTGGACCCAGTTTTACGTAATTTAGATGAAGACATTTCGTCTTCATCATCTAAACAATAAGAATGATTTCGATTAGGAATTTTAAACGAGTAAGCAACTTGGAAATAGCAAGAGTTAATTTGCACGTCTGTCAATTGCGAAAGTCAAAACAAGACTGACAACGAAACTTATTCACCAAAAATTGTTAATTGTGTTTTGGTATAGCCCCCATATAATTGTATCTCCAGATTTTCGGTATTTTGTGGATTTTAGCTACAATTTTTAACCCAACCAGCTGTAATTTAGCGTTTAAGGTTCTTAGATTTCACAACACTTCTCCACCAAAAACTGGCGACATATGTTCATGTTTAGGTATAGCCCCATATAACGGTGCCTCGAAAATTCTCCACCAAAAATTGTCAACATAGGTCCACGTTTTGGTATAGACCCCATATAACGGTGCCTGTTACATAATTTGACATTAGAGTTTCCCCATTGTCACAAACCTACTACAAAAAAAATTGTTAACATAGGTCAACGGTTTGGTATGGCCATATAAAACGGTAGCTCCAGTTTCAGTTTTTTTAGTTTTTATCCACATTTTTGGGGCAAAATTGGATGTCCTTTGGCATATCAAATTATGTATTTGGGTTCCCAGTGCCCAAAAAAATCTGAACATAAAATTGTGAAAATTAATCTATACTTATATATCTATATATATAAAAATGGTGTAAAAAATGTATAGTAATTCATAAAATGAGAACGGCTAGGCCGATTTCTGTAAAATTTTTTGTCAGTTATTCGTATTTTCGAGGAGAAGGTCTTTACGGAAGAAAATTTTGGAAAATCTCTCTGGAAAAGTCGTAAAATTGGAAAAATCGAAAATTGAGTTTTTGTATGAAATTTTATTCCTTAATAGCGAGACGAAGTTCGCCGGGTGCGCTAGTATATATATAAAAATGGTGTAAAAAATGTATAGTAATTCATAAAATGAGAACGGCTAGGCCGATTTCTGTAAAATTTTTTGTCAGTTATTCGTATTTTCGAGGAGAAGGTCTTTACGGAAGAAAATTTTGGAAAATCTCTCTGGAAAAGTCGGAAAATTGGAAAAATCGAAAATTGAGTTTTTGTATGAAATTTTATTCCTTAATAGCGAGACGAAGTTCGCCGGGTCCGCTAGTTATTTCATAAAAATTCAGAATATTTCATGGTGAAGGTTATAAAAAGTTCGACCCTACCGAACTTAATGCTTTTTTCCTCATTACAAAGAGTTATTCCAAGATCTGTTTACCAGTAGCGCGATTCTCTAACTCATATTTTGACAAAAATCGGTAAAACTAAAACGCAAAATTATGAATGAAAAGTCTGGGTGGGAAGTAGCGACAACTTTATGTTGGTTGTTAACTTACCACAAATTTAGTTAACAGAAATTATAAGCATTTTAATTTTACCGACTTTTGTCGGTAATTCGAAAAATTGAGCTACAGAATTCCACTACAGGTCACTTAAATGGCACAACAACTTTATTTTCATTGATAATTCTTCAGGATGTCAAAATGTTTGTTTACGTTTTCATACATTTTATTCACTGGCCGTATTACGCCAACTTATAATTTCATAATAGGTTATTCACGTTCACGTGGCCCATCCGAAAATGTGAAAGAAGATAGTGTGTGTATTGTTTCTTCTTCATTTCCAATACAAATACATATTCTCTTTAAGAAAAAATAAAACGAATCTGAAATAATAAGGCCAAGTTCAATCCTACGGCATACAATTTACCACACAAGGGGATTAAGTTGTTTCCTTCCATTCATGGATAATATGGATTGGAATACATGGCCAAAGGACATGGACATAAATGCATAAATTCTCTGGCGTTCAATGTTCCCAGTCATGTTTTGTCCTTGTCATTGTAAGTCATATCATGTGCAGCTGTTTCCAAGCATATTTCTTACCCTACCAAACAATTCGACCTGCCTGCCTGCCATCCATACATGCATGAACACGACGAAATGACTTAAGTGTTGTTACAAACTGTAGATAGGATTGTGCTTTTCGAAAAACAAAAAAATACAAATCCAAGCGTATTACAAAACATGTTGGTTAAACCACAAACAAGGAAGATTCCAAAACCATGTCAGTGTTATGTCTCCTTTTAATTGTATCCCAGGATAAACGCATTCAGTGATATCCAACGGGTTTTGTGGCAAAGGATAGGGGGTTTGATAATTGTAACCTTAGCTGCGGTGTAATTGTAACCAATTCTTTGGAAAATGAGACAGTTTCAAGTAAACGTAAAATAATGGATTAGTATTAGGTTGGTTGGTATGTAAGTTGTTCTGGCAGCACAAAATGTAATACATCAATACATTATTTGGTAATGGGATTTTTGCTGGGTATGCAATACACCTCATGTAAAATAGCCTTCAAAATCACGTGGGTTTCAATGGATGCGAAACAATGAAGTAAACATTTTTATTGACATTGGCTATCGCATCATTTGCCAAACCAGGTGATTATTGATACCTAACGTCCCCCATATAAGAATAGCAATTATTATTATAACAATTTAACGTGCTTTTTTTGATGCACTATAGAGAAACCTTGCATTTTTATTTGCTTACGAAGTAAAGGCCTATCGATGCCGTATGGAAACATCTAAACAAACAATTTCCAATAAAAACAAACATTCTTGAGGGTGCTTATAAAGCGATAATGACCAATAAAACATATTGTATACGAGGGTCGTAACAAAAATGTAATGCTTCAATGAAACAAACTTTGAAGACTACAGCCCTATTTAATGCTTCTTTATATATGTATGGTCTGTTCCCGTACTTTATTTAATGGCTAAAAATGGTGAACGACTCACATATAAATTGTGCGGTGTGTGGTAAGAAATGTAAAAACTTTTCTATTTAGAAAATTTTCTTAAATAAAATCTTAAAAATTCTCAATACTATAGGTGTGAATAAATTTGTTAATAATTATTATAAAAAACTTAAAACTATTGATTGCCAAGCTAATGATTTTCTACAATTGTCCTCGCATATCCGATTCCACAGACATTCATCTTATGTATTTATTCATTCATCTTTGTGTTGGTATTTATTCAACTGTTTCCTCTTCAACAAATGAATTCCCAAGTACATTTCTATGCAAAATACGGGAAATTAATCAATTTGTTGCTACCTTATGAAGACGATATCAGCCGAATAACAACAAGCGAATAATGCAATTAACGACAACAAATACAAATAATATTCAATTAAGAAGAAGACTACGGCAACAACATGAGAACGACGTCGATGATGATGATGGTAATGGCAACAATTATTTTGAATTAAACACAATTAAAATTCAAAATGTGTGTTTGACCAGCAGCTAATATTGAACGCAGCAATGATTCCCTCGCGCACCAACACAAACCAGACAGACAAGTAGCTGGTGAGTATGGAGCGTGTAGCTACGTAGCCAGTGCGTTCCACAATCCCAAAACATTACGCAAAAAGTTCAATAGTTGGCGATAGGAAAAATGTTAACAAATTGTTTGCCATTTAAGGAGCAAAATAAATTTAATAAAACGACACAAACAAAACTGTCAATTGTGTTGATGATAGGGGCGCAGCCAGGCAATGGAGACGATGTGCAATGACGCGATGCACTTCTCTATTTAAACTTTACAGATGTTCACTAAACAAATAAAAACATTTCCGTCAATGGAAATAAGTTGTAAACAACATGTTCGCATAAAAAAAATATGCACATATATTTTATACCATATACATATATATGTAAGTATTGCTCTGTCCCTTAACGTACCTGAGTCTTCCAGTTTTTAACACAATTTACCCGCAAAGTGTTCCCTTACGCATAATTTAAGGGCTCTGCACATATGTACGATTCGTTGAGTGCCGCGTCACAACAACCACATGGAAACTTCAGGAACAAACTGGAATCACTTATAGCTCATTTAGACTAGCCATAAATAGTCAACTGTTGGTGTTGGCGCTTTAATACTAGCTCATGCCTGATTTAGACTATGCTGGATTTAGGAAATCCAGTGGATTTAAGTTGTCATTTTCATACAACATATGTCAAATAAAACCAGATAATTGCAAAATCCAGCGTAGTCTAAATGGACTTTTAGCCTGGAGGGGCGCCAATAACTTGAAAAAAATCAACTGGATTTAATTATTTCTCTACAAATCTCGTTGCATTTAGATATACCTTTGGAGCATTTAAATGGTAGTCAGCTGATTTTTGTTCATAGCACAATTACTAGATGCATCAGCCCATTCGATCGAATTTGAATCGTCAGAAGAAGTTGTAAATTGAATTCGTCTTAACAAAACATACTGCAAATTACAAACTTAGTCTTGCTTGATTAAAATCAACTTTGTATATCAAAGCAAATTTAATTTTTCGCAATGTATGTTTGGGTGCAAACAAATATTTGTTTGGACGTAATATAAATACAAAGCAGTGTTTGAATTTGCTACCAGCACAGCACTGAAATCACTAAAAATATGCTATTGCTATGCTGTGCAGTTTTCAAAAACAAAATCGAAAACTGTTGCTGTGCTATGCTGCAAACATTAAAGTAGCATAGCACATGGTCTATGCTGTGCTTCTGAAATCTTCACAGCACATAGCATAGCATAGTCATCCAAAATAAAAACGAAAACTGTTGCTGTGCTATGCTGCGAACATAAAAGTAGCATAGCAGATGGTCTATGCTGTGCTTCTGAAATCTGCGAAGCACATAGCATAGCATAGTCATCAAAATCAAAAACGAATGCTATGCTGTGCTGCAGACATTTTAACAGCATAGTAAACAGCCGCAGTCAGGAAAACAAAAACGAAAGCTATTGCTGTACTGTGCTATGAACAAAATCAACAGCATAGCATCAAACATAACCCAGAAAAATGTTTGATGACAAAGAAGTATGTATTTGAAATATAACAGAATTTGCTATTGAGCTGTGAAACCATGACTAATTGCACATTTCGATATTTTTAACACACTACTATTATTTTGACCGCAAATATTGCTCTGTTCCAGAACCTGCAACAGTCTACTATTTTTGAAATGTTGACACTTGTTCTTTATAAATTTGTCAAAAAAATCGAAAATAGTAGATACCTTAGGTTCTGGAACAGAGCATATCTTTCTACCCTATGGATCTTTTATAGACTACTTACCAAATAGCCAGTTATATAACAAACATCAAATTGGTGGAAATATTCAACTGCTGCTCATCTATAAGAATGTATTTGTCTTAGTGCTTAGTTACACAAATAAATATATTTTTACTGTAAGGAACATTTAGAATGTTTAACGGAAATTAGAAAAATGCATAACGATAGGTAATTATAAAAACATTTGGACTAATCTTCTTGATTCTGGTCTTCAAAAAGGGACAATTGGTTTATGGCTTCGTTTATAAAGGCTGAATTTAGCTTTACTAATAATATGTCTTCTTTAGTTTCGTGATTCATTCGGTTTCGCCTGTTTTGTTAAAAATTAAGATTGTCAGAGTTTGAGCTCAATCGGAGTATGTTAACACGTGCCACTGGGACCTCAAAATTTCCATGGGCCCTTTATATAGCCAAAATTAAAATCTGACCCGATTTTCAAAAATGTTTGTGGGATTACTTGTTTAGCAACTTGTAAACTGTTTTCATCGATTGGATAATAAATGTGATCTGTAAAGTGATTTTGTGAAAATTCGCCAATACAAATTAAAATTAAAATTGGTGCCCATTTTATAGGGCCAAAGGCGAATTTTCACAAAATTACTCTATAGACCATGTATGTACCTTATGAACAATTTGCTATGAGGTTCTATTAAACCCATTTTAATTTTTAAATTTGTTTCAAGGATGCTTTTTCTCCTCATTGGAGCCTGTCTACTACCTTAAAATACGACTATGTACTTCGCACATAAAATGAAAGGTAATGACAGAATCTAATGAGTGACGTTTGAGAAAAGCCCGCCTCTCAGTATCTACGCTAGAGTTTTTAAAACTAACACCAACGATAGGATCACGTCCTACTCGTCAAACCCTTTGTACAAAGGTAATACCGTTCCACGAACGTTAAATCAATAAAAATACAGTCCACTGCGATTAGAAAAAATACTTTCACATCGTGTTTTATTTTTCTCTAATTTTCTTTCCATATTGCTACGCAAACATTGGTCCAATCGAGCCGGATTTTACGATCGGTCTCTGCCTTTACAAGGAAAACCCAAAAAACCAACAAAAAGCAACGACTACGTCGCAGCAACAACAACAAAGGATCTACGATCAACCACATCAATTTATTTTCCAATAAATTGCGATTTTTACCATCACAACAAAGGTATGTACACATTTCATTACGTGAAAAAGTGACATACCAAAATTTACAAGTGTTGTGCATAATTAAAAGTAAAAAAACAAAACCGTTTGTCGTTTTACAATAAATATTTAACGTCCGTCCGCCACCTACGATATTGCCGTCGGTAAAATTCATTTAAAAAATACCAACAAAACTAAGTGTCAAATCGCCCACTATTTTCTCACATAATAGCAACAACAATCACAGTGATTTTTTATGTTTATTAATTTCCACATTTATTGGTGTTTTCGCACATTTCTTTTATATTTAATATAAATCCATATTGTTATTGTTGTGTTTTCCTTTTATTCTCTTCTTCGTGTTCGCCAAAAACACAAAAATCATCACAACAATAACAATTCTAATATAAAAGAATAAATGTCATTCACTGTCCTTACTGCTGATTGTTTCCACCTTTAATTAATACGGGTGGCAGATTTGGCACTTATATACCATTTACACTACGATCGATTGTATTAGGGGTATTCCCGTGTACTAAAAATTAAAATTATTTTCGTAAAGATATTTTAGTGCTGTTTTCTCGTATTTTTTGAGTTGAATCCTTCGGATATTAACTAAAAAAAATTTAATTCGTGTTTTTGACACCGTGCCCCCTACCGTCGGTATTAGTGAAGTGGTTTTGCGAATTTTCAATTTTTTTTAATATTTTTGGAAATTTGTTTTCGGCAAGTGCTATCTTCGATACATTGCCATAGTTTACGTGTATTATACGATACACTCTAAGTATTTTGCGAAATTTTGAATACACTGAGAGAAAATTGGACTTAGTTTTACATTTTTCTTAAAATTTAAAGAATTGTTTGTGGTTTAATCACGTTAAACCTCAAATATATTGCCGTATCCACGATACATTATGGAAATAGTCTACGACTACTAATAAACTCAGTGTATTTTACCAATAAAATAATTTTATTTTGAAGCATCACGTGTTTTAAAATAAAATTATTTTTGTGCAATTTTATTGAATTTGTACAACTACGTGCATTATTTAGGAAATTTATTTAGTCTTCGACTACATTTAATTTCTCAATACGACATTTCGTGTCACAAATTGTCTTTGTTTTTGACTTTAATCCTGAATTTTATTCAAAATGCCCCTCACTCCTTTAGATTTATTCAACAGAGCTGCTGATGCTTTAGTCAAATTTGATGCATACTTCAGTTCCCAACGGGACGATGAGCTCGATGTTTATATCTTAGAATTGCTAGGAGCTGAGGCGAGAACATTATGGGAAAAAGTTAAACTACAATCTGATATATGCCTCAATTATCTATATGAAGATAAAAATTCCAATAAGGACAACCTTGTAGCTGTCGACATCAAATTCGATGTCGCATACAAGTGTTTTATGAATGTTTTATCGTCCATTAATAGAAAGTTAGGTGTACTCCGGACCTCGTCTCAGTCGCCTACTTTCACCTCTCCAAAATCTCATATAGATAAACCTACAGTACCACGTACTGAAGATACAGCGACCATTTCTGATGTTTCACATCGATTGACACCTTCAAATAACTCATCCCTCACATCCTGTGGAGATGTTAATGCTGGTCACAGACTTAATTTACCCCCCTGTGACATCGAAGTGTTTAATGGCGATTTTCTCTCCTGGCCTACGTTCAGGGATTTATTTTCTGCCCTCTATATTAACAACAGCGGCATAAGTGATATAGAACGCTTATGTCATTTAAAGAAAAAGACCAGTGGTGATGCCCATGAAATAGTGGCTAAGTTTTCGCTTACCCACACAAATTTTAGTCTGGCGTGGAATGCTTTGCAACAAACTTACGACAATCCACGTATTTTGGTGAACCACCAACTAAAACGCCTCTTTGACCTACCAGTTTTAGAAGAGGAAACTAGTTTAGGGTTGAAGACTTTGCAAAGAGGCATAAACGGGTGTATTTCGTCCATGTCTAATTATGACGTGCCGACAGAAGACTGGGATCCAATTCTAGTTTTCCTTTGTCTTCAGAGATTACCTAAACACTGCGTTGTGCTATGGGAACAATGCATTAAAAACAAGTCTGCATTGTCCTCGTGGGCAGATTTGGATCAATTTCTCACGGAAAGAATCCAAACTCTGACCTGCTTACGTGATATTAGGGGCATAGACTACGTCGAACCTCTAAATCACAACAGACTTTCCCATTCCACGAATGGTGAAAGCACTAAAACATCTGTGGCCTCGCCACAAAGCACACCTCGTTCATCACGGTATTCTCGTGCACCCTCGCCTAAATCGTGTGCTCTTTGTTCACGACAAAGGCACCATCTTAGGGTTTGCCAAAAATTCCTTCGACTTTCAGTTCCTGAAAGGATAAGTGCAGTTAAGAAACATTACTGTTGTCTTAACTGTTTGTCTCACGGACATAAAGCTTCAAAATGTAATAGTGTACATAATTGTACTATATGCAACAAAAGGCATCACACCCTGTTACATAGGGAGGTCTCACCGCATCGTACGTCTCCGACGTCGCCTGATTCCAGGAGTTTAGTTGCTTTAAATTCCCCTTCTACCTCTACAGGTCATCCATCTGGGTCTAATTCTAGACAAGTATTCCATGCCACTCAGAATAGGGAAATATTGTTAGGCACGGCTATGGTACATATTGTGCACCAAGGTACTACGTACCCAGCCAGAGCTTTAATTGATCCTGCTTCTGAATCATCTTTCATTTCTGAAAATATGCAGAGTAGAATAGGTATTGCCACAAATGCAGTTAGAGCCTCAATTTTGGGTGTGAGTAGGTCAGTTTCTGTCATTTCTGACAAAGAATGTTCCATTCACATTGTGTCTCCTTTGGACGCTACGCATTCAATGGACACAACTGCTCTTGTCGTCCCGACCATTGCAGATAATCTGCCCTCCTGTTCCATCCCAACTGACACTCTACCACAATTGCCAAATCTACGTTTGGCGGACCCCGATCCATTCTCTTCCCATTCTGTTGACCTTCTTCTTGGTGCAGATCTTTATCCGAAGATTCTGGCACAGGGCTCTCATACTAAGGTATTAGGTTCGTTGTTAGCGCAAAGTACAGTCTTCGGCTGGATCCTTACAGGTCCAATGCCATCCACCCATACTGGGCCTTCTATTTAGGGATTCTCCTTGAAATAGTTAGGATAGAAGACTGGGGACATTGAGTCTTTGGGCTCCAATTTATCCATACGGACGCTATTGACAGTCATGCACTTAACCTTCGGTGGTGTATGTGTTGACGGGTTAGTAAGCCATGCTAGGTTAGTTTTCCCACGAAAAACAGGGATTACATCGCCTACACTTCTCCACCACTTGCTACGCAAATATTGGTTCTACGACCATCTACTTAAACTTTGGCCCTACGGCCGTCTATCTTATGGGTTTTAATGGGCACATCCTAAAATGTTCATTATGCATTTGATTAAAATTTTGATTAATAAAAAGTCCTAAAATATTCCGTCACTGGATATTTCATTCAAGCTCCTCCGGGGCAAAAATATTTATCTATGTTCGAAAGAGGGTATCAATACTGATACTGAAAACGAAATTTAATCCCGACGGCACTCAATCATCCATATTCCCACTCCCACGGAGTTAATTAATAATAGACCATGTTTCGAGGCGTCTACGCGACCTCACTACTTTTTCGTGTTATTGAAAAAATATAGCTTTGATGACCGTGTTAGAGCCGCGAAGCATCGGGCTATATATATGTAAAACGACCAACGGTTAAGAGGTCCTTCTGACCTAAAAGTTTGTTTTATTGTTTAATTCTCGCTTCCTCTCCATTTTTCTTATGACTTGGAAAATTTCGAATGATGGTTGCGACGATGGTGTGAGGATGACGTCCCCATGCACGACAAGGAACAACAAGCTGATGAAGCCTACGGCAAAAAGGACAGCTGGTACTGTACCTCCTTCGGAGAATACAGTCCTATTTTTATACAAATTAATTTCGCCCTCGGCGACTCCTCGGAGTTCCTCCAGGAGAAACTTGTGGTCTCGCCACGTAAATCTGTAAGAGGTGGTCTTCAATCACCTTTTACAATCTTTACATGATGATCAAGGTCTCCACGAGGCATTGCACGATCGTGCCCCACGGGCACACGAATGTAAAGTACTTAAATAACTAACATTTAATTTTGCAACATAGCTGGATATTGCAAGGCCGGCGGAATGAACAATTTGCTATGAGGTTCTATTAAACCCATTTTAATTTTTAAATTTGTTTCAAGGATGCTTTTTCTCCTCATTGGAGCCTGTCTACTACCTTAAAATACGACTATGTACTTCGCACATAAAATGAAAGGTAATGACAGAATCTAATGAGTGACGTTTGAGAAAAGCCCGCCTCTCAGTATCTACGCTAGAGTTTTTAAAACTAACACCAACGATAGGATCACGTCCTACTCGTCAAACCCTTTGTACAAAGGTAATACCGTTCCACGAACGTTAAATCAATAAAAATACAGTCCACTGCGATTAGAAAAAATACTTTCACATCGTGTTTTATTTTTCTCTAATTTTCTTTCCATATTGCTACGCAAACACCTTATAAGCAATAAACAACACTGAACAACTCATAGGGTAATTATTATAAGTTTTCTTTTACTATTGGATGTATTTGAAAACGTAAAATAAACGAATTTGAAGACATTAAAAATATAATTTTCAAATTATAAGTTAATGCCAAGAAAGTTCTCCTTTTAATATTATTTTAACCGGAACGCTAAAAAAATCTGATCGAAAAATCCAAACTATAACCAAAGAAGGCTCATTTATAATAATGGTGGTTAGTGAGTTTGCTGGGTTAACATTAATTATGCTATGCTATGTAGAAATGTTTACAGCATAGCAAAGCACAGCAATCGTTTTTCGATTTCATGTGCTATGCTACGTTTATGTTCGCAGCATAGCACAGCAACAGTTTTCGATTTTGTTTTTGAAAACAGCACAGCATAGCAATAGCACTCGTTTTTATTTTTGATGCTGTGGCTATGTGCTATGCTGCGTCACTTTCACAGCACCAGCATAGACCTTGTGCTGTGCTGTGAAAAACTAGTAGCAAATTCAAACACTGATACAAACCAAAAGCCACAAAAAAAAAACGAACAGACACAAACATACGCATTTATAAATGGTGGTGTTTTTTTCTTTTATTGAAAGGCAATTTATGAATGACAATAGCATCCTCTGGGAACTAAAACATCATCCGACGGGATAGAGAAGGGGACCATTGTGGAGATTTTGTATTAATCATCCAGCAAGACTTCAGATATACTTTGACATTTCCACCCGTTCCTTCTCATCCTGATCGTTTCTAAGAGGTTATTTCAATCCATTCTAGAGATGCTGAATTTGAAATCGTCAATGTATATATTCCACCGCTTAACAACATTGGGACCAGTTATCACTCGTGCAAGATAACAAAAATATTCTTGGTACTACAACGGTGTGCTTATTGCGAACCAGGTTGTTGAATCCGACTTCGCCTCTATCAATGAGGATTTCTCTACAAGAATGAGAGCCATAAGTTTGAGCTCTGAGGACATTTCCATCGTCAGTCCATCGCCCCTGCCTGTTACATCCTGGCAAACAAAGATTGCATTAATTAATTCATACCATATTGCAATTCGGGTCACTGACGGGAAACCCTCATGCGCCAGGGAGGTTATTCAGGGAAACAGTTCTCACAGCGGCTAAACGTTTCAGTCCAGCGGGCAGAATTCCTCTTACCAACTCCCTCGACCAATTTCGTGCCCAAACCCCAGTTAACGACCGAATTCAGAAGCTAAATGCCGAGATTGATTTGCTTGTTCTAGAGAACATGCGTTCTAAATGGTGGGAATACCTTAACCAGTGCGACGTCAATTCTAGGCAGTTATGCTCCACAATAAAAAACTTATCTGGATCCAAAGTAAATAATAAATATCCTATGCTACACAGTTCTGCCGTCAATTCATTGAAAATCCATCTGCGAGAATCTCCAAAAGATATGCAACCAGTCTCCTTCACATCCAGTTAATTTAAGACCGCTATTTTCTGAACCATACATAGCTCTGGCCAGATGAAATCTCAATGCTCATGTTGAAGAAGATCGACGCAACAGGCTTGGGTTATCTGACCAGAGTTCTAGAGTTGTCAATTGTACAGTTGAAGGTGGACCGAGTTATTCCGATTCTGAAGCTCGGAAATTCCAATACAATTGGAAAATCATATTCCCGATTTTTCTTCTTTCATATAAAGCAAAAGTTTTAGAATTATTGTTGTTCCCATCCCTGACAGCGCTATTGCATCTTGATAAACAACAACATACATACACATGTTCCCACAACAACCCCGAAGGGGCAAGGGGACTTCTCTTATATCAATGTGGCCATTCCGATTCATACCCCCATTATTATAAGTCTTCTTTTGTTATAATTTGGATTTACCGAATAGATTTATAGCGTTCCGGTTAACTTAAAGTTAAAAGTTATCATTAAATTTCATGGAGGACCTTCTTGGCATTAACTTTTAACGTTAAAATTATATTTTAATTATTTTGCGTTTTAAAATCCATCCAATAGTAAAAGAACATATTGGCTCAACGATATGGGGCCTACTTTTTATCGCCAAGTTCGAACGGCGCACAGTGTTGCCGCTTCCATACAAATGTAGACAAAAATAGAAGGCGTTGACCTAGGTTGATGAATTTTTGCACAAGTACTTATGAGGGCACAGGAATGAAAAATATCAACTTTGGTCCATATCGGTTCAGATTTGGATATAGCCCCCCATAATCGAATAGCCTTCAAATTTTATATGTGATATTTTCTTAGGCTCCTGAGTAGTTTCACCGATTTTCGTAAAAATCGGTTCAGGTTTGGATATAGCTCCTATATAGATATATATTTCCCCGATTTTGCTATAAATCGCTCAATTTTTGATGAATAGTCTTCAAATTTAACATGGGACATTTCCCCAGGCCCCTGTTCAGTTTTACCGATTTTGCAATTATCGGTACAGATTTGGATATAGCCACCATATATATATTTCACCGATTTTGCTATAAATCTGTCAATTTTCGAAGAATAAACTTCAAATTTAGCATGGCATGTTTTCTTAGGCCTGTGCCCTCATAAGTACTTGTGCAAAAATTCATCAACCCAGGTCAACGGAAAACTGAACAGGGGGCCGAGAAATCCCATGTTAAATTTGAAGGTTATCCGGATTGTTCAACTGAACGAGATTGCCCAACTCTAGTTCTGTAGTGCGATTCTGTAACTCATTTTTCGTGTTACCGACAAAAATCGGTGAATTAAAAATGCTTATAATTTGGGTAAGTAACAATATTTTTTGGTAAGTTAGCGACTAATAAAAAATTTTCGTAACGTAATACTCAAGGCACATTTATATAAGGTAGAAGTGACAATCAGCTGTATTTTTACTTTTTTGTAAATTTGGTTTTCAAAATGTAATAGGGTCTACTCATGACATTTGGAACTTCGAAATTTGCTGCCATAAAAAACGTATTTTCATGCTGGACGTGTAATAAAAATGACCTACGACAGTTCTGAATGCTTTATATTTACATTTTGATTCAAATTTGTTCTATTTTAGAGGATTTTCTAAATCTATTTATGTTTTTCCTGAGAAAATTTTAAGAACGACCCTAGTATTCAATATTTTCTTTGACATTCAATTTTCAATAACAACAATGTTGTTTTTGTAAATTTGTTATGCCTTGTTCATACTGACGGTAATTCGCTCTCCATTCGTTGTTCGAGCCCAAAGTTTGTATTAATAAATTAATTAATTTTCCATACAATTAAATCACTCTCCGACGACTTTAAATCACTCTCCGAACGACGATGAAATATGTCCCATCTCTAACAAATGAGAGTATTTATCGAAATAAATTAATGATGACAGACAAAATACAAAATTTTATGAAAAACAACATCATTTTTAGAAAAACTGCAAAACATGAATGAAAAGTAAACGGTGGAACGATTAGTATACATTCAAGCATAGTAAATGTTGTCTTCTCTCTCTGGTCTCTCTCTCCTTAATTTTGAAAATAGAAATTTGAAAAATGTCTTGAAAACATTACAGTTTTAAGAAAAATAGAAAACATGAATTAAAAGAATAGAATATAACACAGAACAGATGTTTGGAGGAAAGAAAATTATTTTTCCAGTTCATATCAACTAATTTTGCATGTCTTTAAAATCAACAAACAAAAAGTATGATAATATGAACTATGCTGATATGAAGTATGTACCATGTTGTATACGTAATTCTGAGAGCGAACAACGTAATTAAAGTACTGGTATGAACATAGCATTACTTGGTGTAATTCATTTATGCCTTGGTTCTACTGACAGCAAAATTGTTGTCAACATTAATTTAAACTGTTCATTCATAATTTTTCGTTTTAATTTTACCGATTTTTTCGGTAATTTAAAAAATGTGTTAGGGAATCGCGCTACAGGTCAGGAATTCAACCGGAGACCTTCTGATATAGAAAATTTAAATCCAGAAGAGCTTCACCAAATGCGCATATTTTTAATGCAAGTGTAAAATGCGTTTAAATCATGATTGTTGTCGATGCGCTCTTGCACTTTAAAAATCAATATATTAGTTTGCACTTAACCGAACTTAATAAACCCACTGGGGTTCAAATGTCAACTTCATATCGCAAACGTCAAATAAATCTTCATAAAGAAGGTTAAAACGCTTTAATGCAAACACCGTTTATTGTCGCATTTACATCAAAGATGTTTTAATAAGATGCGTTATTTAAGTTGTCAATTCCATTAAAAATCAATCATATAAATGACGTATTTGCCCTAAATAGTTTTTTTAGATTTCAATGTAAATTAGGTTTGACGTTCATACTTTCCGTTATTTGTCAGCACTATATTGGATTGACGACAATCGTATAACAAACTTTCAATATCACCTTCGCAATTGAAGTTTTTGGTCTTTTCAATGTCATTACACCATTCCTATTTATGTTTACATTACAAAGTTCAAAAACATTCATTGACCTTCACATAAATAAATAACACGGGGCCTTTTAACTATAACCAACATGACTTTAAAATTGTTGTGCGTTACAATACACACTAACTGTCAATTTCTTGAAAATACTGTGTCTACTCGTAACATGATTAAAACCTCTCTAACAACTTCTTTAAATTATTATTATATAACTAAATTCTATTTCCTCACTATGAAATTAATAAAAAAAAAATAACAACAACAAAAACATGACAGCAGTCTATGCAGTGTACATCCGCAAATGCAATAAACAAACCAATACAAAAGAAAACGTTTAACGAAACATTTCCACTCTCTAAAAATGGAATATATGTATGTATATATTTCAATATAGAATCTAATTGTGTGTGACTACAATCACAATTCAAGCTTGGATATACGGCGTCAAGCGACAAACTGTCAGTGCTGTGATGACGTTTTGTTTACATAGTAAATACAAAACCATTTTTTATGATAAAATGTCAGTGGTATATGAATTAGGAAGATCCAGTCCATTAAATATTCCTAACACATTCACAATTTTCACACCAATATTTGCTGGGTTGTGTTATTTTGCTGCTGCTACTGCACTGTCGAACAGAGATACCCCAGAATTGACGAAGTGGGTGAAGTAGGTTCGTTGACGACAAATGCCTATCATCATCAGACATGAGACTCGGAATTCTTGAGAATATTTCGTATGCACCAAACACATGAAATGCCAATTTAAGGAACAGAAAAATGCAAATATATCTTTGTTCAGATATCATTAGATTGTCAGTACAAAATGCACATACATACACACACAGAGCATCAGAGAGTTGAATCTCTAAAAGTATCTTGAATACTAACGAACTACTTATATGGAATACAAAAGTACATGCTTATATTTACCCTTCCTTGATATCCATCCAACACTATCCTCCGACAATGAAATGAAGCTACCATCGTCAGTAGTGAATAATACCATAATGCTCCTCCACATGACCATGAAAACAAAAACGTGTAAATGACATTCACGCCTTTACATAGTAATTTTCACACCAAATTGATGTTGAAGGACAGTGTTGACATTGTTAACATGTGGAGAAAATAGAACTTTGTTTGCCAGTCTATTGTTTTTTTTATTGGAAATTGAGCCATATTGCAACAACGTGCCTTAAAAAACAAAAAAGATTTTTAACAATGTTGTTTATTTTTATGATGTTGTTAGTCGTGTGCGTGTAAACGCATCCATACATAACCTATAAAATTATGTAAATTCAATTAAATAAACATCAAAGAGGATAATTCAGTTAATATGAAAAATAATTAAAGTACAGTTTAAGGTTGTTAATTATGAATATGGTGAAAAAAAACTATAAATAATCTTCAATAATTTAATATTTTTATTTTATTATTTTTTCTTTTTATTTTTGCTTTATTAAGGCGAAGGTCATTTATAGTGATATTTAATTAATTCTCTTTCGAGTTGAGCTCTTAGGCCTAAGATACATTGAAAAATTAGGAGTCTGCCGAAGTCCCACGCATCCAACCATTACACTACGTTTCACGGGTGGTTAAGCCGATCTTCAGGTGTATTAGGATGTTGTTGCTGTGGCAGACGAAGGCAAAGCTTGGAAACTGGTATATATATCGCACTTCATTAGATAAATGTATATGCGAAATTATGTCAGTTAATTGAAACTCCAAACTTTTCCTATAGTCCTGCTTGGTAATCCCATTTTTCTATGTTCACAAATACTTTGGTAAGTTTTATTCCTACATCATTAGTAATTGCTCTTCTATATCAGAAGATTTTATTTTTGATTTGATCATCAATTATTGTCTACTAAAGTTTTGACAAGTTGATGGTGGCTTAGAACGCTAAGACGCCGGCAACCTTGACACTCAGTTGTCGGAGACCCAGATTCGAATCCCTGCCTGGCTCAAAAAATCTTCTGATATAGAAGAGAAATTACTAATGAAGTAGAAATAAAACTTACCATAGTATTTGTGAACATTGAAAAATGGGATTACCAAGCAGGACTATAGGAAAAGTTTAGAGTTTCAATTAACTGACATAATTTCGCATAAGCATTTATCTAATGAAGTGCGATATATATATACTAGTTACCAAGCTTTGCCTTCGTCTGTCACAAAAACAACATCCTAATACGTCTGAAGATCGGCTTAACCACCCGTGAAACGTAGCGTAATGGTTGGATGCGTGGGACTTCGGTAGACTCCTAATTTTTCAATGTATCTCTTAGGTCTAACAGCTCAACTCGAAAGAGAATTAATTTTTATTTTATGTTTTTAATTAAAAATTCATAACTTCAACATTTAATGATTCGAATTATGTACAATGGCACGAAATTAGGATTTAGGTGAAGGATGAGGCTACTCAGCATCTCTGACAAATATTTTTTCTTTAAAAATAAAGTAAATAGTAGAGTAAATCTAATTCCTAGTTCACTGTCCTTGTTAACGTATGAGTGATATTATACAAACGAATGTATAAAATCACTTATACGTATATAAGGTCTTTCTGGTGTAACGGGGTTTTGTCGTAGGCTGGGGTAGACTCAGTCGTGTCCAGGGTCGCCATAAGGACCCACTAAACCTTACGGAATGAAAGACGAACAATCTCCCTTTCCTGGGGGTAAGAATAGGAAATTTTATTTACGTAAAGCTAATTTACAATCTACTGATGGTGTATTCGGTAAGAAGGGTTTAATTAGCAGAAGTAGGACAGATCGTTGGCGCTGGGGGAATCGGCAACTTGGGTTGGGTGTTGGGAGTTGAAAGCTTCGTACTTGAGAAGTGGCTGGCGATGAGATGATCGGTGCTCAACGTCCGTTGTTCGGTTCGGATGTATGCGCTTTGTCGACGGCCGGCAGCTCGATGACTTGGTAGATGCTCTGGAAGTAGATGATTCGTTGTTCAATGGTAGCCGATTTAAGAATGATCGGTGCTACGGGTCGTTGCTGGATAGTAGATGATTTCACGATGATCGGGAACTGGGTTATTCGTTGTTTCGTAGAAGACGATTTGAAGATGATCGGGAACTACAACACCCGAAGGTGGAGTGGAACAACACCCGAAGGTGGAGTCGAACAACACCCGAATGTGGAGTGGAACAGCACCCGAAGGTGGAGTGGAACAACACCCGAAGGTGGAGTGAATGTATTAGCCACCGCGCAAAGGGGTAGCTCTCAAAATTACTTCCCAACCTCTTAACACTCTTGTGTCGGTTGGCGGACTACGAACACAACAACTGTACTCAAGCCCGTATGGCTGGCTCCAGTAGCAAGCCTGTCTTTCCCCAACGAAACTGGAGTATTAGTGTGTACAGTCGCACAGAGCAATCGAGAATTACTCTGCGGTTGTTATGCTGTCGCTTGCTTGAAACTGTACTGTAAGTCCCGGTCCACACTAGAGGGATTTCATTGAAAAATTTGCATGAAATTATGCGTCTCTAGATCGACTTCCATAGTAGAGTAAAATCATAAAATTGCTGTAGTGGGGAATTCGATTTAAGAACGCCTAATTTCATGAAATTTTTTAATGAAATTAACGCTAGTGTGGACCGGGACTAACACACATATCCCACAGAAATGCAAGTGACCCCACCAGTGTATGGATTGACAGGCTGTGACGCTGTTGGGTAGTTGGCCTTGCTGTTCTCTATTGGCCGGTTGTATTGTTGTTGTGGTAGTGTTGTTGCTTTTTGTACGTGATCAATTTGTCACAATTTGTAACAATTTGCAAAAATTAGTTGTGTTCCAGAATCTGCAAATTAGTACTATTTAGTACTATTTTTTCAAGTTTGTGCTAGAAATGCGTTCCTGTACACAAAAAAGTAGCCAACCTTGCAGTTCTCTTTGAACAAATATGGCGCTGAATTGAGCTCTCTTCTGCAATTTTCTACTACTCAAATTTGGCTGTGTAGAAACTTGCAAATCTAGCAAATTGTAAATTTGACATTTAATTGCCAGGGATAACTACGTAGGAAAAAGATTCAGTGATGAATATACACAAAAGGAAAACAAACAAGAAGTCGGAATAGAAAACAAAAACAATCGGAAAGGAAGAAATAAAAAGTTAAATGTAAAATTGTGATAAAAAGCATAATAAATTGATATAGAGAAGGAGTTGTTTTATCTTTTATTGGAGGAATCCAAAAATGTTTAATTTTTGTTGGAGTCATGTTTAGCTAGGTTCCCCTAGTGCGATTTTGACACAAAGTGACGACATTATTGATTTTGAAATTTTTTCACATTTTTACCACTTTTCCGTTCCCGTACATTATAGAAAAAGTTGCACATAACAGAAATTTTTGAGAGTTCTCTCTTTTGCAAATTTTGCCACTAAAAAAGTATGGGAACGAAGCTATTGTTGCTGGAACCAGGAATGCCAAGTTGGGGTTTTGTCAAAAACCATTGCTTAAGCAGGGATGTCAACTGTTCCGAGGAAAAAATCGCTACAGATCTATCACAGTTTATACAGTTGGACACTAAGCCCACCTGATTGTTATGTTTGTTGTCAAAAACATTATTTTGATTTAAAATACAAAGAAACTTAAATCACAATAATATAAAATCTGTTATGTTTTTTGTCAAAAGTTGTTAACAGAACTCTGAATGACCGACCTTCCATAGGTCTTTGATGGTCTGTAGCGATTTTTACCTCGATACAGTTGGCATCCCTGACTGGAACTCATCTGCTAACTCAAAATTTCTGCGAGAGAGAACAATTTGCGAGAGATATTTTGACTGATCTTTTACTGAGAGTTTGTACATTCCTGATGGACAAATTTCGTCTTGCCACCACTTGCAACTCTTCCTGAAAACAATCTATCAGCTGAGATATCCGTTGATTTTTTTATTTATTTTTGTGCAATTGCAAAACATTTTTATTTTGGAAATCGCAAGCCTAACCGTTTTGTTTTTTGGAGGAAGGGTCATATCTGTCGATCGCAGTCAGTTTTTGAGTTATGGAGATGAATTTTCTTATATTGCCGCTCAAAAAATTTTACACTTGCGCAACACTAAAATTTTGTCCTTTGCTTTCAGCTCCTCGAAAATCCCCAAGAACATCTGTTTTTTATTGTTTTTTTAGAGAAACCACTTTTACAACAAATTGCCGCAACTCATTATACCTGTTTATTATCAATTTTGTTGCTGAGTCCAACCAAAAGGGATTTTAGCCATCGGACTCTGGAGTTTTGTTGTTCAATATCTTCATCCAACAAACAAGTTGAGTTTAAAAACAAAACTTACCATAAGCAACTAGCTTAAAAATTTCTGGGGAACATTTCAAAATTATGTTCCTTTTTTGGCTCTTTTTTTGCATTGATCAAAAGCACTTTATGTTCAGAACTGTTCTGTCTCTGCAACTATTCATATTACATCTGATAGTTGATTTACAATAAAAACAATTTTGCTTATTGAACCCATAATGAGCTTCGTCAGCCAAAAATTAGTCTTGGAGTTAATGCTTTTCAATAGCGGTAGGACATTTTTATAATTTGTAGAAATTTTGAGTTTACTAAGGGGTAGTTTACACTATATGTAAATGTCTTATGACATGAAATTTTCCATCATTATATAGTCGCTAAAATGTGCAATATTGAGGATTTTCCTTACACCATTTACTTTGTGCGTCCACACCAGCAAAATTTTAATAAAATTACGTCTCCACATTGCCTGCGTGGGTAGATATGGAATCTTTTTATTTCGTGTCATATGACATTGATAGATAGTGTAAACTACCTCTAAATAAGTTGACAGTGTTAGTTCGATGATAGGTGTATGGCTGTAGGTCTATTCTGTAACCTTTTAACAATCTGACAATCGACAACGTTGTCGACATAAAAATTGTTTGCAGTAACGATTATGCTTTTCTGTAAAAATGTGGACAAATTGACGATAAACTTTCAAAAGCTTTCAATTTAGAATGTATTCCAAAACAAAACATATACACAAACCAAAGGCAAATCCAATATTGAACATTTTTGTCGATTTTTAAACTACGGCCATTTTTGTGTTGTTTCTATAACGACATTTTTAACAAAAGTTGTTAAAATTTTTTTACAGAA
Organism: Musca autumnalis; assembly: GCF_047663935.1. Classification (NCBI taxonomy): domain Eukaryota; kingdom Metazoa; phylum Arthropoda; class Insecta; order Diptera; family Muscidae; genus Musca; species Musca autumnalis. The sequence goes on along the minus strand of NW_027411644.1, from coordinate 118,873,827 downwards.
TACCAAGGTTGTTTATTATGTTGTTAAAATGAGTTTCTCGAAATATAACATTATCGACTGTCGTTAAAAAGTTAGAGAATAGGTCCACTGAATTTCTATGGGACAAACAAAATTTTGTCTATCGTCGATCCATTTCCTTTCTTAAGTACTGTGGCGTCCGATGTTGACAGCTCTGGATAGAAAAAAAAAATAAGTTGTTTGACATACATGCTTTCGGCCGAGTTCTCGTTTTTTGCGTTTTACGGTCCAAAGTTCCTGGATCAAAGCTTTATTTATATTACCTTTATTTTGTTTTCTTCATCAGAGCTTCAGTTGCCATCACACTCCGATGGAGGTCCTCCAGTAAGCGGGCTAGTTTGTGTCGCTTGGAGGTTTAATGACATGTTCTTCTACGCATCATTCTCCTCACTGATTTGTGTCCACCCAGTTTTGAAATCGACTGCGTTCGAGATGAAGTATGCTGCCATGCTCTTTGTATTTGTGATACTGGCCAACGAGAGATCGTTAAGACCCACCAGAAGAAGTGTGCCATCCTCTTTCTCCTCCTCTTCACTACCAAAGTCTCAGTGACGTATACCTCCCCCTTTGTCGTTCTCTCCCGCCAGCTTCAAGGTGGCAAACTTTCACAGGGAGTTGCTATACTGCTGACTACCTGTCCGAGGTGTGCATAGTTTGCGTGTGGGCCCAATTGGTTCATTAAAATATCCTCTTAAGCTCACTGCTGATAATTTTTATTAGACCGCGGCCTTGGAGGATATGCCACCTTGCGCTTTTGGAAGGTCCTAAAGAATGTATTTGACAACGTATTATTACTTTTCCAACTTATGTGCTGCACCATGTCTTTCCGTTTGTATGCGATTTCCTTCTAAATCAATTCACCATCCATTTTGACATGCTCACAAGTTATCAGTACCGATTCTGATTAAACTACGTATTCTACATTTCTTGATAACTACACAACGCCGTGAGGCACTGCTCCCATAACTGCACAAATTATCATTCAATACCATCGAAAACACCATTGGCTTTACTAATATGTGAATTCCCCCATCGTACCATTTAGTAAATACATATCGGCTTATTAAACCCACATAGCATTGCTTTATCGATCGATATTTAATTACTCTCATTAAATGGCAATTTACCAAATATAAAATCTATTGCATCAATAATCGACCAAAAACGGCACAATCAATTGCAAATCGAACGAATTAAAGGTGACAGAGACACATGTACCAACATACATACATATGTATGTATATGTACATAAATATGTACATACTTACATATTTGAACTTTGTAAACATTAAATGAAGGTTTACCACTCTATGGAATTAAATCAAAATTCTAAATCCCAATTCAAATCTGAGCGTCAGGTTTTGTTGTTTATTTCAACATCAAAGTCAATATACGTTGCAATAAAAAAATAAATTGATCACAATTCATTGGTTGGAAAATTATTTTTAGATCAGATTGACAATAATAAAAATTGCACAATTTCTATTTTGATATTCCAACAAAGATTGAAATGTGCGAGGTATAGGTGAGAAGTTGTTGAGAGAGATTTTTTTTTGAAATACTGAACTGTCGAAATACACTATTGTGGAAAAGAAAACTTCATTTTGACATTTTTTAAAGTAAAAATCATAACCTTATGTTAAAATATGCGTTTACGTTTTTGCTCAATTATTTCACAATAACAATGAATTTGACAGATTGTCTGAAATCAGCTGGCCCAACTGGTTCACCTTATGTGCATTCGGATAGAAAATACCGAATTTAATGATTTTTTTTTAAAAAATTGTATATTTCTTAAAGCAATTTCCGACCAAAAGTCAAAAGTTGTTTACTTTTTTATCTGATTTCGTTCACAATAGGTCTGTTCGATAAGACAAAACTTTGTACAAACTTTTACAAAAAGCTGTTCCATAACAAACTTGTTCAGTAAAGGAGAAATGAGAACTAGTTGCAACTAGTTTACTTGCGAAGTTACCGAACAGACCAAATAATTCATTCTGACAGCTATTATGATAATCAGATGTTTTTGACGCAACACCTTCTTATTGCTCAAACCATGGTTCAATTAAAAAGGTTAGCTAAAGCTATCTGTCAGTTTAAATTTTTTCTTTAGAGTGTTCCTAAAACTTCAAAATATAATACAATATATAAACAATCTGTGTATGTGTGTGCTGCTTGAAAAATATGTCAAACAATTTTAAAAGCAATCGAATTCAATGACTTTTAAATTTGTTTTTAGAACATTTGTATGGAAGAAATTCTTCAGCTTTGCATTGAAACAATAATTTCATCATATCCACAATTCGATTATGTGGAGAAACTTTGACACTTCATTCATTTTTCGCGTTTTTTATAAAATGCTCAAGAATGTATTGTAAACAAACCCACTTGTTGCTTTTGTGTTAAGTAAATTTGACGTTTTAGGAATTCAGGAAAAACCAGTGTTCTATAATTCGTTTCCATCTAGATCTATGTACCTCTTCACTTATACCATGGCTCAAACACCCTACTATTCCATATATAATACCCCGTTTGCACTTAACCCGATTTAATAAACCCACTGGGTTTCAGATGTCAATTCCTTAGCGCAAACGTCAAATAAATCCACATAAAGGAAGTTAACCCGGCAAAAAGCTCTAATGCAAACGCCGTTTAATACGAAGAAATCGTTATTATATACAAAACCACCCGCAATATAATTTATTGACAGAAATTTCCACTTAATCCTACTTCAAAAAATTAACTTGTTTAGAATCTTTATTGTTTGAGAATGAAAACCAAGAATGTCATTAACTAACGAAATGAAAATTTATAAACAAACAATATTGACTTTACTCACTCGCCGTCGCACAGAAACACCAACAACCAACACAATATGAATGCCAAATTACTAGCAATAATCAATATTTTATGCGAGTTTATCGAAACTTGTGCATATTTGGAATTTCAATTGAGCACAAGTTGCCGCCGGACGGCCTATTATATGCATAGAGGAAGAGAGGGTTGGAGAAGCTAAAGGCGGTTGGGTGGCCGGAGACAGAATGGAAACTGACATGAATGCAAAATTAATTAATTATTTTTCTATCAACACTGCTGCTATCGACTAATGATTAATGCCAATTATATTCACAGTATGCCATAAAAAAACTAAATTCAAAACGAAACGAATTGAGTGTGAAATTGGCATAAAATACAACAATTTTATGTTTCATGTCATAATTAAGTCATTGGGGAAATGTCGCGCCAAAATGTTTGTTGACATTACACCAAATACGCAAGCATACAATGAATAACAGAGGAGGTTGGCAACACTTCACATTCTGTCAACATAAAACCTATTTTCAAACACATGTTTGATCATTTGCTATATTTCAAATGTGTTGCATAGTCCGGTCCACACTAAAGCGATTTCAATGAAATAATTTAATGAAATTGGTCGTTTTTAGATCCAGTTCCTCACTACAGCAATTTCACAAAATTACTTTAGTGTGGAACTCGATCTATGAACGCTTAATTTCATTTAGTTATTTCATTGAAATCTCTTTATGGCTATATTACACCATATTTTTTCACATGTATGACACCAGCTGGTCTGTATATTAGTATACCCATGGTGGAATAAGAAGGTGTTACATCAAATCATGTCAAACGTCAAATTTGCTCACAATAACGCATTACTGTTAATTGCTTGTTTACATTTTGTATGTGATTTTATTCACAATAACGCATTTTGACAATTGGTATAAAGATCAGCTGTTTTTGGCGTTACACCTTATTATTCCACCATGGTATACCCAAAGTGACTACATACATTTGAAAAAGCATATCGTGTAATATAGCCATTAGTGTGGATCGGGACATATTAGCAGAAATACATTGCTGTCGTCTCCAATCCCCTCGACATCAATCACCTTTACTCAAATTAACATGATATATTAATATAAAAAAAGACGATAAAAGCAAAATACGATGATGGAAAAAGTTAGGACTCATCGATAATTTTTTGAAACGCTTCGACTATCATTGACATTTGTATGGATGTTATGTTATAAAAATGAAAGGTATCCCGTTGATAACACTGTGTTGTTGTAGATTGTAAAACATTTCATTAACAAATTAATTGAAGTTGCAATACATTATTACGACGACGTTTTATGTTATTAATTAATATTAGAAACAGCAATACATGTGTAAACAATTAATAATTAATTTAATAAGCAATTTATTATGGATAATAACGTGGGGAATTGGTATATCCATGTGAACTCGTAAGACTATTCTCGTCGAACATCCCAAAAGGAATAAAGATAGACTTCTCATACCATATAAACCATTTATTCTCTCAGTGCAGAGTCGCATTAAATTTTCTATTGTGGGCGTAATTTATGTGTATTATTTATTGCTTAAGAGCAGGTAAAGAGGCTCTTAGTGCCGTACAAAATTCCTTAAATTTGTTACTTCTTTAGCTATTGATTTTACTTGAGGGGTTCTAGTCTACGACTTGTCTAGCTGATTTTCGCAGAGTGTATCCAATACATCTCCATTTCTTTCTCGATTGGGATTTGAGTGCATCTTCTATAAGTCAGAATTTAAGGTCCAATTGTAGGCCACCGAATGTGTAAAATGATCATTATGCAACGGTTTATAGAGCATTGTAATATATTTGACCCTCTGGTAGATTCTTGCCATGTTTCACATTTTTATAAAACTATGGATTTTACGTGCGAGTTGAATATAGGATTTTTTCGAATTTGATAACGGCCGGGAACACCACATTTTCCTCAGTTTAGCAAAGTCACCTTTAGCTGCATTAGCAAATTTGGCTTCGTTTACATCGTCAATGGCTTTGCCATCCAGATGGAAGTTGCCAAGGTTCGTAAAGTTAACTGCGTCGATTTAGTCTTTTTAACATTGATCCGTAGTTGATATATCTCTGCTTTGATTTGCAAGCCATTTAGTTTGCTTTGGAAGAAGGATATCAATGTAATGTCGTCAGCATCCTCCAATACCTCTGTTTGCTGGGCCTTATACACTCGGAGTAGCTCATCCACCACAACTAAAAATATGGGGATTATTTTGAACGTAAACTCCTCGTGAGTTTTTTCACTCTCTCCCTTAACTGCGGAGAGACAAAACTCAAGGAGAATTTGCGTTCAGAATAAAGATGTATATGTTGAACACCGGCCACAATATCTACTGGTTCCGATAATGTGTCATTGTGAAGAATTTGGCATTGAAATTCTGTGTTGATTATTTTGAACGTAAACTCCTCGTGAGTTTTTTCACTCTCTCCCTTAACTGCGGAGAGACAAAACTCAAGGAGAATTTGCGTTCAGAATAAAGATGTATATGTTGAACACCGGCCACAATATCTACTGGTTCCGATAATGTGTCATTGTGAAGAATTTGGCATTGAAATTCTGTGTATTGCGTTTTCAATATATTCATAATTTTATTGGGAGAAGATATTCCCATATTTTTGGTGATTTAAGTGGCAAAAGCTTAGGACGATGTTATTAGCAGAAGAAGAAAGGAGTGGGCTGAAAACTTCGCTAAAATGTTCTCTCCAAAGTTTAAGTTGATCTTTCGGATAAGTGAGTTGTGAGAACGCCTATAAAATGGGAAATTTTTTAGTGCAAGTTCCACCGTCGCGCCGAGGCAACAGTCCAACGAGGGGCCTTATATGTATGTACAGGAATAATGCAATTGAGAGTTAGGATCTTTACAAATCTCTTCCCTCGGATGAGTATAATAGGGCATTTAGATATGACTTCATTAGCTGCATTTAGCGCATTGTCTATCATATTTACCATACAAAAATTATCCGTCTTAAATCCTCCTATACAACTCTGTTTTTTCAGCATGTTGCTAGAAAAGTACCAAAAGTTGCAAGTATTCCAACGCAACTTTTGCTAAATGCCAAATGCGATTGGCAAGCTAAACAACAAAAACAGAAATTAGAAGATGGAAATTGAAGATAATTAAATAAAAAGTTAGTTAATATTTTATTTGCTTAGAGATCTTCAAACGTCTATAGCGGCGATTGCAAAATAATGCGATGTACTTTTTTTGTTTGTTGACGCACAAAACACTTCGACTATGAAATTAAAAAATTGTTTTTCTCAAAAAATTATTTCCTGTCACACGTATGAAAGGTCATAACCTAAAAAGGTCATAATGTATACATAAACAAAAATCAGCTGACTGTCATTTAAATCTTTCAAAAAGGTATATCTTAATGCCGAAAGATTTGTACTGGATTTATTAAATCCAGTGGAGGAGTTATGAATACTCTAAATCAGACATAAGGTAAATATGGTAGCATGGGGCGGGTGTGCCACGTTTTTGTTCAAAATGTTCTAATATCAACACCGTTAAAGTTTTTTCAAATATTATTTTTGGAAAAAATAAAAGCATATCTCGGCTATAAGTTTTGATATATAAATGTTTATAATTTTGTTTTTAAAATATATTTTTTTAGAATTTACAAAATGTCTAAAAAGCGGCAAAGCCGCCCCCACCTATGGGGCAGCTTTGCCACCTACGTGGATGCCTTAACCATGGGCCTCTAAAATTTCATTTACGATACTTCTTCCTTAAATATCAACATTGTACAATAAAGGGACGTTTTATCTATTGAATAATCAAAAAATAAATTAAAATTGACAAAAAGAAACTGAACCTAACGTTCAATGAAATTGGTATGTTGAATTTATATACAAAAGATATAATATTGTATCAATACGACAGGTTTAGCATAATATTTGATTTTGACTTCACTTTATAGTATAGTATATCTATAACATAAATAATATCAGTTAAGCTTGACAAATTTCTCACATTAACCCACCCCAACCCCATCCTGGCAAAGGCGCCCCACCCCCAACATTTTTCATAATCTGAATAATTTTGGCATTTATATATGCTGCACCATGAAAAAGAAAAAATTCAAATAAACCAATCAGATTCGAGTTGACTTCAATAATATTGGTTTTATTGGCTTGATATTGCCATATTTTTATATATGTCCCAATTTACATTAGGCGAGTTTACTTGCGGCAATTGTCAGTTTGATGGAGAGATAGGTGAGGCATATGGTAACCCTTTGCCTCTCAGCCCCCTCTCTCACCAACAAACTGACAATTGCCGCAAGTAATCTCGCCTAATGTAAATTGGTACTAATATAACATTTATTGTAAATTACTTTTCTTAATGTAAGGTATAACAAAAATTGAGTTTAAAGATAAGATATAGGAATGGCCCTATTTGTATCAACTTTTTCTTCTGTGGGTTTTTTCCGTTTCCTTCTTCTGTGAAAAATAAACGAAACTTTAAAATTATTCACAACATATCACCGCGATAATAAACATGCGTGCTAATAATTAAAATGCAAAAGTAGTTTTTTTCAACAAAACAATAATTTGCAGCATTATTAGATATGGAAAGCAACACGCAGTTATCTAGCACGTGATTCAAGTCTGCGAAATAATTATTTCGGCCTCATTAAAATTCAAAGAAAAAATATACCAATAATAATTTTAGGGCTACTGTGGATAAAAGGTGGCACATGCCATTTGTCTGTCTGCTGTAAACAATACTCATCTTTCTTGGGTTGTTTGTTTATAAATTTTGGCTTTTCTTCTTATTGTTTCACGTTATTCGACTGAAAGATAATAAAATTGATAGTGAGTAGCCACCACCACACCACAGAAAATATTTAAATTTAATTTATCTAAATTTCTTTGTTTCTTTCCGTTAAAAACTGATTGGCGTTATTGTTAGTATTTCATTCTTTATTTGATTACTAATTTTCTATCTTTCATTGATTAGCGAACACAATTTCTCATATTCTCCACAAACTTCTATTTAAATTCAGCCTTGACACTGAATTTTGACTTTGCCAATTTATCTACTAAGGAGTGATATTAGAAATAAATTCTTTGAAGTTTTTAAAAAGGAATGTTTTAATTAAATTTTCATAGTCTTTTATCTAAAGAGTAAAGCAATTTCCAACGCGTTTTACAGAAAAATATAATAAATTAAATATATTAATAATATATATATGCGTATAAACAAATAACAATTTTCCGAAGAAATATTTATGTCAATATAGGAATCGGTCAATATAGGAAATGGCGGAATTAGGTGTTAGATCAACCTATATAGATAGGCCAGGGGCTCAATTCTGTTTCTATGAAAATGTGAAATGAAAACTTTTTTAAAGGAAAAAACTGCCAAATGAAAAAAAAATATCATTTAAAATTTTCATAGAACAAGAATGCAGCCCCAGGTATGAAAATCGCTTAAAACGTCAAATGGCATGAAACAATAATAAAGGTAGATGTACCTACATGGTTAGTCGGTTTTACAAAAACATATGGCATATAAAACTTCACTGTTTATGTTAAAGTACCAAATAGAATAAAAAATAAAAATCACTTTAACTATATATGCTCCAGAATGTTATTGCTAAAAAAAAGTGTTCCAAAATAGCAAACGTTGTACATAACTTATGACAGTGAAAACAAACATGCCATTCTATTCTCTTATCTTTTACTTGACTAATTTGGCTAATCCAACATGGTAATTGCTGGTATCCGATTTGCAGATACATTGATATTTCAGCTAGAATTTTTACAATATTTGAAATTTTTCCGTTACTGTACTGTTAGAACAAATTTTAATACTAATATATGACAAATGGTTCTTTCGTATGTGTTTCTATTAAAAATCTATTTAATTTTGCCACGCGAATAAACAATTTTTGTCCTTGTTTTCAATTTTAAGATGTAGTGTTACAGCAAAAATTTTTTGTTGGAACAGTTTACCTTTATTATTGCATAAGGTCAACAACAGTAAAAAATGTGAACCCTGATTTTGACAGAATATGCTATAATAAGAAAAAAATTGTAATCAGCTGTTAGCTGTGGTCTACCTATAAATTATTCCACCATGTATCAAACATACCACGATTTATTTACCAGGTCACATAAAGACCACAACAACTCTATTTTAACCGAAAATTCCTCAAGCAGTCAAAATGTTTGTTTATCATTAAAAAGGTGTTGCATCAGTTGCTCAAAACCAGTATAAACGTAAAAAGGTGTCCACCATAATTCATTACTGTGAATTTCTTTGTTTACGTTTTATATGTGATTATATTCACAATAATGAATTTTAACAACCAAAACGATAATCAGCTGTTTTTGGTGTAGTACCTGTACTATTGTACCTTGAATGAAGCAACAGGCCAGTTGATTTCACCCATGGTGGAATAAGAAGGTGTTACATCAAATCATACCAAACGTCAAAGTTGTTCACATTGCTGTGAATTGCTTGTTTACCTTTTGTATGTGATTTTATTCACAATAATGCATTTTGACAACTAGTGTGATAATCAGCTGTTTTTCCCTTTGTACGAGTATTATTGTGCCATGATTTCACCAATCTGTCAATGTTTGCTCTGTTCCTTTACGTGCCTGAGGTTACCATTTCTTACCATTTTTAACCTGTAAAGTGTTCCCTTACTATAAATAGCATACAATTTATATGATAGCAGTTTACCACTTTTACCATTTTCTGCCACTGTTACCATTTTTAAAAGTAAAGGAACAGACCAGTTATTGTAAATTAATCGTATGAAAGCGTAAACAATAATAAGTCTGTCTGGTTACTTTCCCAGCAAGAATTGTCCAGAGAGTAAGGGGTTTTCTCAGAGAGTAATAGCTCATTTAGACCAGCCATAAATCCTCGACTGGATTTAATAAATCCAGTACAAATCTCATTGCATTTAGATATACATTTTGGAGGATTTAAATGGCAGTCAGCTGATTTTTGTTCATAGCACAATTACCAAGGTAGATGCATCAGCCAATCTGATCGAATTTAAAACGTCAAAAGAATTTTTTGTAAATTGAATTCGTCTCAAAAACCATACGTCAAATTACAAATTTATTATTTAATACTGAAAATGTTAGCACATTATGCTACCAATGCTAAGTAAAGAGCAAATAAAGAATTATTTTATCGTTTAGACATCATAGACTACTATTTATGATGTCTAAACGATAAACAGTTGACTAAAATCAACTTTGTACATCAAAAAAAAATTTATTGTTCCGAATTGTTTACAATTTTTTATATTTTAAATCATTTTTAGTGTAGCAATTCACCGATGCATCTACCTTGTTTCTTGTGCCAGCCTGCAACTTTTTGTATTTTCTAGCAACATGTTGCAAATAACAGAGTTGTATACGAGGATTTATGCCAGATTTACAACAAATCCACTCAATAAGAGGATTTATTTTTGTATGGGAAATCTGGTAGATTTTGGCTGGATTTAGCAAATAAAACCTGATAATGGGCTAAATCCGGGTAATGATGTCATATCTAAATGACCTATAAGGGGTTTTTATTCTCATTTGCTAGAAAATTGTAATAAGTAAACAGGCAAAAACCAGCAAGCAATCAGATGGCTTGCCAAAACAGAACAATTTGTCCGCCAATAAAGGAAGCAAACACGTTGTATTTTATTAAAAATAAAAAAGAAAATGAAACAAAAAAGTATTTTTAACTTTACAAATGTGTTCTCCATAAAACAATACAATTAGACTATGTTATTGTTTTTAATTTTCACAAACATAAATCAACAAAAAACTAAAAACAGATGATTGACTGTTTTCAGGAAGAAGAAGCATTACTAGTGGTTGCTAGAAGAAATTTGTCCAGCAAGAATTTGCACACTCTCAGTGAAAGAACTGTCAAAATGTCTCTCTCGAATCGCTCTCTTTTGCTGGTTTTTTGTGTTAACAGACGACTTCCAGCAACAATTGGTACAAGTTGTTACAAATTTTAGGGTAACCAGACAGACCTAATTTTGTCAGCTTGAACGACTTTCAATCAAAATAGTCTTGTTGTTGTTACTGGTTCACCCTGTTTATTGCATTATGTTTGTCTACGTTTTCATAGAATTCACAATAAAAAAATTTACAGTTTTCATCATGGCACAATAATACAGGTACAACGGGAAAAACAGCTGATTATCACACTAGTTGTCAAAATGCATTATTGTGAATAAAATCACATACAGAAGGTAAACAAGCAATTCACAGTAATGCGTTATTGTGAACAATTTTAACGTTTGGAATGATTTGAATTAACACCTTCTTATTGCACAATGGTTTTCATTAATTCCCGTTTTCACTTAAACGGATTTAATAAACCCACTGGGTTTCAAATGTCAATTCCATAGCGCAAGCGTCAAATAAATCCTCATAAAGAAGGTTAACCCGGCAAAAAGCTCTAATACAAACTCTGTTTAATGCATTTTGATAAAAAGTATGATTACACTATGCAACACTGAAAATGCAAACAACTTCTAGTATGCATTTTTTGAAAGTACATATTTAGACTACAGAAACCCTAGCAGGGTTTTGTCCTGTCAGATCCAGTTCGGATTTTATGGCCTCATCTAACCGGGCTAAATCTACACTTTTTTGCATTTATCAGGCCTTTATCTCAGAAACGAATAGGATTTTGGCCTTGCTGTCTTTAGCAATATTGTAGCCCTAAACTAGTAGAACTTATCTTTTGAAAAAACCACATAAGAAAAACTCCTTCCAGGGCATCAAAATCTATAAAATATAGAAAATTTTACATAATTGCTGAAATTTTGGTTAGTATCGGCTAAACTATTGGGAGTTGAACCAAGTAACCTTTTGCAAAAATTTTCCAAATAAAGTTCTCAGCAATTCGTTAGAACATTCTGAAACTCTACAATGCTTACTTCATGTTGTTTCAGCGGTATTTTGCATCATATCTTTTACAACACGTATTTCAAACACAGTTCACACCAACAGTTTATTCTCACATTTCAGATTTCACTACATTATTGACATTTTTATTAAATCGTCGTTGAAAAATGTACTGAAAACAAAGGCATAGAGGCATTCTACAACAATGACATGTTCTGAAGAGTTGTGTATTACATTCCAGGGAATATTTTTCCAAAAGAAAACATACAGAAAAAATTAACGGTTTTGGAGATACGGTGCGAAATGTATAAAAATTGTGGAATTTTTGCATATATTTTGAAATATGAGGCAATAAATGTAGTTTTTCGAGTTCATTATTTCTCCAAATATTTTATTCTTGTCCATATCTACAAATTTGCTTCAGAGGTCAGAAGAAGATTCGCATCAATGGCATTGTGTAATTACTCCCTGTTCACACTAGAGAGATTTCAAAGAAATAATTTCATGAAATTCAATTCAATGATATAGAATTCGCTTTAGTGTGGACCGGGATTTAGCAATTAATTGATTAATGGGTTGCATTATAATTGCACCTGATTGGTTTTAATCTGTCAAATGTTTTGTTATTGTGAATAAATTGTATGAAAACGAACATTTTAACAGCTTGAAAAATTGCAATCTTGTAGTTTTGGACCTCTCCCTCTCTATATACATCTTACATATGAGAACGTATACTTATCTTATCCACCATATGGCAATTTGGGTGACCCTCACGGTAACACCCGAACAAAAACTGTAACGGAAGCACGCAATTGTGCTGTCGTACTGTAAGAGTCTTTGTCTCCTAAGAGTCTTTGTCTCCGATCACACTGATGATGTTAGTCCCGGTCCACACTAGCGTGATTTTCATTAAAAAAATTTCATGTAATTAGGCGTTCTTAAATCGAATTCCCCACTACAGCAATTTTATGATTTTACTCTACTATGGAAGTCGATTTAGAGACGCATAATTTCATGCAATTTTTTCAATGAAATCACTCTAGTGTGACCGGAATCACATATTTCTCAGGGCGGCGTTCTAACATTTTTGAATATTATTCTATCTCGTTGCACGTATATTTGCTTCTTTATCTCCACTCAAGAGCGTCTACCTGGCAGCTATTAAGGACCATGTTCCCACATCTCAGCTTGAGGCAGATAGATGTCGTAAGGGTGGATAAGAATCTTGGGGTAGTTAGTTGCCGGAATTCGGTTACCATCGACCAGTACATTAAACTCTATGCTCATCTCCGCAGTTTAACGAATAGTGTGGCCGTAGATTTAATGGCAGATATGTGCATATTCCTCCTGCGAAAAAATGTTTATAAGAACAGTGAAATAAGAGTTCAGGCTTTCACAAATGACATTGTTTCGTACAAAACGAGTTCAATGTCGTCTGGAGGAGGTGGAATACTGGAGAGGTAGAGGTTTAACAGTTCCGGGGATATCACCTTACCATGGGGAACTGAATGTTGCACACTATGGCATTTCGACTTCTTGTTCCTAAATTCCACGTACCAATATCGTCCATACAAATAATTGATTATGCAACGTTTCAAACTTGGCCGAAGAGTAGTCCGGTCAATGTCCTCAAACAGTGTGGAGTGTATGACAGTATCTATAGTTTTTGACACGTCGGGCGCCAGCAACACTGTCGGGTATTCCACCAGCAGGTATGTATATAGCTAGTGACTGTAGGTGTAATGAGGTCCCGGAACATCCTTTTTGCTACCCGCATATCAAAACGGTTGGGTAGTTTTCTGAGTTTTCCCATGATCAATGAAAGTGTAGCGTTTAGAGTTGAGAAAGTCTGGCGACTGCTGATGTAGATTTTAGGGAGAAATTATGGTTATATCTAAACTGTGACACTCTCAGCTAAATCTGATAGGGGCATCCTCATTGACCGTGCAAAATCTTAGGGTTATCAATCTACTCAGCCAGAGAAATACCCTTCTGGTCATTACCTACGACCGAGTCCCACAACTCATCATACGGATTAAAGTCCTCTAAGACCAGTCGGTTATGACCTTCCAAAAGCGGACTATTGTTGGTCATACAAACTGGAGTACAGCTATTAATCGGCGGGATGTATACGGCAGTTCGACACCTGGCAGCTACTCCCATACATTTTATGTACTCATGCGAGATAGGACTGTATTGAACAGACTGGTTCAACAGGAAAGCTAGCCCCAACCTCGACTTCTGGTGTAATCCTATGCCAGTACGTTGTAACAATCACAACGCTGCAGATTCCAGTTGTTGTTGGCAAAATTAAAAATATGTGTCTTTCTTCCGATCACATTGATTAGAGGTATTACAGACGCTGAGGTTTATAGGAAACTCTCCTAAGATTACTTCGTTTATCCACTGTAGGTATGCATGATCATTAATCAATTCTCACCATTAAGCTTTTTAATATTGTTGCAATCTCAGGCGTCTTTTTACATGTTTTCTTTATACTCGAACATAAAAAAGCATATTGACGTTAACAAATAGCAAGCAATTTTCAAAATTGGCATGACAGCATCAATTGAGGAAGTAGAGAATTTTATGTGGATAGATGCTAAAGCACATAATAAGGGTCATGACGAAAGCTGAAAATATTTTTGAAAAAAGACAACAAATTTTTCAGGATCGTACAATATATAATGTATACTCAGGGCTCAAACAAAATGTCCAGCCCCTACTTATTTATTAATATTATGTTTTAATATTTATAATAAACCAACTTTTGTGAGACGGTTTATTGTTCATGAATATGGATTAAAATCGGAAATCATAGAATATGGATCTGGATAAATATGTATTTGTAATAGCTGTTGTAAACATTGAATTTAATAAAAAATTAATGCAGTCCATGATTACAACAAACTGATTTAATCGATTTGTTATTTTTTATCGGAAATCGCACAAAGGTGGAAATATGCATGGATGGAAAAGACAATGCCCCGCTCAAACACACAATCAATATAATATTGATATGTTATTTGTGATTTCTATTTGTAAATAACAACAACAATTTAAGTTTTCAGTTTTAATTAATTCTTGTTAAGCTGCTCGCTCCACTAACTAAACGGCAATTGAGATGCCTGACTGAATTTGAGTTGTTTGCATACTTTCACCGGACTTAGATATTTATGATGAATTGAGAATAGAATGATTTGTGGAATATTGATTTTTATTCCGACGGCATATTACTAAATCAAATGAAAAAGGTTAGATCTAATAATTGCAAGTAAGAAATACTTAATCACATAATTTGTTACTGGCTTGCATTTCCTTATTACTCTTGATTACTAAACTCAATTAAATTGAGACCATATTTGGACTTTGAGACCATTAAGGCCAAGATCGTTTGGATTCTTTGCAGGCTATGAAAATCGATTATCATGATGTTTTCAAGTAGTATTTAGAATTGAGATTTTAGATTCACTTGCTACAAATTATTTAATCATACGAATGTAAACGTATTTCTTGAAATTTTGCCTGTTAGGGCGAAGATCATTTTTAATGATTTTTATTAATTTTCTCGTTTAGAGTTAAGCTTGATGATCGGAAATTGTTTTGCAAGTGAAAAAGGAAAGCCAAGGACTCGAACCCACACAGTCACCAAATTACGTGACATGGTTTCGCTGTTAGTCGAGCCGCCCTTCAGACGTATCGACTGTGTAATGGCTTCTCTGTCCTAGAACTTTTCGTTTTTCAAATGCAAATGTGTTTTGAGTCCTTGGCTTTCCTTTTTCACTTGCAAAAAATTTCCGATCATCAAGCTTAACTCTAAACGAGAAAATTAATAAAAAGCATTAAAAATTATCTTCGCCCTAACCCTGCGTTTACAAATGACAGGACAGTTGACTTAATGTATTGATTGTCAAAATACCAAAACTTGCCTGTGTGACGTAGGCGTCCAGACAACTGCAAAAACAGTTGTAAAATTATTAATGAAAATCATCGATTTCTTCTTGTTTTCTGTTCACATATTTTGTTTTTGTTCATGTTCTTTTGTTTTCAATACATTTCAATTATCATATCACTTCTTTTTTTACGAACATGTCAAAAATTTGTTAACCCGGCTGTCTGTGAAAAAATGATGGACAGCTGGGAGACAAAAGACAAATGTATGTATGTATGTGTTAGTAAATCAGAGTTGTATTTGAAGACAAACTGTCTGGTGTAAATGCCTAGTTACAGGCAAAATTTTAAAAAATAAAAAACAGTCTGATCCCGCCAAGGATTTGAACCCACGTCCTTGAAAACATATCAAAAATGTTGTCACGGCGTGTTAGCGTTCAAAGGCAAAACTCATAACTTCAAAGGCAGCGCAAAATAGCGTTTGTCATGAAGAAATACATTTCAACGGTCAAATATCCGTTAATGTATAAAAACACATTTGCATTTGAAAAACGAAAAGTTCCAGGACAGAGAAGCCATTCCACAGTCGATACGTCTGAAGAGCTGCTCAACTAATAGCGAAACCAGGTCACGTAATTTGGTGACTGTGTGGGTTCGAGTCCTTTCCATTTTCACTTGCAAAAAATTTCCGATCATCAAGCTTAACTCTAAACGAGAAAATTAATGAAAAACGTATTTCGTTTATAACCGGATTTAATAAATACACTGGGTTTCAAATGCCGTTTCCATTGCGTATACGTCAAACAAATCCTAATAAAGAAGTTTAACCTGGCAAAAAGCTATAATAAAAAATCATTTCCTCGAAAGTAGTCTTTTACAGCATCATGTATAGTACCCTATTATTATTGTTATTAATAAAATTCCATCTGCTGAAAATATTTACATAAGGCTTTTTAATTTACATACGCATGTACATACATATGTATGTACATTAACATGCAGACAGTTTAAAATTTGAACAATCACAGAAAAATGTTAATTATTTACTTTTGGCATGCTATCAACAACAAAAAAAATGCAAAAATGAAATAAACGATTAAAATATCAAAAGTATAACACAAAGGAATGCATTCCGCACAGGTGAACACATATGCAAATATTTACTTGGATGGATTGTGGTAATGCTTGAATTTTAAAGGAGGCGGTCGTCGCATCATTTCATTTTGTTAATTTCCAAAACAAACATTAACCCTCTCGTGCAAGGGTAATGTTATTTGGTTGGAAATATTAGGTCTGTCTGGTTACCCTAAAATTTGTAACAACTTGTACCAATTGTTGCTGGAAGTCGTCTGTTAACACAAAAAAACCAGCAGAAGAGAGCGATTCGAGAGAGACATTTTGACAGTTCTTTCACTGAGAGTGTGC
This sequence comes from Musca autumnalis, assembly GCF_047663935.1. NCBI lineage: Eukaryota > Metazoa > Arthropoda > Insecta > Diptera > Muscidae > Musca > Musca autumnalis. The sequence goes on along the minus strand of NW_027411644.1, from coordinate 118,856,740 downwards.
AAATTCTTGCTGGACAAATTTCTTCTAGCAATCACTAGCAATTCTTCTTCTTCCTGAAAACAATCAATCATCTGTTTTTAGTTTGTTGCTGATTTAAGTTTGTGGAAATTAAAAACTATTTTATTGTGGAAATAACATAGTCTAATTGTATTGTTTTATGGACAACAAATTTGTAAAGTGGAAAGAATACTTTTTTGGGTAATTTTCTTTTTTATTTTTAATAAAATACAAAATTGTTGCTTCCTTTGGTTCCTTCATTGGCGGATAAATGGTTCTGTTTTGGCAAGTCAGCTGATTGCTTGCAGATTATTGCTGGGAAGGTGTCTGTTTACTTTTTACAATTTTCTAGCAAATGAGAATAAAAACCCCTTACTCTCTGAGAAAGTTCTTGCTGGACAATTCTTGCTGGGAAAGTAACCAGACAGACTTATTACTAGGCAATATTAATTTCCGGTTAGAAGTTCTTTGCTTTTCGATTAAAATACTCGTCTCTCAATGAGAACCATAATGGATTTAGTAAATTCAGAGAATTTACAATGTCAAATCCATTACATATACATTAAATAAATCCTCATAAAGGAGGTAAAACAGTCAGGAAGCGCTATATAAACATGCTACAACAAAATAATAACATTTTATTTCTCAGTAACTTCTTTTCAACGCTCTATTTAAAGCTTTGTTCCAGAACTAAAAAGTTTTTAAAATTTTTTGCGACTTTTACCCATTTTACCAGAAAAACCGTTCCCGTACGCAAAAAAGTTGTAAAATGTTAATTTCTCTTTACACAAAAATGGCGCCGAATGGCGCTCTCTTTAAAAACTTTTCACTCGATAAATTTGAGCGTAAAAAAAAGTAACATGATTACCGGCGTCTGTTTGGCTGCTACGTTGACTTTGACATTTGTTCCAGCTTTTTTGACGTTTTTTCCATTTTTGCGTTCCCGAACTTTTTGAAAAACCTTTTGTGTGAAAACAATTTTTCTCTCTTCTTCAAGTTTTACTATTAAAAAGTACGGGAACAAAGCTTAAATTGATGCGAGGGTACAAAAAATACCAACCTTCCCACTTCAATAGGGAATTATTAACAAAATACGCAAAGTCCACATCTCCATCAAAAACAAACACGAAAAATCAAACTCTACATTTTTAGAATTAACTGCAATTCTTTAGGATTTTCTGTAGAGTGAAGATCGCGTTTATGGTGGATTCTTTGGATTCTTCTTCTATTACCCTTCACTCCCTGTGGAGCATAGGGAGCGATGCTTGACTGATGTCGTTTCATAAATAGTTTGCTGCTTTTAGTTCTGCCTCAATCGAACTTCCGCACGTTTTAGCTGTTGCACAACACGCCGGTCTCTACCCTGGCAATTCCAACAAAGCGATTGACCTATCCAACGGCATTTCCGTTGATAGACCTCAACGGGAGCTGCTGTTACTTGGCTCAGTAGACATACGTCATCAGCGTATTCCAAGTCTTCCAGGTGTTTAAACGGTGTCCACTGGATTCCACGTTTGTCATTCAAAGCTGAAGCATTACATCGTCGATGACAAGGAAGAAAAGTATTGGTGAAAAAATACATCCTTGTCTGGAGTCGGTGTACATGGCTTTGATTAAGTTGAGAATTTTTGGCGGTATGTTACGTCGTACTAGGATATTCCATAGAGAGAATCGGTTAATGCTATCAAAAGCTTTCATGAAGTCTATGAATGCCAAGTATACTGGTGTGCGAAACTCATAGCACTGCTCCAATACTATTCTTACAGTGTTAATAAGGTCAACACATGAACGATTCTCTCTGAATCCAAACTGATTCTCTCGGAGTGTATCAATGACCCGTCAGATATTCGGGTTAGAGTTATGCGACTTTATATTTAGCTTGGGATTGGTAGTAATGTAATTCCCCTGTAATTTTTCCCATTTTTGGATTCCACCTTTTTTGGTATTTTTTTCATGATACCTTCATTCCAAGAAGAAGAAAATACTTCAAAAAATGTTTACTATATACGGGTGCCATAATGTTGCTGATTGTTCTTCATCACAATGAAGCATTTCCGCAGAGGTATTATCATTGCCTGGGGCCTTGTTATTTTGGCGGTTGGCAACGAAGTGTGGCCTATTGGCGTTGTTAGTGTTGACTTGAAATGTTTCATCCGCATAATGACCTTGATATGTTGTATAGCTATTTGACGTCGCCTCTTCTAGCAGCTAGGTTTGCTTGTTCATCAATATATTATCGTTTGTCTCTTTTTGCAGACAGATTTTGATAGAGCATACGTAGATCTGTAGCATCTCTATTTTCCAGGGTTTAAAAGCCAGCATCTAAAAACATTAGCATCAGCTGTACACTTCAACTGCTACACAATATTCACACACACGGCTAAATGAGAAACCGAACGCATATTTATTTTTGTACATTTTTGCTTATTTCGTTATTCATGCCTAATCTTTTTTTCGTTAGGCATAATCGACAACCACGCTACATATTTAGCAGTCGGCTGACCATTCGTCGCTGCGAATTAGCCAGAGAGGGTGTTTTTTGTCATTAGAGTTGCCAACGCAGTAATAAAAAAGATGTCATTTAATGTCAAAATGCTTCCATCATATGGTAAAACCTAAAGAATACTAATTATTATTGTTTAAAAATAAAAAAAATTTTGAACGGCTTCGCCAAAAATTCACATTTCCTTTGAACGAAAAAGTGGAATTAATTATATCGTGATTTTTAATGCATTACACTGGTAACCCTGATCTCAAAAACAATTGTTTGCTGAAATCATGGCTAATGCTAAGTTTACATTTACGAAATCCACTCGATTTCAACTGTCAATTCCATAGCTCAAACGTCAAATGAAATCTCATCTTGATTTCATTTGACGTTTAACCTATGGATTTGACAGTTGAAATCGAGTGGATTTCGTAAATGTAAACCAAGCATAAGCCGTTGAAACTTTGTTGCTTATTCTCTTTTCTGATATGTGTTGATCATGTGTGCTGCAAAATATGAGTATGTGTGTCTGATGCTTTTTTATTAAAGCGACAATATCAAATAGCATCAGCATCGCTAGCAATATTTTTGTGAAATTTGTTGCTACATGTTGCCGTTGTTCATTGTTGCTAAACATATTTCGAAGAAATTTTAGCAGGCAAAGCTGCAAATATTCGGTGCTTTTGCTAATATGGCGTTAGCATTTTAAACCCTGCTATTTTCATTTGAGATTCTAATATTCAGAGCATTACGTTGTTCAACCATTTACCACGTATTATTACTAATCCAATCTTTCCTCTTATGGTTTTTGAAACCTATTGTTGTTTGGCGGTCTCATTATAGATGTTTGTGATATTAGGAGGGTTGGCGTTTTTTATTTGGGATGACGACTTCTATTTTGTTTTTCAAAATAGTCAGGCTTAATCCCATAGTCGCTGTTTTAATATTTTATTGAAACAACTTTAATTTATTAGTGGTATTTTGAAAAATAAAATAGAAGTCGTCATCCCAAATAAAAAAACGCCAACCCTCCTAATTGTGAGACCGGGCACCGTCGAAATTTTGTTTATTGCTGTAGTATGAAATACCAACAAATTAGTTATGTGTTTTTCGCTGAGAATCGACGAACGCATAGCAGTGGGAAAGATTTGGTCTTGTTTGCAATAAAGTTGCTCGAGTTTAGGTAATGCCAAAGAAATTATCGATCACAGCGGGCAATTGACACTTGGGTACAAAAAGTTTCTTGTTGAAAAACAAGAAACAATGGAACTGATGAAGATCTGTGGCGAGATCTGAAACTATAGTCTTCCCTGCCTTACCCCTTGGTAAACATCGCCAATTTTTCCCAGTAATAAATTAAAGTTGTTTTAATAAAATATTAAAATAACGACTATGGGATTAAGCCTGACTATTTTGAAAAACAAAATAGATGTTTGTGATATTTGTGTTAATATCGTTGATATTGAGGTGTCTGTTGTTCGTGACATGAGGAAGTTGACTGCGATCGATGCCATAAAGACATTGCGGTGTTCTTCCAATTTTAGTTTCTCCCCATAGAGTTTGCGATTTGTTTTGGTTGCATTTGATCTTAGACTCGCCAACTTCAATCTAGCTTTAGTCATTACTAAGTTTTGGTCGCTTTTAATGTCAGCTCCTCGCTTTAATCGCACATCCAGTAGAAAAAATCGCCATTTGGAGTTTATCGATTTAAGTTTTGGTAATACGGTTGGGAGAAACCCATGTTATCTTATGCTAAAGTTTGTTTCTCTACAAGTGGTGTCTTAAGACACGCCGTTCCGACTCGGCAATAAACAGTAGGTCCCATATCATTGAGCTAATATGAATCGGGTGCACTCATTGATATGAGGGAAGTCTCCCTTGTGCATTGCCTCCCACCAAAAACTGCTTATAACAGCATAACTCTAGTAATCGGCATCCATTGTCATTTCTTAGCCCGATGCCATGTTTCCCCATGTAGGGTTCAACTCCAATGTTATCTGAACCAACTTTAGCGTTGAAGTTGCCGAGTAAGATTGTTATGTCGGAACCGTGCGTATTGCTATTCATCAAACTGCTAAGTGCGTCATAGAAGTTTTCTTAGATTGCGTACTCTGGTTTTAAGTTTCAGTACCATCAGTCTCTCATTAGTAGGGTACCATGTTACCACGGACTTGGCAATTTATTGATCATCAACAGTCCAACACCTCTACTATGTTCTTACACTTCTGGTCGACCGGAGTAAGGAAATACAGTGTTTTCATTTATCAGCTCATCTTGTCCTGTCCACCTTGTTTCGTGTACGGCCAACAAGTCAATTTTGTAGCGCAGCATTTGGTCTTTTTTATTTTTATTCATCGAAATGTTTTTGCATAGATTAGGCACCTCCAAAATCCTTGTGCCAGCTACCGAAGCAGGTGGATTTCTCTTACGATTATCCCTTGGAGTAGTGTATTATCTATAGTTGTTTCTTTCCTTTCCTTAAAAACATCAGTATACTAAGTAATTGGGAGATGAGTCTAAAGACACGTTTTAAATGTTAATATAGCGGGCCGTTCGACCCTGGCAAACAGACGCTGCAGGTATTTTATTACACAGCTGTCCCTAATATGGGAAAACAGGCGCTGGCACCGAGACAATCGCTCACGGAATTCACGTGGGGTCGTTAAGCCCGTCATCCCTTTTTAAGGAATGCTCCTGTGGTGGATTAGCCAGTTGTAAACAAATCCAGCTTTTGTATTGAGCTTCTTCAAACTGATTCCTTACGCTAAAAATGGTGTTAATAAAGGTAGGTACAATTAAATGAGGGGCAATATGCCGATATACCAACAAATTTCAGGTGGAAAGTTTTGTACCTCCGACGAAGACTAAATACCAAATTTAAGCCAATTCGTTGGAATATTGAGGCCACAACCTTCAAAATACCGAAAATTGGGATGCACCGTTTATGGGGACGTATACCGATTAATTTAATATGGAAAGTTTATACCCCACATGAAGACTAAATACACAAATATCAGCCATTTCGGAGAAATATTGAGGCCAGAACCTTCAAAATACCGAAACTCGTGAGGTACACTTCTATGGGGCAATATGAAGGCGTGGACCTATACCTACAAATTTCAGGTGAAAAGTTTTGCACCCCCAACGAAGACTAAATATAAAATTTCAGCCATTTCGGTGTAATATTGAGGCCCCAACCTTCAAAGTACCGAAAACTGGGATGTGCCTTTCTATAGGGGTTATATGAAGGCGTGGACCTATACCGACATATTCAGAGGAGAAAGTTGAATACCCCCAACGAAGACTGAATACAAAATTTCAGCCAAAATCTGAACTATTTCCTCTCCGAAAAATCGTTTAGAATTCGGAACGAAATCTGAACGACTTTGCTTCCGAAATTGTTCAGACGTGTCGGACATCAGACATTTGGTTTGCTGGGAAATCATTGAGTGGATTTGTGTGCCTTTTTACTTACTAAATTGGTCTGTTCCAGTACTGCAAGTATCTACTAATTTTTAAAACTTTTTTCGATAACATAAAGGAAAAAATGTTATCGTAGTAAAAACTAGTAGCTTCTTGCAGGTTCTGGAACAATGCTAATGTGTGTGTCTTTGTACTTACTAAATGTTGCTGAAACATTTTTCAGCAACTTTTTCTTTATACAACCAAAGACATAAATACAACAAGATAAGACATTTTTTTGCTATCATTCTTCAGTGAATGGCTTCTGAATTTAACATAATGTTATATCTCGATATGGTGATATAGCGTTTTTTTCTTTTATACATTTTTACGTATTTAACCGAATTTACCGATCCAATTGACATAGAATTATTCTTGAATAGATCCTTGAATTCATAAATTTCGTTTCTGATACCATTACATGAAATGTTCCTCCTTGGTTGCGATTTTGTATTAACTGCAACCTGTTAAGGGTAATGTTTCTATACAAAGTTTCGTAAACATTTTTTTGTTGCATGCATTTTGTCTAGTCTTAGTTGTATTTATGTCTTTGATACAACTGCCAGTTTTAGAAACATTTGTAATAATTAGAGCTTCGTTCCAGTACTTTTTTAATGGTAAAATGTTCAAAAGAGAAAACTGTCAAAAATGAGTTCAACGCACACATTTTTCCAAAATGTACGGGAACGGAAAAATGGCAGAAAAGTCAAAAAATCTGGAACAAATGTCAATGTCGGCGTGTCAGCGAATCGGAAGCCGGCAAACATGTTGCACATTTTTTGCTCCCTCAAATTTGTCGTGTAAAAATTTTCTAAAGAGAAAGGCCATGTTTATATTATAGCCTTTTGCAGGGTTAACCTTCTTTGTTAGGATTTATTTGAAATATAAGCAATGGAATTGACATTTGAAACCCAGTGGGTTTGTTAAATCCGGTTAAATATAAACGTGCTATAAGTCATTCAAAAGAGAAAGTCAGTCATTACCCAACTAGTTAACGTTGGTCTATCACATATAATTTATGTAAATTCATCTTCAAATTTGGTTAACTCCCATCACGTTTATGTCATTATCCCCATCGTCTTGTCTTCGGAATTATATATGGACTTTTTATGTACACATGGTCTCTAAAATCTTAGTGTTCAAACATTGGGTCAGGTCATAATAATGTTTTAGGCGCCATGCTAGTTCGCGCTGCCGCCCTCATAAAAATTGGAACAAATGATAATGAAATCCAAAAATAAACATTACATAAAATCAGCTACCGAATTGCATACTTACTCTAATGAATCATACCAACAAAGAATTGGCTCTTATGGCATCTCAACTTCTTATCGCTCGTTATTGTTATCAGCACTACCACGACACCAGTAGCAACCACATAAGACTAGAAATCTCTTGGAAATCTCGGTAATACATAAAAATAACTCTCCTCGGGAACTTGGATTGCAAGTGACATTGAATGATTGGAGCAAAGAAAATGAGGAAAAACAAATGAAATCACCAAAAAATACAGGGAGGGGGGGAAATGTGTGCGTAACCTAATCGTAATTGGTGGCTTTATTTCCATCCACAACAACACCAGCGATGTGTGCTATCTTTTCGTAGCAAATATTTTTGTTTTTTGCTGATGAATTTCAAGTACGAACTCCCATTGTGGGTTCTCTAGGTTCGATATGGAGCAATGTTGTTCATTTTTTCATTGTGTGCCGTTGATGGTGATCGTAGCATTGTTGTGGATGAGTAGTTGACGCATAACATCTATCGTTGTATATCTGAATAGGTAAACAATCGTTAATGCAGTTAAAAGATGGTATGAACCAATGAAAAACGTATCATACCGTGTTGATGTTAAAAACCCGGTTTTTTAGGGAGAAACGTAGTCGGTTATTTAGTGGTGATCATGGCACAATAATACAGGTACTACACCAAAAACAGCTGATTGTCATTCTAGTTGTCAAAATGCATTATTATGAATAACATCACATACGAAACTTAAACAAGCAATTAAAAGTAATGCATTATTGTGAACAAATTTTGACGTTTAAGCTGACTCTAAGCAAGTGATGTAACTAACACCTTCATATTCCGCCATGATGGTGATATTTAGATTTTATAATTTTAATTTAGCTGCCATTCGTTTAAGTCCAAAATTGATTTTTCTGCCAAAGAATTATAAATTCCAAATTTCTGTACAAATTGCTCTGTTACCGATAATGCTTGGTTTACATTTACGAAATCCACTCGATTTCAACTGTCAAATCCATAGGTTAAACGTCAAATGAAATCCAGATGAGATTTCATTTGACGTTTGAGCAATGGAATTGACAGTTGAAATCGAGTGGATTTCGTAAATGTAAACTTAGCATAAGAGTAGTAAAGTACATAACATGGTACAAATACACAGGTAGCCGCATCGGCAATTGTTGGTAACATAAGGTGTCAAAATTTGACATCAATTCAATGCAGTTGACACATTATGTTACCACCAGCTGGCATGATAATGCTACCTGTATTATTGTACCATGGTACATAATAAATATGTAGTTGTGTTCCAGAACTAAAAGGTTTTGACAAATTTTGACATTTTTAAATTTTGCGTTCCCTTATAGGCAATTTAGCTATGACCTCATTAGCCGGATTTAGCGCATTATCAGGATTTATTTGCTAAACCCGACGATAATCTACCAGATTTCCCATACAAAAATAAATCCTCGTATTGAGTGGATTTGTTTTAAATCCGGTATAAATCCCAGTATACAACTCTGTTTTTTGCAATATGTTGCTAGAAAATACAAAAAGCTGCAAGCTGGGACAGAAAGCAAGGTAGATGCATCGGCGAATTGCTACAATACAAATAATTTCAAATTCGATCAGATGGGCTGATGCATCTACCTTAAAAATTGTGCTATGAACAAAAATCAGCTGACTGACATTTAAATCCCCCAAAAGTATATCTAAATGCAATGACATTTGTTCTGGATTTATTAAATGAGCTATTACACCTAAACACAGCACAATTTTTATGACAGTCGTTCACCACTTTTACCACTTAACAAAGTTCGGGAGCAGACCAAATGTTAAGTGGCTTAGGTAATACATCAAACACAGCTGATTATCGTTATAGTTTTTAAAATGCATTTTTGTGAATAAAATCACATACAAAATGTAATAGTACGTTTATATATAACCGGATTTAACAAACCCACTGGGTTTCAAATGTAAATTCCATTGCTTATGTTTCAAATAAATCCTCATAAAGAATGTTAACCCTGCAAAAGGCTATAATCAAGGCCTATAGAAAGAAGGTCGGCCATTCAGAATTCTGTTAACAACTTTTGACAACAAACATAATATATTTTATATTATTGTGATTTGAGTTGCTTTGTATTTTAAATCACAATAATGTTTTTGACAAGAAACATAACAATCAGGTGGACTTAGTGTCAAACTGTATAAACTGTGGCTATCATGATGAAATAATAAGGTGGCGTAAAATGACCTGATGATTGGTTTCAATCTGTCAATTTTTTTGTTATTGTGAATAAATTGTATGAAAACGTAAACAAACATTTTGACATATTGAAGAATTTTTGGCCGAAACAGAGTTGTAATTGTGCTACTTACGTGACCTGTTAAATAGATCTTGGTGGCTATAATATAAACATGGCCCATGGTGGAATAATAAGGTATATCGCCAAAAACAGCTGATCTTCATACCAGTTGTCAAAATGCGTTATTGTGAATAAAATCACATACAAAATGTAAACAAGCAATTCACAGTATGCATTATTGTGAACAAATTTGACGTTTGGCATGACATGGCCTAACAAGCAATTCACAGTAATGAGTTATTGTGAATAAATCTTGACGTTTAGACACATTCTTATTCCGCCATGGCATTAATACAGTGTATTTATATTTAATACACATGAAATGCAAGTCGTCCATCGTTAAAAATATGATGTCGTCTTGAAGTATCGTAGATATCACCTAATGACCTCTTTCCACGATATGCAAAATAACATCGTGGTAATAGGCCATACATATGGTAGCACCATGCCTTTGGAATGATTCCGCAACTGAAATTCATTTGCCGTATTTTCGAAGAAAACTAAAAAATCCGGTTCACATTCTAATGGAACCATACCGCGCCTAAATCGACAAACAAACACACTTCTGTATTTATTTTGTTCTTTTTCTTTATCTAGTCCATTAATTTTACCCGTTCACAAGATAACATTGAAGCAAACAATCATTACTGTTCTACTGTTTCACTGTTTGATTTACTCCAAAATCGTTGGCAAATATTTACGAAGCAAAACAAATTTGGAACAAGAGCGAATATGTTCACCGCAAATAAACAAACAGACGATCTGAAATGCAGACAGACAGGCGGAGGACAAACAACAACATTGAAATTGGTAGCAACTATTCAGTCGGTATGACTTTCTGGCATTTATGGAATTTGAAATAAGACAAAGCTTTTTTGGCAAGTCCTTCTTTTTAATGGAGGTCTGATTCGGTTATTTATGGAAGAGATAATTGATTGGTTCGATACGAATGGAATGGAATTTGTTCAATATGATGCAGTTGTGATTAAACAAGAGTTATGAACCCCTGTTTGATGTACTGAACCAAGTGGAGTTTAAAGATAACATTGCCCAGCAAAATTTTGGTAAGCACATGTCATTACTTCATTTATTACCGAGTACATGCATAATGGCTTACACATAACTATTTACTTAGCCTAGTGTGTAGTATGTTTGGCTACAAATCAAACGTTCGTGTGTTCGACTACCGATATGTAGTTAAATATGTACTTAATGAACATATTAAAAGAAGTACTTCCTTCCTATGACATCACCATGTAAAAATAATGACTTTTACGGTCAATTTGTAAGTAGTTATTGCTGCTAAAATTTACTGAATAATATCATTACTTGGTAATGATTTTTTGCTAGGTGTCGAGATTAGAAAACTGAATTTTAAAAAACAAAAAATAGTTTACGCTATTATGAATGGCTCGTTGCACAGTGCGAAATTTGGGAAGTTTAGTGGAACTTTAAGGGATTTTCAAAGAAATGATATTAATTAAACTTTTATTGAATTCGTTAGCTAAGTACTCCACTGCAAATGGTCCATACTCAGTTTGCCGATTTACTCCACGAGACGACTAAAAAATGCACTTAAAGTTGCACTTTTGTTTAATATATTTTTTTTGTAAGAAATGTATTTTTGATTCATTAAAAAATGGAGTGGCGCGGACAAGTGGTAAGTCAGTATGCCATGATTTATTTTTCTTAATATTTTACAAAATAATTATGATATTTTACACTTAAAAAAAATGCAAAAAACCCTTATTGTTTTCGTGCAATTTTAGTCGGAAAGAAGTTATTTTTTGAAGTTTTCAAAATTGTAATTTTTTATTTGCCGTGGTCATTTCAAAAGTGAAGTACGTACATTCACGTGGTAAGATATATATAATCTGAAAGATTGGATTCTCCTCTGTTCGCAAAGCTATAAAACTGGTGCGGTATCGCGCGGTCTTTGGAGATATTCAAGATTTTCTAAAAAGACTTCGGGAATTTCATTCAGTTGCATTTTCCAAAAGTGGAAGGTAAACGCGACAATGAACGCCATTGTTGACTGTGTTTTGAAGAAATGAACTCACTAATTCTAACAGTGATAATTTCTGTAAAATTAAGAAACCTCTCGCAATTTTTCATAGTTTTGACCTCTAAATGTTGGTGATTTACATATAGTGCAACATTTTTAGATGCTGCGGTACAAATACCAAAATACGTTAAAAATTGTAATGCAGTGCAGACCTGAACTTGATCTGAAAGACATTATTAACAAAATTAATGGTACAGACCTGCTGAATGGACCAATAAACATTATAGATACAAATGAAAACAAAAAATATTGACATTTTACTCCCCAATAGATGTGTAGGGTTGTGGGGCTTCACCCAGAAGTGGACCTATGTTGAAAGCTTTTGTGTGAGGAGGTTTTTTATTCGCTAACATCTTAAAATTTACATTTGCATCAAAATCGGCAGCAATTTTTTCTTTAACCTTTAAAATACCCAGTATGAAGGAATCCGGCTGTGGGGCTATTCCAAAACGCGAACCTATATTGAAAATATTTTGTACATAAGTTTTCTATCCGCTGAAAACTCAATATAGCAATTTGCATCAAAATCGATTGAAAAATGAATGTAAAACGTAAAAACGGCAGCCATCGTTACATGACCGCTACAGGAAACCGCGTGTCTATGTGGCCCAATTTGAGTCCCACACTGTCCACTAATATAAGAAACATTTGTTCAAAATTTTAGGAATCTACACCTTTTCGTTTAAAAGTTGTTAGTAAAGTTCCGCTAAAGTGCTCATATTTTGCACTGTGCGTTGGCCCGTTTTTTGTTCTTACATGTTTCCTTTTGTAATAAGTGTCAGTTAAATTAAAAGGAACTTTGTGTTCCTTTTAAAATTTAAACTGCGCCCGAGAGTATGCTGCACCAAAAGCAAGAATATATTGTCAGCAAATTCAAATCAACCAATCAGATTTGAGTAAATTTTATGCATAGTCTGTGTTTAGACACACAAATTTCTCGGGAAAGTAAATTGAGTTTTTTGGGAGAGAGCGGAGAGGAAAGAGCTCCTCAATACTCTTACCTACCCCCAATTGCCTAAAAACTGAATTTACTTCCCCGAGAAATTTGTGTGTCTAAACACGGACTTACATAATTTTTTGCTTGATATTGCCATATTTTTAAAAAATTTAACATTTATAGTTGTGTCTTTTTACTTTTTCAGTAATAATTATTCAGTAACTTCTTTTCAGAGAGTAAGAAAGATTTTACTCTTTGATACGAAAATAGAGAAAAAAGTAAAAAGACAGCATTTAGTAAACTTTAGCAAGATAACAGTTGATAACCAAAACAAAAACATTGGCGCCAATGCATGAAAGAAAAACTAACTCCAAAGCAATGAAAAAGCTATTCAATTTTAAGCAAAATAAATAAAAAATAGGTAATATATTAATAAATTAATCAATAAATATAGCTGAATCGTAATATCATCGTAATCAGATAAACATTGAGCAGCTGACCATTAGCAGATGATTAAAAAACAGCTGACCGAACTTGCTAAATGTTGCTGGGAAAAATTCTTTCAGCAACTTTTAGCAATTTCTCAGCAAACAACTGTCAAAATTGTTCTCTCACTTTGCTCTCTTTTACTGAACTTTTGTGTAAAAAGACAGCGTTTAGTAAGATTTCGTAATAATTATTACAAATTATCACGTAAAAAGACACACCTTATATTAAATGGAAGATGTAATAACAGATCCCTGGCAATGCGAACTTTATTCTTTAATTTTCTTAAAGTAAAGTATAACTTAATGGACTTTAAAGACAAGATGTAAGAACGGACCATAGCCCCACAAATTTCCGTGCAAATTTTCAGTTCATTACCCTGCGTTTACAAATGACAGGACAGTTGAGTTCATGTATTGATTGTCAAAAACCCAAAGCTTGCCTGTGTGACGTAGGCGTCTCCACAACTGCAAAAACAGTTATAAAATTATGAAAATCATCGATTTCTTTTGTTTTTTGTTCACATATTTCGTTATTATTATGCCCGTAATTTCAACGCGTAGTAATTTCAACCCGTGTTACACCAAGGATTTTGCCTGGTTGATAGTTGCCAATGTTTCCAATGTGTTAAAAGTTGTAAAACACTTAAATGTGGCAATGATTTTGCGATATCATGAATGAATATCTCCAATGTTACCGCAGGTTTTCAAAAATTACACGCCTCGGTAAATGACACGTAAAAATTACCCATGGCACAATAATACAGGTACAACGGGAAAAACAGCTGATTATCACACTAGTTGTCAAAATGCATTGTTGTGAATAAAATCACATACAAAAGGTAAACAAGTAATTTACAGCAAAGCGTTATTGTAAACAATTTTGACGTTTGGTATGATTTGATATGCCACCTTCTTATTCCACCATGGTACAATGCAAAAGACCTTAGGGCCTCGACACATAAGAAGTATGGCATTCTTGCTTAAGTCATATCTGGTAATTGACTAAAGTCCAAGTTCGACCTAATTCAAATGTGATTCTGAAATCTTTTTATTAGGTCGAACTTGGTCTTTAGTCTTTTATGAGATATGACTTCAGCAAGAATGCCATGTTTCTTATGTGTCGAGGCCTTTAGTCGTTTACAAGAAGTTACTGGACTTGTACAAGTTTGTACAAATTGTTGAGTAAACGAACAGACCTATTGTTTTTAAAGTAGCCACGCATGGTAGAACAAGAAAATGTAGCAGCAATACCCAGCTGACCATGGTACAATAATACAGGTAGCATTATCAAGCCAGCTGATGGTAACATAATGTGTCAATTGCATTGAACTGATGTCAAATTTTGACATCTTATGTTACCAACAATTGCCGATGCGGCTACCTGTGTATTTGTACCATGCAGCTGACTGAACTGGGTGGTAGTGTTAGTGTCAAATTCCATTGGACATTTTATGTATTTATTTCTATGTTCGATGTATATTAGGGATATATATTTTTGAAGAACAAATTTATTCATCTGAAAAAAAAACTATTTCCCATAAAGACGGCTTCATATCATTGACATGTAACCTCCTCCAGGTCCGAACGACATGCCGCACACTAAAACATCGCTTATAGAGGCGGTACAATATTTGTTAATATGTGTGGTATTTTGTTAAACTTGAAAAGAATAAAGCCCTAATAAACATGTGCTTTTTTGTTTTCAAAAGCAAATGATTGAAACATCAAAAGCAAATGATTGAAACAACATTTTTGCAAGTATTCTACTTTCTGCGAGAAATTATGCATTTAGTGGAATGATATGGAAACATTCAAATTGAAAATCTAATGAGTTTTCATTCATGTTTTCCAAAATATTCAATCAAATGTGAAAAATTATAAGTTTTTTAAATTCCAATAATTTATAGACATTTCCTTGTTTTGTTTACATTTACTTTGACACTAAGGTTTACAAACAAAAACAAATTCCTTTGTGGTTGTTGTTCGAGTTGTATTTGTTGTAGTATTAACTTTACCTTGTATTTGTTCTACCATGGTAGCCACGTTTGTTTTTTCACATTGGTGCCATTTCTTCTATTTTTTTTTTTTCAGTTTCTTTTCTTTTGTCCAAAATTTGTTACGTTAGAGCAGTTTTTAACCCTGCGTTTACAAATGACAGGACAATTGACTTCATGTATTGATTGTCAAAATCACAAAACTTGCCTGTGTGACGTAGGCGTCCAGACAACTGCGAAAACAGTTGTAAAATTATGAATGAAAATCACCCATTTCTTTTTGTTTTCCGTTTTGTACACATTCTTTTGTTTTCAGCACATTTGAATTATCATCTCACTTCTTTTTCACAAAAATGTCAAAAATTTGTCAACCCGGCTGTCTGTGAAAATCTGATGGACAAGCTGAGAGACAAACGACAAATGTATGCATGTGTTAGTAAATCAGAGTTGTATTTGAAGACAAACTGTCTGGTGTAAACGCCTAGTAAAGTTAGCTCTTTTGTTGTGTTACTATTAAAAGAGTGAAGGAACAAAGCTTTAATCAATTTTGGCTGTCCATTTTTCAGAAATATCAATTACTGTCAGACTCTCCAGCAACATTAAGACGTTTTGTGTTACCTAATGATTGTCAGAAATTAAGGGCCACACCCCGGCAAGCAACCGATTATTTGAGAAAAACTGACAGTCAAAACCGATCGTGTACCCCTCTATAAATGTTATAGGCCATTTAGATATGACTTCATAAGCCGGATTTAGTGCATTATCAGGTTTTATTTGCTAAATCCGGCCATAATCTACCAGATTTACCATATAAAAATAAATCCTCGTATAAATGCCGAAAGATTTGTACTGGATTTATTAATTCGGGTGGAGGGTTAATGAATAGTGTAAATCAGACCTTACCATATAAAAATAAATGCGCATATTGAGTGGATTTGTTTTTAATCCGGCTTGAATCCTCGTTTACACATCTGTTTGTTGCAACATGTTTCTAGAAAAGTACCAAAAGTTTCAAGTATTCCCACGCAACTTTTTCTAAATGTCAAATGCCATAGACAAGTCAAACAACAAAAACAGAAATTAAAAGAAGGAAATCGAAAATAATTAAATAAAAGTTTTTAATTTTAATTAATTTAATGAATCGAGCTTTATGACCTAAGAGATTACATTGAAAGATTGATATCTAGCGAAGTCCTACACACACATCAACCGCTATGCGACGATCGTTTTGGTTGATGTGTGTGTAGGACTTCGCTAGATATCAATTTTTCAATGTAATCTCCTTAGGTCGTAAAGCTCGTATACATAAACAAAAATCAGCCGACTGCCTCTTAAATGCTCCAAAGGCATATCTAAATGCCTTGACATTTGTACTGGATAAATTGATTGTTTGCAAAGTTTCCGTTCTCCTCCTTTTTGAAAAAAATTGTAAGGGAATGCAGTTTTTGACAGTTCGTACTTCCTACCATCAAAAAGTACGGGAACACAACATTTATGTTTTTTATATCTTTGAACCATGGTGGTATAATACCTCATGTAGACTAGCCATAAATCCTCAACTGGATTTAATAAATCCAGTACAAATCTCATTGCATTTAGATATACCTTTGGGGGATTTAAATGTCAGTCAGCTAATTTCTGTTCATAGCACAATTACTAAGGTAGATGAATCAGCCCATCTGATCGAATTTGAAACGTCAAAAGTTGTTGTTTTAAATTCGTCTCAAAAACATACTGCAAATTACAAATTTATTGTTAAATATTGAAAATGTTAGCACATTATGCTACTAATGCTAACTAATGAGCAAATAAAGAATTATTTTATCGTTTAGACATCGAAAATATCATTCTTGGTTGATTAAAATCAATTTTGTATATTAAAGCAAATTTAATTTTTTCGCTTTGTTTACAAATGTTGATATTTTAAATTATTGTAGCAATTCACCTATGCATCTACAGTGTTTCTGGTGCCGGCTTGCAACTTTTTGTATTTTCTAGCAACATGTTGCAAAAAAACAGAGTTGTATACGCGGATTTATGCCGGATTAAAATTAAATCATCCTACTAGGAGGATTTATTTTTGTATGGTAATTCTGGCGAATTTAGCAAATAAAACCTGATAATACGCTTAATCCGGCTAATGATGTTATATCTAAATTGCCGATAAGTTGCTCAAAACGTTTACGTTTTGTATGTGATTTTATTCACAATAATGAATTTTGACAACTAGTATGATAATCAGCTGGTTTTGGAATGGTAGCTGTATTATTGTGTTATGCTTTGAACCATGGTAGAATAGTGTTAGGGTAGACCAGATTTGTATATCGTTGAAAAATACAACCCTGTAGCCATGATTCACTTTTATTATGAATTAATCGTGTGAAAACGTAAACAAAAAGTATGACAGCTTGAAGTACTTTGTATTGAAATAGTCTTGTGCAATAGTTGATGTTGCTGGACAGTTTGACAGTTATCGATATTTCCGAAAAATCGACAGCCAAAACTGATCGTGTGTTCCCCGCTTAAAGCCCCACGTTGAAACTTTGACAGCTTATAAGTTTACATTTACGAAATCCACTCGATTTTAACTGTCAATTCCATTGCTTAAACGTCAATTGAAATCTGATGGGTCAGATGAGTTTTCATTTGACGTATACACAAAGGAATTGACAGTTGAATTCGAGTGGATTTTTAAATGTAAAGCAAGCATTAAACGCATTTACATTTGGCATGATCTACAAAATATGCATCATTTAAGTTGTCAATTCCATCTGTCAAAAAAAATATGACGTTAACTCCTAAAACACATGTTTTAAGTGCAAGTGTTAAATGCGTTTTAAGCGTCAAACGGCATGGAGAAATAATGAAGATAGATGTATCTGCGTAGTTTTACCCCTTTAAACTAATGGATTTACAAAATCCACTTGATTTCAATCCACTGGTTAAACGTCAAATGAAATCCAATGGATTTCACATGAGATTTCATTTAAAGTATACACAAAGGAATATACAGTTGAAATCCACTCGATTTCGCATATGTGAATGCCCTATAGGCTTGGTTTAGCAAATCCAGTCGATTTAAGTTGTCATTTTCATACATTATTGGTCTGTTCCTTTACTTTTGAAAGTGGTAAAACCGGCAAAAGTAGCAAAAGTTGTAATCTGCTTCCATATGAATTGTATGGTGTCTGAAGTAAAGGAACGCTTTTCGAGTAAAAAGTTGTAAAACTTGAAGATTCTTGCACGTAAAGGAACAGAGCTTATATGAATGGATGTAAAATAAATCGATATAATGCACTTAATCATCGTATAAGTGCATAGTCTAAACCAAGTCTTAGTTTGTTTTACAAAAAGGGATGGAATTTAGAACTTTATTGTTTATGTTGAAAAGTAACGCTAATAAGGCTATTAAAAATTTAGCAAATAATTGCTCTTTAGACTCAATAACTACTGTTCCCGTACTCGAAAAACAGCGAAAGTAGTAATCTATCTTAAGAGAGTAAAAAAGTAAAATGACGTTTGCATCCTGTCTGCTGTCATCTGTAGTGGAATTCTGTAACTCATTTTTTGGTTACACTTGCATCTAAAACAGTTGTTTTTTTTTGTGAATTTACGTCATTTATTTGACAGATTTTATATGGAATTGTTAGATGCAAAAGATCATCGGTTGCAAGATCTATTTATAATTTCACATGATCGGTTGAATTGGAAAAACGTAATTTATTAGGCAGATTACTGGCAATAATAATGGAATATTTCAGAATTTCAAAATATTCCAAATGATTTGTTTTTAACAATCTCTTAATACAATCTGACTCACGTAAAGCTTAATGTCTTATTTTTATTATTGATATTATATTCTCACCAAGTCCATTCCTAGCCATGGTAAAAGATAAGATGTGTTTGTGACGTTTCCATAGATAGAGCCTACATGAGATTACTAAGCCACTCTTTAAGGTAGCGAAAGATTGTGTAATTCCAATCTGAAAGAGGGAATAGCAGGAACAACCTCCGACAAAAGCGAGAGATTGATACGAAAAATTCGACAAATACTTGCCATAGACTCGAATTTCAAAAAGATAAGTACATACATATGCACCATAAATTCGAAGCTTTGAGATTAAATGTCAAATTTTGCAATTCGAATTTTATAATTGCAAGACGATAACGTTTGAGATTTTTGCAAATTTTATTTATTGTTTTTAACATGTAGCAAAAAACATTTACATACATATCTACATACTCGTACATACATTCCTATGTAATATAAGCAAATAAATACATATATTTTACAGCAAACATTCATTTTTATATATTTTTTATATCAAAATTTCTTGGAATTACAATAGTTTGTCCATTGATCTGCTATGTTTTATTATTTCTTTTGCATTTCTGGGTCAATGTCAAACTGCAAAAACAATTGCAAAACAAAAAAGGAAAATCTAACAAAAAAATTAAACATTAAAACAAAACAATAACCGGCAAACAATTGTACAAAATTTATTGTCGAAATGCACAAAGATCACACATCAACAATCGCGATATATGTACGTATGTATGTATATATACAGGCACATATACGTAGATTTTTATGTGGCTATGAGATATTCCACATGCAAGTCAATTCTTTCCACTTAAGAATATTAGGTCCATGGTGGAATAAGAAGGTGTTATATCAAATCATGTCAAACGTCAAATTTGCTCACAATAATGCATTACTGTGAATTGCTTGTTTACATTTTGTATGTGATTTTATTCACAATAACGCATGTTGACAACTGGTATGAAGATCAGCTGTTTTTGGCGCTACACCTTATTATTCCACCATGATTAGGTCTCTACCACGGTGGAATAATAAGGTGTAACGCCAAAAACAGCTGATCTTCATGCCAGTTGTGAAAATGCGTTATTGTGAATAAAATCACATACACAATGTAAACAAGCAATTCACAGTAATGCATTATTGTGAGCAAATTTGACATTTGACATGATTTCATGTAACACCTTCTTATTCCAATACTTAAGACATTTACAAAGCAACTGACGTTTCGGATGTCAGCCCAACTGACGTTTCTGAAGTCAGCCTATATTTACCAAAGGAATTATATGAACGCTAGAGCTGGATATAGTTCCTTGTCCGAAATAGTTCCTTTTAACTAGTTCGTTCCGGAATTACTCAAATCTACCCTATATCCCGTCTGAGATGTTCGTAGGTAATAGTTTCTTAATAGTAAGTAATTGATTACCGTATGAAACGTCTCATATGTACATATATTCAAATAACTTCATATGTACATTGTGCATATGTATGTCTACAGGTGTATATATGTAATTGCTTACGTATTTGATTTTCCGTCAATATGTTTCATTTCAATTGTCATCGATATCAATAAAGGTCTTTAAAGTCAGCTGTTCATCCATGTATACATGATTTCCATTTTTACTCTTTATTAATGCATGTACCAATAGGAATATGTGTATATGCACGTACACGAATATTTTACATATTGCCAAACGATTTTTCGTGTAAAATGGAAATAAAATTTTAGTTTATTGACTCCCTTATACCGACAAGTAAATTTTTTTATTGTTTATTGCAACATGTTTATTAATAAATTGTTACTGATATTCAATGTAGTATATAGTACGTTTTGATTCAAGAAATCTTAATGTTAATTTCATAGCGTATACGTCCTATAAAATCAATTGGATTTACGAAGAGATATATTGCACTTACCTCATGGTGGAATAAGAAGGTGTTATGCTAAGTTTACATTTACGAAATCCACTCGATTTCAACTGTCAATCCCATAGCTCAAACGTCAAATGAAATCTCATCTGAAATCCATTGGATTTCATTTGACGTTTAACCTATGGATTTGACAATTGAAATCGAGTGGATTTCGTAAATGTAAACCAAGCATTACATTAATAACAATAATTGTGCCATTAATCATACCAAACGTCAAATTTGTTCACAATAACGCATTACTGTGAATTGCTTGTTTACCTTTTGTATGTGATTTTATTCTCCAAAAAAGCATTTTGACAACTAGCGTGATAATCAACTGTTTTTGCCGTTGTACCTGTATTATTATGCCATGATTTACCTTTGCATTTACGAAATCTACTCGATTGATTATACGTCAAATGAAATCCAATGGATTTCAGATAAGTTTTCATTTGACACATACGCAAAGGAATTGACAGTTAAAATCCACTCGATTTCGTAAATGTAAACGTACTAATATATGCAACGAAACTTAAATACAGTGGATTTCATAAATCTAATAGTAGGTTTAGTTTAGGGATTAAGAAACGTGGAGGTTTTGAGTTTCATCTACAAATGTTTTTATTTATTAACACAGCAATCAATTTACATCCAAAAATGTTGTTTAATCGCAAGAACAAGTACCGTTGTACTAAATTTTTTGTACGAATTCACTGAAAAATTGTACAAGAGTAAGCTTGGCCAGGACGCAGTCTCTTTTGCCTCCACAACAAGCGGCTAGTATGCAGCCCATTTTACATTCAAGGCACGTCTTTTGATGCAGTGCTTTAGATGCTTCTACCTTTATTATTATATCATGTAAACGACAGTAAAATATACAAACCATAAAAGAAAAAATTGTAATCAGCTGTTAGTCCCGGTCAACACTAGAGTGAATTTCATTAAAAAATTTCATGAAATTATGCGTTCTTAGTCCCGGTCCACACTAGAGCGATTTCAGTGAAATAATTTCATGAAATTATGCGTTCTTAGATCGAGTTCCATACTAAAGTAATTTTATGATTTTGCAGTAGTGGGGAACTCGAGCTAAGAACGCCTAATTTCATCAAATTATTTCATTGAAATCACTCTAGTGTGGCCCGGGACTTAGAAGGAATTCCTCACTACAGCAATTTCATGATTTTACTCCACTATGGAAGTCGATCTAGAAACGCATAATTTCATGAAGTTTTTTCAATAACATCACTTTAGTGTGTACCGGGACTTAGTTGTGGCCTACCTTATACCCAGTTTGCACTTAACCTAATTTAATGAACCCACTGGGTTTCAAATGTCAATTCCATAGAGCAAACGTCAAATAAATCCTTAAAAAATAAGGTTAATCCGGCAAAAAGCTCTGATTCCAACCCCGTTTAATTTGTGCATTATCCACATTCTTAATTCATAAAATCAAACTAAATTTAAAGGGCATTTAGGTATTTCAATATGGCAATACCGTAGAAGAGAGCCCATATTCATATGAGGTCACAAGGAAAACAAAAAATACAGTGCAAACAACAACAAAACAACAATAAGCTGTTTCTTAAATGCAGAAACTGTCGTCTGTAAGGCTAAACTTAAATGCACATCTTAATGCAAATTAACGCTGCCGTCTGTCTAGGGTATTACACAAATAATAAATGGATTGTTATGGGTTATGCAATGACTTGCATTTTTTTTTGCAAATTTTGCCGCACACTCTCTTGTAAAATTCATTGAGGGATTCATAGAAAAATATGTACTTCCGCAGCACTTGTGCTAGTGACTTAACTGCATCTGTGGATGCAAACTTTTTGCTGGGGAGTTACAGACTCACACTACAGGCTACAACCCAGCGAAAAGTTTGCATCCGCGGATGCAGTTAAATCACCAGATCAATTGCCGCTGGAGTACATCTTTTCCTATGAATTCACCTATGAATTTTACAAGAGAGCGCGCAGCTAAGATGCACTCCATTTTGTTTCCACGGCACACAGCTAGGATGCACTCCATTTTCGATCCAAATCACAGCCTTTGATGTAGTGTTTTGGATTGAATTTAAATGCAGTCTAAAGATGCTATAAAATGCAAGCCATTGCAAATATCCCAAAATAAATAAAATACATTTCTTATTTGTGTAAAACAAGAATATTAACTTTATTACATTAACACAAATTATAAAAATGCTCCATTAAATTTAATCGTAACTGAGTTTACTCCTCTGCTCTACATTTTATGATACCGCAACTGATTTTGCTTCATCATCCAAATGGTTTTTCATTTTTCCTCCTGCTCTAGTTCAGATTTCTAAAAAAACTCCAACTCCACTTCAAAAATAATTTGCGTCTCGTGAATTACAGCAATGTTCGTAACTTTAGTTTGTATTTCTTTATTTTTTAAACAAATTCTTATAATATTAGGCACTCATTCTTGTGTTCAGAAAAAAAGACTGCGACATTTTTAGGGATCAAAAAATTGGCTTGCTTGGCTAGGTATCTTTAAGCGAGTGCTTCAAAAATGTATCGAGCTGAGTGCATTTTTCATAACTCCGTCTGGACTGCATGGAAAGATGTATTCAAATCATAACTCTGCTTTGCACTACTTCCACACTTTTTTGCTGGGAAACAACAATCAAAATAAATATTAAAATATTAAAAATTATTACTTTAAATATCAAAACGATATCGAAGAAAACTGGTTATAAATATAAAAGTATTCTCTTTTTATATCATATGTGATTTCAAGTCTTCCTTGTTTGTGTTCAGAATAAGAATTTGATTTTATTATATTCACTAACAAAAAAAGAACAACGACAACTATAACATAATTTACAAATTGTTTACATTCGTTGACATTTTAGATATTGAGTAGCATGGTACAATAATACAGGTAGCATTATCAAGCCAACTGATGGTAACATAATGTGTCAATTGCATTGAATTGATGTCAAATTTTGACATCTTATGTTACCAACAATTGCCGATGCGGCTACCTGTGTATTTGTACCATGTTGAGTAGTCAGCTCGCTTACAAATAACAAAATCCAATAATAACAAACGTTAACAGTCTTTATGAACGACACCGAAAGACCAGTTATTACTAGTGTTGGGCAATCTCGTTCATTGAGCGGATCGATCTTTTTCATTCCGTTCACCAAAAAGATCCGGGTCCTTCAGTTCGCTCGTTGGCTCTTTTTCATTCAATAAAGCATTTTAGTCCATCATTTTCTTCTGAATATCGTTCATGGTTCCTCTTCTCTACATTGTTTTTTTTTTTGTGTGTGTCAGTTTGTGTCTTGCGTAAACGCAGCTTGTGTGTGTTTGTGTGCAAAAAATGGTGGTGGTGATTTTGAATATGAACGAAAGAAGCAAAAAGATCCAGAGAAGCTAAAATAACGAGATGAACGATATGATCTACTGAACGATATCAGCTAACTGAATCATTGATTGTTTTGTGTGTGACAATTTGTGATGCTTGCGCTAACGCAGCTTGTGTAGTTAGATTTTGTGTGTAAAACTAATTATGGTGGTTCTGCTACTGATTTTGTAAGCAGCAATGTCTTGGCCATCAGGGATCAAAATGAACGACATAAACGAATGTGCTGGATACGGATCCGTTCGTTCTTTTTACGGAATCGTTTCTTGGAACCGGTTCGTTCATGAACGACACAACTCTAGTTATTACCCATTGTCCCCACATACATACTTTATTTAACGATCGCCATGAAACTTGTCATGAAATTTACAAATCGATTTTCAGCGGTGCAGGTTATCCACCGAATTGCAACGCAATGGATTTAAGGCATCGGCATATAAGCAGAGAGAATAGGAGATATATAGCTGTATTTTCAAACTAACATCGAAAAAATAGTAAAAATTAGTAGATTCTTGCCGTTCTGGATCATACCACACATCGGAAGTTCAATCATAATTCTTTCCGCAAAACCATCAAACTCATCACTCGAACCGTCATCCGAATTTAAATCAAAAATATGATTAATGAACGCAAAACTAAGATAGGTGAACACTCAATGAAAGTAAAACGTCGCAATACAATACAAATCAATGAACAATGTAAATTGAATTTACCGGTAACCGATTCAATTGTTGCTCCAAGGCATTTGCACAAAACACCAACCAGTTGAGCAGGAAACAACAGATGTAAGCAAATAGAAAAACTGGGAACAAAGCTCCTTATGCCAGTGGGTTATTGCAACCAACAGTATTGGCTGCCACATTTGTCCCTGGTTGAACGACACCATCTACCAGCACACACATGGAATTAAAAGCTTCAAGTCAGAAACAGATAAAAAACCTGATAAGACATTTCATTTGTAGCTAGACGCAATAAGATGTTCCATCAGTTGCTCAAATTTGGATAAAATGTGTAAACATTTATTTTCGATTTATTTCTGTTTCGAGTTGAGCTGAATGATTGTAGATATATTTACAACTGAAACCCCCGAAGAGATTCCACACAACTACCAAATTAATTGACTAATGTTGGTTACGCAGTTCATCAGACATATCCGGTGTGGAAGTGACTTTCTTCGTCAATGTTTTGAATGTCGTGCTTTTTTATTAGCATTTGTTTAGAGATCCCTACAGTACAGTCAGTTGTTATTTTACTGCATGCTTTGATGCAGTCCACACCATAATGAAGCCATTGGTCTGTTCCTTTACTTTTGAAAATGGTAGAACCGGAGAAAGTAGTAAAAGTTGTAAACTGCTACCATATGAATTGTATGGTGTCTGAAGTAAAGGAACGCTTTTCGAGTAAAAAGTGGTAAAACTTGAAGATTCTTGCACGTAAAGGAACAGACCTTACGTATAAGGTGTCGTAAAACGCCAGTTATTGCGGATAAATTGTAATAAACGTACACCACATTTTGACATCTTGAAGAATTTTCGGCCAAAATTGAATTGTTGTTGCGCTACTTGTGACCTGATAAATAGATCTTGGTCCACTCAGAGTGGTGAAAATGCACTCTATTCGATACATATCCCAGTTTGCATGTGGGGATTTCTAAGCAACTGCTTATAAAATGCAACGAAGGAAGTGCATTTTTCACGACTCCGTGTGAACTGCATCGAAACATGCAATGACTACCATTTTTTGCTAGGTATAATACACAAAACTTAAGCAATTAGGGCTATTCGGTAACCCAAAAAATTTTACAAATTTATACAAACTTTTACAAAATGCTATTCGGTAATAAACTTTTTCACTAAAAGATAACTACCTGTAAGTACTTTTTACTTGGGAAGTTATTGAACAGACCTATTGTTACATCAGAAACAAAACAACACTTTAAAAATTCATAAATCATGGATATTCTGAACTAATCCATGAAATTTTAAGATGAATTTTGGAGAGCCCAACCTTATTTGGCATTTTATTGTCTGGTCTTTCATGATCAATAAGTCAGTCAATGACTCACCGCCAAAGCCTTTATAGATATTCAGGAAGATATTTTTAAGAAATTAGGTTTAACTAATCTCCGTGTAGACGTTGTTTTATTTCCAGATACGATTTGTACCAAATAAAACAGGGTTCGTTTTAGATTACGATTCTACAATACTTTATTACACTTATTCACAACCGACTTTAATGACTAAGCACACAGCTTAATTCTAGTAATGGGTACTTTACACGATATGTTTTTAACATAGTGGTTGTCACTTTTTAAATACAAAATGTATATGCAAAGTGACAACCCTTCTTCTTCTTTAACCGACTGTTCAGTTTGACGTCTCATTCCTCTAGAACATCTGGCAACATCCAGAACCAACCGTGCAACAAACACACATATGCACACACATACACTGGTTAGAGGGCGAAAAACACAACAGAATCGAAGCAATGACGTACAACAATCAAAACAAACTTGAAAGGGTACAAAAAAACAATGCAAAATAAATGTTAACAAATGTAGATCAAAATAAACATGAAAAGAAAGAACTTGAAGGAATAAGAAATTTCTTCACGAAATTGTAAAACTAATAGAGTAACTGCGTAATAAAAATCTACGTTACAATTCGAATTTTTGAATTAACGGAAATTCAACTAAATTGACCTAAACCTATCAGTTACTTTCGTAACAGTATAAATATTTTTTTGTGTTAAACATCATTTTCTTTTAAGAATTTATATTTACTTATGTATGTTTGCACATTCGTTGTTATGCGTATGAACATATGTACATACATTTGTAATGAACATTTACAAGTGTGGCATTGTTCAATCAAAAATATGACTTTCCTGTCTGTAAACCGAAATAATGACAGCCATCAGCAAGAAAAAACGAAACCCATCATAATTTACAGGTGTATTGATTTGTATCTGGACATTTAATTTATTATAAATCATTCAGTCATTGACTGCAAGGTCTCGATCATTTGTCAAAACTTGGGTAAATTCACCAAACGGTTAGGGATGCCAATGTGGATGTTTTTGGGAAACCTTTAACGGTATAAATTTTGTTATTTCGAAGTCACGCGTTCAAAATCAGATTTTATTTGCTAAATCCAGCTAAAATCTACCAGATTTCCCATACAAAAATAAATCCTCCTATTGAGTGGATTTGTTTTAAATCTGGCATAAATCCTCGTATACAACTCTGTTTTTTGCAACATGTTGCTAGAAAATACAAAAAGTTTCAAGCTGGCACAAGATGCATCGGTGAATTGCTACACTAAAAATAATTTAAAATGTAAAAATTTGTAAACAAGGCGGAAAAATTAAATTTGTTTTGATGTACAAAGTTGATTTTAATCAACTAAGACTAATATTTATGATGTCTAAACGATAAAATGATTCGTTATAATTCTTATATATAATAATTCTTTATTTGCTCTTTAGTTAGCATTAGTAGCATAATGTGCTAACATTTTCAGTATTTAACAATAAATTTGCAATTTGACGTATGTTTTTTGAGACGAATTCAATTTACAAAAAATTCTTTTGACGTTTCAAATTCGATCAGATGGGCTGATGCATCTATCTTGGTAATTGTGCTATGAACAAAAATCAGGTGACTGCCATTTAAATCCTCCAAAATGTATATCTAAATGCAATGAGATTTGTAATGGATTTATTAAATCCAGTCGAGGATTTATGGCTAGTCTAAATGAGCTATAAATTGAGATTACTCAAAAATTCTGTTTTCCTTTCTCTACTCGGAGTTCACATGTTCGATATATATGGTAGGTAACTATTGAATGAGGCACTTTGCATCTCCATCTCTATACGTAAAATCAAAGAGTAAAGTAAAATAAATGTTGTTTTATTGGTTGACTAATAAATCTACTCCGATTTATAACTATGTTTCTAGTGCATTAAATGCTCCTATAGATTGCGTTAATTGTCTATATGTACATATTTATCTTTGTAAATAATATTCTAAATTACCCCGAAATGTCAACAGTACTTTGAACAGCTAGCTGGTAAGTCAACTTGCGAGACATTAATCTCCCCAAACGATGTAGTAAAAGTCAAACTAATTAAGTGAGCTAATTATCTGACTTATAATTCAAAAAGTGCAACAGAAAGTAATGTCCCTGAAAACATCAATGGGCGGTTGACTGTTTGGGAATGACGTTGACATGACTTGTGATTAGCCACTTACTGCACTTACCCTGCGTTTACACATGACAGGACAGTTCAGTTCATGTATTGATTGTCAAAAACCCAAAACTTGCCTTTGTGACGTAGGCGTCCCGACAACTGCAAAAACAGTTGTAAAATTATGAATGAAAATTATCGATTTCTTTTTGTTTTCCGTTCACATATTTTGTTTTTGATCATATTCCTTTATTTTCAACACATTTCAATTATCGTTTCACTTCTTTTTTACAAAAATGTCAACAATTTGTTAACCCTACTGTCTCTGAAAAAATGATGGACAGCTGGGAGACAAACGACAAATGTATGTATGTGTTAGTAAATCAGAGTTGTATTTGGAGACAAACTGTCTTGTGTAAACGCCTAGTTAGTTTTAAACAAAAATGCATAATCACACACACAAAACACCAAATATTGCAACTCAGAGTTGATGGCGGATTTAATAAACCCACTGGGTTTCAAATTTAAATTCCATAGTCCCGGTCCACACAAGAGTAATTTCACTGAAATTTTGGCATGAAATTTTAGGAAAAATCTCATAATTTCATGTGTTCGTCAATTTTGCTTTGTTGAAATATACGTATGAAACAAAAAATTGTTGTTATTTTACACTAGCAGACCCGGGTCCGCGTTGCTGACCCGTCGTATTGCGTTTTAATGACAACTTTTTATGGATTTTATGCTTTACAATTCAAAAATAGGTATTTTTTTACCTCATTTCTTCGGGTCCATTGCAAACCGAGTTATTCATTGAGGAATTTAAATTTATCTACAGATTTTGTCTGCAACCTTTCTTTTCTCTTACGGACTTTGTCGGTTCTTTTCGCCAAATGATGCTGTTTAGGATTTATTATCGTCCTAATGCGATCTAATAATAAAAGTTAAAACAAATGGTTAATGGTTAATTTTGAATAGGAAATATTGTTACTTTTGTGAGTAGTTCCGATTCTTAGAATACATTTTGTACAGTTATCAACTACTTTTTATGGGTAGCTTCAAACCTTTAATTTTTTAAAAGTTAATTTTTTAACAATAATATTATTATACTAATGTAATTTTGTTTAAGTAGTAAGCGATCCCTTTTTTTATACTATATCTAAATCATGTTATATAAATCGAATTGTAGTTTACAGCCTTAGGTCGTAAGACTGGGCATTATTGTTAAATAAATAAATAAAAAAAAATTATCAAATTCTCCCGCTTATTGAGACGTATATGTTATTAGTTTTTCAAGGCATGATGGACCGTCGAACTTCGCCATTTAAGGAAATTTTTAAAAATGTTCGAAATTCATGCCTACATGTACCGCGGCATATTCCACAAAATTTCGCGAAAATCGGTTCGCTTAAAAACTGGCCGTGGTGGGGACTTCGGGCACCAAGAAAGAACATTTGATCGGAGGCGTAACCACTGTTGTGTCGAAAATTAATTTGCAAGCCGATGCATTCATTCATAAGTTTAGCAAACATAGCGATTATAAAACAACAGGCCCCAGAAATTCATCAACAAATATATAGCATTTTGTACCACGGGATATAGTACGTTTATATATAACCGGATTTAAGAAACCGACTGGGTTTCAAATGTCAATTTCTTTGCGTATACGTCAAATAAATCCTCATTAAGAAGGTTGGCCTTATTCCTGAACATTTTCTGAAAATTTCATCAAATTATGTTCAATAGTTTTGAAAAAATGTATTGAAAAGCGTGGGCGTGGTCATCAGTTTTCAAGACATATTTAAAAAGTGGCATATACATACATATATCGTTTGAAAGAAATTCGTGGGAAGGTGCCCCACCTCCTCTGAACTTCATAAAGTACACATTGGCACGGCAGACCTTCAGCATTTGCTGCATACTTCATGGAAATAGGTTCAGTATTTGTGGTCGGGTCTTTAGACCCAAAAGAAGTACCTAGATTCTAGATTAATTTGTAAATTTTCAAACCGACGCTTTCGTTATTACTGCAAATGTAGCGTTTTTTTAATATCAAACAAAATATGCAATCTATTTTCACCGGGAGCCATCCCTGTACAAGCCTAAAAATGTCAGTAAAATCGGTTCCGTAGTAGTTTTGTAGATGCAACATATTTTAAAAAGTGGGCGTTGTCAAGTCTTTGGGTCCCAAATGAGTACGTAAGGTTGGAGACACACACAATTGTCTCGCAAATTAAGTTCCAAACCGAAACATTCGTAATTATTGTAAATATAGCATTTTTTAAAACATCAAAAAAACTTTTCAACGGTGGCAAAATAACCCCTCAGTAATGTTGGCGACATTTCCGGAGTATTTCAGAAATGTAAAACTCTACTACAAGTGGTGTCATCGGACTCAGCGATAAACAGTAGGTCCTATATCATTGAGCTAATATTTATTTGGGGTGCACTCACTGATATGAGAGAAGTATCCCTTGCCCATTCTGGGAGAAATTTCAATGTATCAATATCATATGTGGTCTGTTCCTTTACTTTTAAAAATGGTAAAAGTGGTGAACTGCTCTCATATAAATTGTATGCTAAAAAGTACTTTCTTTTGACTCTGACTGTAAGTGGATAGTCTAAATTAGTTCAAGAGAGAGAGAGTGTGTGTGTGTTTCAATCACCATGGAATACATCAAAATTAAGATTTATAATCCTATCTTCTCTGTAATATGGTCTACTTGGAATTGACAGTTGAAATCGAGTGGATTTCGTAAATGTAAACTTAGTATTATAGCTCATTTAGACCAGTACAAATCTCATTGCATTTAAATATAATTTTGGAGGAGTTAAATGACAGTCAGCTGATGTTTGTTCATAGCAATTACTAACGTAGATACATCAGTCCATCTGATCGAATTTGAAACGTCAAAAGAAGTTGTTGTAAATTGATTTCGTCTCAAAAATTTTTTCTACAGGAATTTGGTAGCAATTCGAACGAATTTGAATTCGAATTGAGAATGTTAGCACATTATGCTGCTAATGCTAACTAATGAATACATAAAGAATTATTTGATCGTTTAGACATCGTAAATATTAGGCTTGCTTGAATTAAATCAACTTTGTATATAAGCAAATTTAATTTTTCCGTCCTGTTTACAAATTTTGACATTTTAAATTATTTTTATTGTAGCAGCCAGCTTGCAACTTTTTGTATTTTCTAGCAACATGTTGCAAAAACCAGAGTTGTATGCGAGGATTTATGCCGGATTTAAAACAAATCCACTCAATACGAGGATTTATTTTTGTATGGTAAATCTTGTGGATTATGGCCGGATTTAGCAAATAAAACCTGATAATGCGCTAAATCCGGCTAATGAAGTCATATCTAAATGGCCTTTTACAGTATAATAACATTCATTGTGTAAACTGTCAAAAATTAGTTCCACATACAAATTTGTTGAAAAAGTACGGGAACAGAAAAACCTCCAAATTCGTTGTATACAAAGATTCTAAAAAGAAAGCTATTCAGCAAAAGTGGTAACTGTTGTATATGTATACATAAACAAAAATCAGCTGATTGTCATTTGAATCCTCCAAAAGGTATATCTAAATGCTAAAAAATTTATACTGGATTTATTAAATTCGGTGGAGGATTTATGAATAGTCTAAAATAGTCATTATAGGACGTTTACATATAACCGCATTTAATAAACCCACTGGGTTTCAAATGTAAATTTCATTGCGTATACTTCAAATAAATCGTCATAAAGAAGGACAGAACTATTTATGGCAATATTTAACTAGCCAAGGCACATTTAAGTGACAATTAGCTGTATTTTTACTTTTTTGGTAAATTTGGTTTTCAAAATGTAATAGGGTCTATTTATGAAATTTGGAACTTCGAAATTTGCTACCATAAAATCCATATTTTCATCGTAAACGTGTAATAAAATAACAATGACGTACAACAGTTCTGAATGCTTTATATTTATTTACATTTTGATTCAAATTTGTTCTATTTTAGAGGATTTTCAAAATGTATTTGTTTTTCCTGAACAAATTTTTACAACGACCCCATTATTCAATATTTGCTTGACATTAAATTTTCAATAACAACTATGTTGTTTTTGTAAATTTGTTAGTTGTTGTAATTCATGCATTTACCTTATATAAATTTACCTTGGAACTAGCTATAGCTCTGTTCCAGAACTAAAAGTTTTTACAATTTTACCACTTTTACACATTTTGCGTTCCCGTACACAAAATTTATATGAAAATCGTTTACGACTTTTACAACTTTTACCACTTTATAAAGTACGGGAACAGGCCATATGTTGTGTCCGTGTTTTACAATTGCTCTTATTATAACAATAGATCTGTTCGATAACCCAAAAGTTTGTACAAACTTTTACAAAATGTTGTTTGCTAACAATCTTGTTCATTAAAAGAGGAATGAGAAGTTGTTGCAAGAACTTGCAAATACTTTTTACTTGCGAAGTTATCGAACAGACCTAATGACGGTTAAGTGTACTATTGTACTCTTTGTTTCAACCTTGAGATATAATACAGTTTTATGTCAGACTATGAAAATTTTCATGTACGTGAAAATGAGTTTACTTGCAAGAGGTGTGAAGGTTCTGTAATCTGAATTATTCTTTGTGTTTTAATTCGTAACTCTCAAACCAATGTAAAGCAAGGGAAATATCAAAATGTTCATTTGATTTGATATACGTGTGTGGATGTCAATGAAATTTTAGAAGAAAATGACAAAGAGTTTTCAATGAAAATTTTTATAGTCTGGCATAATGCTTGGTTTACATTTACGAAATCCACTCGATTTCAACTGTCAAATCCATAGGTTAAACGTCAAATGAAATCCAGATGAATTGTTGCAATCGAGTGGATTTCGTAAATGTAAACTTAGCATAAGACAAATTCACGAAATCGAGTGGATTTCAACTGTCAATTCCTTTGCATGAAATCTCATCTAAAATCAATTGGATTTCATTTGACTTTTAAGCAATGGCATTAACAGTTGAAATCGAGTGGATTTCGTATATGTAAACCTAGCTATTGCTAGATTTATTCATCATTTGTATAGAACTATTTCTTTCTCTGATAATAGCAAAATTACCAATTCATAGTACATGTGATTTGAATGATCAAAATACTTCCGTTTTTCGATATAAAATTTCTATTAATTATAAGTTTGTATGTGCGAATATTTACAATCAATATGCAGTCGCACATAACCAGTTTATGCAAATACAACAGTCGATAAGCCCTGCAAGCATTTGGAAGTGAATTTCTCACTCCCTCGCCTAAGACGTCACTCCGGAGACACGCCAACGAATATCGTTAGTGCATTGCACAAACAATTTCTATAGCATTATTACCTTTTATCGCATATGCCGACCCTTCGGAGTTACTCTGAGTGACTTCCAATTTACATTTATTTAATAATTCAACACATTGAACAAATATTGGACATTTTTCTATCTAAGGATTATATGACACGGTGGTGCAGTGGTAAGCATACTCGCTTTGCACTCTGAAGGTCCGGGTTAGCTTCCCAGGTAAGGCAACAAAACAATATCACATTTTTAAAATGAAAAAAATAGTGTGGGCAGAAATTCCTAATTATAAATCGTCACCTTAGGATTATGTCGCTGAGGATAACGTCTTTGGGCATTTCAGGTGACGAAATACTCTAAAAGCGTACTTTGAAAAAAAAAAAATAAAAAACTTAAAATATTTTTTTTAATTACAAGAACTATCGCGGAAATGATCTCCAAGAAGTGTCGCTGGAGTGACTTCCAAGATCAGGAGGTCACTTCAGGGTGACTTCAGCGACTATCGCCACGACTGTTTTCATCGCCTTTGGCGACACGCCTAAGTCACTTCCGCGATAGTTTTTGCTTGCAGGGAGTGTGTGCATACGTGCATACATACTTACGTATGTTTACAGTCTATTGCCTTCTTCCGAGATGCAAACAAAGATCGTCAGCAAAGACGAATATAATATTTATAAGGAGAAACTAAAAGTCACCATTCTTCTATAAAAATTGTACGCACTACAAGTATAGCAGCACTGAAGCTGAAACATCAATGATTTAAAAATGGGTGCGCCATGCCGGCCGAACATTGTGCAGAAATTTATTGAATGTGATATAAAATGCATTTTCAGTTTGTGTCAACAGGATTTTGCCTGTACTTAACGTTGGTTCTTGGTCTCTCTGTTTCTTAAGCGAGGTAGACCCGATCAGTTTTGACTGTCGATTTTTCGGAAATATCGATAAATGTCAAACTGTCCAGCAACACAAAATATTTTGTGGTTGCCTGATGACTGACAAAAATGAACGGCCACACTGGCAAGCAACGGATTATATGAGCAAAACTGACAGTCACAACAGATCGGGTGTACCTCACTTTAATTTATACACAAGCTAAGAATTCATTCAACTCAATAATGATAAATGCAACGATTTTTTATAGAATAACTTTTACAGCACTTAAGTCATCGGTTCATAAGTCCCAATTTACATTGAGCGAGTTTACTTGCGGCAATTGTCATTTTGTAGGAGAGAGAGGTGTGGCATATGGTAACCCTTTGCCTCTCAGCACCCTCTCTCATCTACAAACTGACAATTGCCGCAAGTAAACTCGCCTAATGTAAATTGGGACTAAGGAGCAAGACAGCCATTTCTGGCAAGGGAGTGAAGTGAAGAACGTCAGTCAATCTTTTTGTCCGTCTGCCCTTTATCATTTTGCCATTGCATTAGCCACCTGACAAATGGTCTGTTCCTTTACTTTTGAAAATGGTAAAACCGGCAACAGTAGTAAAAGTTGTAAATTGTTCCCATATGAATTGCATGGTGTCAGAAGTAAAGGAACGTTTTTCGAGTAAAAAGTTGTAAAACTTGAAGATTCTTGAACGTAAAGGAACAGAGCTAATGATTTCTTGACGATCTGTCTTCTAGATTTATTATTAGAGTCCGTACTACAGCTTTGCAAAGTGAACTTTGTACATATTCAATACCTGCAGATCAATGGAAACCATCCCAGCTTTAGCGTTCATTTATATCAAGTGGAATTTAGTAAGGCTCGAGATTTAAATTGACACTTCCAATGCATACATAATACGTCAAATAGATCTAACAGCCAGTTTCTCTATGTCGAAAGAAGAATGTGTGCGAATGAAACACACCCGAACTTTAGTTTTCGAAATAATTTTACCTTTGATTTTGCTTCAAAACAAAAAACAAATTTGAAAAAAAAAATGAGTTTGGACGTGTTTCTTTCGCACACATTCTTCTTTCGACATACAGAAACAGGCTGTAAAATTTGTGAATTTTTAGGGCCTGTTTCACTGTGTCGAAAGAAACTGATTACGAACGAAAAATATTTTTTATTTTGAAGTCTTACATCCAATCCAAATGCAAACAATCAGCATGTAAAAATCTTAAAGGAACTTTAATTGTGACAAAGACCTGATACTATTGAAATGAGAAGTTTTACACATATGGTAACATAAAAATGAAGAACTTGTTTTCGCTTTCAAAAGAGGCTTATTCTATTAATTGAGCCTTGTTCTAAACGGACAAAGTCTTAAACTACCACCATAAATGCCTCTTTTTGCGGTTTAGCCTCATGCACCAAGTATGCTTCTACACACATTGTGCTAGTTTATTTTGCAAGTTTCGCTTTTTGTGCTTTTTGTAAAAACAAAAACAGTCGTAAGAAGACAATGTTGCAAAACTTGTTTTGTAAAAATCACTATGCAATCAATATACTCAGCTAAATCCCCATCAATATCAAAGGCGTGTGAGGTTGTATGAAAAGGAAAGATTTAAAATGTTCATATTTTCTCTCTGATGGCTAGGTGAGGTTGCGATATGTTACCAAAAAGCAACACCTCTGGTCGACAAAGTAGGTAGGACTAAATACCACATAAATGTATTTCCTCAAACAACAAAAAACGAATGCAGTTGTATTAACGAACAAAAAATAATGTAAACAACAAACGCAAAAAATTACTGACATAAGAGAGAGAGAAGAATACTAGTAAATTATGATACTACGTTTACATTGTATTGGAACAAATACTTTTAAAGGATGTTTACCCGACACACACACAAAAATCTGCCGCTGAATATCCTTCTACTAAAGCAGTGTTTACATAGAAGTCGTCATTTAAGTTTTCAATGCCATTGAATATCTGTCAAACAATTTAAGTATTTGCTCCAAATTTTCAGTTGAAGGTAGAAAATTCTACCAGTCGACATTTGTTTCCGAGTATGTATCCCCAGATACTACGTTTATATTATAGCACAATAATACAGATACTACACCAACAAGAGCTGATTAGTTGTCAAAATTCATTATTATGAATAAAATCACATACAAAACGTAAACAATTAATAAGATGATACAAAAACTACAACAACAAGACGATTTTGATTGAAAGTACTTTAAGTTGTCATAATTTGTGTTTACGTTTTCCTGCGTTTAATTCACAATAATAGTACATTTACATTAATATACGTGAAATGAAATCTTTTCTGAAATCCATTGGATTTAATTTAACGTTTAAACAATGGAGTGAGTTGACAGTTGAAATCGGATGGATTTCGTAACAACAACCACATGAAAACTTCAAGAACAGACATGACATCACTTACACATTTTATTGTTATTGTTTTCAACGCGCCACACAACGGACCGTATGTATTTTGCCCAAAACTCATTTTTTTAGTTACCGAAAAAACGGTACAATTAAAACGCAAAATTATAAACGAAAAGATTAAATAAAAGTTGGCAACACTCTTGCTATCGGTAGAACTTTACGACTGCTTTTTATTCGTCGCTAACTAACCGAAAAACTTCGGTAATTACCGAAATTATAAGCATTTTAATTTTACCGACATTTGTCGGTACTCACAAAATGAGTTAGAAAATCGCAATACTGAAATCCATTAGATTTCATTTGAGGTTCAAGCAATAGAATTGACATTTGAAATCGATTGGATTATGTAAATGTAAAGTTACTATAAGCAATGAACAAACAGAGATTTATTTTATCGTTTAGGCATCATCTGTCTATATACATACATAAGTTCCGGTCCACACTAGAGTGAATTTCATTAAAAAATTACATGAAATTAGGTGTTCTTAGGTTGAATTCCCCAGTACAGCGATGATTTTACTCTTCTATGGAACTCGATCTATAGACGCATAATTTCATGTCAAAATTTCAATGAAATTACTCTAGTGTGGCCCAGGACTATATAAAGTAGAGAAATGTTTGTACGTTTGTTTGTTTGAAGTTTATGGACTCAAAAACCGCTGAACCGATCTCCCTGACATGGCCTGCAAGTAACATAGGCTATAACAAGTTTTGAAATTCCGCACTGATCCTGAGATATAGCATCAAATTCGGAGGTACCTCCAAAAATTTAGATTTAGTATGCAAAAGTCTATGGAACGGTCACATATATGTTTTTTTTTTTTTATTAGTTGTTGCTTTTTTTCCACTTCATTACATAATATATACACATATATGTATAGTCTCCAAATTTGGAATGTGTGACGAAATTTGGCTTACAAATAAAAGTGCCGAAATATATCGAAATCGGTTCAGATTTGGATATAGCTCATATATATATTTTCGTCCGATTTATTGTATTTGGTTCCCCAAAAACGCTATATATGCCCGATTTCAATGAAGTTTGGAATGTGTGACAGAATTTGCCCTATAAATAAATGTGCCGAAATATATTGTAGGCCGATTTCATGTGTTTAATGCACCAAACACACTATATATGTCCGATTTCAATGAAATTAGGAATGTGTGAAGAAATTTGGACTACAAATAAATGTGCCGAAATATATCGAAATCGGTTCAGATTTGGATATAGCTCACATATATATTTTCGTCCGATTTCATATATTTGATGCACCAAACACACTAAGGCCCGTTCTTACATCTTGTCTTTAAAGTCCATTTTTGTTATACCTTACTTTAAGAAAAGTAGGGAATAAAGTTAGCATTACCAGAGATTTGTTATTACATCTTCCATTTAAACTAAACGTTATTTTTTGTAAAAATATGGCAATATCAAGCAAAAAAATCTGTATACCTCAAGTTTTCTCAAATCTGATTGGTTGATTTGAATTTGCTGACAATTTTTTCTTGATTTTGGTGCAGCATACTCTCGGGCGCAGTTTAAATTTTAAAAGGAACACAAAGTTCCTTTTAATTTATCGGACACTCATTCTTAAAGCAAACATGTAAGAATAAAAAATGGGTTATCTGACCGATACCGGTCAATATTTAACTACAGAAAGGACGTAATAACGGGCCTAAGTATTTCCAATAAGGTGTTTTTAACGCAAAGGGAAAAATCGATTTCGGACTTTTTTAGACGGCTTAAGATTGCCAAAGTTTGAGCACAATCGACGTTTCCAAAGTAATTTGTATGGGGCCAAATGTGAATTTTCACAAATCGCTCTACAGACCAATTTTTTGTCCCGTCGATGAAACAATTTTACCAGTTCTTTGTTGTGACTAAAATACTAATCCTACAAAAAATTGTGAAAATATGATCGGATTTTAATATTAGCTAGATAGGGCCCATGCAAACTTTGATTGTGCTCAAACTTTGGCAATCTTAAAATCTAAAAAAAGTAAACACTTTGGGGGGTGCAGCCAAGAAAAAATGGGACATCGATTTTTTAAAACCACCCCAATGTCCAATTTCAATGAAATTTGGAAAGTGTGACGGAATTAGGCCTAAAAATTTGGTTCAGATTTGAATATAGCTCCCATATATTTTCGTCCGATTTAATGTATTTGATGCATTAATTCCAAAGACATTTGGAATGTGTGAAGACATTTGGTATAAGAATACATTTGCTAAACTATAATGAAATCGATTCAGTTTTGGATATAGGGAAAGACTTCGAAGACAGTAAAGTCATCAGTATCCAATGCTGCAAGTATTAAATATCATATATTTGAATAACTTTTTAAGGGGAATGGCCGTGTAGGGAATGTTTACACCTCACATAATGTTATTAATAACATAATCACACCGGTATAAGATTGTAATAAATATAAAATATAAATGCAGTTTTTTAAGTGTTTAATGGTGAATTAGAATCCTGAAAATATTAGGCCTTGCATAAGCTTAATTATGAAATAAATGAAGATTGATAAAATAACCAAAAATTTTAAGAGTCAAAACAATTCTTAGCTTGAAGTGCCTTTATTTTGGATTTTTAACTTATTTTGATCCTATTCGAGTGTCTAAATAAAAAATCCACCAGTATTTTGGTGAAATTTTGGTGAAATATCCCGCTGGACCCGTTTAAAATTTTTTCGGTAAGTACTCAATGGATATGAGGTCTAGAGACTACAATGATGCATGGGAGTAAAATGTAACAATATTTTATTCATAAATATGGACGAAGCCTTCGTATCCCTGTCCAAATGTCAGATCCCCCTTTGTGGTAGGCCCCATTTCAGTACACTAGGGTCATTAATCTCGTGTCGATATGAGTATATGATATTGTTCTCTTATTTTTGAACCCATACAAACTATTTCTTTGAACCCCACTGCTATCAGGTACCCGTTGAAAATATATAGGACACTCCATCAAATTTGATTCTGTATCATCTGTTTCATCGTTGTAAAATTCGTTCATAATTTTCCACAGGCTTGGCATTTTTCACCAAATATAGTTTGGGAAAATGCATTTTTCTATTGTCGTAACCATTTTCACATATTTGGTCGCAAAATATGCAACAACTGTCGAAAAACATGAACGAATATTTTAACGGTGAAAATGTTGTATACAAAATCGTGTTCATAGTGTGCCTGACAGAAGCTGGGTTCACAAAAATAGTTAGTATGGATTGCTATATAGTTAGTATGAGCTCTGTTCCTTTACGTGCAAGAATCTTCAAGTTTTACCACTTTTTGCTCGAAAAGCGTTCCTTTACTTCAGACACCATACAATTCATATGGGAGCAATTTACAACTTTTGCTACTTTTGCCGGTTTTACCACTTTCAAAAGTAAAGGAACAGACCAATGGATTGCTATATTTTACTCCCATGCATCTGGGATCACTTCTTGTAGTCTCTAGACCTCACATCCATTGAATACTTGTCGACAAAATTTGAAAGAGAGTTAAATAAAGCCATATTTTGTGCCAAAATTGTCCGAAAGCTGTACAACGGTTTCAGTGGGATATTATCACCGGATTTCACCAAAATACTTGTGGATTTTTTTTATTTAGGCACTCGAGGATGAAAATAAGTTAAAAAGCCAACAGCCAAAAAACATCCAACCTGTCGAAATTGCGTAAGAGCATAAAAAAATTAATAGTTACTTCCTGCAACATAGAAAAATACCACATCATAAGCACCATACAAATATTTCGGTGTTAACAAATTTTTGACATTTTTTGTAAAAATGTGTGAGATAATAATTCAAATGTGTTGAAAACAAAAGAACACGAACAAAAACAAAATATGTGAACGGAAAACAAAAATAAATCGACGATTTTTGTTCATAATTTTAGAACTGTTTTTGCAGTTGCCTGGACGCATACGTCACGTGACAATTAATACTGAACTCAACTGTCCTGTCATGTGTAAACGCAGGCTTATATCTTATTCGGGCTAGTAAATTAGAGTTGTTAAAATCTAGTTCGTTTGAACGACCTAGTTCAAAATATAGTTCAGTGGACACCGGTTGTTTCCATGAACGAACTGCGAATGAGTTATATTATCTCTTTGTTTTAATAGAATAAATCATACGCAAACGAACTATGGTACTGAACTAGTTCACTAGATTTAACAACTCTATAGTAAATAATAATTTCGTTTGAAAAAAATAAACTTTAAAATCGTTTTCTCTTGAAGCAATTCGCCGATGCATCTACTTTAGTAATTGTTTCTTGATCATGGCGCAATAAACAGGTGTTACATCAGATACAACTGATCATCATTCTAGTTGTTAAAATATACACATAATGATAAACTTTTGTCCCTATAATTTTTGGTTTTTGTAAAATTTACCGTTATTTGTATTATGGAATATACTTTTGTTGTATTAAGCATTATTTATTAGTCAGAAGAAATGAAAATCCCTTCTTGGAATTTCATAAAAATCATTACTAACCCTAAAACCCGAGATTTATGGTGCGTATGTAAACTTTTGTCCCTAATGGGTACTTTACACGATATGTATTTTACATATGGGTTGTCACTTTGCGTATACATTTTGTATATAAAAAGTGACAACCCATATGTAAAATACATATCGTGTAAAGTACCCATAATAGTACGGGGTAAACAAATGAAATCGTAAGTGATCGTAAAAACACTAATGAGGAGGTACTCTTTTAGTAGTTTGATCGCGGGTATCGTAAAAAACCCATCATCTCAAATAAATGATGATCGTCAGTAAATTGTGCTCTGCCAGCTGAGCCGCAGCTGCTATGTTTGATGTGCAGTTGCCGCCATATTATGCGTCTGTTGGAGGTGAGAGGTGCTCCAAAATCAATGTTGATACGTTTATGTCGGTAGATTTGGCTACTGTTTGACTTGCACTTAAGAGCTTTTATATGCTCTGCTGTCTTCACATCTCAACTAAATACAAATGAGAGACTCTCTAGTATCGGTTTGTTTGGTTGGCTATTGTTGTCGATTTGTTGTTCGGTTATGATGGTAGCGCGAAGGTAGGTATGTGTAAATTGTATGCTTACTTGAGCTACTATGATCGTTATTGTTCAGGTTGGTTTTGACTTCGATTTGTCGCTGTTTGCATTGCTTATCGTTTGGTTTGTTGTTTGCTAGATATGGTTTTTGGGCTTGAACATGTATTGCTGCTGTTGCCAGCGTCGTCGTAGTCGCAAGTACTAT
The DNA here is from genome assembly GCF_047663935.1 of Musca autumnalis. NCBI lineage: Eukaryota > Metazoa > Arthropoda > Insecta > Diptera > Muscidae > Musca > Musca autumnalis. The sequence continues at coordinate 118,814,472 of NW_027411644.1, read as the reverse complement.
TGGCGTCGGAGTATATGATGGCAGCGCGCGATGTCGTTATTGCTGACGCTTTTGTCTCTTTACGTCGCAGTAGTAAATTTTGTGACTTTCTGAGACGTTGACGGAGAAATTTTCGATCAGTTTAAGTTTTTCATTTGCCCCGAACGCAAGCAAAGAAAATTTACGATACCCTCTACCTTTTTTAAGCGCACAACAACAATAACATAAAATAAAGAATTCACAAGAAAACAACAAAGAGTATTTTTAAACGCGTTTATGCGGTTCGGTACGTTTCTTTTCGAAAGAAGCCCAACAATTTTACAAAAGTAAAAAATAAGCAAAAAATATGCCCTGAGTGCAGTTTGGTGGTTTATATTTTAGTTTTTTTCCTCTTTTATAATTCTTGCAAAACAAAGAATTTCAACATTTCAACAAACGAAAAATAAAAAATAAGAAAAGCGGAAAAGAAAACAAAAACAACACTTTAAAATGCATAACGAAATTGTCATGTAAAGTCAGTGTCCCAAATTTAATAAAAAACCGTTAAAACCGCAATATCCAAAACAACAACAAAAATGCATACAATTTATGAAATTTGTGTGCCAAAAAATGTAATGTTTCTTTGCCAATGTGTTTGTGATGTGGTGTAATAAAGAAGAGAAACAACAAAATTAAGTTTTCGGCCTTTTGAAGTACCAGAAAATAAAAAAAAACTACATTGCTCTAAAAATAACAAATAATCAATTTTACGGGTTTTAAGAGTTAAACAAAATGCAATAATTTTGATATTTTTCTCTTTGAAAAATAATAAAAATTTCCACATATTGTTGAATTGTTATTATATTTATGTATACTGCATGTATGTATATTGCCTATAGGTACTATATAAAATATTCATGTAAATGTGTACATAAATTAATACATGCAGTATGTATTCATATGCAACAAATCATACAAATAAAATAAAAAAGTGTTGTTAATTAACCTTGTTTTCCACTTAAAATGTAGGAAAACCATACACTCAAAGAAAAAACCAAAGACAGAAAACAGTAGAAAATACGAAAAAATGTAGGGACGTAGCTATATAACAGGGGCACGTTTAAAAAAAAAACAGACATACATATTTTAATACTATGTATATGACAACATGATGAACAAAATTTTCAATGTAAAGGGGTTTCTATACGGTATGTTTTATACATGTTATGCATAGCAACTGTCACTGTTTTTTCGCCCATATGTAATTCCTTCTGCACGGTAAAATTTTCTTTTTCATTCGTTTTCGTTATTTATATTGCGAACAAACAATACATCGGTGTTCCTTTTGTTATACAGACGAGAATAGAGCTCGTTCGATTCGTAAAAAATGCATATGTATACCCATATCACTTTGATGGATTGAAATTGTTGTACGGTTCACACCATGGTGGAATAAGAAGGTGTTACATCAAATCATGTCAAACGTCAAATTTGCTCACAATAATGCATTACTGTGAATTGCTTGTTTACATTTTGCATGTGATTTTATTCACAATGCATTTTGACAACTGGTATGAAGATCAGCTGTTTTTGCCGCTGTACCTGTATTATTGTACCATGGTTCACACCACACCATGTGTATAAAATTGAGATCTGTAAAAAGTGACAGTCGTTATGCATAAAACATACCGTGTAGAAACCCCTTAACAAAGACCTAATTCCATCTATCAAATTGAATGTATTCTGAACTAAGTTCATAACACTGTTACTATCGTTAGTGACAACTTTATTTTATTTGCTAACTTACCGACAAATTTCGTTAACTACCCAATTTGTGAGCATTTTAATTTTGCCGATTTTTGTCGGTAATCTAAAGATGACTTAGATAATCCTACTGCGGGACTTCTATTTGTATTCCAAGGTAATTGCCATTAAATGTAGCCTTACAGTACGTTCACATATAACCGAATTTAAGAACGCCTTTGGGATTCAAATTTCATTTCCATCCTCAAATAAATTCTCACTAAGGAGGTGTTTACACTATCTATCAATGTCATATGTACTGAAATTTTCCATCGTTGTACTGTCACTAATATGTGCAATATTGGGGATTTTCCTTACGCCATTTACTTTTTATGTCCACACCAGCAAAAATAGTCCCAATTTACATTAGGCGAGTTTACTTGCGGCAATTGTCAGTTTGTAGGTGAGAGAGGGGACTGAGAGGCAAAGGGTTACCATATGCCTCACCTCTCTCTCCGCCAAACTGACAATTGCCGCAAGTAAACTCGCCTAATGTAAATTGGGACATACAGTGAAATTACGTCTCCACATTGCCTGAGTGGGTAGATATGGAAAGTTTTTATTTCGATTCATATCAATTTTCAATTTTTGCCGTTTTTCATGTCCAGTACCTTTTGAATAAATTGGTATTGGAATTTAATTTTTGACAGATCGTTCTATTGCTAGTTTTACTATTAACCCCCAATCGATCTACAAAATATGACAATTCGTGTGAGAAGAATAACATTTTTTACAAAAACTGGGGGTAAAATATTACTGGAACGAAGCTATGAATGAAATTGGAATTTTATTGTAATATAAATCCACAGGATTTGCTAAATTCAGCATAGTCTAAATGTACTGTTAGAAACTCAACTACTTGAATATAACTAGGCGTTTGCACCAGAAAAATTGTCTTCAAATACAACTCTGATTTACTAACACATATGTACATACATTTGTCGGCTGTCTCCCAGCTGTCCATTTTTTCACAGACAGTCGGGTTAACAATTTTTTTACATTTTTTAAAATATGTGAGATAACAATTAAAATGTGTTGAAACAAAAGAACATGAATAAAAACAAAATATGTGAACGGAAAACAAAAAGAAATCGATGATTTTCATAATTTTACAACTGTTTTCGCAGTTGTCGGGACGTCTACGTCTCACAGGCAAGGTTTGGGATTTTGAAATCAATACATGAAGTCAACTGTCCTGTCATGTGTAAACGCAGGGTTAAGGCATCGTATTTAAAATTCTCGTTTTTATATTTTAATTTCTCTTGCGATCTTTAATGATCGAAGCAGATAAAGATGGGACAAATCCATTGTTTACCCTATTCAACAAATGGAGTTATGCCGCATTTACATCTAACAGATTTTAGAAAACATGTGTCATTTAAGTTGTCAATTCCATTGAATATCTGTCAAATAAATTTGTCCTAACTACTTGTTTTAGGTGCAGGTGAAAAGTAAGCATGACCCTGTACTGTTACGATGCCATCACAATAGCTTTGTAACTTTTTGAAATTCGGGAACTGTTTTCTAGCAAAAAATTGGAAAAATAGTACTGAATAGTAAGTAGTATTTTGTAGGTTTTGGAACACAACTTATGTTATGATATGTTATTAAGCTACATATTTAAAAGACTATGGCATGTGAAATGATCCCGAAACGGCTATGGAATACATTCTGATTCCAAATCGTTCATTATTTGTTCCTTATTTTGTGCTATAATATTGTATACTATTGGCCTGTTCCCGTACTTTATAAAGTTGTAAAAGTCGTAAACGATTTTCTTATAAATTTTGTGTACGGGAACGCAAAATGTGTAAAAGTGGTAAAAATTGTAAAAACTTTTTGTTCTGGAACAGAGCTGATGTTGTTTCCGTTTAACATATCTCCGTTATATATGTTCTGTTCCAGAACCTGTAAGAGTCTGCTATTTTTGTAATTTTGGCCATTTTTCCTTTAAAAAAGTTATCAAAAATAGTAATAATACAAAATAGGAGATTTTTGCAAGTTCTGGAAAAGAGCAAGATTTGGAACAGAGGCCCTACATTTATTCATTAAATATTTTTTTTAACAATATTAAATATTAGATCGAAGATTTCCCAAGTTTTTATTGTCAGATATATTATATTATTTCACTAAAATACTTGGAACATTTTAACCTAATTTCATTTAGATTAGAACGATAGTACAACAAATGTCCAAAATATAAACAAAATTTATGACATCAATAATACTAGTTTCTTATTTATGATATGTGTAATTTTATGACTCGATACTTTGATATAAACAAAATTTTCCAATAGGATTTTCTTATCATTTGTTTTGATAAACAACAAAATGAAGAAAGAATAGAAATTTTCCAAAAATATTTGAAGAACAAATGATTTTTAGATAAAACCTTTAATTTCGTTTTAGTTATATGAAATAATACATTGCAGCTTTGACCTAGCCATTCCATAACTAAATGTAAGAAACTGTGATGAAATTGTCAATGAATGCTTTTTCCTTATCTTTTTGTGATCAAACAACCAACAATCGAATTGCTCGTGATTATATATGAAACTTAAGCGGTGTAAAAAAATAAAGAACTGCCGGTCCAATTCGAACTAGGTTGTCATTCGCCTCTTAGCCTTTAAAAATAAAAGTGTGTTCCAGAACTAAAAAGGTTTCACAATTTTTACCACTTTTCAACATTTTGAGTTGCCTTATACCCCGGTTACACTTAAGCGGATTAACCCAATGGGTTTGGATTTCAAATGTCAATTCCATAGCGCAAGCGTCAAATAAATCCTATTGAAGTGGGTTAACCCGGCAAAAAACTCTAGTGTAACCGTACTATTATACCAAAGCACAGCAACATTTAAAAGTACGGGAACGGACCAAAATCCAGCGGCTTATTTACCGAGGCCCTTAAAGAATTCAGTAAGAATGAAATGAATATTGGCAGCTCTGATTTAATACAGAAAATAAATATTCCTATAAAAATTATTTATGTAATTGCATTTTGATAACTCTTGGTAGAACCCTTATAAACATTAAGTAGAAAAAATAAAGGTAATATACTAGTTGCTATTAATTAATATTTCAGTGAATTTGATATAAATTTATGAAAGTATTACAAAAGAAAGTTTGTGAAAACAACTACGATCAATATAAATAAAGCAAAATCAAGTGCAAAGGAAATACCTAACTACGATTCTCAACGAAACAAAGATTTTACTAAAAATTACAAAAAATACATAATTATTGAAATGTGACTAATTTTTTAAATAAAATAATTACAAAACACACTAATAAATCGTTCTAATTTATCAACCACAACAACAAAAACAACAAGTGCATAAAATATATTTCATAAAAAGCGAATAAACTGCAATTTACAACAAAATAACTTTCATATAAAAAGGTGGGTAAAGAATAGTGAGTGTAAATTTAATTAATAATATTAAAAAATGTGTTTTTCCTGTTCTCATTTTAATGTGGTCAGTCAGAAATGAAATTTAACTTTTGTTGTTGTTTTTTTTTTTACTATCTCAATTAAACACAAGACTGCGACTTAGGACCACCCCAGCCTAAACTTTGTTGATTAATTGGATGAATTGTTTTTTATTACAATTATAATTATTTTATTTGTTGTTTTTCTGTCAAAAGTTTGTTTTTGTTTTGCGCTTAAGACACTCATAAACAAGCAGAAAAATTGCAATAATTTACTTTGTGTTGGTCGTGCGTGAATTGTTATTTTTTATTGGACAGCCTGACCGGATTGTCTGTCCGTCTGTTCCTTTGTAAACGAAGTGAAAAATGACTAACAATTTTGCCTGACCTTAAAATTGTTTTGCGAATTCCGCTTTGACATTGTTTTGTTTGTATTTCCAAAAATAACAACAAATGCACCGCATCGAGTAGCACGCATTCACTTGCACACGTAAACCAACACCAGAGGGGCTGGCGCACTAAAAATAAAACAACAAAAAAACGTTGAACTACTATGTAAAGACCAACCAACCATACCACCATAGTTGCCAGAAGGCATTTATTCGTCTGAACACTCTCGTTTTCTGCATTCGTTTTAACTTCACAAAGAGAGTTGTTGCTGCCAATTAAACGAATCTCCTTCACAAATATTCTCTTCGAACAATGCATTTCGAAAAAGATCGATGCTGCCAAAGATGTCGTCATACTTCTTCAGTTGTCCATAGTCCAGGCAGTGATGCTAAACTATTAGGTTTTATAAATCTGTTTTAATTATTCTATACAACTTTGTAACTATAAAACCGGTTCAATATTCTCTAATTACCAAAAGAATTAACCATGTGATTTCTTCAAAATAACATCTCTTGATTGGCAACATTGTAAACTAAAATAACTTCTAAGTTGTTCTTTCGTTACTCAATAGCTAAATGCTAAACTTTAAATACGATTGAGCACAAAACATGCATAACATCACATACGTACAAGGCTTGAATAAAATATTCACGCAGCTGAGGCTACATACATTGTGACGTTTACTGAGGCATTCCCTCCAAGTGACGCATAGCACATGATGAATACTATCAAACTACCTGTAACCCATACACATTCACTTTCGATTTCGCATAAAACATGTTTCTTTATAAATACATACAAGAATTTGAAACGCGGAATTGACAACTTAAATGACAAGTTTTACTCAAACACGTTTTAAGTAAGTGCTATAGATATTTTACTACATTTATGTCAGCTCTTATTATCATGTTAATTAGTCTTTATTGAATTGTTTGAAAAATGATTTCATACAATTTATGTTAAATAAATAAAAAATTACCACGGTAACAAGGAGTAGCATAAACGTACTCTTAAGCCCAATTTACATCTAACAGATTTAATAAAACAAGTGTCATTTAAATTGTCAACTTCATAGAATAACTGTCAAATAAATTACCTATTTGACACAAATACTCGTTTTAAGTGCAAGTGTAAATTGAGTTTTAGATTTGACAATAAAATTTGCTCGTGTGTAAAGTAAACACGTGCAATGGTATAACTGTTTATATCAACAAAACAGATATATCATATACATAACAGATATAATATGATATAAATGTGGGAATGAGTGTAACAGTTATGATATTGTTTGGGTTGTGTATACTCACAATAACATAACTGTTAGAAACAGTTCTAGGTTGTATATGAACGAGTGAGAACTTTATTTGTTTTTTCGTTCTCAAGTATCTGTTGTACAACAGATATTTTTCAAATACTACAGATACCAACAGATACTATAGGTGTAACAGGCTTGTGTGAATAACTTCTAAGGAAAATTTCATAAAAAATAACATTTTTATTATTTAGGGGATAAATAAATTAAAGACATGAACTGTTATAAGTGAACGCATCAATTCGAATGTTTTTCTGGATTCAGTGAGTGGAATGTACGAGGGCTACTAGAAAAGTCTCCGACCTAATAATGAAAACGCTAATATTTATCAAAAATAGTTTTATTATATTCCAAATATTTATTGCAAATAGTTTTGTTTTATTGAAGCGTTTTTGTGGTTATTTTAAAACTAGGTTTAAAATACCTTTAAACCAATTTATTTCCAGCAGGGAAGTGTTAGCTTGTTACATTTTTAACAAGTTCGCGGGCGCGAAAAAAACTCAGACAGGTGAAAAATTATTAATTAACTATTAATACTATTATAATTTTTTATTTATTGTACTATGGACATTTATGAAATTAGTCGTATTATGTACATTAATCACAAAAACATTCGATTGTATACAAGTATATGACTAAAAATTGACTTTGGAAGTGAATGCTATAGCTTTCACGTCCGCGAACGTGTTAAATTGGTGTGGTTATGATTAAACAGAGAGGGAGATAAAGAGAGTAACATATTTGCTTTCCTATGGTTAGTTTAAACAAATACTTACATATTATATGTGCATACAACATCCCGGAAGGGAGAAGGCATACTTCTTCCATATCAATGAGTGCACAGCGATTCATATTGGCACACTGATATGGGACCTACTTTTATCACTGAGTCCGAACGGAGTATCTTACGACACAACTTGTAAATAAGTTTTCATGGCTGAAATACTCAGGCCACCACCGCCGAAAATGTTGTTGTTCTGGTCGGGGATTGACCTTAAGAGAATAATACCTTGAAAAGCCGCGTCACATTGTAAGGTAGGGGTTGTTCCACGCTGAATGGACCTACAATACATTTACTGAAGTATTATCCACCTACATACTTCGGACATTAAAGTCATTTCCACAGAAGTACAGTCATGGGGCTATATCGGTGTAGAATCAGGCTGATAAAGAACATATACACTTTATATGATCTTAAATTATTATTTCGAGGAGTTACAAACAGAATGACAAACATAATATACCCTCCATAACAAATTAAACGATGTTGTTATTCCTAATGGTTTTCATAATGCAGAATTTGTTATTGGTCCATGGAATGATTCTGAAAAATTCGAAATTCACATTTTTGATTTGGTTTGTAGTACTCGGTCCAGTAGCACCATGTCTAACCAGATTTTGTATCTTGACTTTCGGGTCAAATAAGTTATAGGTGCTTTAAATGTGCATATCATTATTATGTGACTTTTAGGAACGCGATATCTTATAGAGAATTTTACGGTCGTTGTCTTTTGCTTTAGTCACTTTTTGGTAAGGCTCACAGTTTTTGAGATATATAAAAAAACCCAAAAAAATTGACCTATGACCATGAATAAGTTTCTTTGCACGCATGGGATCAACAGAGATTTTTAGGACCTCATTTGTAATGACAAATCCTACATTTCCACTAAAATTCAGCTCTGTGGGAATTTTTCTATTTCAATTCCTATTTTGTTTGGGCTACATACAATAAATACTTATTGTATCACACCAATATCCATTTATATCAGTTTGTACAAACCAGATATAAACAAATATGTTCCTTTTTTCTGTCTATACCAACTCATATCATACCTGTTTGAAAAAGTATCAGTATCAACTTGTAACTGAAACTACATTCTACATATCCATACTCACTCAATGTTGAAAAATGTCGGAACTGATATATTCAGTTGTATCCATGCAGGTGTTTAGTGTAAAGCTCATGATTTTGCCGTCTTTTTCCTTCATAGAAGGGTTTCTGAATCGGAACACATCTAACCTTTTGAAGTACCAAAAATCATCGATCTTAAACACACAAAGAAGTGGAGTCCAGTTAAGTTGTATTACTTGAACACACGCATTGTTGGTCTTCTCTTCTCCTGATTTCGTTATGCTATTTGTAATACAAGAGAGGAGGGAGCTTCACAGTTAATACATATTGGCTTTTGTTAGTGGTTCAATTGTTTAGTGTAGTTTTCCGTTTTGAGGTCTTTTGTTTTTCATTTTTTATGCATTAGAGGCATGTCATTTTGTACGGTTGGTTATTTATGTTTTACAACAATTCTGTTGCTTTAGCTCCCCTGACTATCTTCACCATGAGCTTGCAAAGATTGGAGGTAACCTAAGAAAAAAAACACCACAAAGCAGCAATCCAAATCGAAATGCCAAAACGAAACCAACAATTACAAAGTTAAAGTCATTAATTCGTTTTGGCCACAAAACACGGTAGGCAGGTAATGTACAAAGTCATCTGTTCGACTGTCTCTGGGGGGTTTTGTGATTTAGGGAAGTTGAGTTGTTGTTTTTTAAGCTTTGGAGTGTTTGTTTTTTTTTGGGGTTTCTTAAGGTCATCAACACAATAAAAATATGATTTGGTTTGCTTTGTGACATGGTACTGTTGTGCATTGTAATGATGGCCTTTTGTAATATGTAGTGGCGCGGCAGCAGCAGCAACGCGATAGGAAATATTTGAAAGATTGTTTTCATTTGTTGTTGCTGTTTTGTTAATTATTGCCGTTTCATGGCAAGAGCTTCATTTTTTGTGGTATTTCAATGAGATTGCACTTCTACTGCCGTCGGCTCTTGTCATTCATGTGATTAAATCCACATTTAAAGCTTTGTTCTTATATACTGTGAAGGATTACCGTGATGGTCTAACATTTTTGGGTATTTTCAACGCCTTCGTTTCTAAACCTGTAAGCATTTACAACACTTTACATTGGATGCGTCAAATAAATCCCCATGATAATACGTTTACATTCACGAAATCGAGTGGGATTTAACTGTCAATTCCTTTGCGTATCGTCAAATGAAAACTCATCTGAAAACAATTGGATTTCATTTGACGTATAAACAATGGAATTGACAGTTGGAATCGAATGGATTTCGGAAATACAAACGTACTTTAAAGGAGGTTAACACTGCAAAAAACTCTAAACATGCCATAAAACCAGCGTTAATAATCCTGATTATGGCTCTACAATTGACCAAGAGTACTGGTGACAATGTCAGTGGTAAAACGTCGTTTAGACTATACACTTAGAGGTAGTTTACACTATCTATCAATGTCATATGACACGAAATAAAAACATTCCATATCTACCCACGGAGGCAATGTGGAGACGTAATTTTATTATATTTTTGTTGAGGTAGACGCACTGAATAAATGGCCTAAAGAAAATCTCCAATATTCCACATATTAGTGAATATTTAAAGATGGAAAATTTCATGTCATATGACATTTACATATCGCTCATTTACTCAAAGAGTGACATATTTCAAAAAATCCAGTTTCGAGAAAAACGCGTTTTAAGTTCGCGATTAGAATTTGAATTCCCAACTTAAAAAGATTATTACACAAAAAGTAAAATAACAACATGTACGATATTTTGTAAACAGCTAGTCAGATATCAGTGCTAAACTTCTGTGCAAAATCAAGCATGATTTGGAGTGTTTTAGTGCTTCATAAACTCAAAAAAGGTTTGTGTTGAAGTTTTCGAAACTCGTAGTAAATTGGCTGTAACTCGTTGAGTTTTAGAGATATCAGCATGAAAATTTGACACAAGATAAAGTAAAAGTTATAGAAAAACTCAGAACTCAGAAATCGCATTTTTTGAGTTATGCCATGTGATTAAATCCACATTTAAAGCTTTGTTCTTATATACTGTGAAGGATTACCGTGTTGGTCATTACATTTTTGGGTATTTTCAACGCCTTCGTTTCTAAACCTGTAAGCATTTATGTACAACGCTTTACATTGGATACGTTAAATAAATTCCCATGATAGTATGTTTACATTCACAAAATCGAGTGGGACTTAACTGTCAATTCCTTTGCGTATCGTCAAATGAAAACTCATCTGAAAAGAATTGGATTTCATTTGACGTATAAACAATGGAATTGACAGTTGGGATCGAGTGAATTTCGGAAATACAAACGTACTCTAAAGGAGGTTAACACTGCAAAAAACTCTAAACATGCCATAAAACCAGCGTTAATAATCCTGATTATGGCTCTACAATTGACCAAGAGTACTGGTGACAATGTCAGTGTTAAAACGTCGTTTAGACTATACACTTACCACGATTAAGTGCATTTACTTGACATATGTATATTGTATGAAAATGACAACTTAAATGCCCTGCATTTGCTAAGTTCAGCATAGTCTAAACGTACTGTAAGTCAGTAGAGATTCACTATTGACATTTCCTATAGGGATGTTTGAGAACAGCTGTTTCAAATAACTGGTATAATGCTTGGTTTACATTTACGAAATCCACTTGATTTCAACTGTCAATTCCATAATCTCATCTGGATTTCATTTGACGTTTAACCTATGGATTTGACAGTTGAAATCGAGTGGATTTCGTAAATGTAAACCAAGCATTAGGTCTGTCTGTTTACTTTCCCAGCAAGGGAAAATGTCTGTAAACAGCAAACAAGCACTATCCCTGTAATAAGCTGCAAGTAATCAACAGATTTGTCAAAACAAAACAAATTGATCACCATTTGGTCTGTTCCAGAACTGCAAGATTCTACTAATTTTTACTATTTTTTCCGATAACATAAAGGAAAAAATGTTATCGTAGTAAAAAATAGTAGCTTCTTGCAGGTTCTGGAACAGAGCAATTAAGACAAAAAAAGCAAGCAAAAAATTTGTGTTTTATTAAAAATAAAAACACATTTTCTATTTTGTCAAAATATCTCTCTCGAATCGGTCTCTTTTAAAGAAACTCCATTAACAACATGTGTGTTCTTTTACTCAAAATTTGTACGAATTGTTACTGGAAGTTGTTCGTTTACTCTACAGTACAATGCAAAAGACCTTAGTCGTTTACAAGAAGTTACTGGAGTTGTAAAAATTTGTACAAATTGTTGAGTAAACGAACACACCTAATTTGTGCAAATTGTTACAAATTTGTGGGTAACCAAACGAGCCTAATAGCGTCAGTCACTTGTAATTGCATACTTCACAAGTTTTAACTAATAAAATCAATGTTCAAAATAAATAAACATGGCGTTATTCGTCTTAAATTAGTGACCACTGTCAATTCACCTATTGCTGCGGACAGGTTTAAAATTTATGAATTTATTAAACATATCTTATCCCAAGTGGATTATCGATCACCAAACACACAATACAATCGGTCCAATAAAATTTCTTTTATTTCAAAAACATGGAATACGCGCAATTCAACCTTGATAAAGCTTTAAGAAAAGAAAAACAACAGCAGTAAATTTACAAATTCTATAAGCTATCGATTGCTAATAATTGTATATATTGTATGTCGAAGGACCAATCTATTGCGTTGGGTACCATAAATCCCAGAAATTAATAAAAATAAGAAAATTTAGATTGTACACCTTGTAGACTAAACAAATTGAAAATCCGATTAAAAAAGCTAACAATAAACCTATTAAACAAATTCAATTCAAATTCTGTATATTCTGTCTATCTGTGGCAGATAGAATTTTGCTCATACGGCACGTTTCTGACATAAATATTTTTTTAAAGACCCCTAGTAATAATAATGAAAATAGTTTAGCTTGCATACAAATGTAGCATTCAAAGTGCAATTAACGCGCAGTCGTTTTTTTCGAAATATCTAACATGCTTACAAGCTGTCAAAGATATCCGTTGACAATGTCACATTTATTTTCAGGGTTAAAGAGTGAGAGACAAATATTGATATTTTTGAACCGGCAAATATGGTTGAAGTGGAAAAACCTCTTGTAATTACTCTACATGGTGTAAAATTTTACACATCAAGGTGGAGCAGTAAAGCCGTACCCACATTCAAAGTTTCAGTAAAGTTGAGCGTTATTTGTGATAAAAGAGCAAAGGCAACATAGATCGAATTTTTCTTTATTCTTTCATTACAGATGACGCCCATCTTTGCTGCAACGTTGTATGTGTTTACGGCTTAAAGGCCTCGGCACAATCACTCCGTTGTTGCTGCGTTACAACAATCACATGGAAAAAAAAGATGGCGATGCCAAGTTTTCTTTTGAAGTTTTCATGGGATTATTATTTTTAACACTCACTCAACGGACCGATTGTGCCGAGGCCTTAAGACCAGATGATTTGCCCCAAGCTGGCTGTCAAATTCATTGTACAACGTACAGCTGATAGAATTCAATCTGTCAAATTGAATCTTATTGTGAATTAATTGTATGAAAACGTAACCATGATGAAATTAATAAGGTGAACCGGTGAACTAGAAACTACAACAACAATCCTATTTTGATTGAAAGTAATTCAAGCTCTCATAATTTTTGTTTACGTTTTCATACGATTAATTCACAATAACAATGAATTTGACAGATTGTGTAAATCAGCTGGCGTTATCGCTTCACCTTATGTATTGTACTATGAACGTAACGAAATATTTTGACAGCTTGAAGAATTTTGTTGCGCTCTTTACAATAACAATTTGGACAGCTTAAAAGATTTTTGGTCAAAACAAAGTTGATGTTAGAGTTGGTAAGTCCATATTTACATTAGGCAATTTTCCTTGCGGCAATTGTAAGTTTGATGGAGAGAGAGAGAGGTGAGGTATATGACAACCCTTTGCCTCTCAACACCCTCTCTCACTCACAAACTGACAATTGCCACAAGGAAAATTGCCCAATGTAAATATGGACTAAATATTAATTGTAGGTTCTTGATGCAATTAGTCCCAATTTACATTGGGCGAGTATACTTGCGGCAATTGTCATTTTGTAGGAGAGAGAGGTGAGGCATATGGTAACCCTTTGCCTCTCAGCACCCTCTCTCACCTACAAACTGACAATTGCCGCAAGTAAACTCGCCTAATGTAAATTAGGACTAATAAGGTATGAAACATGGTACAATAAAGTAGAGGTAGGCCAGGTATGAAAATCACTGAGAAATGCCAACCTGCACCCATGGCTTAAAACGTCAAATGGCATGGTACAATAATAATGGTAGATGTACCTGCATAGCTATCCCGTATTACAAAAACATGTGGAACTTAGAGCTTCACTTTTTATATGATAAAACATTTCTTTAGTTAGGCTCCAGAATATTCTTGTTGGAAAAGTGTTCCAAAAATAGCAAAAGTTCTAATCTGACATCGTGATTGCTAGCATCCTATTTGCAGATAAATGTCAGCAGAATTTTTACAAAAATTGTAATTTTTACATTCCCGTACTTTTGGAACAAATTTAAATTAATATCAATATTTGATAAATTGTTCATTCGTATGTTTTGCTAAAAAAATCAACAATTTTATTTTGCCACGCGAATACACATTATTTGTCATTGTTTTCAATTTTACGATATAGTGTTACAGCAGAAGTTTTTTGTTGGAACAATTCAGCGATACATCTACCTTTATGATTGCATAATGTCAAAAACAGTACAAAATGTCAACCCTGCTTTTGACAGATTAGGCCATAAAAAGAAAAAAAATTGTAATCAGCTGTTAGCTGTGGCCTACCTTTACTTTATTCTACCATGGTATGAAATAAACTGCTGATCATGCTACTAGCTGTCAAAATATACTATTGTGAGTAAAAACACTACACCATAGGTACTAATCATGGTGGAATAAGAAGGTGTTACATCAAATCATGCAAAACGTCAAATTTGCTCACAATAATGCATTACTGTGAATTGCTTGTTTACATTTTGTATGTGATTTTATTCACAATAATGCATTTTGACAACTGGTATGGAGATCAGCTGTTTTGCCGCTGTACCTGTATTATTGTGCCATGATACTAATATCAAACGAAAATGTAAATTATGAAATTTCGGCCCATTATTACATCCATTCTGTAATTAAATTTTAATCGTTTTCGGAAAGATAACCCGGTTTTTATTCTTACATGCTTTAAGAATAAGTGTCAGATATCTTAAAAGGAACTTTGGGTTCCTTTTAAAATATAATCTTCGCCCGGGAGTATGCTTCACCAAAAACAAGAAAATTGTTAGAGCAAATTCAAATTAACCAATCAGATTTGAGTAAATTTGATGTATACAGACTTTTTTGCTTAATATTGCCATATTTTTACAAAATGTAACTTTTATTTTAAACGGCAAATGTAATAACAAATCTCTGGTAATGTGAACTTTATTCCCTAATTTTCTTAAAGTACGGTATAACAACATTGACTTTAAAGACAAGATGTAAGAACGGGCCTTCGTCTGATATCGGACTGCCACTAATATGAAATCACATTTCTTTCCTTCTTAAGAGATACCATAAACTGGTTTTTTCTTTAATTTTAAATTCTCTAAAAATTAAAAAGGCAAGATATGCCTTTCTGAGATGCCGGTGACATAATCACAATATGTAACAAAATATATTTTCTAGATTACTTTGTTTTTTTTTCATAATCCGATAACGCTTTTGTATTCATAATTCATTATTGAAAATAAATAAAAACAAAGTATCTAAAAATTTTTAATTCAAACATTAAGATTCTTTCTGTCATTCTTAGAACAAAAAATACTTGGATTTTAACGATTTTTTAAATGAATACGGCGTTGATTTGTTGCTATTAAATGTGACTGTCATACAAATGGCGGAAATATGTCTTTTCAATTGCTTTGACTTTTCAATTGTTTCAGTTTTTTTGTTAGTTTTGTGACCATTTTTAGTCTTTGTCCAATCAATCTAAAGAAACCTGTTGAATTGATAGAGAAATAAATCCATCATTATTGTAGATATGTGAATGTAAATATAGTCTTGTTTTGCGCTTGTGTGTTGTTCCGCCGAAATTTCGAAGGAATGGAACTAGCGATAAAAATGTTCCTTCTTCATCGATTTGATGAATAATTCTTATTAAATGTGCAATTAATAATGTAGAGGGATTAGACGCAAATACGTTAAATAACACTTGGCAAGTAGCCCTATAAACGTAATCATCGTCATTGTCATCATCATTGATTGTGAGCACTGGTGGTTTGACACGTTTCAATTTGATTGATTATGACAAGTTGTAGTTTAACAGTTGACGACAACAACACATTTGCATTGAATTGTTGTTAATTCAGTAACAATTTGTTATGCAAATTAGTTGTTGTACTCTCCTGATCTGCACAGACACACAAAAACACGACATTTACCAGTTTACAGAAATTTCGTTTGTAAAACTAGGTATGAAGGTGAGAAAATTGCATTGTAAAGAATTACGAATTAACTTGTAGTGTTTAACAATTATACCCGCTTAAAAAAGATTCGTTTTTTATATTCGTAACACGAATCGACATTAACAAATTTTAGATGCAGTCTAAAATTTATTATGGCATTTATTTGTCTTTAATAATACCCTACAACAGTACGTAGTGCAAAGCAACACAAATTATAGGAGTTCGAATGTTGGTTTTTTTTTTTCAATTGTACAATAGAAATAATACCAACACACGGGCTAATAAAAAGCTCCATCTAGCACGAACAGCTGATCAGTATTTAAGCCGGCAAAATATATTATTGTGAATGAAATCACTATACAACAAACGTTTTTACAATTTTAAAACCTTTTTTTTATTTTTATTTATTTCAATTTTCATATGCCAAGTCTTTCGACCTTAAGGCTGTATACTACAGTACAATGTTCAATTTAATATTATATAAAATAGCTTAAATATAACAAGGGAGGGATATTAGAACTACTCAAAAAAAAAACACTTTTTCAATTTTTTCCTAAAAAAGCGTTCCTGTACTGCAAAAACTTCACTTCTCTTATAACAAAAAAGCCACTGAACAGCGTTCTCTTTAGAAACTTTTTACACCACCAAATTGGGCGAGCTAAAGATAGAAATACAAGGGGGTTTTCTTGCTTACGTGGCTTCATTTCGGATAAAAGAATAAAGAACGACCAAGACGAATTTTAATTTTTGACGTTTTTGCAATTTTTTTCGTTCTCGTATTATTTTGCGAAAATTAGTATGTAGAACCAAGATCTATTTATCAGGTCACGTAAGTAGCACAACAACAACTCTATTTCGGCCGAAAATTCTTCAATATGTCAAAATGTTTGTTTACATTTTCATACAAATGACTCACAATAACAAAAAATGTACATATTGAAACCAATCAGGTGGCCATTTTACGCCACCTTATAATTTCTTCATATGTAGAACTCATTTCTGACAGTTCTCTCTTTTGCAACATTTACCATAATAAAAGTACAGGAGCTATAGAAAACAAAAATGTAAAAAGCAGATGTTTACCCTGCGTTTACACATGACAGTTGAGTTCATGTATTGATTGTCAAAATCTCAAAACTTGCCTATGTGATATAGGCGTCCCAACAACTGCAAAAACAGTTGTAAAATTGTGAATGAAAATCACCAATTTCTTTATGTTTTCCTTTCACATATTTTGTTATTGTTCATTTTCTTTAGTTTTCAACACATTTCAATTATTATCTCACTTACTTTTACCAAAAATTTTCAAAAATTTGTTACTAATACTGTCTGTGAAAAAACGATGAACAGCTGGGAGACAAACGACAAATTTATGTATGCGTTAGTAAATCAGGGTTGCATTTGAAGTTAGTCTTGTTTTGAGCAGATTCCTTCTGGAACATATTATCTTATACCCCGTTTGCACTCAGCGCAAACGTCAAATAAATCCTCTTAAAGAAGGTTAACCCGGCAAAAAACTCTAATGCAAACGCCGTTTTAGCCCCGGTCCACACTAGAGTGATTTCATTGATAATTGAATTTTATGAAATTATGCGTTCTTATGCTTTTAGATGAGATTTCATTTAAAAAATATACTCAAAGGAATTGACAGTTGAAATCCACTCGATTTCGTAAATGTAAACGTACTGTTATATCGAGATCCATACTAAAGTAATTTTAGGAAATTGCTGTAGTGTGGAACTTGATCTAAGAACGACTAATTTCATGATATTTCATTGTATACGATGTATCTACCTTGTTTTTGTGCCATCCATTTAATTAGCATTTCTTTAGAGATCCCTTCAAGCAGAGACATAAAAAGAGAGTAGTATCACTGGACAATTTTGGTTCAGTGCTGTAAAGGCCGCCTCCCCTGCAAAATAATAAAAAAGAAAAGGGCAACCTAGTTCAAAATTGGCTTGGCCTTCTTTATTCTTTAATTTTTTTCATGTCAGAAATGAAGCCGGAAAGCAGGCGAGGCAGCTTATGCAACCAGGCCTTTAGAGACCATGTTAAAATCTGAACTGGCGGTGTGTTTGAATGTCGATATTTCGCAATTATCGATAACTGTCAAACCGTCCAGCAACCACAAAACATTTTGTGGTTGCATGATGAATGACAAAAATGAACGGCCACACTAGCAAGCAACAACAAAGCTGTCATTCAAAACTGACAATGTGTACCCAGCTTAACACTGCCGTACCGTTAGATTAACTTTGTTCATCAGTACAACAAATAATGTAATATTGTTGTCTTGCTCTTACCAATGTAATCTGTATATTTCATTTTCGTGGTACATCAAAAAATCAAAACAGAATTGAACTTTCGATTCCCACTACAAGAATCGAAGAAT
Source organism: Musca autumnalis (assembly GCF_047663935.1). Lineage (NCBI taxonomy): Eukaryota > Metazoa > Arthropoda > Insecta > Diptera > Muscidae > Musca > Musca autumnalis. The sequence continues at coordinate 118,795,827 of NW_027411644.1, read as the reverse complement.
CATAATAGAAAATCGATCTTTTGATTCTCTGTGAAGTCAAAACTTGATTCCGATTTTTAGATTCTTCAAATCAAAGAATCGATTACTCGAAAATCGACTTGCGTATCCCTAGCTCCAAGGTGAATTTTATAAGGTGATCCAAAAGGCGAATTCGGGCGATTTTAGGCCGTAGTCTTCATTTGTTGTCAAAATTTTTTTGCGCGAAATATCCCCAAAAGGTGAAGAAAACGGTAATATATTCTTCGCGAAGCTTAAATAAAGATGTTGTACACAGATATTCGCTATAGAAGCGAAATATTTGTTACATATTTATTTTTGATTAAAAATATGTTTGACAGCAAATGAAGACATCAGTTGGTATTATTAAATCACCTTCTTTCTTTGACCATCGCCTGCTCTGTCAAAAGCAGGGTCTAATTTTTTGCTCCTGTTGACATTATGCAATAATAAAGGTAGATGCACCGGCGAATTGTTCCAACAAACCCCTTTTGCTGTAACAAAATGCCTTAAAATTTTAAAAATTGACAAAATATTTCATCTTTCTATAAATTCACTAATGAATTAACCAAGAAAGAGAGTGCGGTTAGAGTTGCACTTTTTGAAATTTCTGAAACATAGCCTACCTTTCAAGTATTGTACCATGACTGAAAGCTTTTTTACACTACATTTTTTCCAAGTGTAATTTAAATAATAATATTTGTAAAAGTATTTAACAACAGTGACAGGTCATTAAATTCTATTTGTTATTTTGCAAATACCGGTGTCACAACTTAACACCGGTAGATGAAAATCTTGGTGTATACTCTTGATTACACACCCACAAATTCCATGCAATACTAGATTCTAATCTCGGGCCAATGTATATTGTTGTCTTGTCCAGGTTATTTGTTTCTACTACCAACAGCAGCGTCAAGGTCCAAGTAATAAATTCCACTATTAGTATCTCAACTGAACCGTGTGAATGAACAATTCATGCAGAGCTAAAGTGTAGTAGAAAACTAAGGAATTACGTAACGTAACAAAACAATAAAAAAAAACACAAACATATGTGTAATTGATATTGATTAACAAAGATCGCCAATTGTGATCAACCCATATTCATATCTGGTTCCAATAATGTATCCAATATATCATATAATCAGTCTGGAAGTAGTGAATGTAATGGAGGTAGGTTTCTTTTTATTGCCTATATTTTTAAAGTAATTTCATATGACAGCATTTTTCTGATGTAATTTTTGCATACAATTTCAAGGCAGGGACTTTCATTCCACTTTTGTATTTTCTGCAAATATTTGTTTCTTTTTTGTTTAAACCAGATATATTAAATGTGGCAAACGACACTTTTAATTGCTTTAATAAATAGTAAAATTTATTGCTTCTTCAGCAGGTTGGGTTTTTAGGATTTGTTGCTTTGACATAATCGTTTATCTAATTCCTTTATTAATTTACTGAAAACTTACAATAAAAATTTCAAATATTTGTGTGTGCCACAAAAGTAAACAAATGATAAACATTTTCTATTCTTTTTGGAAAAAAGAAAACAATAAATAATATTAGGTGTAGTCTGATAGTTTTAGTACTGGGTTTCTAATTTATTATTATTTTTATTACTTTATTGGGCTGCATTAAACAATAGGTATTACGAAAAAAAACTTGTTTTGTTATAATTAATAACCTAGCTAATGACTAGGCATAAATAGGCGGTTAATCAATCAGGGAAATTTTGTGTTTATTTACCACTGTGCACCGCCATAGTATAACAAAAAAACGTAAACAATTCCATGCAACCCTGAAAACCTTTTCCGTGGAATCCATCCAGTCCTTGTGATTGTACATTCGAAATATTTTGTTTTAAAATTCTAAACCCTTAAATATTTCAAACTCATGTGATTTGTTCAAATTCCAAATAGGTAAATAACCAAATAGTAATTACTTGACAATTACTTCCGATGTTGCCTAAGAAGTGGTCTTAACAACAAATGACCATAACAAAGACAACATGCGAAAAAGAAACCTGAATTTTTCGTAATTTAATTAAAATTCTATTAAGTCATCACCAGAACCACAAATACGCTTGGGCATGTCTCAGAGCTTCGTGTTCATAAATGGTCAGGTAATTTTCAAAACAAACATTGGCTAAGAATAACTAACAGCAACAACAACAATAATAAAAACTAAATTCGAGCACCTTTTCTGAAATGCCACCGGTCGTCTTATTCGATGATTATTTCAAACGATTAACTTCTCTTCGTATATCAATGAAGAATCTATGGATACCAAGAAATCGTGATGAGAATTTTTGCCACTGGCAGTTGCTTTTGAGAATGACAAGAACGACGAAAAGAAGAGGAAGTTGTTGGCACTTAAAAATACATCTATCTGCCTCTTCATGGTATGTGTCTCTTCTATTCCATTGATTAAGAAAAGCGCCACATTGTCTCTATGCGGGGAAGCTAGCTCGCATATTTATTTTTTAATTTATTTCAACATAAAAATGGTAGTACGAGTATGTTGTTGTTGGGGTGTTAAGTAGTATAATTAATTGCTTTTGAAATGCAGTGACTTTGACAGCTATTTCTATATTTTATTTGCAACTTTGTTTTGTGAATATTAGCGACTACTACAATTTAGACACAATTAAGAGCACTAATAATTTATTCATTTATATAATAATAATAATAATTGTTCCACAAACATCCCAAAAGGGACAACGGAGACTTCTCTCATATCAATGAGTGCACCCCAATTCATATTACCTCTCTGATGTGGGACCTACTGTTTATCGGCGAGTCCGAACGGCGTGTCTATGACACCACTGGTAGAGAAGTTTTACAAGGCTGAAATACTCAGGAAATGTCGCCAACATTACTGAGGCGTATTTTGCCACCGTTGAAAAGTGTTTGATGTTGACTGGCCGCGGAATCGAACCCACGATCTTTCGCGCAAGGCGGGTGTGCATACCATTGCACCACGGTGGCACCCAATAATTTATTCATTTATTTTTTTTTATAAATTGTTTAGTAAATTCGCAAACGCCTTCCTGTCCATCAACTTGTTTAAAAGGTTTGAAATAATTCAAAATATGACATTTTGAATGAAAGTCCCTCAAGCTGTCAACCTTTTTGTTAATGTTTTCATACTATTACATGACGCAATATAAAAGGCGGAACACTAAGGTCAGATGTTTTCACCCAATTGTCAAATTCACCGTTATCGTGAATTATTCGTATTAAAATGTAAACAAACATGTTGACAACTTGAAGAACTTTTAATCAAAATAGTCTTGTTGTAGTTTCTGGTTCACAATATTAATTGCATCGTTATTGTGTGAAATCATCTGGCCTTACTCATCCTCCTTATGTACTGCACCACTTTATTGCCCATGACTATAGAAGAGGTAGAAAGTTATAATCATGGCGGAATAAGATACTGTTACATCAGTTGTTCAAGATCAGTCTAAACGTCAAATTTTGTTAATAAAAGCGCATTATAGTACATTTACATTTACCAAATCGAGTGGATTTCAACTGTCAATTCCTATGCTTATTCGTCAAATGAAATATCATCTGAAATTCATTGGATTTCATTTGACGTTAAAGCAACGGAGTAGGGATAGGTAATGGAAAGCAATAATCGATTTTTCGACTTTTCGATTTTGGTCTAAAACTAAACATTCGATTTTTCGGTCTTGCGATTATTTCAGTTGTCTTAAAACTCGACTTTCGACTTTTTTATACCCTCAGCCTTTAGGCTAAGGAGGGTATATACACTTTGATACGATGAAAATGTGCCTCATCGAAATAATGGTTTTAGACCCCAAGTATGTTTGTACGAAATGTGTTTTAGACAATTTGGAGTCGATCTAGCCATGTCCGTCCGTCTGTCTGTCTGTCTGTCCTGCTGGCTGGAGCGCACGATAACTCTCGAACGGATGAACCGATTCGGTTCAAATTTTGGATTTCGTAATATTTTACCCAAACTTAGTTTAAGTTCGAAGATGGGCTATATCGGTCCACTCCTTCCGGTACCTCCCCCACAAAAGTTCGGAAATGTTCGGAAAATTTGTGCGCTCGATAACTCTTGAAGGGAGTAACCGATTTGGTCCATACATTGCCCATCGTGAAATGTGTACCAGACTTAGATAAGGTTTCAATATGGACTCAATCGGTCTACTCCTTCGGGTACCTCCCACACAAAATTTCGGAAAAGTTCAGTTTAGGGCCATCTCTCGAATCGCTTCGATTTTTGTTTTAGCAACTTGTATTCACTGCCCTTCATACGACGGTACAAGTTTCATCAGGGGCAAGTCCATACTTCTTGAGAAAATAGTCTGAAAGTTGCAAAAAACCCCTATAACACCGAGTGAGGTGGTTGGAGCGCAAGATAACTCTAGAACGGATCTGGCGATTCGGTCCAAATTTTGGCCTTAGTAATATTTTGTCCAAACATAGTTTAAGTTTGAAGATAAGCCATATCGGTCCACTCCTTCAGGTACCTCCCCCACAAAAGTTCAAAAATTTTCGGAAAAATTTATCGTAAGGTAGCTCTTGAATTGAGTGGCCGAATTGGTCTATACCTTACACATCCTAATATATCTACCAGATATAGATCAGATTCAAATATGGACTATATTTGTCCACTCCATCCGGTACCTCCCACACAAAATTTCGGATAAGTTCACTTTAAGACCTGATATCGAATCACTTTGATTTTTGTTGAAGCAACTTGCATTCGCTGCCTCAATTACGATGGAAAAAGTTTTTTCAGGGGCAAGTCCATACTTCTTGAGCAAACATCCCGAAGAGTGTAAAACCCTCTATGGCACCATATGTTGTGACTGGAGATACACTTTCATAACGGTCAATGTCGATCCATTCCTTTTAGTATCTCCTCCGCAAAACTTTTGCTCTTTTATCCTAATCAACATTTTTGTCGGTTAAAACGACCAAAATTTTTAAAACCCCCTATATACACACGTATTTTGGGAACAAATTGTTTCAATATACACAAGCTGAGGGTATATCTCTGTCGGCAAAGCCGACTGATACTTTTTTACTTGTTATAACTGCAGAAAATCGATTATAATCGACTATTCGTCGGTTTTCGAGTTTTCTTGTGAAACTGTAAAACCGCCAAAAGTGTAAAACCGCCAAGTCCACAATCTATGGGCAAACTCGAAAATCGATCTCAAGATAATCGATTATGCGATTTTCTCTCCAGACAAAAGTCGACTACGATGTTTAGATTTTTGACTGCAAAAATTCGATTAATCGATTAACCGAAAGTCGACTTACCTATCCCTACAACGGAGTTGACAGTTGAAATCGAGTGGATTTCGTAAAAGCAGACCTAGCATTATTGTAAATTTCGTGTGATTTTATTCGCAATAATTTATTTATTAAACTACATGAAAATCAGCTGTTTTTGGTGTACCCACCATATATTTTTTGAATGTTTGCTATAAGTTTCTAAAACGATATCATTTTCGAACGTTTGGCAAATGTTTTTTTGTGGTGCTTTTTTTTTTTTTTGTTTTTGTTCGCCAAAAGTTAGGAAACGATATCATATTTGAACAAGAAACTCCACTAAAATTGTTTTTCGCCACTATCGTCATTCATTTGCTAATAATATTATTAACGATATTCGAAATTGAAGGTTTTCCTGAAACAAATTGAGCGACGAATAAATCGTTTTCAATTCATTCTCGTGTATCGTTCTCGAACAAAATGCCCGCAAACTATCAAGAAACATTCAAAAACGATATCGTTTTCGATAGCAATGGTATGGTGGGTAGTACCTGTATTATTGTGCCATTGTTGTAATAAGAACACCTTAAGTACCTATTTCACGATATGTGCCTGCATATGAGCTGTCAATCTTTACACCCTTGAAATTTGTACACATCGAGTGAAACATACCGAAATTTAAATGCATTAAAGAAGATAAAGGTTTCTACAATTTTCACCACCTCTGCAAATTTTTCCAAACAAGCGTTCGCGTGTTCAAAAAGTTCAAAATGTTTTGCTGGCTTTTGATTGGTTGAAGTTGACATTTCATTCAGTTTTTGACGCTTCTGCCATTTTTCCGTTTGTAGTCCACACTCCGTTCGATACATTTTTTTTGTTTGTTTTTGTTTTTTGAACGTATCAGCCAATCAGATGTCAGCAAACAAGCTGCTACTTTCTACTCACCCAAATGTGTGTGGTAGAAAATAGCAGAAGAGAGCGTCATTTGGCGACATTTTTGTTTAAAGAGAAGTTTTGCTACTTGTTGGAATACGGAATGGTTTTCTTGCAAAAAATTGGAAAAATAGTACTATTTTGCAGGTTCTGAAATATAACTTTTATTAGCAGTTGTTGTGTGATCCCTACAATCAGCGACTTTATTTCTTCCTAACGTCATGTCTACATCCACGCAATGGATTTGGCAACTGAGACCCATTGGATTAACTAAATCCATTTGTATATAAACCTACTGTAAGACCAATAAAATCATTTAAATTTCTAAAATTTTGTTATAAAATAAAAAAATACAAACGGTAATTCAGAAGACAGAAATTGGAATAGGGTTTTGTTTTGAACGAATAAGTACCAACCATGTGGTCCAACGTATCGATTTTTTTGTGGTCTTCTAAAATATCACTGTTATGGTGAAAATAAACCGTTTTGTATTACTTGGGTACATTCAAAACAATCGTTTCTTTTTCATGAAAAAGTAGTTACTTAAGTGTTCGGGAAGCTTACGCCGTTGTTGCCTTGTAGCATGATGCGATAAAAATCTTTTATTTTTTGACAATATTGTTTTTTTTTTTTTTGCAAAAATTATGATTCGCAAAAAATTTTCAGTAGTCCCATTTCATTCACGATATTAAGCAACTAAATGTAGAACAAAGCGTTCACCTTTATTCCTTTCAGCATTGTTTCCCAATTTATCCTTGTAAATTTAGAATTGTAAACGTAGTATGTGAATCAGCTGCTATCCTGGCGTTCATATCATATTTTCCACGTTTATTCGGGCATCTATATACATATCGCTGAAAGGAATAACCTCTTGTTCAGATCTTCTTCTGTGCCTATCGTCAAATGCAAGTACGCGAGAAATATTTCTATAAGGCCATTATTGCTCTCAAAAAAGGGCGTCCATGAAACTCGTCTCACAGGGAGTTAACACTTTCAACGTATGACCGGTAGACTGCTAAAAGAAGAATGTATCCATTATGTAATTATAATAGACGAAATACGTTATACAGTAATACCAATTAGTATAAAAAGTCCCAGCTAAGCATCGAACTCAATATCATCTATACCTTGAAAATATTCGAATACAGAATTTCTTTTCAAATTTCTGTAGTGAATTATATCACTTTTCATAGCTTCGGTAAGACGTACATCAAAAGCATCACGATTATTCAAAATGCGAAGAATAGCATAAGTAGTCACTCCAGAATTTTCGTTAACAATATTTTCACTTGGATTTTATACACAGACATTGCAACAGTGGTACCGCACTCCGCATTATCATCTGTTCTTGTCAGAAAGTTGATTGCCATTAGTTACGGCGGAATGCTCCTATTTCACTGGAAAGTGATTGTTCTGAAGATAAAAATTCTTCCTCCTCAAGTACAAATTTGTGATCACCATCATCACTTGATCACCATTATGTGTAGACACTTGAAATAAAAATAATTCTAAGCATAAAATCTTGACAAAACTAATCGGATTCAGTACAACTCATGAACTTAATAGTAAGAATTTTTACTGCAATGTTTGATTGATTCAAGCTCGAGGTCAAACATTGCAGTAACAACAAAAAGGTCGAAAATATCAAATTCTTTAAACAAAAGTAAGAATTTTTAGTTAAATCCCACTAGTAAAAAATACGATGATGATGAGTTCTGGAACAGAGCTTTTGTCTGACTTCTTGTTGAAACATTAAACAAAGGTGGTGATTTTTATAAAAATGGAACCAGTGGATCACGCTTAATCCGTTCTTTGTTAACCAAAGTATACAAAGGTAGTTATCGTCTGCCATAAAATTCTTCATCTGTGATAAATGCATCTTTTTGTATTATTTACACAGTTACTTTTTTAAACTTCATTGTATTATGGTACTAGTTTAATTGTCACGTTCACATACCGAATTCATTTAATCTCCAGCATTCAAGTAAATAAAGGAAATGACAAAGGAATTCTGGAATAGCCATTAATACCAAGTTGTTAAGAACAAAACAACAACAAAAATATGAGTAATTTACTTAATGGAAAAATTGTTAATATGTTATGTCTACAATTGTGAAATAAATACAATTTACATTCACCTTCTTTACTCTGGTTTTATGCGCACAAATATTTACAATGAAGAAAAGACTCCATGCTAAGCGGCTGCCCCACAAGATCATATTAAACTTCCGTAATTAAAATTGTTGTTTTTTGTGTTGCTGCTATTCGACTGCGATAAAATATGATAGTGGTGGTCAGCTGGGTTCATTTTTTATTGCCGCCTACGTTCACCAATGTACAGTTAACTTTGCAAATACATATTTATATGTAAATTGCACCCTAGTCAACTAATCGTTCTCAGTCTGTCACTGAACACACCTACAAAATGTGTTCGGTTGGTTAAAGACCCAATACATTTTTGTTTTTGGCAATTACCTATGCGAATAATCAACAAATTTTGTGACGTCGTACGTAGGTTGGTTGCTTTGTGTTGTTATTTTGCACTATTTTTATTGCTCGAAATACGAGTCATATATTTATGGCTCATTTCAATTATAATTCATAAGAAATACTTGGCAACGGGTGCGCGAGTTCAGATATCAAAAACAAAAAATAAATAAATAATAATAATAACAGAAACAAACTCGCTCGAATGAAACGTGTAATGATTTCTTAAGATCATTGTGTTTGTAATAAAAAAACTTGAATTGGTAGTCAAATTTCAATATTCCGAAATTAATAACCTCTCCACATTAACATGTATAACTTGTCAGTCAATATCAAATCACATTGTTTTGAATGCAAACAAAGAAACTAAGTTTTGATATGGCGTCAAACTTTCTTTAATTGAAACAGCTGTGAGCTCTTAAGCTGTCTTGAACTTGATCTCGAAACAATATTTACTCGGTGGCAAGGTGTTATCGCTGATCACATTGCTCTTATGTTAGCTATACTATTATTTTGGGTGTTATTATTGTCGTAATCAACATTATTGTTACTACCCGCCCAGGTTTTGAGACTGTCATTAAAATTGGCGTTAAATGTTAACTGTTTGAAATGTTCAAAATTCCAACAAACTCATTTGAAAAGTCTGCCGGATCAAAAGACAGTAAACGAACAACAATTGGTTCGTTCCCGCAAGCCATATTAAAATTGTTTTAAAAACGCTTAGATCTGGTTTAATGTCTTTGTGCTAAGCTTTGGCTGTGAAGATAGTAAACCTCGCAGACATCAAAATAATTATTGTATAGTTTGTTTAAAGAGGTCATTGTCTTCAATGTTTGTTTTTATTATTGAACTAAAAAAAGATTGTATCAATTGTTCGATTCATTAAGGAAATATTTCTCCTTCCGTCAAATTGAAGTTTCGTAATAAAACTGTAGAATGGAAATATAAGCTTAAACAAGATTAAAGACATACCGCAAAAAAAAAAAGAATTGAACTGGTGATAATATTGTCGATGACTTTCACTTAAAAAGAAGATGAAGAAATCAATTTTAATAATTACAGTTTGGGAACAAACCCTATTTAAGACCAAAACTTAAAACTCGACGCCTGACGTGTGCGTACAAAAATACAAAAACAAAATACATGTATTTGTTTTTGTTTTCAATTTGAAAGAAACAGTTTTAAATGATTTGTCATTGTGATCAAAGACATAAATACAACAAGATAAGACATTTTTTTTGCTATCATTCTTCAGTGAATGGCTTTTGAATTTAACATAATGTTATATCACGATATGGTGATATAACATTTTTTTCTTTTATACATTTTTACGTATTTAACCGAATTTACCGATCCAATTGACATAGAATTATTCTTGAATAGATCCTTGAATTCATAAATTTCGTTTCTGATACCATTACATGAAATGTTCCTCCTTGGTTGCGATTTTGAATTAACTGCAACCTGTTAAGGGAAATGTTTCTACACGCAGAGAAAAAATATTTTTAGCTTTTGTTGGAACAAAAATATCTGTTTTGGTTCCAAAAATGTATTTGTTTTGTTCAAACATTGTAATCCAAATCCAAAAATAGCATCTTTTGTTCCAAACATAGAAAACTAAAACAACTTTCGAATGTCCGCAATATTTTAAAAATCGTTAACAATACCGATTGTAGGAACTATCATAATCTAATTTTGTTTACAAAAAGTATTGTCAACCCAGAAAACCAGCCCAGAAATTTTTGATTTGAGTGTATATACTTCTCATATACACTTTTCACATAACTTGGATATAAATGTCGCGTATAATATTGCAATCATTGATGAACACAATACATGGTTTGCTGCATTGGCTGACAACAAAGACAAACAAAAAGCCACAAGCACCCACCACAACATAAGGAATAATTAAACACCATAACAAACTCCGGTATAAAACCAAACCTCAAAGCTCAATGAAGATAGAAGAATGAAACAAAACAGAAACAAATAAAAACAAGAGTCTCCTTGTTGATATACATACACACAAAAACAAAGATAAAGGCATCATGTTATACAAACAAAACTCACCACAATTGTTTTTTTCAACACGGCATCGAATAGCGAGAGAAGAGAAGAAAAGAGAGAACTATTGTCCAGTTGACAAAAACAATTTTTGGATTTAACAAAACCCAATTGTTGGAATCACAATACTACATTTGGAATTTAACAATATCTTTACAATACATATTTTGCTCTTCGAATATTGTTGGATCAATCATATTTTTTTCTCTGCGTGTATACAAACTTTCGTAAACATTTTTTTGTTGCATGCATTTTGTCTAGTCTTAGTTGTATTTATAGCTGTGTTCCTTTACTTACCTGAGGTTACCATTTCTTACCATTTTTAACCTGCAAAGTGTTCCCTTACTTTTAATAGCATACAATTTATATGATAGCAGTTTACCACTTTTACAATTTTCTGCCACTGTTACCATTTTTAAAAGTAAAGGAACAGACCATCTGTCTTTGTTGTGATTTTATAACTGTTCCTTTTTTTATTGTAATTGATCTTTTAAATTTGAAATTTAACAGAGAAAATACATCTCTGTAAAATGTTTTAAAACATATGGTATGTTCCAGAACTGCAAGAATCTACTAATTTGTACTATTTTTCCGATAACCACTGTGCAACATTTTTAAGGTGATCTTGTGCAAACAATTCGAACTGAGGAATGTTTGAAAGTACAGACCCAGACGACAAGAAACCCTAGTTGGGTTTTGTTGTGTCAGATCCAGCTCGGACTTTATGGCCCCATCTCAACATGGTTAAATATTGAGTTTTTAAAGAAATTCGGGGCTATTTCTCTGAAACCAATGCGAATCTTCTTCTGACCTCTGAAGCAAATTTGTAGATAAGGACAAGAATAAAATATTTGGAGAAATAATGTACTCGAAAAACTACATTTATTGCCTCAAATTTCAAAATATATGCAAAAATTCCACAATTTTTATACATTTCGCACCGTATCTCCAAAACCGTTAATTTTTTCTGAATATTTTCTTTTGGAAAAATATTCCCTGGAATGTAATACACAACTCTTCAGAAAATGTAATTGTTGTAAAATGCCTCTTTGCCGTTGTTTTCAGTACATTTTTCAACGACGATTTAATAAAAATGTCAATAATGTAGTGAAATCCGAAATGCGAGAATAAACTGTTGGTGTGAACTGTGTTTGAAATACGTGTTGTAAAAGATATGATGAAAAATACAGCTGAAACAACATGAAGTGAGCATTCTAGAGTTTCAGAATGTTCTAAAAAATTGTTGATAACTTTATTTGGAAGATTTTTGCAAAGGTTTACTTGGTTGAACTCCCAATAGTTTAGCCGATACTGACCAGAATTTCAGCTATTATGTAAAATTTTCTTATAGATTTTGATGCCCTAGATGGAGTTTTTCTTATGTGGTTTTTGATAAGTTCTACTACTAGTTTAGGGCTACAATATTGCTAAAGATAGCAAGGCAAAATTCCTATTCGTTTCTGAGATAAAGGCCTGATAAATGCAAAAAAGTGTAGATTTAGCCCGGTTTAGATGAGGCCATGAAATCCGAACTTGATCTGACTGGACGAAACCCTACTAGGGTTTTTGTAGTCTCAATATGTACTTTCAAAAATTGCATACTAGAAGTTGTTTGCATTGTCAGTGTTGCATAGTGTAACATAAAGGAAAAACTGTTATCGTAGTAAAAAATTGTAGATTCTTGCAGGTTCTGGAACAGACCAATATGTTAACGTCAGACAGGTTTACACAGGACAGAACAATCGTGTGTTGTCAAAAAATAAAAATAGTTTCGTTATTGGGTTTTCAATTTAATATATGTAAAAATGGCAAATGTGGGGAGATAAAAGTTGACAGTTGCGGTATCGGTATGTCTTTTTTATTTTAAACTGCATTTTTGGATGCAACCATTTTGCTGTAATCAGCTGCCAAATGCCACACTGCATAAACAACATTAAATCTTGTCACTTTCCCGAAAATTCTCAACATTTATGAATTGCACTTAACGCTTTAAAACAGATTATAAAATATGTCAGCTTATAATTATATGTGGGCTTTACATATGACCATGTATTTATTTGATGTTTTTCTGAAGATGATTTGTTTTTAGAACCTTTGTATGGAAGAAATTCTTCAGCTTCGTTCTGAAACAATCATTTCATCATATCCACAATTCGATTATGTGGAGAAACTCTGACACTTCCTTAATTTTTCGCGTTTTTTTTATAAAATGCTCACAAAATGTATTGCAAACAAAACCACTTGTTGTTTTTGTGTTTAGTAATTTTGACGTTTTAGGAATTCAGGAAAAAACAGGGTTCTATAATTCGGTTTCATCTAGATCTACCTCTTTACTTATACCATGTATATGTGTAAAAATGGCAAATGTGGGTAGATAACAGTTGACAACAGTTGCGGTATCGGTAGGGGTTAGCGACAGCTTTATGTTCTTTTTTATTGTTTTGTTTAAAACTGCATTTTTGGATGCAAACATTTTGCTGTCAAATGTCACGCTCCATAAACAACATTAAATATTATCACTTTTCCGAAAATTCGCAACATTTATGAATTGCACTTAACGCTTTAAAACAAGGACATTTTATAATCTGTCAGCTTTATAATTGTATGGGGGCTTTACATATGGCCATGTCACGCGGTTACTATTTGTTATTTCACTGAAGATGATTAAATTTGAAATGCTCAGGGTTGTTGATGCATGTTTTTGTGGGGATTTTTTCAATAAATCTATTATAATGCTCAAAATACATGCAAATGTGGGTAGATAATGCATATATTCGTTCATTAAACAAAATATACTAAATATTCTTTTTGCTGAAATTCGTGTACAACTTAAGATGTAAATTAATGTCTTCTACAATAATAATATTTCACAATAAGTTAACATAAATTGTATGCAGACAGACACATTTGTCTATCCGACACACACCCAATTCATTTGCAGTGAAGAAACTACGCCAAAAACACAATGACCTTTGCATAATACACTGGACGAAATCAAGCATAATGTGGTGGTTGGCTGGCTATGCATGACTTATGCGGCAAACAAAATAAACATTTTGAAATCAAAATCCAATATCCTAAAATGGCAAACATTATGCAGTTCAATGACTTTGATTGTTTAGTGGGTGTTGGTATCGGTAACCGAATTGTGTTTTATAACTCTCAAGGAAAACAGTGTGTTAATTTGTATTTAATGAGACATTATATTGCATCGAATATGGAGATTTTTATTACATTTAAATGTGTTCGACGCAATTTTGTATGTCAGTTTATATGTCTTTTGATATAAAAACTATATTATTTGCTCTGTTATAGACTGTCACTTTTAAAATTCTTCTTGTTGCGTATCCCGTAATTCTGCATATCATGTTAATTAATAATGAAAACCTAAAGTGTGACCATTTCTGCTTTATTATACGCCGCCAACGATTGACAAAGAAATGAAACCCAAGCGAAAATAATTGTGTCCCCCAAAATAATTCTAAATAGCCTGGACATGAGACACTTACGTTAGTCATTTGGAAAAGAATAAAGAAGTTCGACAGCCATATTTGCCGTTTATTATTTTAAGGACGATGTTTGAAGTCATCGTCTTATAATAATAAACGGCAAATAAGTTTGCATCAAAAAATTAAGTTTTTACAATGAATCCACTTATGAGTTTTACAAAAGAGCACAGCATGTCTTTTGCTTGCGCGCTTGGAATTTAAAGACATTTGTTATTTGTGTAAAACAAGAATATTTATAGAATTTTATTACATTAACACAAAATATAAATGCCTCCACTAAATTCATCCGCATCTGAGTTTACTTCCCCCGTTCTCCATTTAATAAAAGCCCAACTGATTTTGCTTCATCATCCAGAAAGTTTATTTTTATATTTTGTTCCCATCACCAGTTCAGATCTCGACATAGACTCTATGACGCAATACATATGGCCCCGGCACATACGGTCCGTTGCGTGATGCGTTGAAAACAACAACCACATGAAAAATGTGTAAGTGATGCCAAGTTTGTTCTTGCAGTTTCCATGTGGTTGTTGTAACGCGACGCACAACGGACCGTATGTACTTACTTAGCTGGCCTTTTACAGAACATTTGTTCCATAAGCCGAACTAAGAAAAAATCTCCAATCCTCTCTGTTTGCTGCTGTATTTTCCCAATCTGGGATATGTAGCTTACTGATATCTCGTTTCACTTGTTCGCTCCAACGAAGCTTTGGCCTTCCAGATCTGCCTGAACCTCCATGCGGCCCGTATTTATACGCCTTTTTAGCGGGTTCATCATCACTCATTCTTATAACATGGCCTAGCCATCGCAATCTTTGTATCTCGATTTGTTCAACTACATTGATGTCATTGTATAGTTGGTACAGCTAGTTGTTCATACGACGCCGATATTCGCCGTCAACACAGATTGGCCCGTAGATCTTTCGAAGAATTTTTCTCTCGAACACACCAAGCACTGCCTTATCTGCTTGAGCAAGTACCCATGCTTCGGAACCATACATTAGCACGGGTAGTATCAGTGTTTTGTAAAGTGTTACTTTTGTTTGACGAGAGGTGGCTTTATTCCTAAACTGCTTACTCAACCCAAAGTAGCATCTGTTAGCCAACACTATTCTTCTTCGTATTTCACAACTGATGTTATTTGTTGTGTTTATGGCTGTGCCGAGGTAGACGAAGTCCTTTACTACCTCAAAATTGTAGGTACCAACATTCACAAATGGTGCGGGGTTTGTGGAAATATTACGCGTCGATACCACCAACTTGGTTTTTTCGCCGTTTACTGCCAGACTAACTTTAGCAGATTCTCTTTCGACTTTTGCAAAGGTGTCAGTTACTTCCTTTACCGATCGACCCATGATGTCAATGTCGTCGGCATGAGCCAGTAACATATGGTTGTTCGTGTATATCGTTCCATTTGTTTGACCTTCGCGTCTTGTATGACCTTTTCCAGCAGGATGTTGAATAGATCACACGACAGGCCGTCTCCTTGTCTGAAACCTCTTTTGGTAATAAACTCTTCGGTGAGGTTCTTTCCTATTTTAACTGAGGATCTCGTCTCAGTTAGTGTCATTCTACAAAGCCGAATGAGCTTTGCAGGAATACCAAAATCAGACATGGCTTGGAACACCTTTGAACGTATAGGGCTGTCGAATGCTGCTTTATAACCGACGAAAAGATGGAAGGTGTCGATCTGCATTTCTTGGGTCTTTTCCAGGATTTGTCTCAATGTAAATATCTGGTCAATGGTGGATTTGCCAGGTCTAAAGCCGCACTGATAGGGTCCAATAATTTCATTGACCATAGGCTTTAGTCTCTCACACAATATGCCAGATACTGTCTTATATGCAATAGGGAGCAGACTTATGCCCCTGTAATTGGACGTAACTTTGCTGCAACGAGGTAATGGTCCGAATCTATGTTTGCTCCTCGGAACGATCGTACATCCAACACGCTCGATGAATGTCTTCCATCTATCACAACGTGATCAATTTGATTTATTGTTCTTTGGTCTGGAGACAGCCAAGTGCCCTTATGAATATCGAGATGCTTAAATCTGGTACTGCTAACTACCATGTTTTTTGCCGCTGCGAAGTCTATCAGCCTCATTCCATTGTCTGATGTTTCACTATGTAGACTGAATTTCCCGACTGTTTGTCCAAAGATATTCTCCTTTCCAATTTTGGCATTGAAATCGCCTAGAACAATTTTAATGTCATGGGCAGGACAACGGTCATATGTTTCTTCTAAGCGCTCGTAGAATATATCTTTGGTCTGTTCGTCCTTGTCTTCGGTTGGAGCATGAGCGCAGATAAAGCTGATGTTGAAGAATTTTGCTTTTAATCGAATTGTAGCAAGTCTTTCATTCACTGGGGTGAAGCTGGAGACCAGATGTTTTAACCTCTGACCAACTACAAAACCGCAACCAAACTCATGCTTTGTGTCATGGCAGCTATAATACAGTGCGTCACCTTTAGGTGTTGTTGTGACATCTTGCCCAGTCCATCGTATTTCCTGTATGGCAGTAATGTCGGCCTTGTATTTTTCAAGTACATCTGCCAGCGCGTTTGCAGGGGTCGTCAACTTTAGAGCGGTTTGTTTTTCTTTTCTTTCGTCTTTTCATAGTAGGCTGCTTTTTTTGCTAGGGGGGGGGGGGGGGTTTACTAGCCGACGCCCAAACCGAAGTTTTTAACGTTATTATGGGTGAACGCGTGGCACATGTTAGCTCACTACCTTTAACGGGTGTTAAAGGCAGCTCCCCAGGTGACACCACGGGGAGGTCAGTGTCCACTTGAGATGAGAGAGGGACCAAGATAAATCCTGGACTTTACCATGTTAAAGCCGGTCAGGACCGTTCCTTGGTATCTTTCATTCCCTACGTCACCCAATAAGGTGGAACAGTAAAGGGCCCGGACCAATAAGGTGGAACAGTAAAGGGCCAAATACATACGGTCCGTTGTGCGATGCGTTGCGCGTTGAAAACAACAACCACATGAAAAAAGGGTAAGTGATGCCAAGTTTGTTCTTGAAATATTCATGTGGTTGTTTTAAAGCGACGCTCATCGCGCCGTATGTGCAGCGACCTTAAAGTCCCCGGCACATATGGTCCGTGGTAAAAATATTATAGCCCATTTTGATATAATTTCATTAGCCGGTTTTAGCACATTATCAGGTTTTATTTGCTAAATCCAGCCAAAATCTACCAGATTTCCCATACAAAAATAAATCCTCATATTGAGTGGATTTGTTTTAAATCTAGCATAAATCCTCGTATACAACTCTGTTTTTTGCAACATGTTTTTAGAAAATACAAAAAGTTGCAAGCTTGCACAAGAAACAAGGTAGATGCATCGGTGAATTTCTACACAAAAAATAATTTAAAATGTAAAAATTTGTAAACAAGGCGGAAAAATTAAATTTGTTTTGATGTACAATGTTGATTTTAATCAACCAAGACTAATATTTACGATGTCTAAACGATAAAAAAAATCTTTTATTAATTTTAGATGGGCAAACCGCGATAAAATAATTCTTTATTTGCTCTTTAGTTAGCATTAGTAGCATAATGTACTAACATTTTCAGTATTAAACAATAAATTTGTAATTTGACGTGTGTTTCTTGAGACGAATTCAATTTACAAAAAATTCTTTTGACGTTTCAAATTCGATCAGATGGGCTGATGCATCTACCTTGGTAATTGTGCTATGAACAAAAATCAGCTGACTGGCATTTAAATCCTCCAAAATGTATATCTAAATGCAATGATGCATTTATTAAATCCAGCAATTTATTAAATCCAGTCGAGGATTTATGGCTAGTCTAAATGAGCTATTAAGCGTATCTTTAATATAGACGTTGTGATATATATGTATATGGTTATAATTTTGTTTTTAAAATATTATTTTTGAGAATTTACAAAATATCTAAAAGGTGACCAAGCCTCCCCACCCATGGGGCAGTTTCGCCATCGATATGGGACATTCACAAATGGACTCTAAAACTGTAATTTACCATACTTCTACAATCAATACCAACATTATACAAAAAAGGAACATGGTTTTCATTGAATAATCAAAACTGATTGTAAAATTCACAAAAAGAAAAGATTCTAGCAGTTAATTGAAGTAGGTGCCTTGAATTTGGATACAAAAATCTTAATATTTCTAAAATAAGTTACGTTCAGCATATGTATATCTATAGCAGACATCAAAATACCACATCCCTATCATAGCATAGGCGCCCCACCCCTTACGTATTTCGTAATATGAATATATTGACATTTGTAATTGCTTTTATTATGCAAATTTTAGAGATTTCTATTCTTCAGTAGTTGTCTTCTAACAGTATAAAATATGTTTTTGAATATCACAAAAGGTAACGAAGATATCACAAAATATACCTAATACTGTAAGTAGCGTTAATTTGCATTAAGATCTGCATTTAATTTTCCCCTGACAGACGACAGTTTCTGTATTTACGAAACAGCTGATTGCTGGTAAACAACTGTTTTGTTGTTGTTTGCAATGCAAATTGTGTCTCAGAGCATGAATATTCTCTCTCTCCTACATGAATATGTATGGGCTCTCTTTTACATAGTGAAATACCTAAATTCAGCATTGATGTCAACGCCTGCACGTTGTCGTAACAACACAGAATAACGCTTTCAAATGAGAGCTATGAATGTCAGCCGTTGTTTAACAAAGGGATATTACTCTCCTGTCAATTCTCTCTCATTTATTTTTTGGACACCAATGAAATTCAGTTTAAATTCCCTTTGATTTTGTGCATTAAGAATCTGGATAATGCACGAATTAATTTGAATTAAGGCAGTTAATGCAAATTAAGGCTGCCGTCTGTCTAGGGCAGCGCCAACCATAGGAATGCAAACAAAACGGGATCTGGGTATACTGTCCTTGCAAAAAAGAGCAGTTCTGGTCTAGGGTATAACATAATTATTTTTCCCAATACCATGAAAACACAAAACTGCATGCGTCCGTTATTCTACCTATGACACAACAGCCAACTTCTCGAAGATGATAGTTCTTCGGATAAATCACAATTTTGCCTTTAGAGGCGCTGGCGTAGCCGCTCCATGTTACCATAAATAACACGACCGTTTATGAGCCCGTAACGTTACCTATAAGTTGAAGTTATCAAATTTTGCTTACACGGGAGATATAGGCTTTGAAATTACGGGCATAAGGACAGCTGATTTCACCCAACACGTCAATCTTATTGTTACTGTGAATTAATCGTATGAAAACGTAAACAAAAATTTTGACAGCTTGAAGGACATTCAATCAAAATAGTCTAGTTGTTCTAGCTTCTGGTTCGCCATATTGCTTGCACCATGGAGCACATGGGGAAATCGCCAAAAAAAAATAGAATAAAATTTCCAGCATGATTCAGTCAGAAATGCCATTTTACATTAGAGCCTTTTGCAAGGCTAACTTTATCAGGATTTATTTGACGTATATGGAATAGACAATTTAAATCCACTACCCAGCAAAAAGTTTGCATCCGCGGATGCAGTTAAATCACTAGAACAATTGCCGCTGGAGTACATCTTTTCCTATGAATTCACCTATGAATTTTACAAGAGAGCGCGCAGCTAGGATGCACTCCATTTTGCTTTCACGGCACACATCTAGGATGCACTCCATTTTCGATTCAAATCACAGCCTTTGATGTAGTGTTTTGGATTGAATTTAAATGCAGTCTAAAGATGTTATAAAATGCAAGCCATTGCAAATATCCCAAAATAAATAAAATACATTGCTTATTCGTGTAAAACAAGAATACTAACTTTATTACATTAACACAAATTATAAAAACTCTCCATTAAATTTGATTGTAACTAAGTTTACTTCCTCTACTCTGCTTTTTATGACATCGAAATTGATATTGCTTCATCATCCAAATGGTTTTTCATTAACTCCGTGTGGACTGCATCGAAGGATGTATTGAAATCATAACTCTGAATTGCACTACTTGCAAACTTTTTTGCTGGGTATACTTACAAATTCCAGCACAATGTAAACGTACATCTTGTCAGAGGTTAATGCCTGATTTACACTATTCATAAATTCTCCACTGAATTTAATAAATCCAGAGCTCCGATTTGCTCGTTTTTAATCGCGAATGAAAAGCACTGGCGATTGGGATTACTCGAAGAGTGCGAGTTTTAAAGGAAGTTTACTCTCCACTCCCCACTTTTAGCATACCACAGCACTCAATATTGCATTTTTTACAAATAATCGATACTATCGATAGTGCCATCAATTTTTGCCAGCTCTAGCTACACCACAATTTTCTTTCAGTGGGTTGCAAAAATGTTTAATGCATTAAAATGCCTACAAACTTTTCATTTTTTTGGTTTTGTTTGTTTTCATCATCAATTATTTGGCACACTGCCCTCGTGTTTTGCTGCTTTTACTTGGATTGTTAATTTCGTTGAAATTATTTAAATTGCCGCCTTTGTGTCTTGACAGCAGGCAAATCGCCAATTTTTACTGGGTATTGTTCATGTTTTGGTGATTTTTGTCGGGTTTGTTTTGCTTTGCATATTTGTAAGGTTACATACATACATATATGTAAATTTAGTTTGATAATAACATACTGGTACTTTATATATTTTTCTCTTTTTGACTTTTGTGTAGTTTCTGTGATGTTTTTCAATGTTTGTCTCGCTGGCCACGATGTCTTTCAATCTGCATTGATCGGCAGCCTTTTACACACAAACAAGCACAGCGAGAGTAAATGCAGACATGCTTTTTGTCGTCGATGTTACAAATCAGGTGGTTTGAGGTTTTGTTTGGTATAATTATGGCGCGCAAATTATTAAAATTTGCTCTAGAGCCAAAAAACAAAACAAATATATATGCATGTATGTTTTAAAAATTTACATATGTACAGTGCTGCTCAAAACATTTGCAACTCGGATGCCTATATCACATTCAGTGTATTTATAGGGACATTTTGAGTTTTGAAATATGTTTGTTTTTGTTATTTGATTATTTATTGACCATATTTTCAAGATTTAAAAAGGATTATTCAGTTATGAACACTTATGTTTAAAAAATGTGTGAAATATCGGAGGAACACATGTTTTAGCCTGCTCAAAACATTTGCAACTCCGTGGTACGAATATCTATTAGTTAATTTTTTACGAGTTTTTTGTATTGATTGGCATCAAATTGTTTTTAATCAGAAGAAGGGGACAACAAGTTTTCATGAAATTTAACGAAAATATTTATATATATACATTGTAATAAATAAATTGTACAAATGCAAAATTCCACTATTAAAAATTATACTAGAGAGCCCGTTGTTGGGACAATGTATTATATTATTATAAGAAATAATATTGTTTATTATAGTTTACATAATAGGCAAATGTTGGGAAAACAGTAATTTCCAACAAAAGTGGAATTTTTCATAGAAATTATGCAAAAATGTGTGGTTATGTTTTTGGAGTACTAAAACCTAGTACTTCTCCTCGATATAAATCAATATTTAAGTTACATGACTTGAAAAAATTTGATTGTTCACCAGAACGAAAGATAATAGAATTTGTCCCCTTACACGAAAAAGTTGACCCAAAATGTAGTAGGTGTTTTATATTGCCCTGGAGGTATTTTGATGGACAGAAATGATACAGGATACATGAGGTCGAGATATTTATCAGATCCAAGAACTATCCGGACAGGTAGCATGTCAAAATCTCACCATTTACACGCCAGAATTGTCGTATAACAGAATGTTTTGGCATAACACCGCATTTAAACGCATATATAAACACGTAAAACTAGTAATTTTTTGAAAATATGCTTAAGTTCTTATCGAACCCAATCAGCTATAGTAATCTAAATTGAGTCCTGAGGTTCCAGGGCTCAAATCTGGACTCTAGACTATTAAATATCGAATAAAACCTTGGTATTTTACAATTATCCTTAGAGCACAGGATTCCAAAGGATATATTAATTTATTTAGTTAACTGGCTTCCTTTACGATGTCTCCAGATAATAAATAAAATGTTTAATTCACAATATAATATCAAAACAAAAATAATTTCTTCAAATTTTGAATCAAATTTTCTCAGTTGCAAATGTTTTGAGCAGAACCAAAAGTGAGTTCGAGCTTTGTTTTGAATATTTTTGTAAAATAAGTGAAATTTTTGCAAATTAATTTTTAAATCTTTAAAAAGGATTCAATAAACAATCAATCTACAAAAATACTGGCATTTCAAATCCACAAACTACCTCAGAACTATATAAAATATGAACTAGTCATTCCAGTTGCAAATGTTTTGAGCAGCACTGTACATATGTGCATTAGGGTTATGACTTTTTGACATTTTTCCTCAAAAATGATTTCCTGTAGCAGGGATGAATGAACTTTTGCCTATTAATCACTATGCTATCGTTTATTCCATTGAAATATAAAAAAAGTTCACGCACAAATCGATTTTAAAAAAATAATTTTTTGAAAAAATATATGAAATGAAATTTTTTTTTTTTCAAAAAATTATTTTTTGTTGCACGAATGAATAAATATAAGCCTACTAATAACTATAAGTACGTTTATTTCATTCAAATATTAAAAAAGTCACGAAAAAAGTCACTTTGAAAAATTTTAATTTTTTTGGTTTTTGTTAAAAAATTATATTTTTGAATAAAAACGTTTACGACATTTTTACGACTCTCAGAATTGAAGACAAATAGTAAGAAATAAATTTTATGTCATTTTAATTATCTCATGTGGCTCTAAAGTTTATTTTCAATTATATGTCTGTTTTCAGTGACTTCAAAAAATTGTCCTTAATTTTGATAAATTCAAATTTTAAAATCATTTTGTGCGTGAGGTTTTTTCACCGAATCACCTTATAATCAAGATTTTATGTAATCTTATGGCAAAACTCATCACGCTATGATACAGGGATATGAGGTTGTAAAAAAGTCATAACCCTAATGTGCATATAATGTGATACTATATTGTTTTTTATTAAACAAAATAAATATAACAGCAGGTGGATATTGCATTAGAGAAAGTTGTTTTTTTAAGCAACATTAATGAATACTTTCGGTATAGTACTTCCTGAACTATAAATATAATTTATTTAACGACAACTTATGGCTGGCAAAGACTTTTCTTTATGAAAGACCTGGAAGTTGTCGCACTTTTTTCTTTAATCGGATAATTAAAATGGCTTAAATTTAATTTACACTTGCGCATAAAACTAGTATTTGGTATTTTGTAAATACGCCATTTATTTGACAGATATTCATTAGAATTCACAACTTACAGGATGCATTGTTATTAAAACCTGTTAAGTGTGTTTTACATCTAACGTGATTTATAAAACATACGTCATTAAAGTTGTCGATTCCATAGAATATTTGACAAATAAATGACGTATGTAAATTATCAAAAAACCAGTTTAAATGCATGTGTAAAATGCGTTTTAGATGTATGTAAAAGCGTCCTAAAACTGACTTTACACTTGCACTTAAAACAAGTATTTAGGGCAAGTACATAATTTATTTGACAGGTATTCTATGGAATTGACTACTTTAATGATGCATGTTTTGTAATACTACGTTTACATTCACGAAATCCACACGATTTCAACTGTCAAGTCCTTTGCGTGTAATATGTCAAATGAGCAATGGAATTGGCCTATTAGACTATACACTTATAACATATTAATGTGCATTATATCGATTTATTTGACATATATTGTATGAAAATGACAACTTAAATCGACTGGATTTGGTAAATCCACCATAGTCTAAACGTACTATAAACGTAGTATAAGACCTGCTAGATGTTAAGGCCTCGGTATATAAGAAGCCTCGCCGACTGGCTTTCTTGCTCCGCTTCATATATGACGTAATAAAAATAGAAGAATAAAGAAGACAAATGCGACGCAGTTCGAAATTGGCTCGGCCTTCTTTATTCTTTTATTTTTATTATGCCAGATACAATTGTGTTAATGTATTATATCGAGCCCTTCCCACAAAAAAGGTCTAATGGCCCCGGCACATACGGTACGTTGTGCGTCGCGTTACAACAACCACATGAAAACTTCAAGAACAAACTTGGCATCACTTACATTTTTTTCATGTGGTTGTTGTTTTTAACGCGTGACGCAACGCACAACGTACCGTATGTGCCGGGGCCATAAGCGACAAAAAGCAAATTTTACAGTAGACGGTTTTTATTGAATAACTTTTGATCTAACCAAAATTTTTAATAAAGTTTTGGCATAGTTCCGCTACTAATTTCCGAAAATCGAAAAAATGTCGCTTACATCTTTTTCGCGGGAAGGGCTCGATATATAGTACGATTACATTGAAATGTATTCAGTAAATACAGTGGACTTAATATGTCAATTTTCATATACGTCAAAAGATCTAATTAAAGACATATAGAACTAGGACAGGAAAACAATTCATTTTCCAAAAACGTTTGATACTAGTGTGGAATTTTGATTATAGATGGATGTTTTCTGGAATAGATAACAGCAATGTTAATCGCCTTTGTTTTTCCATTTGACATATCATATGTCCACATAAACTTCGTGTTTTGTGCCGAATTTTTTTCATTACTTTTATTTATTTTTAATTTAATAAAAAAAAAAAAACAAAATGAATGCCTTCACACATGAGTTAAAATTTGTTCGTACACTCTCTACTTACAGAATGTTGTTATGATATCGTAACAAAAGAGGTCAACTCCATCTATTGATACTTTTTCACAGTGAAACAAAATTACATACAAAAAGGTAAACAAGCAATTCACAGTAATGCGTTATTGTGAACAAATTTTGACGTTTGGTGTGGCAAATGGTCCGATTATTGTTATCGATGTAACATCTTCTTATTCCGCCATGGTCCTATCTTAACATATTTACATCTTTGCTCTAACTAGGCGTTTACACCAGACAATTTGTCTTCAAATACAGCACTGATTTACGAACACATACATATCCCAGCAAAAAGTTTGCATCCGCGATGCAGTTGAATCACTACAAGTGTACAGTACATTTGCCGTTGGAGTACATCTTTTCCTATGAATTCACTTATGAATTTTACAAGAGAGGGCGCAGCTAGGATGCACTCCATTTTGCTTCCACAGCACACAGCTAGGATGCACTCCGTTTTCGATCCAAATCACAACGTTTTATGTAGTCTTTTGGATTGAATTTAAAGGCACTCTTTGGATTGTGTTTTAATCAACCCAAAGATGCAGTAAAAATGCAAGCCATTGCGAAATATCCCAGAAAACAGGAATACAAAGAACTTTATTATATAAACATAAATTAAAAAGTGTTCATTAAATTCAATCACAATTGAGTGTACTTTCTCCGTTCTCCATTTAATCCAAGCGCAACTGATTTTGCTTCGTCATCCTAAAGGGTTGCCTTCCCATCACTAGTTCAGCTTTCGGCATGGACTGCATTAAAAATTTCCGTCTCGTAAATTACCACAAAAATGTTCGCAACTTTAGTTTGTATTTTCTTTTTTCTTTTTTAACAAATTCTTCGAACTTGTTTCTCACACAGGCAAGTTTTGGGTTTTTGACAATCAATACATGTACTCAACTGTCCTGTCATGTGTAATAGCACGGTTACACTACAGCTTTTTGCCGGGTTAACCCACTTCATGAGGATTTATTTGCTTAATCTACTCAAATCTGACCAGATTTGCCATACAAAAATTAAATCCTCTCATGGCTGGGTTTATTTTAAATCCGGCACAAATCCACAAATTTGTGCAAAAAATCCAACTCTACTCAAAAAGTACCAAAAGTTGCAACTGTTTTTGCAACAGAGTTTGTCGTGTTTTACACGTTTACGATTGGTCGCATGAGATTTTATGTAGTTAATAAATCTAAAGTTATTTGGAGACCATAAAATTATTATTTTTTTTTTTTCAATACACACTTTTTTAACAAAAGGTACGATTGATACCATGATGCAAAAATGTATCCCTGTGTGTAAAATATACGAATATGAGCAAAGAGGGGACGATATCTCATACGAGATATTGTAAAAGTATAACACACGACTTTATTAGTTATTTTGTATGTATACGTAAACAAACATCAGCTGACAGTTTATATCCTCGAAAATCTAAGTGTAACCAGCAAAGATTAACCCACTGGATCTATTAAACCCAGTGGGTTAACCTTCAATAGTGTAACCGGGGTATAAAGGTATCGTATTAGAAGTCAAAATGTTGTATGTGTGGCGCAAGGTCAATGTACCTGTAGTGCGATTCTCTAACTTATTTTTAGAGTTACCGACAATTATCGGTAAAATTAAAATGCTTATAATGTCGGCGATTCCGATGTTTTTCGGTAAGTTAGCGACGAATAAAAAACAGTCGTAAAGTTCTACCGATAGCAAGAGTGTTGTCAACTTTAATTTGAATTTTTCATTCATAATTTTTCGTTTTAATTTTACCGATTTTTGTCGGTAAGGCCATGTTTATATTATAGCCTTTTGCAGGGTTAACCTTCTTATTGAGGATTTATTTGACGTATACACAAAGGAATTGACATTTAAAACCCAGTGGGTTTGTTAAATCCGGTTATATATAAACGTACTATAACTCAAAAAATATGTTACCATCAACCCATGAAACCAATCAGCTGGCCGTTTTACGCCAACTTATAATTTCATCATGGTGTGGCGTACTGACAGTTTCAAAACAGCAGTAAAATCATTAATGAAAATAATAGATTTCTTTTTTTACTTGCTTACTTATTTATAATTTTTACTTTTCCTTTTTTACAACATGCATCATAAATATTTTTTGTCTAACGATAGACGTTTTGGAGACAACTGGCCTTGTGTTAACTCCAGTTAAATATTTATAACATCAATGACGTCCTTGGATTAACATGCAAATGTTCAGACATATTTACAACCAACAAAAAATACATTGTGTGGAAAATCCGTTTATCATTCATGGTATTTGCCATTTTCATTCGTTTTGCAATGCGATGTAATGTTTGTATACAGTGGGCGTTAAATATTAATGGCATGTCGGTGACATCCATAAACAACTTTAGCATGTCTTCAGTTTTACAAATAAACCCACTATGAATTTGACATGGTGTCTGTCTATGATGTGTATATGGTTTATGACACATGTCAAAGTCGATTTATCATAAAATAAGTTTTATTTGTCTTTCAAATACAAATGGTAAAAAATAGTTATATGTATGTATATTGGCTTACTTAAATATTGTTTCGATAATTCATAAAAATTATGAAAATGAACTTAAATATTTACATTGTAATGGATTTGGCAAGCCCAGAGGAGTTTCAAATGTGAATATACGTCAAATAAATCCTCATAAAGATGGTGAACCCGGCAAGAAATTCTCATGTAAACAAAATATTAGCTTCAACAACATTTGCTCTGTTCCAGAACCTGCAAGAATCGACTATATTAGCTCATAATGGAGAAAAATATAGAATAAGTAGTCTAATAATATGACCAAACTTATTGTCTTCGTATCTTGTCTCATTTTCGTAGGCAATTTAAAAAAGCCGTGTTCTTTTTCATAAAAATAATTTATATTTCTTTATTTCTAACATGATCATTCCAATCGCGGCACACCTCATTGCCTCGTAGTTAGCCAATAAAATAATTTCCATACACCTCGCCTTGAGCTTTAATTAATTAATAATAAGCTGATGTAAATCAATGATTGAATCAACATCTAAATATCAAAGATGATAATTTACATTAAAACTTTTCTTGCCACATACTCACAAACCACAAGGCATGCATTCACATGGGGTTCCCTCTCATTAGCTGTCATTCACCCCAAAGTAATTTCACGGAGTGATCAATGTAAACAATCAATTTTGAAATTCATCATTCCCCCGACACTTCCCCTCCCCCTTCCCCACAATCCCCCTTGCGATCATTCGCTAATAACTTCGATTAACTTATCTACAGAGAATTTGACACTTGTTGCATGACATAAAAGTCGCCCGGGGTTGCCAATAATCAAGCCCTGTTACTTGACTGTTAGCTAGCAGTAAACAATCGCCAACAACTTTACTATTTCACAAATTGTAGGCGATTAGTAGTAACATGTAAAACAGAATATCATGCAATCAACAAAGCCCGCGACAACAAAAGGCCAATAAACGAAATGAAAACAAATCGGGAAAAATATTTCGAAAATGAAAGTGATAGATAGTTGATGGTGATTAGGCTTCAATGACGGTCGGCGTCAGCGACAAATTCACAAATAGCTAAAGTACGATCACTTGTCATTTACATTTGGTCTGTTCCTTTACTTTTGAAAATGGTAAAACCGGCAAAAGTAGTAAAAGTTGTAAACTGCCACCATATGAATTGTATCGTGTCTGAAGTAAAGGAACGCTTTTCGGGTAAAAAGTTGTAAAACTTGAAGATTCTTGCACGTAAAGGAACAGAGCTATTGTTTGTTGTTGTTGTTTGTTTTCTATCGGACTATTTGACATTAATACGAAAATATCTGTTAAAAAGTAGCTGCTGTATATTTAAGTTTTCAAGTACTAACCACTTCTATTTGCGATATATCTGTCTGTCATAGAACACGATAATGAGTCGGTTACTGAAAGTGCTTACTAAGTGCAATTATTTACAATATACCGCACAGATATTTGTCTATTGTTTCTATTTGTTGTTGTCTAGATTTTCCCACAGACAATTAAACAGACTCTACAAAATGTTTTCGGTTTCATTGTTGTTAATACTGATTTTCAAGTCTAGGGTAAAGATTTCACACGTTTTTTTTTTTGACGTTCTGCAATTAGTTTATTGTTAAGTGATTTTACTAAGTACTACAAATACACACAGTTTAAACATTTGTTGTTGTAGCTAATCCCACCTCGAATTAGTTCATTTAATCGTAAATTAGCAATTAATAACATGAAATGCTAGCTGTAATTGTTTGTGGTTATTTGAGATTTTGTTAATTAATAATTCATAATACCATTATCTATACTTATAAAAGAGTTCAGTAATGATGACTCACTGACTCACTGATTCACTGACTCACTGACTCACTGACTCACTGATTCACTGACTCACTGACTGACTGACTGATAATCAACGCCCAGACTAAACGGCTAAAGCTAGGATCTTGAAATTTTGGGTGAGGGACAATCTTGGTCCGAAGGTGTCAGATAAGGCTGGGTTTTTGGAAATTCGAACTAGAACTGTACTAGAAGTACTAAAAGGTACTAAATATGGTACCCTTTGTATTAGGCAAACGCGAAGAGCTAGAATTCTGAAATTTGGAATGAGGTTCACTGATGGAGAGTTAGAAAGGTGTACCAAATGGTTTTTGGAAATTCGAACTATAAGTGTACGAAAAGTACTAAAAGTTACTAAATTTAGTACTATTTGGTATTACGTGAACGGATAGAGCTAAAATCTTGAAATTTGGAATGAAAATCAAGGTTTAGAAGATGAGTTGATATAAGGAGGTGGTTTTGAAAATGTGTACTCATGTGTACGAATAGTACTAAATGGTACTAAATTTGGTACAATTTGAATTTGGGCGAACCGATAAGGTTGGAATTTTGAAATTTGGAATTACTATTACTGTTGGAGCGTAGGTTTGAGATAGGGAGGTAGTTTTCGAAATTCGTACATATGAGTACGAAAAGTACTAAATAGTACCAAATAAGGTACAATTTGGATTTGGGGGAACGGATGGAGCTGGAATCCTGAAATTTAGAATTAGGATTACAGTCGGGGTGTAGGATAGAAGTACTTTGGAAATTCGTATTTTTGGGTACGAAAAGTACTAAATGGTACCAAATTTGGTACAATATGAATTTAAGTGATCGGATAGAGCTGGAATAGTGAAATTTGGAATTAAGATTACTATTGGAGTGTGGGATTGGGATACTTTTGGAAATTCGTACTTATGGCAACGAAAAGTACTAAATGGTACCAAATTTGGTACGATTTGGATTTGGGTGATCAGATACATTTGGAATCCTGAAATTCGAAATTAAGATTACTTTTGGAGTGCTGGATAGAGGTAGGTTTGGAAATTCGGACCTATGGGAACAAAATGTACTAAATGGTACTAAATTTGGTACAATTTAGATTACGGTAATCTGATGCAGCTGAAATTCTGAAATTTGGAATTAAGATTACTGTTGGCGTGTAGGATTGAGGTAGTAGTGGATATTCGTACTCTTGGGTACGAATAGTACTAAATAGTACCAAATTTGGTACAATTTGGATTTGGGTGAACGAATATAGCTGAAATTCTGAGATTTGGAATAAGGAGTACTATTGGAGTGTAGGATTGATAATGTTTTGGAAATTTTTAGTTATGGGTTGGAAAAGTACTAAATAGTACTAAATTTGGTACAATTTAGATTTCAATGATGGGATGCATTTGGAATCGTGAAATTCGGAATAAAAATTGCTGTTGGAGTGTCGATAGAGGTAGGTTTGGAAATTCGTACTTTGAATACGAATAGTACTAAATGGTACCAAATTTGGATTTGAGTTATCGGATGTATCTGGAATTCTGAAATTCGTAATTAAGCTTATTGTTTGAACATAGCACTGAGGTAGTTTTGAAAATTTGTAGTTATGTGTACGAAAAGTACTAAATGGTACCAAATCTGGTACAATTTGGATTTGGGTGAACGGATATAACTGGAATCCCGAGATTCGGAATAAGGATTACTGTTGGTAAGTAGGATTGATGAAGTTTTTGAAATTTTTAGTTATGGGTACGATAAGTTCTAAATGGTACCAAATTTTAATTTATGTGATACATTTGGAATCCTAAAATTCGGAATTACGATTACTGTTGGAGTGTTGAAAGAGGAAGGTTTCGAAATTCGTACTTTGGATACGAAAAGTACTAAATGGTATCAAATTTGGTACAATTTGGATTACGGTGATCGGATGCAGCTGTAATCCTGAAATTTGGAATTAAGATTACTATTGGCATGTAGGATTGAGGTAGTTGTAGAAATTCGTATTCATGGGTACGAAAGTACTAAATTGTACCAAATTTGGTACAGTTTGCATTTGGGTGAACGGATATAGCAAGAAACCCGAGATTTGGAGTGTAATTGATAAAGTTTTTGGAAATTTGAAGTTATGGGTAGGAAAAGTACTAAATTTGGTACAATTTGGATTTCAGTGATAGGATACATTTGGAATCTTGAAATTCGGAATTAAAATTGATGTTGGAGTGTTGATAGAGGTAGGTTTAGAAATTCGTACTATGGATACGAATAGTACTAAATTGTACCAAATTTGGATTTGAGTTATCGGATATATCTGGAATCCTGAAATTCGGATTTAAGCTTATTGTTTGAACATAGCACTAAGGAAGTTTTGAAAAATTTGTACTTATGGGTACGAAAAGTACTAAATGGTACTAAATTTGATACAATTTGGATTTCGGTGATCTGATGTAGCTACCATCCTCATGTTTGGCATTAAAATACCTGTTGAACTGAGGATTGATAAAAATTTCGAAATTATTAGTTATGGGTAGGAAAAGTACTAAATTTGGTACAATTTGGATTTGAGCGAACGGATAGAGTTGGAATCAAGAAATTTGGAATTAAGATTACTGTTGGAGTGTAGGATTGAGATATGGAAGTAGTTTTGGAAATTCGTACTTATGAGTACGAAAAGTACTAAATTTGGTTCAATTTGGATTTGAGCGAACGGCTAGAGCTGGAATCTTGAAGTTTGGAATTAAGATTACTGTTGGGGTGTAGGATTGAGGAAGTTTTGGAAATTCGTACTTATATGTACGAAAAGTACTAAACGGTACTATATTTGGTACAACTTGGATTTGAGCGAACGGTTAGAGCTGGAATCTTGAATTTTGGGTTTAATATTACTGTTGGGGTTAGTTTTGGAAATGCGTACTTATGCTTACAAAAAGTACTACATTTTGTACAATTAGGATTTGGGTGAAATTATAGCGCTCGAATCCTAAAATGTGGAATTAGGTACACTTAGGGGTACGAAATGGCTCCATGTATGGTACAATTTTGTATTGGATGAACGGATAGATCTGGATTCGTGAGATTTGGAATTAAGTTTACTGTTGTCATTTGCTTATAACGTCCGATTTAAGAAATATGTGCCGTAAATATACGAAAAGTTGTAAATGGCACAGGATTTGGTACAATTTGTTATTGTGTAAAGGGAATTTTAAAATAATATGAGGAGGTTCGTATTTATGTATTTACATGTAAAGTACTAAATAGTTCTATAATTGGTTTTGGGGGGAACAGATAGAGCTGGAAATAAGGATGGCGGTTGTTGGGTTAGGCCGTATTTGCGCTGAGAACCTTAATTAAAATATCTCAAAAAATGTTGATTGCTCTTGATGTGTAGCGAAATCGAACTAAAGTGGTACGTATTAGTACACAAAATGTTTCCACCATTCTATATTATATATTGTTTATTTGTGTTGTATATTTAACGCATACGAAGTAGCGGGCACTTTGCTAGTTTGTCATTATAATTATAATGTAAATGTATCATGTACACAAATATAGGTACCTAGCATATTAGCAAACTACGATTGTAATCTTTTGAACCCCATAGGTTTTAATTGTCATATTTTCTAATTAGTAAAATTAAAATTAATTGATGTTTGCCCACATTCAAATGTGGGTGGTTTATACTACATTTTAATAAGATTATACCTATAATATTGCATTTAATTAGGGCAATTACAAAACTAAAATGTCTTTCTTAGTGGGCATTTTAGCACTGAAAGCAAAAGTTTTTTTTTAATGACAACTAAAAATAAGCAAATTAAAAACATCGATCAATTTATTACGTCACATTCCATCTGAATATTATATTACCACAGTAGAGACATCTACATATATACACCCACCTTAAAAAATCCCCCTTTATGGCTCACAGTTGAGCTGGCAAAAAATCGATGGCACTATCGATAATATCGATTATTTTTTAAAAATACAATATCGATAGATAGTTCTGTCTATCGATTTTATCGGATTAAAAACCCCTAACCTAAAAATGTATTTCTATTAAATAAAAGCAATTGTTTTTTCTCCTTTTTGATTTCTGTGAACTATTTGTGCAAAATTTCAACAAAAGCGTAGACATTTCCACCATTTCCATTTCCACATTAATGGTGGTGACAAATTAACGATAATATCGATAGCAACCGATTTTGTAAACTATTATATCGAAAATATCTAATGTTGGGAATATCGATGGTTTGCCAGCTCTAGCTCACAGTGACAGCCAGTCGTTATTCACAACATATTCCAACGAATAAGAAGAATATAAACAAAAAACGACAAAAACATAAATGATTTGAATTGTAAATTCGTTTATCGCTGTTTATTGTGAGTTTATTGGACCTGCGGACGACAGTTGCTCTCTGTATATAGCCGTGACATTGACATAGAAAACAAAATAAGACAACGAAAATGTAAGCGGGCAACATTCCCTTTTGATGTGCGGACGGACGTAACATAAAGTGAACTTACAAATATTTGTATAGTAGGTATTCATACAAAAATATAATAAATTAATAATAAATATGGTGAAGAGATAATTAAGCACAACAAAACGTAATTATACAAACCGAAACCGAAAGTGCCTCATGTGCTATTTGAATAAATGGTTGTGTTGTTTTCCTGTAGTGGAATTCTGTAACTCATTTTTTGAGTTACCGACAAAAATCGGTAACATTTGGTCTGTTCCAGAACTACAAGAATCTACTAATTTTTACTATTTTTTCCGATAACATAAAGGAAAAAATGCTATCGTAGTAAAAAGTAGTAGCTTCTTGCAGGTTCTGGAACAAAGCAATTAAAACGCAAAATTATGAATGAAAAGTATCAATGAAAGTTGATAGCACTGTTGCTATCGGTTGAGTTTAGCAACAGCTTAATTTTGGTCGTTTACTTACCGAAAAATATCGTTAATTACCGAAATTATAAGCATTTTAATTTTACCGATATTTGTCGGTAACTCGAAAAATGAGTTACAGAATTCCACAACTGATATGTGAAGAATTGCTTAATACCTCGGTTACACTTAACCGGATTACACAGTGGGTTTGGGTTTCAAATGTTCAAATAAATCCTCATGAAGTGGGTTAACCCCGCAAAAAACTCTAATGTAACCGTACTATAACACTATGAAACACTGAAAATGCAAACAACTTCTTGTATGCATTTTTTTGAAAGTACACATTTAGACTACAAAAACCCTAGTACGGTTTTGTCCTGTCAGATCCAGTTCGGATTTTATGGCCTCATCTAAACCGGGCTAAATCTACAATTTTTTGCTTTCATCAGGCATTTAACTCAGAAACGAATAGGATTTTGGCCTTGCTGTCTTTAACAATATTGTAGCCCTAAACTAGTAGAACTTATCTTTTGAAAAAATCACATAAGAAAAACTCCATCTAGGGCATCAAAATCTATAAAATATAAAAATTTTTACATAATTGCTGAAATTCTGGTCAGTATCGGCTAAACTATTGGAAGTTGAACCAAGTAACCTTTTGCAAAAATCTTCCAAATAAAGTTCTCAACAATTCTTTAGAACATTCTGAAACTCTAAAATGCTTTCTTCATGTTGTTTCAGCGGTATTTTGCATCATATCCTTTACAACACGTATTTCAAACACAGTTCACACCAACAGTTTATTCTCGCTTAGGGATTTCACTACATTATTGACATTTTTATTAAATCGTCGTTGAAAAATGTACTGAAAACAACGGCATAGAGACATTTTACAACAATGACATGTTCTGAAGAGTTGTGTATTATATTCCAGGGAATATTTTTCCAAAAGAAAATATTCAGGTTTTGGAGATACGGTGCGAAATGTATAAAAATTGTGGATTTTGTTCGTATATTTTGAAATTTGTGGCAATAAATGTAGTTTTTCGAGTTCATTATTGCTCTGTTCCAGAACCTGCAAGAAGCTACTACTTTTTACTACGATAACATTTTGTCCTTTATGTTATCGAAAAAAATAGTACAAATTTGTAGATTCTTGCAGTACTGGAACAGACCATATTTCTCCAAATATTTTATTCTTGTCCTTATCTAAAAATTTGCTTCAGAGTTCAGAAGAAGATTCGCATTAGTTTCAGAGGTATAGCCCCGAATTTCTTAAAAAATTCAATATTTAAGGATGTTTAGATGGGGC
The DNA here is from genome assembly GCF_047663935.1 of Musca autumnalis. Taxonomy (NCBI): domain Eukaryota; kingdom Metazoa; phylum Arthropoda; class Insecta; order Diptera; family Muscidae; genus Musca; species Musca autumnalis. The sequence goes on along the minus strand of NW_027411644.1, from coordinate 118,760,365 downwards.
CATAAAATCCGAGCTGGATCTGACACAACAAAACTCAACTAGGGTTTCTTGTCGTTTGGGTCTGTAATTTCAAAAAATCCTCAGTTCGAATTATTTGCACAAGATCACCTTAAAAATGTTGCACAATGTAATAGTATTTACAAATTAGATAGAGTTCCAAAGTCCTGCGGCTCAATTCTGTTTCTATGAAAATGTGAAGTGAAGACTTTTATAAAGGAGAAAACTGTTAAATGAAAAAATATAAAGGAAGTATTTTTCATTTCAAATTTTCATAGAAGAATCCAGCCCCCTGGTCCTAGAGTGATTTCATTGAAATAATTTCATGAAATTAGACGTTCTTAGGTCGAGTTTCCCACTACAGCAATTTCATAAAATTACTTTAGTATGGAACTCGATCTAAGAACGCATAATTTTATGTAGTTTTTTTCGATGAAATCTCTCTAGTGTGGACCGGGACAAAGTAATAAGTTATTAGGTGTGTCTTTTTACGTGATAATTTGTAATAATTATTACGAAATGTTACTAAATGCTGCCTTTTTACACAAAAGTTCTGTAAAAGAGAGCGAAGTGAGAGAACAATTTTGACAGTTGTTTGCTGAGAAATTGCTAAAAGTTGCTGAAAGAATTTTTCCCAGCAACATTTAGCAAGTTCGATCAGCTGTTTTTTAATCATCTGCTAATGGTCAGCTGCTCAATGTTTATCTTATTTTTGTAGAAAAATACTATAAATATTACAAATCAGCTATATTTATTGATTGTTTTATTAATATATTAATTATTTTTATTTATTTTGCTTAAAATTTAAGAACTTTTTCATTGCTTTGGAGTTAGTTTTTCTTTCATGCATTGGCGCCAATGTTTTTGTTTTGGTTATCAACTGTTATCTTGCTAAAGTTTACTAAATGCTGTCTTTTTACTTTTTTTCTCTATTTTCGTATTAAAGAGTAAAATTTCTCTTACTCTCTGAAAAGAAGTTACTGAATAATTATTACTGAAAAAGTAAAAAGACACAACTATTATTAGAGTTGTACGGTCTAATTTATTTAGTCCGTGTTTAGACACACAGGAAAGTAAATTCAGTTTTTAGGTAATAGGTGGTCCGCTCTTTCCCAAAAACTCAATTTACTTTCCCGAGAAATTTGCGTGTCTAAACACAGACTTACAGGACGCTCCTTATAGATTTGCTCTTTTGATTCAATTCAATCTAGTTCAGAGTTCACTATCTAGTTCAATCGTCCAAAATAGTTCACCAATTTTTAATAATTATTAGAATTTCCTGTTGACAAAGTTTAGTTTCATTACAAAATTTTTCCAAAGCATAGTTGATTGCGTATTAAAAAAATTAATGAAACTAAACTTTGTCAACAGGAAATTCTAATAAAAATATCCCCTGAAGAAGTCGGAAACAAGACGACGAAACGTTGGGAAAAATTGTGAATTTAAATTAGATTTTTATTCATTCTCAATTTGACCAAATAGCCCAAAAACAGCAGATAATAAACAATTACCATTGGTCAACAACAACAAAAGTTAAAAGATTTTACTTAAGACTATTTCAATCAAAACTAAAATGCTTGAATATTTACATATGTATGTGTTACATACATTTTTCAACGGTGGCAAAATACCCCTCAGTAATGTTGGCGACATTTCCTGAGTATTTCAGCCTTGAAAAACTTCTCTACAAGTGGTGTCTTAGGACACGCCGTTCGGACTCGGCGATAAACAGTAGGTCCCATATCATTGAGCTAAATATGAATCGGGGTGCACTCATTGATATGAGAGAAGTCTCCCTTGTCCCGTATGGGATGTTGTGGAACAATGTTTGTTGTGTTATGTGTTAAGTATACTTTTCCATTTAAATGTGTTTCTAAATATTAAATTTATTTTATTACAAACCTGTTTTTTATGTTACTGCCATCAACGTCAAAAGCCAAACGACACAGATACAATTTTTGTGATATTTTAGATGGGATCGAAGAAACAACTTGTTGATTGACGAAGATATAGAGAGAGAGAGACCACAGCATCGATCGATCACATGCTACGATAAATGAAAAAATAGTAGTTAATGTTTTTTCTTCTGACATTAAATTTGCACTGATGAATGAATCAATGAATGAATCGGCAACGAATGCTTGGAAAAAAGCACGTGTTTTATTAATTTTTTTTTGAATTGTTGTGGGTAAAAAATAATGACACTGTTATTCATATCGTTATTGTTGATGGAGTTTATGTTGTTTTAAATAGTGCCAAAGTTGAATAAATTACAGGTTTATTGCTTTATTGAGTCATTAGTGGTCGTGGTGGTGGATCGCTTCTACAAGTACGAATGGTCAATTAGTTAGTTATTGGCGGCCAAGTTTGAATTGAAAGTAAGCAAGAACGTATAAATGGCTTGACAATGAACAGGTTTTTTAAATAATTGTTAGGGTTTCATTGAATTGTATTAATAGTGAAAATCTTTAAATAAAAACAAATTAAAATAGAAATCACCATTTAAATAAGGAGATTAAAATACCACAGCAAACCACAATAGATACATAATAACGAAAGTTGCAGAATTAAGCAACAGCTCATCTTCATTGGCGAGAATGTAGTTCTTGTTTTGTTGCATGGCTTTGGATTGCTTTGGAAAAAAGTGATTTATGAATAAATATAAGAAAATAAAACAAAAAAATATTTGCTCCATGAATATAACTACATACAACTGAAAATTAAAAGCTAAAAATAAGTTGACTTTCCATGTCACCCATTAAACTCTTACATCGTCTCGCTTAAGTTAAAATTTTCTTTATGGCTTTGGAGTGTCTGCACTATTATAATAGTTGTGGAAATTTTCCATACAAAATTCAAAACAAAATCCTTATCACCATCAATTTTGTTCCAGACATGAAGAATAGCAGCATATAATAATGAACAACACCACAGCATCTCAAACAATTTAAGTGTTCAAGGCACAATTAGAGAAAACAATACACACTGGACATTTTCAATAAATTTCAACCATTTCTCAAAGTTCAATAAACTCACAGTAACTAACCCATTCATTGGAAGCTCAAGACAGTCTGGTGCTGAAATCGGCTACGCATAATAAATTTTGCTTTTGTTGTGTGGCACGAGTCTTAGTAAAACGCACGTTAAAAAAACATATCGTGGTGGTGCTGTCAATCAGTAATTGCATGAAATGCAGGCACATACTTCGGCATGTAAAAATGCAGTACGGGTCATCTTTGAATTTCGTTTCAAATACAACCCTGTACTGTTATGTGCAAACGGGGTATTATAGCTCATTTAGACTAGCCGTAAATCCTCAACTGGATTTAATAAACCCAGTACAAATCTCATTCCTTTTAGGTATACAACAACATAGTTGATTTTATTAGCTTTGTTTTGCCAAGCGATTTTCAATTCAAAGTAATACGTATATAGATATATATATGTAAATCGTAGCCTTTTTTGCCTCAATAATTCACCGATGCATCTGCCTTGTTTCTTGTGCCAGCTTGCAACTTTTTGTATTTCCTAGCAACATGTTGCAAAAAACAGAGTTGTATACGAGGATTTATGCCAGATTTAAAACAAATCCACTCAATACGAGGATTTATTTTTGTATGGTAATAGCTCATTTAGACTAGCCATTTAATAAATCCAGTACAAATCTCATTGCATTTAGATATACATTTTGGCGGATTTAAATGGCTGATCGAATTTGAAACGTCAAATGAATTGTTTATAAATTGAATTCGTCTCAAAAAACTTACGTCAAATTACAAATTTATTGTTTAATAGTGAAAATGTTAGCACATTATGCTACTAATGCTAACTAAAGAGCAAATAAAGAATTATTTTATGGCAGTTTGCCCATATAAAATAAATAAACGAATTATTTTATCGTTTAGACATCATAAATATTAGTCTTGGTTGATTAAAATCAACTTTGTACATCAAAACAAATTTTTACATTTTAAATTATTTTTTGGTTTGGAATTCACCGATGCATCTACATTGTTTCTTGTGCCAGCTTGCAACTTTTTGTATTTTCTAGCAACATGTTGCAAAAAACAGAGTTGTATACGAGGATTTATGCCAGATTTAAAACAAATCCACTCAATAGGAGGATTTATTTTTGTATGGGAAATCTGGTAGATTTTGGCCGGATTTACGTTTTGCTTATGATTTTGTGCACAATAATGCGTTTTGACAACTAGAATGATAATCAGCTCTTTTCGGTGTAGTACCTGTATTATTGTGCCATCGAAATAACCCATAAATGTAAACAACATACAGAGCGCTCCCCAAAGTCCCAATTTACATTGGGCGAGTTTACTTGCGGCAATTTTCATTTTGTAGGAGAGAGAGGTGAGGCATATGGTAATCCTTTGCCTCTCAGCACCCTCTCTCACCTACAAACTGACAATTGCCGCAAGTAAACTCGCCTAATGTAAATTGGGACAAACGGAATACATATTTTCAATACAATTACCAGTGTAGATGCATCGTGAAACAAAAACAACAAAAACCTCTTGTTGTACTATTAAAATGTCAACATTTGTTATGATTTTGTATGAAAATTCAATTTGCAACAACATATTTTGACAGATCAAGTTCTAGAGCTGGCAAATTATCGATATTCCCAACATTAGGTATGTTCGATATTTCATTTCAAAATATCGATAGCTATCTATATTATCATTAATTTGTCATCACCATTAATTTGGTATGTAATAAAATGGCGGAAATGTCTATGCCTTTATTGACATTTTGCACAAGTACTTCACAGAAACATAAAGGAGAAAAAACAATTGCTTTTATTTAACAAACAAATACAAAAGTTCAATTTACTTTTCCAAAAAAATCCACAAAACCGAAAAGCCGCGTAATTTCTATTAATTTCAATAGATTTTAGGTTAGGTGTTCGATAGTGCCATCGATTTTTTGCCAGCTCTATCAAGTTCGATCGCATAATAGGCTAGTGGGCTAATGTATGTACCTTGGTAATTTTGCCATGGTGTGCATTATTTCTTATACCCTAGACAGACGGCAGCTTTAATTTGCATTCAGATCTGCATTTAATTTTACCCAGAAAGACAACAGTTTTTGCATTTATGAAACAGCTGATTGCTGGTAAAGAACTGTTTTGTTGTTGTTTGCAATGCAAATTGTGTCTCAGATCATGAGCATATGAACATGCTCTCCCTCTTACATGAATATGGGCTCTCTCTTACAGTATTGCCATACTGAAATACCTAAATTCAGTTTAATTTTGTGCAAGGCAAATTTATATAAGGTAGAAGTGACAACAATAAGCTATATTTTTACCTTTTTTGTAAATTGGGTTTTCAAAGTATCTACTCATGAAATTTGAAAATTCGAAATTTGCTACCATAAAATACTATTTTTCATCGTAAACGTGTAATAACTATGACCTTTGACAGCTCTGAATGCTTTTTGTTTACATTTTTGATTCAAATTTGTTATATTTTAGAGGATTTCAAAATGTATTTATGTGTTCCCTGAGAATTTTTTAGAGCGGCCCCATTATTCAATATTTTCTTTGACATTAGATTTTCTAAAACCAAAATGTTGTTTTTGTAAATTTGTTAGTCCCGGTCCAAAATAGAGTGTTTTCATTGAAAAAATTGCATGAAATTATGCGTCTCTAGATCGACTTCCACAGTAGAGTAATATCATAAAATTGCTGTAGTGGGGAATTTGATTTAAGAACGCCTAATTTTATGAAATTATTTAATAAAATTCACGCTAGTGTGGACCGGGACTTAGTTGTTGTAATTCATGCATTTACCTTATATCAATTTGCCTTGATTTTGTGCATTAAAGATGTGGATAATGCACGAAATAATTTGAATTAAGGCAGTTAATTCAAATTAACGCTGCCGTCTGTCTAGGTTATTAGGGGTCACACGTGTGTACAACATTCAGAGGTGAACAATATAACATTTCATACGACATTGATGACTCGTCTAAACCAGAGATGGTCTGTCTGCAATTATGACGTATCTGACATACATTTCAAACGTATATTACATACGTCGGAAACGTCGTAAACCTAGCCAAAAAAACAAGGTTTTTGACGGAATAAACAAACGAATTTTATAACCTAAAAATCGATGTTTTGCATAATAATAAAACTCATTTTATTATTATTTTTTGAGATTCTATTTTATTAAAAAACAGGCATAAAAAGATTTCACTCTAAAATGTACATTTTATATGTATATTTTTTATATTATATGGACATTATGCATATGTTTGTTTATTATTTCACCCGCAAATTCTTTGAATCATACGTATAGTAGTGGTAGTGTTCGGAATATATTGTAGATGGCGTGCTAAGTGCGTAATCCAATTTATTGTTCAATTATTTCAGTTATTTAAAAAATTAAAATATTAATAAAAATATGATGTTATTTTCAAAAAAGGTACCGACGCTCTGCAATAACAACGACAGGCTAGCAAAATTATTATTAAATGAAAAATATGATGGCAACATGCATTTTTTGAGGTTTATGACGTTTACTACTTTTTATACGTTTTCTACGGGTATATGACGTTTTCGACGTTTACAACTTTCTTACCGTCGAAAACCTAAAAAATCGTCATACAGACCATCTCTGGTCTGAACTAGATTCCAAAATTGGCATCACTAGCCTAGCATCATTTGCCGCATGTAGTGCCCGCGTATGTAACTTCTTATCACGTGCAGATGAAAAAAAAAACATACCGACAATTTTATTTATTTATGTATTGCTATTATTATACAACAATTTCTGTAGTTTTCCATCACGATCCATCAGCAGCAATGTCGTGAAATAAGAAGAAAAATGCACTTTTTCTGCACGGTTGTAAAGCGATAAGGCCACAAATATAAATACAAAACAAAAAACATTGTTAATTCCAGTGAGAATGCAAAGAAGTAGTCATCTGGCAAAAGTAGATTAAAATGTTTAATGACCTATGCATGTGATCTATGTAGAAGAACTGGTTGCTGTTTGTTTTTATATATTTTAACACACCCAAGTGAGAATATATTTCATTTCAAGTTGAGAGATATGCATGTTCCGAAACGTAATTGCATTGGCAACCAACTTTGTTATTTTATGACCATGAGATTGACAAAACATCAGCGACAACAACGACAATAACAATTATAGTAAAATGCAAAAAAAAAAATTGAGCGAAAAAAATAACATTTAAAAATAAAAGAATAAAAAGTCTTTTAAGGGGAACGGAAAAATTTCAAGCAATCATTTTTTGTGTCATAAATGTTATAAAATGCTTAATCTTTGCTGATTTTGATTTGTGTGTGCTTTTTACAAAACATAAAAAGCGCAAATCGTGCATAAATAAATGGCCGGAGTAGTGACCATGTGAATTGTGGTTTACGAAATCAGTGGTGGTAAACTTGGCGGAGATTAATCATTTTGTTGGACCACAACGAAAAACAAGACTTGTTGAAGTATGGGATGGCATGGGGCTGTTGTTTGCAGTGTATCTACTACTTAACGTTTAAATTGTCACGTATAAAAATTACAAGAAACAATATTGAATGTAACAGTACGTTTACATGTTAGTTGATTTAGTAAACCCAGTAAATTTAAATTGTCAATTCCACTACGTATACGTCAAAAAATCGTCATAAAGAAGGTTACTCCAGTGGTGGATTCTTTTTGGTGACCATGCTTAAATCGTATGCCATGTTCACATTTTGTCGGATTAATGTTATGTATGAGGATTTACTTTACGTTTATGCAATGGAATCGACATTTGAAATCCAGTGGATTTATTAAATCTAGATACATATGTACCCCGTTTAGACTATGCGTGGTTTAGCACATCAAATAAATCGAGATAATGCACTTAATCATCGTATAAGTACATAGCCTAAATCAAGTTTAAACGTTCTATGACATTCCATTTTATGTATGTATTTTAATTTATACTGCCATTTACAAAAGTACATATTTGGGACAGAAGCGACATTTATTTTATTAAAATTGGTTTGGTATAATTGCGACATAAAAATACACAATTTTAAATTATGGAAAAACACATTTTTAAAAAATATATATATTTGAAATACCATTTTTTTATTCGACACATTTTATTTAATTTTTATTTTTTATTTTTAGCAAAACCTTTTGAGTTTTTTAACCTAAAACGCCTGGGACGTTTTTTGTTTTTGTTATATGATTTGCGTTTTTTTACACGACATAACAAAAAATATACAACAACTCTGCGAAAGAATTTATTTATAAACAAAATTAAGAAAGTCTACACACCAAAATGAGTGCCATCGACGGTGGAAAATATCGCCTGAAAAAAGACTGGGCCAGTGTCTCGATACCATCATTGGTCGATATCGATGAACATGCTGACGATGAAACAGAAAGTGGAATAAATATCACTGAACCATCATTGCCACCACAAAAGGCGCCAAGACGGAGTTCATTGGCATTGGGTTTATTTTCCAGTAAATCAGATAAAAGTCAGAAAAGACGTAGCTCCATTGCAGTTGCATTCTTTCGACGTGATAGTAATAAGGTAGGTCAAGAACACACACACACACTTTTCTGCTATGTAAAACTGTGAAATGAAAACTTCTAGAAGCGAAAACTGAAACTGCCAAAATGAAAATGTTTACAGTAATATTTCATATTTCATAGAGCAATAATTAAGTCTCTGTAGTCTAATATTGTAACTAGTTAACGGTAAAATGAATTATTAAGGGTTGATATGAACTTAAATTCCACTCATAATGCCGGTAAATTACTCCATCTCAATTTGATATATTTGCATTAAAACAACTGTCAAATAAATGATGATATATCCAATACACATTATGATAAAATTTGCTAGTTTAAGCTTACACTAAAAGCATGTTTACATTAAGATCTATTTATCAGGTTACGTAAGTAGCACAACAACAACGCTAATTTGGTCGAAAATGCTTCAATATGTCAAAATGTTTGTTTACGTTTCCATTCAATTTATTCACAATGACAAAAATTTGACAGATTGAAACCAAACAAGTGGTCGTTTTACGCCACCTCATAATGTCATCACGGTTTACATAAGTCGTGCGATTCTCTAACTCATTTTTTGAGTTATCGACAAAAATCGATAGAATAAAAACGGAAAATTATGAATGAAAAGTTAAAATAAAAGATGACGGCACTCTTGATATCGGTAGAACTTTGCGATTACTTTTTATTCGTCGCTAACTTACAGAAAAACATCGTTTATTACCGAAATTATGAGCATTTGTATTTTACAGAAATTTGTTGGTAACTCAAAAAATGAGTTAGAGAATACAATACAATCCTGCTCATACAAATAAATAAAAATATTTTGTTATTGTGTTGGTTTTGAAATACAAACATGTTGATAGTTTCCCAACATACCGTTCAGTCTGATTTCAAAAAAAATAATTATGAAAAATAATTAGTATAAACACATTCTACAATTACACGGATAAGCTAGTAATTAGCATACACCTTCAATATTTCCAAGAGAATCAAGTTTCGTTTATTCTCAAATGGATTTAATACTCTAACCCCCATTATTATAAGTCTTCTTCTGTTATAGTTTGGATTTACCGAACAGATTTATAGCGTTCCGGTTAACTTAAAGTTAAAAGTGATGATTGAATTTCAAGGAGGAGCTTCATGTCATTAACTTTCAATGTGAAAATTCTATTTTTAATGCCTCCACATTAGTTTATTTTGCATTTTCAAATCCATCAGATAGTAAAAGAACACATGTAATAATGGTCCTAATGCTTAGACTATGTTTACATTTACGAAATTCACTCGATTTCATCTGTCAATTCCTTTGTGTATACGTCAAATGAAAACTCATCTGAAATCGATTGGATTTCATTTGACGTTTGAGCAATGGAATTGACAGTTGAAATCGAGTGGATTTCATAAATGTAAACATAGTATTAGTTTATCATTTCGTGATTTCAGTGAAATCAACATCGAAATCACAGTACACATGATATACAACCCTGCTTTTGCCTAAAAAAGTACCAAAAGTTGCAACACTTTTCACGTATGACAATAAACAAGGTAGATGGTCAATTGCTGCAACAAAAAATTTTAGTATCAAAATTTGTAAACAATGTGAAAAATTTTAAATTACTTTGTTACAATGCTATTTTTCATTGTGTTCCCGTACTTTTTTAAAGTTAATGTTAGAAAAAAGAGCGAATTGTCAAAAATTGCTTCCCCATACAAATTTTTAAAAAAAATACGAAACGGAAAAATGACGGAAATTGCAAAAACTGCAGCATAAATGTCAAAAATAATAATAATAATAATAAAAATATCGGCTATCATATTAGATGCCAATGAACACTTGCTGCTATTTTCTACCAGTCTAAAATTGTATGGCAGAAAACAGGAGAAGAGTGTGTTATTCGGCGCTACTTTTGTTTAAAGAGAAGTGCAATTCTTGATAGGTTTCGGAGAACGGGAACGCATTTTTAGCACTAAACGGGAAAACTACTGCAAGTACTAATATTGCGCAGGCTCTGAGAACAACTTTTATCGATCAAAATTTATTATAACGATGTCTCAACTATAAAATCATTTTTATTTATTTTTTCATTTATTAGTACTATACACAATTAATACGATATATAGATAATTTTCCAAATAAAGTTGTAAAGTTCTATATTGTCGTATATTTTTGATGATTAATTCAATTTACAACAACTTGTTTTGAAAAATCATGTTCGATCAGCTGCGCATATGCATCTACCTTGACCATTGTGATATGTTTGAAATCAACAAAAAATAAGTGTAAACACCGGGGTATATTTAAGGATTTCGTGAAATCCAGTGGATTTTGGAGCGCAAGTGTAAACTTAGCATAATAGTAATTGTAATCCTTGGCTTACATTTACGAAATCCACTCGATTTCAACTGTCACTTATTTTGCGTATACGTCAAATGAAAACTCCTCTGAAATCGATTTGACGTTTATGCAATATAATTGACAGTTGAAATCGAGTGGATTTCGTAAATGTAAACCTAGCATTATACCCAACGGATTTGACAAATGAACCCCTTTAGATTAACCTTTGTATGTAAACGTACTGTTGTAAGATTCTTGAAAAATTATGTTGTTTAATGTGCCTGAGGGTTATAATGCATCATAAATTCTTCGGAATTAGGTCGATAACGAAAAAAGCAGTTACAGAATTATACTACAATTGTTTTGTATTGTGTCTTATTATTTTTTACAGTGTTTTTGAGTTTTATTATATTTTTAATTTTTGGTTTATTTCTTTGATTTCCTTTTCGTTATGTTAGCATTCATCCAAAGATTCCTATGAATCGGCAGTAAAACATGAAAAAAGTGATGGTTCATCCAATACACCCATATCACCTGACATTGTTTATAGCTCGGAAGAAAACATACGCGCTTCTTCACCAAACGAACCGGGCAAAGTGACATATTTCGATGATGGTACCAACGTACGCACTGCTGTCAAGGGTATTGGCATTACCAGTAGTCCCTATGATACACCCATTGATAAGGAACGCAATCGTCGTCGACGTAGTTCATTGCAAACAAAATTGGATAGACGTCGTCGTAAAAATTTCGAAGTCAGCTTTCCCACACTTGAACAGAGTACGGGAAATGGTTCACAAAGTGATTTGACCAATGATGATACCACAGGCATCGGCTCATCCACAGGCGATATGACATACGATGATGTCGATCCCAATCATTCAGCCTACTTTCCTAGGCAAAAACGCCATTCATGGTGGAATATTTTTGTACCAGAGAACATTAAGAACAGGTGAATATTTTGTTTTATTTTTGTTATGTTTTGGTTTTTTGTTTATTTATTCTATTTTTTTTTTAACTCTGTTAACCTGGAATTTTGTGAAATAATGCCTCTAATATTTGTTACTCAATAAGAAAATAACAAAACAATAATTGTTATGCTAACTGATGCAATAACTGAATGAATTACTTAATGTTTGTTTTATGGATGAATTCAAGCGGATGAAGTAACAACACTTTGAAAATTACTGCAAATGTGATAATAATTTACAAAGACAGCTAATATTGCAAATGATTTGGAACGATAATATTTCGATAAATTTTTTGGAACAAGTACACATTCATGTATGTGACGCCTTAAGTTTTTTGTGTTTTCGGCTTGTTTTTTCCATTGGGACTATACATAGTGAATCTTTATTGAGCATTCTGTATGCAAATAAAGTCCCAAGTGATGCCAATAAAGCTATGACAAATTTTAATATATCCGGGCATGGCAGAATAATAATACGTTTACATTTACGAAATCCAATTGATGCTTAAACGTCAGATGAAATCCAATGCACTTCAGATGAGATGAGTATACGCAAAGAAATTGGCAGTTAAAATCCACTCGATTTCGTAAATGAAACCGTACTATAAGAAGGTGTTACATAAGTTGCTCAAAATCAGTCTAAACGTCAGAATTTGTTCACAACATCGCATTACTGTGAACTGCTTGTTTATGTTTCGTAAGTTATTTTATTCACAATAATGCTTTTTGACAACAAGAATGGCAATCCGCTGTTTTTGGTGTAGTACCTGTATTATTGTGCTATGGTATCGTGCACTGTGATACATTATCAATCACCATTAACAATTCACATTTATTTCAGTCTCACATTCTCAGTAATTTTCATAGCAGATACCATCCTCGGTTTAAAGAAAAATAATAACGGTTTCTGTTGACCTTGTTTAACAGTTATTAATTGGTTGTCGTTAATAACGGTCAATAACCCCTTTTTTTACATATTTTTTGCCTTAAGTTGGTGTTGTGGTTCTTTTTTGCATTACTCATTACAGACAGGCCACAATCATTAGTCTCATCTCATTTTTGGCGGCGAAAAGGCATTTTCTTTTGTCATTAAATCTAAAATGGTCAATATAATTTTTTTACACAAAACCACTATAACCACCATTAATTGAGAATTTTGACTTTCAGGTGTAACGGAAGTGCAGTTTTTATAGTTCACTCTTTATATGTCGTTAATTTTTTGGTATATCATCAGAATCATATAATAAGTATGCCGTTTATCTTTTTCGTTGCTTTTAGCAAGTTTTGTGATATGCGAAGTAATTTTAACCTCGTAATCTTGTTTTTTTTTTCTGCAAGTTCTACTAGTAAACAATATTAATTTCCGTTTTCGATCAACAGCAACAAACAAGGAAAATTATCAACATAAACAAACAATAAGAGGGAAATACGATGAAGTTTTCTTGGCTTTTATCTTCTAAATTTACTAATGTGCCAATATGTAGTAGCAGTTGTTGGTTGATGTCCCCTACGAATGACAATTTTTATTTAGTTTTGGTTTCGCTTTTATCTTCATATCAATTTTAATAGATTCCCTTCTTAAAGCTTCGTTCCCGTACTTTTTAATAGTAAAACTCGTAAAAGAGAGAACTGCAAAAAATTTGTTTTCACACACAAGTTTTTTGAAATAGTTCGGGAACGGAAAAATGGAAAATACGTCAAAAAACTGGAACAAATGTCAAAGTCGGCGTATTAGCCAATCAGACGCCGGCAACCATGTTACTATTTTTTTACTCGCCCAAATTTTTCGTGTAAAAATTTTTAAAGAGAGCGTCATTCAGCGCCATTTTTGTTTAAAGAGAAGAGAACATTTTACAACTTTTTTGTGTACGGGAACGTTTTTTCGAGTAAAATGTGTAAAAGTCGTAAAAATTGTAAAAACTTTTTAGTTCTGGAACACAGCTTAAAATATATGTATGTACATGCTCGTACATATTTTTAAAGGGTCAAATACATACGGCCTGTTATGTGACGCGTTGCGCATTGAAAACATTAACCATATGAAAAATGTGTAAGTGATGCCAAGTTTGTTCTTGAAGTTTTCATGTGGTTGTTGTAGCGCGACACTCAACGGAACGTATGAGCCGGAGTCTTACGATTTTACATAATTTCCTTTGATAAAGTTAACAAATTAAAATAACATATATTTAAATGTAAACAAAAATCAGCGGACTTCCACATTAAACATCTCAATGGTATATGCAAACAGCAAAGATTAACCCAATGAGTTTAATAGATCAAGTGGATTAATCTTAAAGTGTATGTGTGAACGACTGGACTTATTTCGGGATTTCATGAAATCGAGTGGATTTCGGAACTTGAGTGTGTACATTAGGGTTATGACCTTTCCACATTTTTTCTCAAAAATGATTTCCGGTAGTACAGATGAATGAACTTTTACCTACTAGTCACTAAATAACGTTTATTCCATTGAAATGTAAAAAGTTCACGCACAAATCGATTTAAAAAAATATTTTTTTGAAAAATTTCTTGTTGCACGAATGAATAAACTTAACTAAAATAACGTTGAAATATTGAAAAAGGTCACGCACAAACCACTTTAATTTTTTTTTGTTATATATTATAGGTGCGTTAGATAACCCAAACAATTTGTACAAACTTTTACAAAATGCTGTTCAATGACAAACTTGTTCAGTAAACGAGAAATGAGAAGTAGTTGCTAGTACTTGCTAGAACTTGCAAGTAATTTTTACTTGAGAAGTTATCGAACAGACCTTATATAAAAGCGTTTACGTTTTATGCTTCTCGGAATTAAAAGCTTCGTTCCCGTACTTTTTAATAGTAAAACTCGTAAAAGAGAAAAATAGAGAAAATTTGTTGTCAAACAAAATATTTTTCAAAAAGTTCGGGAACGCAAAAATGGAAAAAACGTCAAAAAAGCTGGAACAAATGTCAAAGTCGGCGTACCAGCCAATCAGACGCCGGCATCCATGTTACTATTTTTTACACGCTCAAATTTGTCGAGTAAAAAGTTTTTAAAGAGAGCGTCATTCAGCGCCATTTTTGTTTAAAGAGAAGTGAACATTTTACAACTTTTTTGTGTACAGGAACGCTTTTTCGAGTAAAATGTGTAAAAGTCGTAAAAATTGTAAAAACTTTTTAGTTCTGGAACACAGCTAAAGAAAATTAGTGTGAAACAAATGTTATATCAGTTTGGTTATTTCATGTGGCTCTAAAGTTTATTTTCAATTATATAACAAATTGCCCATAATTCTGATAAATTCAAATTGTAAATGCATTTTGTGCGTGAGGTTTTTTTCACCGAATCACCTTATAATTAAGTTGTTATGTAATCTTATGTCGAAACTCATCACGCTTTGATACAGGGATATGAGTTTGTAAAAAAGTTATAACCCTAGTGTACATGCTTCCGCTTTGGACTTGCACTTAAAACAAGTATTTAGGGCAAATACGTCATTTATTTGACAGATATTCTATGGAATTGACAACCTAAATGACGCATGTTTTATAAAACCTGTAGATGATAAAGCACTTCGTGTGGACTGCATCGAAACATGCAGTGAAATCACGACTCCACACAACTTCCAAATTGTTTCCGTAATACGTCCGGATTGAGTAAATTGGTCCTGATAATACAGGTAATTTTTGATGATTACGATTTTAACCTTATACAAAAGGATATACACCTTTCTAATCTTTCGGTCTGCATCAATTTATTTATTTTTTACTTTATTTAATGGCGCCTGCATTCTAATTTGTAAAATAAAAATGTCAGATACAATTAAAATTCACTTGAGTGTATTTTTGTTTCTTTCATTCAATTAAATTCAATTGATTCTGGGGATTCTGCAATAAAGACGAAAATATTTTATTTAAATTCTGTAAATAAGAGGTCGCAATGAATAAATTAATCATTCATTCATACAATTGAAAAACCACGTTTTACCGGCACGCGATATCTCGTCGCACTAATGGGTACTTTACACGATATGTTTTTTACATATGAGTTGTCACTTTGCATATACATTTTGTATGGGAGAAGTGACAACTCATATGTAAAAAACATATCGTGTAAAGTACCCATAAGTAAACATTGTAAAATTCTGTCCATAATTGTTGATTATAAACAATTGTCAGAAGAACAAGTATGTATGAAGAAAACATTAGCCCTGTTCCTTTACGTTCAAGAATCTTCAAGTTTTACAACTTTTTACTCGAAAAGCGTTCCTTTACTTCAGACACAATACAATTCATATGGGAGCAGTTTTCAACTTTAACTACTTTTGCCGGTTTTACCACTTTCAGAAGTAAAGGAACAGACCAATTTAAAGCTCATGCATACAGCAATGATAATAAAACGTTAAACATTTACATAAAATACATACATAGGTAAAATAGATGAAGCTTTAATCAACGTAGTTAGTCTGTGTTTAGACACACAAATTTCTCGGGAAAGTAAATTGAGTTTTTTGGGAGAGAGAGAGAGGAGAGGAAAGAGCTCCTCAATACTCTTTCCTACCCCCTATTGCCTAAAAAACTGAATTTACTTTCCCGAGAAATTTTTGTGTCTAAACACGGACTTAAAAGTTAAGGACCGTTATTGCAACCTTAAACGCCATTCATATTAGAGCTTTTTGTCGCGTTAACTTTCTCCATGAGGATTTATTTGAAGTATACGCAATATCGTTGATATTAGAAATCAATTGGGGTTATTAAATCTGGTTATATGTAAACGTACTATTAGATTATTTATTGTCTGTATTTTATTGTGCAGATTATGATATGATAAGCATATAAAATATTAATTTATTTATAAAATATGCATTCTCAGAAAATATATTGCAGTTTCTGATTACGAAATTTCTCTATAACGTAGTTATTCTTCGTTTCAGCTGCTACCTTAGGGAGAAGATCGACTGTACATTAGGGTTATAACTTTTTGAACTTTTTTGCAAATATCAAAAATACCACCACATAGCCGTGTAGAGCATGGAAAACTATTATGAAATACGGCGTCAATTTTTCTCTATCGCGAAAAAAGTTTCCGCACCAAATGCATTGAAGTTCTGTAATGCATTTTTTAATTTTAGCTGTTATGACAACATATTTGCTTTTAACAAAAATTTTTATTTGTTTGTAATCTAATTTAAAATCATTACCAAAGCGTTCTGGACCAATTTGTTATCAAATCGCGCCATTTCGGAGCATTTTAGGAATTTTTGGCACTATTGCAATTTTTGTTTTTTCTTTATAAACTAGTGAATTTTATGTTTATATTTATTGTACCTATTAGACAAAAGAATATGGTGGTATGCTTTTGGTTATAGCCCTACTGTACATACGAGTATGTTTGGAATTTTTCGAATCCTAAATTTTCAAAAAATACCATTTTAACTTATCTCAAAACAATTTGTTGGCTAAAAACGTGATGCTAATAGGCGATAAACGTCAACCTCATTGACTCAATATTGATAATAACAGCGACTAATAAACCAAATTAATGATAAAAGTAACAATAAATATTCGTATTAAAAACAACAACTGTACGATAACTCAAATGTTTGTACAAATTTGTACAAACTTTGTTGTTCGATAACAATCAAACTTGTGCATTAAAAGAGAACTGAGAAGTATTTGCAAGTAGTTGCAAATACTTTTTATTTGCGAAGTTATCATACAGGTCAATTATTGTGATTAAAATATTAATGGGGGTTTCCAAAGTGAAGTATATTATTATGTTTTAAATAGGTCTGGATCATAAAAATGGACCGTTGGTTTGATTGAGATATTTGGTATTATTTTTGTACATTATATGTATACATAATTCAAACGTATTTAATTGAACCATGTGCTGAAAAAATCAACACTCTACAGACATCAGTGCTGTTTTATGCAGACTGCATGGAGTTTGTACAGGTTTTCTGTACATTTGTTTAACATTATCACGGTGTTGAAAATTTATATAAAGTAAAAACACATGCTAAATGCCCGATTTGTTTTTACTTCTTTTTGTATTTATTTTTGTCTGGCATGGGGGTTTATCATGTTTTTGGGCTATAAATATTTTTGAATAAAAAAATCTTTAAATTTTATTTACAATTTTAGAATCGTACTAACTCGGTGACATACTGCCAAAAAATAATATTTATAATTTTGTTATTATCAACACTAATATATAACAGCTATTTCAAGTACTTAGACATTTTTATAATGTTTAATCTGTCAAACAATATTTGGCCCACATATTCAAACATTCCACACAATAAAATGTGTTTATTATTGTGTGATATTTCACAAAGCAAAATGGAAAAAACGTAAAAAATTAGGTCTGTACGATAACTTCGCAAGTAAAAAGTACTTGCAAGTACTCAGCAAGTTCTCAGTAACTTCTCTCCTCTTATTTTACTCTCTCGAAGCTAAAAATTTGCAGAATGTTATGACAAACAAGAAGTTTGGCGGATAAGATTTAATTTAACAATCGAAGATTGTTTACGAAAATTGTTTGATTACACTATGCAACACTGAAAATGCAAACATCTTCTAGTATGCATTTTTTGAAAGTACCCAGCAAACACAATGTCGGACGTCCGACGCGTCTGCTCAAAGTCGGAAGTTTTTTCCGACGCGTCTGACCGACTTCGGTCCGAACTCTGTCCGACTAGTCTGACGAACTTTTTCCCGTCCTCTCTCTCCCTCTCTGAAGGGAATTTTTCTATTTTCCTTTGTGCTGCTTTGGCAAAGCTAAGTGTAAATAAGCAGAGAGAAAAAATTTACATGTTTCGCTCGCACATTGTAAATGTGTAATTGTTGATGTGCCGACGCATCAACGTCGAAAAATTGAGTGTACGGGTTTTAATTTCTGTATCGGAGAACAAATTTGGTTTATTTTGGTTATGCGTGTTGATGCATGATAGTGTTTAAATGTTATTCATAGCGATCGGTTGCATACACTTTTCTTTATTTTAATGAAGTTAATGAAAGTAAAGATTTTCTTCGTCAAACTTCATCACTATTCCGTGGAAAGTCATATGTTTCATATTTGTATGTGGACAATGTTAAGTTTCTTAACACTTTTATGTGTATCAACATTTTTTGCATGTGAATGAAGACATGTATTTTTTCTATATTAATAACAACCCAGCAAACCAAAATCGGAAAAAACATCAGAGTTCGGACCGAATTCGGTCCGAAAGTCGGATGAAACGTCCGAGTTCGGATCCGAATTCGGTCCGAACTCTGACCGAAAGTCATATGGCGTGGTTGACGTGTTCTCTGACCGAAATTCGGATGAAAATCGGATGTTTTAGCCGACTTTCGGACCGAATTCGGTCCGAACTCTGATGAACTATCGTATAAATTTCTGATGTATTTACCGACTTTCGGACAGCTATCGGTCCGAATTCGGAAGTAAAATCTTATGAAATTCGAAAGTGTTTTAGTTAAGAAATATCCAAATCCTATAAAAGTTTATCTACTATAAACATATTAAAGGTTTTAATATCATCTTAACAAACTGTGGAGAACAACAAATTCGCCAACACGATCTGTGAAAATACATGTCTTTACATGCAAAAAATGTTCATACACATAAAAGTGGTAATAAATTTAACTTTGGCCATATGCAAATATAAAACATAGTGTTGAAGTTTGACGAAGAAAATCTTTACTTTCATTAACTTCACAAAAATAAAGAAATATGTATGCAACCGATCTCTATGAATAACATTTAAACACAATCATGCATCAACACGAATAACAAAAATAAACCAAATTTGTTCTCCGATACAGAAATTAAAACCCGAGCACTCAATTTTTCTTCGTACTGCATCAATGTCGGCACATCAACAATTACACATTTACAATGTGCGAGCGAAACATGTACAATTCTTTTCTCTCTGCTTATTTACACTTAATTTTGCCAAAGCAGCACAAGAGAAAATAGAAAAATTTCCTTCAGAGAGGGAGAGAGAGGACAGAAAAAGTTCGTCAGACTAGTCGGACAGAGTTCGGACCGAAGTCGGTCAGACGCCTCGGAAAAAACTTCCGACTTTGAGCAGACGCGTCGGACGTCCGACATTGTGTTTGCTGGGAATTGTTACATATTTCACAGGTCATGTTGACGACACAGTTTGTTTCTCCACCAAGTTCAGCATTTAACACAGCATAAGATGATATTAAAACCTTTAATATGTTTATAGTAGATAAACTTTTGTAGGATTTGGATATTTCATGAATTAACTGTGTATTTTCAACATCTTTTAATAATAACAAATTTTGGTCGAATGCTGGAAAATAAATCAGAAGTTCATACGATAGTTCATCTGACTTCGGACCAAATTCGGTCCGAAAGTCGGCAAACACTTTCGAATTTCATAAGATTTTACTTCCGAATTCGGACCGATATCTGTCCGAAAGTCGGTAAATAAATCAGAAATTTATACGATAGTTCATCAGAGTTCGGACCGAATTCGGTCCGAAAGTCGGCTAAAACATCCGATTTTCATCCGAATTTCGGTCAGAGAACACGTCAACCACGCCATATGACTTTCGGTCAGAGTTCGGACAGAATTCGGATCCGAACTCGGTCGTTTCTTCCTACTTTCGGACCGAATTCGGTCCGAACTCTGATGTTTCTTCCGATTTTGGTTTGCTGGGTACATATTTAGACTACAAAAACCCATGGTAGAACAAATACAAGGTAAAGTTAATACTACAACAAATACAACTCGAACAACAACCACAAACGAATTTGTTTTTGTTTGTAAACGTTAGTGTCAACGTAAATGTAAACAAAACAAGGAAATGTCTATAAATTATTGGAATTTAAAAAACTAATAATTTTTCACATTTGATTGAATATTTTGGAAAACATGAATGAAAACTCGTTAGATTTTCAATTTGAATGTTTCCATATCATTCCACTAAATGCATAATTTCTCGCAGAAAGTAGAATACTTGCAAAAATGTTTCGGGTGGCTGGTAATTCATTGAAAAAAGAGAAGATGTTTCAATCATTTGCTTTTGAAAACAAAAAAGCACATGTTTATTAGGGCTTTATTCTTTTCAAGTTTAACAAAATACCACACATATTAACAAATATTGTACCGCCTCTATAAGCGGTGTTTTAGTGTGCGGCATGTCGTTCGGACCTGGAGGAGGTTACATGTCAATAATATGAAGCCGTCTTTATGGGAAATAGTTTTTTTTTCTGATGAATAAATTTGTTCTTGAAAAATATATATCCCTAATATACATCGAACATAGAAATAAATACATAAAATGTCGAATGGAATTTGACACTAACACTACAACCCAGTTCAGTCAGCTGGGTATTGCTGCTACCTTTTCTTGTTCTACCATGACAAAAACCCTAGTAGGGTTTTGTCCTGTCAGATCAAGTTCGGATTTTATGGCCTCATCAAAACCGGGCTAAATCTACACTTTTTTGCATTTATCAGGCCTTTATCTCAGAAACGAATAGGTATTTGGCTTTGCTGTCTTTAGCAATATTGTAGCCCTAAACTAGTAGAACTTATCTTATGAAAAAACCACATAAGAAAAACTCCATCTAGGGCATCAAAATTTATAAAATATAGAAAATTTTACATAATTGCTGAAATTCTGGTCAGTATCGGCTAAACTATTGGGAGTTGAACCAAGTAACCTTTCGGAAAAATCTTCCAAACAAAGTTCTAAATAATTGTTTAGAACATTCTGAAACTCTAAAATGCTTACTTCATGTTGTTTCAGCGGTATTTTGCGTCATATCTTTTACAACACGTATTTCAAACACAGTTCACACCAACAGTTTACTCTCGCATTTCGGATTTCACTACATTATTGACATTTTTATTAAATCGTCGTTGAAAAATGTACTAAAAACAACGGCATAGAGGCATTTTACAACAATGACATGTTCTAAAGAGTTGTGTATTACATTCCAGGGAATATTTTTCCAAAGGAAAACAATAAGAAAAAATTAACGGTTTTGGAGATACGGTGCCAAATGTATAAAAATTGTGGAATTTTTGCATATATTTTGAAATATGAGGCAATAAATGTAGTTTTTCGAGTTCATTATTTCTCCAAATAATATATTCTTGTCCTTATCTACAAATTTGCTTCAGAGGTCAGAAGAAGATTCGCATTGGTTTCAGAGATAAAAAAAAAAAAAAACATTGTTCCACAACATCCCATACGGGACAAGGGAGACTTCTCTCATATCAATTAGTGCACCCCGATTCATATTTAGCTCAATGATATGGGACCTACTGTTTATCGCCGAGTCCGAACGGCGTGTCTTAAGACACCACTTATGGAGAAGTTTTACAAGGCTGAAATACTCAGGAAATGTCGCCAACATTACTGAGGGGTATTTTGCCACCGTTGAAAAATGTTTGATGTTGCTTGGCCGTGGAATCGAACCCCCGATCTTCTATGTGCAAGGCGGGCGTGCATACCATTGCACCACGGTGGCCCCCAATTTCTTTAAAAACTCAATATTTAACCATGTTTAGATGGGGCCATAAAATCCGAGCTGGATCTGACACAACGAAACCCAAGTAGGGTTTCTTGTCGTTTGGGTTTGTACTTTCAAAAAATCCTCAGTTCGAATTGTTTGCACAAGATCACCTCAAAAATGTTGCACAGTGTTATCCATTGCTACAAAAATAATTCTCTTTCCATATCATAAATTAACGGCTGGCCGTCCACATAGTGATTCTCCACCTCCATGGATGCGCCGCTTTTTGCTGGGATTTGATACCTTAGAAATAAAACAATCATCACAAACTACAAAATAAATTATTTTACAAAATAAGTCGTTTTCCATAATTTATTTAGTTATCCTTTCTATTTTTATCTTGTAATTATTTTAATAACAAAATGTTTGTTTATGTTTTTGCCAAGAATTGCAAAGTCCGCCACAAAACATTGGAATTTACATCAGCTGATCAATCTTGCAAATTCTTAAGCTGAAAACAGATACAACGTTTGATTAAAGTTTTGCGTTGGGCGTCGAGAAAAAAACAACAACAACAGGGCGACGACGATACCAAAGTCCAGCGTTTATCTGTTTGCCGGCATATATTTCAAATGAATTTGAATTTTTCGGCATCATGCCCAACAGTGTAAAAACGGCCAAAACGACACAAAACTTTACCCAAACGTTGTATCTGTTTACAGCTTTACAAGGAAAATTTTGCTTGCAAAAACTTGTAACTTCTCAGTAACAAAAGTCTCCAAAACTCTCCAAAATTCTCTCACAATTCTCTCTTTTACTTTACAAGTTTGTTATCGAACAGCATTTTGTAAAAGTTTTTACAAATTTGTACAAACTTTTGGGTTATCGTACAGACCTATTGGTAAAATTTGTTTTTGAGAGTGGTAAAAATTGTAAAAAAATTAGTTCTGGAGCAGTGGATTTATTAAATCTAGTTAAATGCAAACGGGATATTAAACGGTCTTAGCACTATAGCTTTTTGCCATGTTAACCTTCTTGAAGAGGATTTATTTGACGCTTATACTATGGAATTGAAATTTGGAACCCACTGGGTTAATCCGGTTCAGTGCAAACGGCGTATATATATATATATATATATATATATATATATACAACTGGATTTAATAAACCCATTACAAATCTCACTGCATTTGGATATAACTTTGGAGGATTTAAATGGTAGTCTGATCCAATTTGAAACGTCAAAAGAAATTGTAAATTGAATTCGTCTCAAAAAAACAAACGGCAAATTACAAATTTATTGTTTAATATTGAAAATGTTAGCACATTATGCTACTAATGCTAAATAATAAACAAATAAAGAATTATTTTATCGTTTAGACATCGTAAATATTAGTCTTGGTTGATTAAAATCAACTTTGTATACCAAAGCAAATTTAAATTTTTCGGCTTGTTTACAAGTGTTGACATTTTAAATTATTTTTGTTGTAGTAATTCACCGATGCATCTACCTTGTTTCTTGTGCCAGCTTGCAACTTTTTGTATTTTCTAGCAACATGTTGCAAAAAACAGAGTTGTATACGAGGATTTATGCCGGATTTAAAACAAATCCACTCAATACGAGGATTTATTTTTGTATGGTAAATCTGGTAGATTTTGGCCGGATTTAGCAAATAAATCCTGATAATGCGCTAAATCCGGCTAATGATTGCTCTGTTCCAGAACCTGCAAGAAGCTACTATTTTTTACTACGATAACATTTTTTCCTTTATGTTATCGGAAAAAATAGTAAAAATTAGTAGATTCTTGCAGTACTGGAACAGACCACATGTCATATCTAAATGGCCTATTACTGTAAATTGCTTGTTTACGTTTTGCGTGTGATTTGTTCACAATAATGCGTTTTGACAACTAGAATGATAATCTGCTGTTTTGGGTGTAGTACCTTTATTATTGTGCCGTGGACATAACCCATAAATGTAAACAACATACTCGTACAGAGCGCTCCCCAAACGGAATACATATTTTCAATACAATTAGCAATGTAGATGCATCGCGAAACAAAAACAATAAATACCTCTTGTTGTACTCTTAAAATGTCAACATTTGTTATGATTACAAGAGAGTGCGCGGCTAGACAGTCCATTATGCTTCCAAAGCACTGCTAGGAATCTATTTTATATCCACAGTACTTTTTTATTGGAAAGATAGCAACAGAGTAAACTGTCAAAAATTTCGTTACCATAGAAATGTATTCAAAATGTACGGGAACGGGAAAATGGCAAAATTTGCGAACAATCTAGCCGAAATGTCAAAATCAACGTTTCGTCCAATCAGATGCCAGTAAACAAGCTGCT
This sequence comes from Musca autumnalis, assembly GCF_047663935.1. Classification (NCBI taxonomy): domain Eukaryota; kingdom Metazoa; phylum Arthropoda; class Insecta; order Diptera; family Muscidae; genus Musca; species Musca autumnalis. The sequence continues at coordinate 118,735,671 of NW_027411644.1, read as the reverse complement.
AGTTTCTGCTCACCAAAATTAATTTGATAGAAAATACCAAAAAAGAACGTCATTCCGCGTCATTTTTTTAAAAGAACAGGGAACAGCCCTCTGGCACAAAATTGGAAAAATAATACTATTTTGCAGGTTCTGGAACACAACTGTAGTTCGTAATTTTGCGTGTTGTAGCATATTCTATCCGTTCTGTTACTTTTAACAATTTTTGTAGGTAACAAAAATACGTTACAGAACTACAGTACATGTGAATTCCATGAAAGATCAGTGTTCATGGTTGAGGTAGGTTAAAGAAAGTAATAGGATTTATTTGAGGTTTGCGCTATGAAATTGACATTTGAAACCCAAACCTACTGGGTTAATCCGGTATAGTGTATCCGGGGTTTGCACATAACCGGATTAAATAAACCAACTAGGTTTCAAATGTCAATTCCATAGCGCAAACGTCAAATAAATCCTCATAAGGTTAACCCGACAAAAACTCTAATGCAAACGCCGTTTAATAGTGTATATAACCGGATTTAATTAATCCACTGGGTTTCAAATGTCAATTCCATTGCGTATACGTAAAAATAAATCCTTGTAAAGAATGTTAAGACTATGCTGGATATAGCAAATACAGTGGATTTAATTTGTCATTTTTATACAATATACGTCAAATAAATCGAGATAATGTACTTAATCATCGTATAAGTGTATAGTATAAAAAACGTTTAACCCGGCAAAAGCTGTTGGTTAAAAAAAGTTGGTGTCAAAAAATTATATTTATTGTAGGTGACACGCATACGGCACAACTGACTTTGTTTGGGTCCACATATTGTACATTTGTAGCACATTTCAATTATTTTGATAAAAATGGGTCAACATCGGCTGTGTAATTCAAAAATGCCTACATTTCAATTGACGCCAAAAAATCTCAATTAATTAGCACCAAATTAAACAGCAACGACAACAAATGTCGATAACAAGATGCTAGTTTTTAAAGCAAATGTATGTTAACAGCTGATCACGTTCACAACAAACTCTGAAACAAGATAAAAATGCTAAGAATAAACTCAGTTCGTGTGGGTCATAATGCGAACGAAAGAGAAATGGGAAATTGTGATAATCATATGGGCAACAGATGTGTACGAAGTAATAGTGTGTGTGTTTGTATTGGTAAGAGGTAGTTTACACTATCTATCAATGTCATATGACCCGAAATAAAAACATTCCATATCTACTCATGCAGGTAATGTGGAGACGTAATTTCACTGCACACAAATATTGCACTCACTAGCGACTGTATAACGATGGAAAATTTCAGCACATATGACATTGATAGATAGATAGATAGATAGTGTAAACACCCTCCAATAAAGTGCTTCTTTTACTTAAGTGGTGATGACACTAGCCATCAAATTTGCGCAAATTTAATATTGTCTGAGAAAAATGATTTGAACAATCTCTGATAAAGAAATACCTTTGTCCACTGTGATCCAATAAAAAAGAGGAAACAAGAAAATAAATTGAACAAGTAAGAACAGACTATAGTCGGACGGGGCCGACCATGTGATACCCTATACCACTATCCCTGTGCACTAGCTTTCCGGGCTAGCTGTTATAAGATGTGCATTAGAAATTTTACCAATTTTCACACAAAAGTTTTGATCAATTTAACCCGCTAAATATTATCCGATCATACCGTTGACTTGCACGCTACTTCTTCATCTCAAACCAAAACTACATTTAAAATTTCGCGCCGATCGGACTATTATTGCGACCTACAGAGCGGCTACAAAATCGAGCAAAAATTTTGTTTTTGGTCCATTTCATCCCTTTAACATTTCACGATCATCGCCAAAAACTAATCAGTTCTATTCTGGTCCAAACCCGACCTCCATACTAAATTTCGTGACAATCGGTCCATAATTGCGGCCTCTAGCTTGATTACAATTTTTAATGGACGGACAGACGGACGGACGGACACACATCGCTAAATCGCTTTATCTCGTCGAGATATGAAGTTTGGTATACCACATGAGGGGTCTACGACGAATATTTCGCGGCGTTACATGAATTTTTGGGAAAACAAACTTATTATACCCTTTTCCACATTGTGGTATAGGGTATAAAAAGTACAGATCTTTATGGAGTCATAAGACTATTTACTATTGAATATCTAAATATACATATAATTTTATTTTCTTTATCCTAATTTCTTGTTTAAATGATTTTGTTTTTCAATTATTTACATATTTGCGTCTGCCAAACAAAACGGCTGATAAATTCATGTTTACATACGAGAATGCCGAATCAAATAGAGCGCTCCTTAAATGAAAAATTTACATATGAGTTGCCACATCATTTTGATAGATGCAATCATGGTACAATAAAGTAGAGGTAGGCCAGGTATGAAAATCACTGAAAAATGCCATCCTGCAGCCATGGCTTAAAACGTCAAATGGCATGGTACAATAATAATGGTAGATGTATCTGCATAGCTATCCCGTATTACAAAAACATATGGAACTTAGAGCTTCACTTTTTATATGTTAAAAGTGCCATATAGAGTAAAAACCACAGTGTATACAGTCGGACACTCAGCCCTGACTATTTATTTTGCTGTCAAATACATTATTGTGACATAAAATACAAAGGAAATCGAATCACAATAATGAACAATCTATTATGTTTGTTGTCAAAAGTTGTTAACAGAACACTGAATGGCCAACCTTCTGTAGGCCTTGGTAAAAACATTTCTTTAGCTAGGCTCCAGAATATTCTTGTTGGAAAAGTGTTCCAAAAATAGCAAAAGTTCTTCCCAAACGTATGACAGTGAAAAAATGTCATTCACTTATTTTCTACTTGACAAGTTTGGCTAATTTGACATCGTGATTGCTGGCATCCGATTTGCAGATAAATGTCAGCAGAATTTTTACAAAAATTGAAATTTTTACATTCCCGTACTTTTGGAACAAATTTAAATTAATATCAATAATATTTAAATTGATAAATCGTTCATTCGTATGTTTTGCTAAAAAAATCAACAATTTTATTTTGCCACGCGAATACACATTTTTTGTCCTTGTTTTCAATTTTAAGATATAGTGATGGAACAATTCAGCGATGCATCTACCTTTATAATTGCATAATGTCAAAAACAGTACAAAATGTCAACCCTGCTTTTGACAGATTAGGCCATAACAAGAAAAAAATTGTAATCAGCTGTTAGCTGTGGCCTACCTTTACTTTATTCTACCATGGATGCAATTATTCATAGTGGTCACACTATGTACAGATAGCAAATTTGAAATCTCATCCGACATTGAGGGATAGTGTAAACATCACTTTAAGAACATCAGATATGTATAAAGAAAGAGAGAAAACGAACGAATGTACATTCCTGCATTAACATGAATGAAATGAATGAACAAAACAAAATTGAAGAATGTATTCATGTGTTTCTTGGGTGTATAATCTTTGTGAGGGATTAATGTCCACAATGTTATCCATCATTTAGAAAGTGACATTTAAAGATGTGTCAAGATGTAGAAGTACAGATAACTAAGAAAAATGTTGTTGCAACTACAGACAGACCTCGATTATCCGTGATGGTCGGGACCGGAGGCATTACGGATAATCGATTTTCCCGGATAATGGAGGCAATGCTTTTATATAGTTTTTGAACATATTTTTAAGTAAAAATGGCATAATATTGTCCAATAATATGAAAATCTGCAATTTTTATTACATTTGTTACGGTAATCCACCAAATTTTAGAAGGATACATAATATCATCATCAGATTCATCTGAATTGACTTTGCCCCGTGGTTTTTGTGATACCATAAATACACAAATTGTGTAATACGGGAGAATTTCCAGATTTCGTCAGTTTACCTTTTGTTTGCTTAATCAAATTAATTGGAGTGTTTTTTACTCCCGGGTAATGAATGTTTATAACGAAAAATAGAAGAAATGGAAAAAAGTCCAACATTTCTTTTGTATCACGGATAATGGAGGTTCCCGGATAATCGAGGTTCAACGGTAATTATTATTTTTTCTTTTTTTTTATAACTGACACCTCTTTACATTTCAACTCTCACAATATGCATTCAACAGCGACAAAGCAGTGTCAAACATTCCACCACAAAGCATTTACATTGCGTTGGCAACACTTTTCCCTTTTTGTTTTGTTTTTAATTCCATGCAGCCATGGATTACAGATACAGAGTAAATTAGTTTGATATGAAACGGTCTTCGAAAGAGACGCAGTAAAATGTGTTTGTCTGTAAACGCGGTACCGGTACGCAATTGAAAATTAAATCAGAAAATCACACACACAACAAATATTAACAGAAACCCATTAATTTACATGTGAACAAAGTGTTTTGAGCTTGATTTTTTCGATAGCAATAAAATACTAAAACGAAGTGATATGTGTTGATATTGAAAATTCAAATACAAAAGATTAAAGTGAAACGTCATCACCTAACCGACAAGAAAAAAAAAAAAACAATAATAAGGCTTTCGTTACCTTGAATTGTGTTATTTAATTATTGTTATTACCCCCAAAAAATATAAAAAGAAATACCCACGATTTTATTAATTATACAAAAGCAAAATATTTTTTTTTGTTTTCATTTCGGTGTTCTTCATAGAAAATAGATTTCATCTTACACTTCGCTACTTATTTGTCGCTAATTTAATTGGTGATAACTTTTGCCTTATCTTGGACAAATTAATATTCACTATTTTAATTCAAATACACAAAGAGTCCCCAGCAAGTTTTTTGTTTTAATATTTCATTTTATCTGCAATGATATGTAAACAAAAATCAAAAACTGAGACATCTTGACGTCTTAAAAAAATGCAATATATTTTGTTTTGTTTGTTATGAGTTTTAATTTAAACGTACTTTAAAATGTTTAAGACTTTTTGAAAATTACCTCATACCTATATTTGACAGATATTTAAAGGAATTTACAACGTAAAGGACTTGTCAACTGCATGAAACTAGTTTTATGTAAAATCGTTATTATCACACTACAGTGTTAATTTTGTTGTGTTTATTACATGTTAAAAATTTAACATAAATTTTACATGGCTCACTCTATTAAATCACCTTTTAGATTTTGTTTTGAAAGTCCATTGTTCAATTTTCCTTGCGGCAATTGTCAGTTTGTGGGTGAGAGAGGGTGTTGAGAGGCAAAGGGTTACCATATGCCTCACCTCTCTCTCCGTCAAACTGACAATTGCGGCAAAAAATTGCCTAATATAAGTCCATAAGTCCATATTTATATTAGGCAATTTTCCTTGCGGCAATTGTCAGTTTCATGGAGAGAGAGGTGAGGCAAATGGTAACCCTTTGCTTTTCAACACCCTCTCTCATCGACAAACTGACAATTGCCCCAAGGAAAATTGAACAATGGACTTTCAAAACAAAATCTAAAAGGTGATTTAATAGAGTGAGCCATGTAAAATTTATGTTAAATTTTTAACATGTAATAAACACAACAAAATTAACACTGTAGTGTGATAATAACGATTTTACATAAAACTAGTTTCATGCAGTTGACAAGTCCTTTACGTTGTAAATTCCTTTAAATATCTGTCAAATATAGGTATGAGGTAATTTTCAAAAAGTCTTATATGGGCAAACCTGTTTATTATTTGGATTATAATAGCTCTGTTCCTTTACGTGCAAGAATCTTCAAGTTTTACCATTTTTTACTCGAAAAACGTGCCTTTACTTCTGACACCATACAAATCATATAGGATCAGTTTACAACTTTTACTACTTTTGCCGGTTTTACCATTTGTGTGTATAGAAGACCCAGCTCACCCGTTATGAAGATGTAATGTGTCTTCTTCGGCAGGGGAGATTTGACTTTTTTATATGTATCTGATTTCGACTGATACAGAAACATCCGACTTGTTCAAAATAAAATAATAATTACTCCACGGTGTAGTTATTTACACAATGGTTTTTTGATCAGATTTTCAATGGGATTTATAACTTAATGAGCGAGTTTTATTCAAATCCGCTTAATGTAAATGTGGCCTTATGAATTCTCCAAAAGAGCGCGCAATTTTATATCCCGTTTGCACTTAACCGGATTTAATAAACCCACTGGGTTTCAAATGTCAATTCCATAGCGCAAACGTCAAATAAATCCCCATAAAGAAGGTTAACTCGACAAAAGGATCTAATGCAAACGCTGCTTTTACATCTAACATGTTTAAATTACGTAAATTCCCAAAACACCTGTCTTATAGTGCGTTGGCATATAACCGGAATTAATAAATCCACTGGATTTCAATTTCATTGCGTATATGTCAAATAAATACTCATAAGGAAGGTTAACCCAACGAAAAGCTAAAATAAAAACTGTCCAAAACCCAAAATTTTCGTGAATAACTGTCAAACATGCTGTCCGCGGTACAATTACCAAGTGACCTAGCAAGCCCTGCTGATGTCTTCTCTTGCTGTCACAATATATCTTATTTTAACAAAAAATATTTTAGTTCAACCAGAAGTATACACAAACAATTCCTTAATTTATATTTTGCCAATAATTGGTCTGTTCCAGAACTGCATGAATCTACTAATTTTTAATATTTTTCGATACCATAAAGGAAACATTGCGATTGTTGCAAAAATTTGTAGATTCTTGCAGTTTCTGGAACAAAGATAATAGGTCTGTACGATAACTTTGCAAGTACTCAGCATGTTCTCAGTAACTTCTCTTCACCAATTTTACTCTCTCGAAGCTAAAAATTTGCAGAATGTTATAGAACAATAATTTTCAAAAACTTGCAAGAAGTCAGCTGATTTGACAAACAAGAAAATAAGCCGTTTTCCATAATTTTTTTAGTTATCTCTTCTCTTTTTTGTTTGTTTATGTTTTTGCCAAGAATTGCAAATTCCGCCACAAAACATTCGAATTTAAATCAGCTGATCAAACTTACAAATTCTTTCAAGTAAAATTTTCCTTGCAAAAACTTGTCGCAAAACTCTCCAAAATTCTCTCACAACTCTCACAAAATTTGCTCTCTTTTACTTTACATGGTTGTTATCGAACAGCATTTTGTAAAAGTTTGTACAAGTTTTACAAACTTTTGGGTTATCATACAGACCTAATATGTCGTTGTTTTAAGCGCTCGGCACATGCAGTGCGTTGAGCGTTGCGGTACAACAACCACATGAAAAAAGTGTAAGTGAATCCAAGTTTTTTGAAAAACACAATATGGCTGACGCATTAAAGTTAAACATAAATTAACTGTTTTGGGACAACGCGTGTCCCAACGTGTCACTAAACGGACCGTATGTGCCGGGGCCTTATGGCCCTTTATGGGCCAAATACATACGGTCCGTTGAGTGACGCGTTGCTCGTTAAAAACAACAACCACATAAAAAATGTGTAAGTGATGCCAAGTTTGTTCTTGAAGTTTTCATGTGTTTGATGAAACGCGACGCTCAACGGAACGTATGTGCCGCGGCCTTAGCAACGGACAGTATGTGCCGGTATATACGTTACAACAACCACATGAAAAAGTGTAAATGATGCCAAGTATTTTGAAAAACAATGTGGCTGTCGCGTTAGGGGCCAGATACATTCGGTCCGTTAAGTGTTTATTTATACCTAAATATACATAGTAAAACATTTGTTTAATTTGCTCGTTTTACCTACAATATGACTCATGATCCAATGTTAATTCCCAATTTTTATCTGTTCGATAAAAAAATAATATGAAATGGGAATTTTTCTAATCAATTTTATTGAAAATCCTTTGACAATGTAGACCATATTGCCATTGTCTACCTTACCAACTAGACACCATTCAAGGTCAATGATTTCTAGAATACGATATTAATAAAAAAATGTATTTTATAATTGAAACAATAATGGCGAGAGAAATCGAAATGTACAAAATTGAAAATGTTTGCAAATCATCACGAAATGTGACAATCGCTGCTTATGGTCATCACAATCGCATTTGGTCTAGCGATTACTTTATCACATAGCGCCGTTATATTTATTGAATTAATTTATCAATCGATTCGTATCGTATCTCCAAATACACAAGTGAGTGTTTGTTTATATTTATTTTCTAGCAAGTTATCACTGGCGATAAGAGTTTGTTGAAGAAAATTATATTCTACTCCTCCACTTAGTGCTAGCCAATGGTAATGATCGTGCCGCCAATAAAGCTTAGAATAAATGTCAAAAATATCCAATCTGAGTTTCTTTAATCTTTAGTGACCATTTTAAAAAGTAGCCATAGGTTATGATGAATGGTTAATCGATATCTTAACATTAATATGTATCCACAATAGACCAACATACTATATACTTTTTAGAATAGAGACTCAATTTAAACATTCTGCTGTTGACGCACAGTGAACTCCATACATTTGTATTTTGTTATCTTTACTTATTTATCAGAAAATTACTTATATGATGCGCAGAAAAGAACGCTATCATAAATTCAACAAACTTAACAAAGCACGAGATTTTGTATTCCTAAACAGAGTGTTTGTTCACATGTCAGCAATATTAATTGACATGATAATATTAAGTCGAAGAAATTTTCACTTAATTAGGTTATATCCCAAATCAAAAAGTGAAATGAAATAAAGGAAGCATTTCAGGTCATAATAAAAACTAATATACATTATAGTTATTGCAATACAGCAGCAAACAATCGATCGATTGATTTGGAATTATCTTTGACGTTTCGTAACATTTTTTCTGAACACGCGCCTTATTGAGCCAATCTGTATTATTATTTATATGTATATGAACATGTGTGCATATTTTTGTCGCCCAGCTAAACAAACTACATAAATGTTCATCACGATGTCTATATCCATTTGATGAAATTATCTTGCAATTATATGTTTATCAATCAAACACAACAAAATTTGCACATGCTTGTTAATCACAAATTTCAATAAAAAATTATTTTATTTACAACCAAGACATGACGTGAATGGCTCCACCGTCTTATATTTTTAGACGTAGATATTCCAACGACAATGCGAAGGTGGATTTCTAATGTGGTTATTGTTATTCAAAGAGTAGCAACTTTTGTTGTGGATATTGTCTTCATTATCAACAAATAGATAAAGTTTTGTTGAATCTGTCTTTTATAGTGTCAAAAACTTGTCTGTATGTGGGATACATATTCTACGAGTAAAGCAAAAATTATTTACTACTAACCGTGGTAGAATAATGTTAATGGAGGCCAAGTTGAAATATCGTTGAAAAATACAACCCTGTAGCCATGGCTTAAAATGAGGTAGCCGATTCACGCCAGCTGATTGAACATACAACAACAATTATTCATACTAAAACATAACAAATGTTGACATTTAAAGTTTACAACAAGAGGTTTTTTGTTGTTGCTATTTGTCGAATCGGCTACCTTATTCAATGTGCCTTGGTCATCTGCATAGTTAAGGCCGCTGCACATACGGCGCGTTGAGCGTAGCGTTGCAATAACCACATGAAACTTAAGAAACAAACTTGGCATCACTTACACATTTTTCATGTGGTTGTTGTTTCCAACATGAAAAATGTGTAAGTGATGCCAAGTTTGTTCTTGAAGTTTTAATGTGGTTGTTGTAACGAAAGGCTCAACGCGCCGTATGTGCCGGGGCCTTTAAGCGCTCGGCACATACGGTGCGTTGAGCGTCGCGCTACAACAACCACATGAAAAATTTGTAAGTGATGCCAAGTTTTTTGAAAAACAACAACATGGCTGACGCATTAAAGTTAAACATAATTTAACTGTTTTGGGACAACGCGTGTCCCAACGTGTCACTAAACGGACCGGTTGTAATTTAGAATTTCACTGTTTATGTTAAATGTAACCCAAATTAGGCTATTAAAAACAATTAGCAACTACTTTTTTCTTAAGACTCCAAAACTAATCATTTCACCATGTTATGAACAGTGTATTTCATTCAGGGGCCAAATATATACGGTCCGTTGTGTGACGCGTTACGCGTTGAAAACAACAACCACATGAAAAATGTGTAAGTGATGCCAAGTTTGTTCTTAATGTTTTCATGTGGTTGTTGAAACGCGAAGCTCAACAGACCGTATGTGCCGCGTCCTTAAGGTGTTATATAAGTTGCTCATAATCAACCCAAAAGTCAAAATTTGTTCAGTACCTACATGGCGAAATTACAAGGTGTTACATCAGTTGCTGAAAATCAGTCTAAACCAAACCCGTTCGTGGTTGTTGATTTGGTTTCGAAGTTTTTCGGCAAATCACACACACGCGACCCGAACGCAAAGTAAGAGAGCAAATGTTTTGATTTTTTTACTTCAGTCTTGTACTGAATTTCATGCAAGCAGGTTGATGCCGCTTTATTTGTTTATTTTTGGGTACACAGAAAAGATTTTGCAGTTGTACACAAATATGTGGAGGGAAGAATTTGAAAATGATTTTTGTTTTGTATTAATATTTTTAATGACGCAGAATGCCTCGTCTGCAATGCAACAATAAAAAATTTATGTATGCTTAGAAAGTCTTAAAAAATCATTTTTATATACAATTTGTTTTTTCTCTCAAAAAAATTAACATATGAAGAAAAATACTTTTCAAATTATGAAGTTATTTATATTATTTTTAATTTAAGTCATACAAAGCGAACGCGCCAACAATATATTTTTCATTTCACACTCAATATGAAAATCATCACCCTGTTCTGTCAGTGTAATTTTACCCACACATAAACAATTTAAGCGCTCGCTCTTCTTGGTCGGCTATGGTCTAAACGTCAAAATTTGTTCGCAATACGCATTACTGTAAATTGTTTGTTTACGTTTTGTATTTGATTTTATTCACAATAATGCATTTTGACAACGAGAATGGTAATTAGTAGTGCGATTCTCTAACTTATTTTTTTGAGTTACCGGCAAATAAAAGTTGACAGCAGCACTCTTGCTATTGGTAGAACTTTACGAATACTTTGTATTCGTCGCTAAATTACCGAAAAACACCGTTAACTACCGAAATTATAAGCATTTTAATTTTACCGATACTTGTCGGTAACTCATAAAATCAGTTAAGGTAGAAACACAATGGATTTTTCTTGCTTTCGTGCCTTATTTTCGGGTAAAAGAATAAAGAACGGCCAAGACGAATTAAGTTGATTTTTTCATTTATTCTTTTCCTGGAGCAAAGCAAGCAACAGGCTGATGTTTTTCTAACTTTTGAGAATCGCACTACAGATGTGTTTGCCGTTGGATCTGTATTATTGTGCCTTGCGCCTACCCATACATTATTCTACCATGGTTTCTATGAAATAGTGTTGTACATATTGGAGGATTTGTGTCGGTTTAATAACAAAGTCATTGCGAGGATTTAATTTTGTATGTTAAACATGTCTGAATATTACCCTAGACGGCAGCGTTAATTTGCATTAACTGCCTTAATTCAAATTCATTTGTACATTATCCATATTCTAAATGCACAAAATCAAACTGAATTTAGGTATTTCAATATGGCAATACTGTAAAAGAGAACCCATATTCATGTAAGAGAGAGCATAACTCTGAGACAAAAAATGCAGGGCAAACAACAACAAAACATTTGTTTACCAGCAATCAGCTGTTTCGTAAATGCCGAAACTGTCGTCTGTCAGGGTAAAATTAGAATTGAGCCCCAGATCTTAATGCTGCCGTCTTTCTAGAGTATATAGGTCTGTACGATAACTCAAAAATTTGTACAAACATTTACAAAATGCTGTTGGATAACAAACTTGCTCAGTACAAGAGAGCGAGTTGAGAGATAATGTTTTTGCAAGTAATTTTTACTTGCGAAGTTATCGAACAGACATTATGTTTGGATTTAGCAAATAAATCCGGATAAAACCCTAAATCCGGCTAATAAACTCATCTCTAAATGACCTTTTAAAGCCTTTTTGGATTAGCACATTATATTTTTTTACAAAATCCTAGAAATAAATGAAGTTTATTGAAAAACAAGTTTTTTTTGCAAGTTTTTTAACCATTTATTTTCACTTGTGTTATTGTTTTTCTCCATCATACAACAACATAAAACAGTTGCATTTTTCGGTTCTTTATTAAAAAACAGTGTTGTTTATAATAGTATGGTGTTTTCGTGCGTTGTTTAAAATAAATGACGCAGCTATTGTCATTTATTTGTGTATGGTAAATGCCGAAAACTGTTGCTTGTTTTAGTCCCGGGCCACACTAAGAGTAATTTCACTGAAACTTTGACAGGAAAGTAAAAGAAAATGTAAAATAAAACGGTCTGTTTGTTTCATACGAATATTGCAACAAAGCAAAATTGCAGAACACATGAAACCGTGTACACTAGTTTCTGGAAATTATGAATTTTTCCCAAAAAATGCAAAGTTTCATGTCAAAATTTCATTGAAATTACTTTAGTGTGTGGACTTAGCAAATAAATGACGAAACAGTCCTAAAACCTGATTTTTGTACTAATGTAAAAAGCATATTATTATTTTAAAATAAGTAATAGGCCGTTTACATATAACCGGGTTAACCCAGTGGGTCTGGGTTTCAAATGTCATTTCCATTGTGTATACTTCAAATAAATCCTCATAAAGAAGGTTAACCCTGCAAAAAACTATAATCTAAACGCCGTATAACATGTACTGGAAATATTATCGAAAAGTATTGTTATCTAAATTTGAACATAATACATCTTTTCTAACACAATATTATCCGATTATAATAAAAACTGTAAATTTTATCATGCCGATTAACGTAGAACAATCTCCTTTTAAAAATCTTCAGACATCTCACTGACGTTTCAATTGCATATAAAACCTTTTGTTTTGATTTATTATTTCATTTTTATGGTTTCATAATACTAAACAATGAAGAGATTCTGACGTAAATTGTTGAACCATAGAGTGAATATATGGGTTATGCATAAGGCATTACATACATATGTATGTATTTATTATCGTTATGTGATATGTATGTTAACTAATTTTGACAAATCATTAACTGGCAATTGCTCCCCAATTTCATCAATCAACATTTTATCGCTCTGAATGATGATTATGGTTGTTGTTATTATTGTTATTGTTTTTATCGTTTTGGGGTTATTATCATAGTCATCATCCTTATTATTATTGTTGAAGAAGAGAAAAACTGCAAACAAAAGAGAACGGAAAAAAGAAGACATATACATAGTCGCATCCGTTCCATAAGCAAACAAATTGTCCATGATAAGAATAAGACATGGTTTTATTTAGTGCATAATATTTCATTATGGAATAAAACAAATTCAGTTTTCAAAATATGAAGAAGGATATGGGTTAGCCCTAACAATACACTACGAATTAAAAAAAAAAACAAGTGAGTAAAGGCTATAGTCGGAACGGGCCGACTATGTGATACCCTACACCACTACCCCTATGCATAAGCTTTTCACTCTTAAACATTTCTTTTAGGGAGATACTATCTGGCTTTTATACCAAATGACTTAAGGCGAACTGAACCAAAATAATATTTAGTTTTATATTTAACTACTGTCGACATCTACTTGGTACTGATTGAAGCAATATGCTTCACTATGCTCCACTATGGCACCCCCATTAACCCTCAAAATTTCGTAACGATCCGACTATTGCGTCATCTGCGTTTTAGGCCACTTACGCCAACCTAGTTTGCATCATTGTAATGATGAGATTTTCTACTTTCATAGTCAGGCTTGGCTTTTGGAAAGTCCCTAACCAAAGCTGTGATATTCGGCATTATAACTAAAATCCCAAAAATGAAAAGTTGGGTTTTATTTGCGACTATTATGACATCTTCGTTGTTTGATCACCTACGACAACCTCCTTTACATCGTTAGAAAGGTGATATTTTCTACTTTCATTGTCAGGTATTGCTTTTGGTATACCCCTTATAGAAGCTTATATATTCGCGTTGGAAAAAAACGTTGACTTTTTCTCCAAATATGTTTTTTGCCCATTCCGACCCATAAATATTATCCGAAAATCACCAAAATCAATAGGCTTCTATTGGATTAAAAAGTTTAGATGGACACGGACGAACAAACATAGCCAGATCGACTCAGCTCGTCGAGACATTCATTTTGATGTATATAAGTATGGATCTACGACCATTATTTCGATGCGTTACAAACTTTTTAGCCAAACCAACTTATTATCGGATTTAAAACCGCGATCAAAACATATTAAACCTTTTTTTCATTCGTAGACCCAAATAATTTTCCTTTACAATAAATTGGTTTTGATGATTTGTTTGGCTTTTGTTTTCAAAATACAAAACACACACATACATATACAAAACATTTGAAAAACGTTCTGTCAAAGCTGAAACTTTAAACAAAATTCCCTCGACGTATTTCGGTAGTATTCATTAGAATACATGTGTTCCACTTTTTTCGCCACAAACGCTTTGGGAATACGGACGTATTTAGGCATGCCCCTAAAATATGACACTGTGTTTACATTAAAGCTTTTTGCTTGGTTAACCTTCTTTATGAGGATTTATTTGACATATATGTACGTACTGGAATTGACATTTGAAATCCAATGGATATATAAAATCCACTTACATGTAAACGTACTAGGGTAAGTGCACCTAATGTCGGCATGTACCAGTAGTCGGCACCTTTTGAATATGAACTCAAATAACTAAAAATTAAGAAAACAAAATAGGAAAATAATCTTAAAAATTCTTCAACAATATTGTCAGCTAACTTTATATAAAATTTCATTGAGCTAGGACCAATTATTATATCGAAATTTAAGTTTTTGTCAGTGTGGGTTTTTCACCACAACCGAAAATGCATGTTTCTTAAGAAAAAAATTGTGGAGATGTTAACCTTATAAGCTCTGTAATTATTATAAAATGAAGAAATTTTCCACAACATTTTTGTTATATAGGTAGAGAACAGTTAAAAGAACACTTCAGAAAAATAAATTTTTAAAAAATATTTATAATTGTGCAATTTTTGCTGATGCCGACTTTAGGGACAAAAAAATATAAAATTTGCCTGAAGTCGGCATGGGGTTATAAACATTGATTTTTATGGATTACTTTTAGCTAAAAATTATAAAAAATACTAAAGATATACTTTAAAGGCTAATTAATAAAAAATAGTTTCAATTTGAAAGGAACTTTAGCGATTTTAAGCAATATTAGCCATGATTTGAAGTACGTACGTTGTGGGGTGCCGACAACTGGGTAATAGATGCCGACTACTGGTACGAACTAATTTATTTAAACAATATGTTTAAATTTCCTTATTTTTTGAAGTAAAACCAATAGAAACGTATGTAATAATCTAGGAATATATAAATAACTAATGCTTAAGCTATAGTTCTTTCAAATATTTAAGAAAAAATGTAAAGTATGCATTTTTTCTTTATTTAAATATAACATGCCGACTACTGGATCATATCATGCCGACTATTGGGGAATGGTGCCGACTACTGGTGAAAAAGCAGTATTTCACTAAAATTTTATTTTTTGCATGTTGAACAGAAATAATCAAAAAAATTGTTTATATAATCTAAAACTACACAAAATAACGAATCATAACAACTTAAATTTAATTTGATTGGATATTTAGACTCGGAATGACATACGGCTGAAGAGACGAGAATCCTTAAAGTGCCGACTACTGGTGCACTTACCCTATAATATCACTTTCGGACTTCTTCAAAAACAAGATGTGAAAAAAATTTAATTATTACTTTTTAAAATTTGCTATTTAATTAACTTCAATTAACACCTAGCAATCTACAGGTATTTTAGTGTTTATATTTGACTGTCATTAATCATTAATCTGAGCCTCCAAAATTTAGTCATTTGTCAAAAATTAACGATTGCATAAATGCTATTTTAAAGTTATTACCACTAATTTTTTTTAAGAAAAAAAAAAAAAAACATTTATTTATTAAATGAAAAAATATATATCTGTATATACAATATATTAATATATCTTACTAGGTGAGAAGTTAAACAAATTAAAATTTAAATCACGTACCACATTGTTAATATTCTTGAATGCTATTTTAAATTATAAATAGAAACTTCCAGCAACATAAACACAATGCCTGTCTGGATGATATGATATTTTATCTATCTACGTACGAGCGAGTCCATACATAAATATTTATCTGTAAACAAACTTGACTCTGTCTTATTCTTGTTGACTTGGTATTATTCTTTTGTTCTATACGAAGAGAAGAATGGCTACGGGTTTCATAAGTTCTGTTTGCAATTCACGTGATCGAAATGATAATTAATAAAAAAACATTCATTGAATAGACACAGACCACACGGACAATAGTGTACAGACAACAACTACTACAAAACCCCATGACAACAACAGACTTAAATTCGTTCGTTTAGTATTTTATGGTCTGTGGATATGTATTTTTATAAAAAAATAGTAAAAAGATGCAAGGTGATATTGGATCAATTTTAATAATATTTGAGAACATTACAGTCAACACCCACACTATGTGCATTAAATATAATTATGTTACTGAAATACAAAAAAAATATATATTTTGCTTTTACTATATTTAATAATTTATTACATTTATAGGTAATAAATAACAAATAAATGCTTGTCATTAGAATGTCAGAAAAGAGAATTATTAAACATCACTATTAAGAGCTTCTTCAAGTGATACTTATGAACAAAGTGCTTGTAAATCAAATTGAATTATATTTTAAATTGAAATAAATGTGCATATCTCAAACTACGATACTTAACATCAACTAACTGCAGAACATTTTTGTGTATGATTAAGGTTAATTGAATTATTTGACTTGGCAAAAATAAACATACATTGTTGTCAACAACAAAAATGAATAATTTTGTTACAACAACTCAACAATTTTGGTAAGAAATTAAAAAATAAGGAATATATTTTTATTTTTATTAAACAACAAGACTATTTTGATTGAAATTCCTTAAAGCTGCCAAAAATTGTTTTACGAATAATTTACAATAACAATGAGTTTGATATTGGTGAATCAACTGGTCTTATTACGCCACCTTATAATTGTGGCATTAATTATGCGCAAATCGCAATAATAAGGCGTTTAATCAATTGGTCAAATTCAAACATCAAAATTTGTTTACTTTTCGTTTACTATCCCAGCAAAAAGTTTGCAACCGCGGATGCAGTTGAATCACTACAAGTGTACAGTACATTTGCCGTTGGAGTACATCTTTTCCTATGAATTCACTTATGACTTTTACAAGAGAGCGCGCACTCCATTTTGCTTCCACAGCACACAGCTAGGATGCACTCCGTTTTCCATCCAAATCACAACTTTTTATGTAGTATTTTGGATTGAATTTAAAGGCTCTCTTCGGATTGTGTTTTTAATCAATCCAAAGATGCAGTAAAAATGCAAGCTATTGCGAAATATCCCTGAATAAATAAAATGCATTTATTATTTGTGTAAAACAAGAATACAAAGAACTTTATTAAACACAAATTAAAAAAGTTTCCATTAAATTCAATCACATTTGAGTTTATTTTCTCCGTTCTCCAATTAATCCAAGCGCATCTGATTTTGCTTCATCATACTAATGGGGTTTCTACACGGTATGTTTTTTACATATTCATGCATATCAACTGTCACTTTTTTTGCCCATATGTAATTCCTTCTGCACGGCAAAATTTCATTTTTCATTCGTTTTCTGTTGTTTTCTTTATTTATATCGCGTACAAACAAAACAGCTGTTTACCTTTGTTTGTACAGACGAGAATAGAGCGCGTTCTATTCGAAAAATATACATATGTATGCACATAACACTTTGATGCATTGAAATTTCTGTATGGTTCACACCATGTGTACAAAATTCAGATTTGTAAAAAGTGACAGTTGGTATGCACAAATATGTAAAAAACATACCGTGTGGAATACACTTAAAGGTTTTTTATGTTGGCTTCCCATCACTAGTTCAGCTTTCGACATGGACTCCAACTGCACTTTACTCCATTACTCCGTCTCTTGAATTACAGCAAAAATGTTTGCAACTTCAGTTTTTATTTCTTTATTTTATAACAAACTCTCCGAAATGTTGTTTGTCTTTTGAAGAAATGTGAAGGGATCTCTACAGCAACTGCTTATAAAATGTATCGAACGAAGTGCATTTTTCATAACTCTGTTGGACTACATCGAAAGATGTTGTGAAATCATAACTCCAATTGCACAACTTCCAAAATTTTTTGCTGGGATTGTTTACCTTTTGTATGCGATTTCATTCACAATAATGCCTTTTTACAGCTAGTTTGGTTGATCAAGACGTTTTTGATATAACGCCTTCCAGCGCCATGAGTATGCCTTTCTCATGGCGGAATAAGAAGGTGCTATATCAAAAACCATCATAATAACCATGGCCGAATATGGAGGTCTTACATCAGTTGTCGAAAATCAGTCTAAACGTCAAAATTGGTTCACAATAGCGTTTTATTGTGAACTGCTTGTTTACGTTTTGTAAGTGAATTTATTCACAATAATGCATTTTGACAACAAGAACGATAATCAGCTGTTTTGGAATATTACCTATCATAGCGGAATAGGAAGGTGTTAAATTGATAACAATAATCGGGTCATTTACCACACCAAACGTCAATATTTTTTTACAATAACGCATTACTGCTAATTGCCTGTTTACCTTTTGTATGAAATTTTATTCACAATAATACACTTTGGCAACTAGTGTGATAATCAGCTGTTTTATTGTACCTGGTACCTGTATTATCATGGTGCAATACATAAGGTGAAGCGATTTCACACAATCTGTCATATTCATTGTTATTGTGAATTAATTGTATAAAAACGTAAACAAAAGTTTTGACATTTTGTAATACTTTCAATAAAAATTGTCTTCTTTTGTAGTTTCTGGTTCACATTATTAATTGCATCATGTGTATTATTGTGCCATGACAATAAGGCATTACTGTGAATTGCTTGTTTACCTTTGTATTATTGTGCCATCAGTAGTGGAATTCTGCAACTCATTTTTTCGAGTTATCGACAAAAGTCGGTAAAAATAAAATGCTTATAATTTCGGTAATTAACGAAAATTTTCTGTGAGTTGACAACCAAAATAAAGTTGTCGCTAATTCCTACCGATAGCAACAGAGTTGTCAACTTCTAATTATACTTTTTATTTATAATTTTGCGTTTTAATGTTACCATTTGTTATCGGTAACTTAAAAAAATGGGTAACAGAAATCCACTATGCATGTAAGTTCATAATGCACAATAGCGTGACTCATTGTCTGTAACCTCCTATTGTGGGAGAGGTTCTTTCCTTATGGTTATATTACACCATTACACCATGTGTCAAATGTTGACATTGCTTAAAACACCTTCAAACGTATAGGACCTGTCGACTATAAGTAGTCAATAAAAATATGAAAGTTATCGATTTGCTGCTTCTCTTTGTATTTGACGTGACGGGAAGGTGGACTTCCTGGTGTAAAGCCGCATTGAGAAGATGCAATTATTTCTTTGATCATATAATTTATTCGTTTATACAGAACGCAGGATAGAATACTAAGGTTCCGATTATCTGTCATATTTTTTTACTAGATTGAGCTAACTAACTGCGTATATACACCGGTCTTACCAGTTCGGCTGGTAGCCTAATTGCTCCTGTTGCTTTGTATTCTTCAACCGCATTCTGTAGTCCTAACCTATTTCTCACTGCACGGAATATATTCAAACCCTTCTTTTGGGATTGTTTCTGAGCCATTTTGGTCATCGCTACTTCGTATACCAACAGTTTGATGTGACTGTATTGCCTTGATGTGTCCCTACACAAAAACATAATTTCGGTGTTTCGATCTTTTGGTAGACCTTTTGGTCTGTACATCTTCTTCGCGTTTTTATACCCTCCACCATAGTATGTACGGTATATTAAGTAAAGATTATACGGTATATTAAGTAAAGATCTGTTCTAGAATTAAAAAGTTTTTAACATTTTTACCCTTTTTACGTTCCAACAACATGTATGTATATGAAAGTCCTTTACCACTTTTAAAACTTTTGCCAGGTTTTAAAGTACGGGAACAGATCATAATTTTTTCTCCATTTGTAACGCATTGAAATAATCAAATGCGACCCTATATACATATATTTGATCAGGGTAAAATTCTGAGTCGATATTTGCGTGTCCGTCAGTGGTATTCACTCTAGCGTCCAAACAATTTTAGCACGCATACGTCTTTTTTTCAAACAGGTCAAGACCGAATTGTAGGCATTTAGGGTTTCCTATGGCAACAATTCTGCACCAACAAAAATTGTGGACTTAGGTCCAGTTTTCGGAATAGGCCCCTTATAACGGTACCGCTCGATTTCAGGGATTTTTAAGTTTCTATCGACATTTTGGCATGTAATTGGGCATCAATTTGGTATTTAGGATTCTAAACTAAAAATTGTGGATATTGGTCCACTGTTTTGTGTAGCTGCCATATAATGATACCACCCGATTTCAGATATTTTGAAGCTGTTATTTACATTTTCGAGCCTGAGAATTTAACAGATTTGATTCTATCAGCTTTCCGTTTTACGCCGCTTAATTATTTCATCATGTACCCGATGAAGAGTTAAAGGCCGCGACACATACGGTCCTTTTGGGCCAAATACATACGGCCCGTTGTGTGACGCGTTGCGCGTTGAAAACAACAACCACATGAAATATGTGTAAGTGATGCCAAGTTTGCTCTTGAACTTTGGCCCGGGCACATACGGTCCGCTGTGCGTCGCGTCACGCCTTAATAACAACAACCACATGCAAAAAATGTAAGTGATGCCAAGTTTGTTCTTGAAGTTTTCATGTGGTTGTTGTAATGCGACACTCAAGGGACCGTATGTGCCGGTGCCTTTACTGTTCCACCTTATGTATTGCGTATGTGTGTATTGCCGCGGCCCTATGTGCCGAGGTCTTTAAAGTCAAGGCATCACTTACACTTTTTTCATGTGGTTGTTATAACGCGACACTAATGCACCGTATGTGTCGAGGCCTTTAGTTGGAGTTGGACTTGAACTGTCCCTGTGTGACCTTTTTGAGCTGGTATTATTATTTTTATGTAATGTTTTACTGTGAATAAATTTTGACGTTTAGAATGGTTCATGGCACAATTATTGTTATGTAACACCTTCTTATTCCGCCATGCTCTCTCGTTTTTGTGATCAACTCGTGGTCATGAAAGAATAATTTTTTTCGTAATTGTTAATAAATGAAACTGTCAATGGACGTTCGTCACGTACACCAGTCCATCCTTCCTTTGATATATCACATTGAAGAAAAAGTACAAGCGGAATGTGGAGGTTCTTTGTTACCTAATTACATACATATGTACATATGTATGTCGTTTAGAAGGCAATATTAAAATTTCTTTGTGCTATTATATTATAAACAATTCTCAAAATGGAATAGTGCTAGCATTTAAATCGTTGATTCCAATTATACGTATTGTATCTTCTTTGACATCTATTTAAATTTCATGTCCATTTTTACTCAGGTTTAATTTTCGACAACAAAATAAACCAGGATATTCTGATTAATTTGTATGAAATTATTTAATTATGTATAATACACTGAATTCATTCATGTACAAAGTTTAAAGGCATTGTTTACACAAAATTTCAAAAAAAAACATCCAATTGTTATGGTGCATACCAACGAACGACAAGGACCATTAGGGGCTCGGCACATACGGTGCGACCTTTAAGGCCTCAGCACATACGATCCGTTGAGTGACAGTTTGTGACACGCGTTGCCCAAAAAAGTTAAACTATGCTTAACTTTAAAACTGAAAAAAACATCCAACGTTTGAGTAAAGTGTTGTGTCATTTCTGGTAGATGAATAAAAGAAAAAGTGATGCCAAGTTTCAATTTTTCTTTATTTTTCTACTAAAATGATACAAAACTTTACTCAAACATTTGATGTGTTTTCAGCTTAATGCGACAGCCATATTATTGTTTATCAAAAACTTGGCAACACTTATACTTTTTTCATGTGGTTGTTGTAACGCGAAACTCAACG
The DNA here is from genome assembly GCF_047663935.1 of Musca autumnalis. Taxonomy (NCBI): domain Eukaryota; kingdom Metazoa; phylum Arthropoda; class Insecta; order Diptera; family Muscidae; genus Musca; species Musca autumnalis. The sequence continues at coordinate 118,713,619 of NW_027411644.1, read as the reverse complement.
AACCGTATGTACCGAGGCCTTTAGGGGTCAAATACATACTGTCCGTTGAGTGTCGCGTTACAACAAAAGCATGTAAACTTCAAGAAAAATCTTGGCATCACTTACACATTTTTCATGTGGTTGTTGTTATCAACGCGTGACACAACGGAGCGTATGTATTTGGCCCATTAGCCGTTGTAGCATCATTCACATAACTAAAATGACTGAATTATTGCCACCATTGTCAATTTTGTGGACCTTGAAACATAAGAAGTATTTAAAAAATTGGAAAAATATTATTAGTAAAAATTCTTATTTATAACTTAGCTTGTTATTATTTATTTTATTTTTTTAGTTTTTATTTTGTACGCTTTTTATTTTCATTTTTTTGTTCTTTATTAACAATTACACAGGTCACGTAGGGCTAGTCAAGATGTTTCGCTTATGTCACGCAGTTTTGACAATTTATCAATTCCAGTACGCCGGTAAGTACAACACAGCAACACATATTTAAACACTTTACACAAAAAACACCTAAAATCTATTGAAATAAATCTGAAATTGTATATACCTACATATGTATGTATGTTTTATATATGTATGTATATCTTATTTGCTATGTGCTATAATGCTAAAATAGGCTTGAAATATAATTTTATTAATGTTAATATTAATCTTATAACTTGCATGTGTAAATGTTTCTAAATTTGTTTGTACACACATGTTGTATGTATGCATGAGCGTTTGCATGTGTTTAAAAGGCACAAAATGTTTTGATTCATATGTACCTAGATGTATGATCTCAATTAAGAACAATTTAAATATTTTTTTCAAAGTGGAAATAACCAATGAAATACGAGTGAATTATATCGTCTTAATTCATTGATAAATTATAAAGCACTACAATTCTTACACAAAATCATTGTAAAACAAAGGCCTTCGTATCTATTTGGCAGGATACGATTTACAAGATCTAATAGAGGCAGAATTATTGTACCCCTCAGACGATCATCTCATATACCACAAATACTTTTCTATCCTATCCTGCTTCACAAATGTGTTTTAATTTTGTATCTTTTAAACTTACTATAGGCTATGAAAATTTTTAAAATTGTTTGTTATATATGTACGAAAACCCCATTTAAACATATGTTTTTAAGAGGATATTTAAATATTGTTATCTGTCTAAACTGTATATTTAATGAATAATTATCAATTGTATTGGACTTGTGATTTTTAATACAATTCTGCACTATAATTTATAAGACATTTGTCTTGTTGTGCAAGAATAATAAATAAATTAAATTAAATTAAAAATTAAATAAACCAAGATACAGGAAAACCATGGTGAAATAAACAAGGTGATACATTAAGATCACCTGATAGCTTCTCTTCATGTCAAAACCTTTTTTTATTACAAAAAATAACATATTTTTATTTAGTATGCTCCAGCATTAGGCTGATTTTAATTAACTCAAAGGGAAAAAGTCGATTTCGGATTTTTTATGCGGCAACCCCTTAATGTGTTCAGTTTTGTTAGATTTTAAGACTGCCAAAGTTTGTGGACAATCGGGATATGTTAACACGTGCCACTGGGGCCTCAAAGTTTCACGAAATTGCTCTAACAGCCGCAATTATTGTCCAATCGATGAGAAAACTTTACTAATTCATTGCTGTGGCTAGAAACCGAATTCTACAAAACTGTATGATGATCGGTTATCGGTAACCAATGCCCCCAGACCCATCATTATTTCCATTGTAACATGTATGGGACCAAAGGCGAATTTTCACGAAATCGCTCTACAGTCCACATGTATTGTCTAATCGATGAAAAAAATTACCAGTTCATTGCTGTGGCTAAAAAACTAATCGTTCAAAAAATTGTGAAAATCGGCTCAGATTTTAATATTGGCTATATATAGAGCCCAAATTACCTTTATTTGGCCAGATATGCTATTGAAGCACAGCGATGAACTTATAAAATTTTCTCATAGATTGGGCAATAAATATGGTCTGTAGAGCGAATTTGTGAAAATTCGTCTTTGGCCCATACAAATTACTAAGGAAACATTAAAAAAAAATCCGACATCGATTTTTAAAACCACAATTTTACATTTTACAGTAAGAGAAGACAACCACCATGTTTACATTAGATCTTTTTGCAGAGTTCACCATTTTTATGAATACTTATTTGACGTATACACAATAAACTTGACATTTGAAATTCAGTGGATTTATTAAATCCGGTTATATGTAAAAGTTCTATAAGGAGAGGAGATATTCAATAAAGGAATTTTCCAGGAACATCTTAGAAGGAACAATGAGAAACATCTTTCATATTAAATAGTGCAAACATGTTCTATATTAAGCTCAATGCATGGAATTTTCTTCTAAAGGTAGAAACTCAATGGATTTTTTTGCTTGCTCCGCTTCTTGGCGTGAAAGCGAGAAATTAAATTGTACTGTTATTAATAGAACAGCCCTCAACGAAGCAAGATTTCAGGCGCCGAAGTTATAATTTTTTAACTTTGGAATTCTTATTCGGTTTTGACATTTCATTGGACACAAAACCATTAATTTTAGCAACAACAATTGGCGACGACTAGCTTGTTTTCATTTTAAATTACATTAATAAAGTGCAAAATACTTTTTTGTTTACCCAAAACATATGATCACCGGCGCTAAAAATGTCACCAAAAAAAAAAAAGCGGCGTCGTGACATTTTGACATTTGATAAGCAAGCAACGAGCTGATTGATTTCCGGCCTTAATTCCTGATTTCCTAAGCCCACAACACAACACTTTTAGAGAAACTGAAAAACGGAGAACGGTATGCAATAAAGATAGGTATCTTACATAAGCTCTGTTCCTTTACGTTCAAGAATCTTCAAGTTTTACCACTTTTTATTCGAAAAACGTTCCTTTACTTCAGACACAATACAATTCATATGGGAGCATTTTACAACTTTTACTACTTTTGCCGGTTTTACCATTTTCAGAAGTAAAGTAACAGACCAATAATATACCCAGAAAAAATATCGCATTCGTGGATGCAGTTGGTTACTGTAAGTGCCGCTGCACTACATCTTTTCTATGAATCCACTAATGAATTTCATAAGAGAGCGTGCGGCTAGGAAGCATTTCACTTTGCTTCCACAGCTCGCGACTAAGATGCAGCATTCTTCGGAATTTGGGTTTAATTAGTCAAAATATGCAATAAAAATGCAAGCCATTGCAAATATCCCCGACGAAATAAAATCCATTTATTATTTGTGTAAAACATGAATATTAAAAACTTGATTACATAACACAATTTATTAAAAGGCTCCATTAAATTCAATCACTGGGTGCTACCGTGGTGCAATGGTATGCATACCCTCCTTGCACGCTAACGGTCTGCGGTTCGATTCCCAGGCCAGACAACATCAAATTTTCAACGGTGGCAAAATACCTCTCGGGGTGCACTCATTGATATGAGAGAAGTCTCTGTCGTTCCTTCAGGGATGTTTGTGGAACAATTATATATAAATTCAATCACAACTGAATTTACTTTCTCCGCTCTCGATTTTACTTACACAAGCGCAAATGGCTTTGCTTCATCATCCAAAAGATTTTTTATATTGTTTTCCTATCACCAGTTCAGAATTCGACATGGACTCCACTCAATCAATAATTTTTGTGTCACGAGTTAACGCAATTTTTTGACATTTTTATTTTGTATTTTTTTTTATTTTATAAAAACATTTTGGAAATGTGTGGTGTGTCATGATGAAATTATAAGGTGGCGTAAAATGCCAACGTCGTGGGTTTCAATCTGTAAATTTTTTGTAATTGTAATTGTAAATTGTAGGAAAATGTAAACAAACATTTTGACAGCTTAAAGAATTTTCGGCCAAAATATAGCTGTTGTGCTACTTACGTGACCTAGTAAATTGATCTGGGATTTGGCACTTCATATTCGAACAGCTGCTTCACATGTTCTGCTACAAAACAGAGTTGCATTAGGTATTTTGTGCCTAATTGTATATATAGTAGTGGGTGGATTTAATTTTGTGCGGGGAATCTGATGTAAAGCTCTAATGTAAACATGCAAATACTCTTTTCTGCAAATATTACATATATAAATAGCTAACTGATGTACATATGTATATATAAATGAAGTAAACAGCGTAATTAACCCACTTAGCTCCAAGATTTTTTTGCGTGAAAACTTAAAATTTTTTATGAAAATGATATTCTTGAGGCTTTATAAGCATTTTTAATAAATAAATTTTTTCTCTTAAACGTATACTTTTCCTGTAATCGGACATTCTTTTAAAAATGTCGAAATCTTGGATTACCCTTCCAATCTGTGTATTCGTACTGTATTCCTAACAAATCCCTGACTTAATATGAATGTAACATTTATGATTAAATTTTTAACGCATATTTAAATTTTTCATAAAAAGTCAAAAATTACAAAAAAAGTCGATTTTTCTGAATTGCTTGCGTTTTAGGCCGTTTGCGTGAAAATGCATGGACCAAATGAGGCTTTATAAGCGTATAATGATATATAACAGACAATACTATAACAAAATGCAAAAAACCACACAAAAATATGTGAAAATACCCGAGTTTTGCGTCAATTTTTGCAAACATTTTTTGTGGCGTTTAAACGACCAGTGGCTTTAAGTAGGTTAATCCACTTTAAAATGGCATTTGATATTGTTACTACTACTTATTATGCCTTAAACGTATAAAAATGCAGCCGAAACCTACAAAAATGTCATGGGGATCAGAGATCTGCAAAATGCATATAAAAGGCACACTCTCATGCTTTTTCCAAATAGCGAATAGTGCAGTGCCTTGCCTATAAAAATATGATTGTGCCAAAAAGCAGATTCACCCCTAAAAAAGATTCACTGCTTTACTGTGTGCAGTGCTTGCTTTTACATTTGTATTCGCATGATTCGCAAATGCAGTATGCACAGTACTGCTTTCCAAATTATCGTCACCCAAAAAAACCAAAACCACCACCACATACGCGCGAGCAGCTCAGATGACTGGCCGCTCTGCTGGCCATCATAAAATGATAAATTAAACAAATTAAATGCGTTGACACATGTTTTTGTTTCATTTTTTTAATTAGTTAATACATCAAATCAAATAAATTGTACCAAGGAAAACAATTTTATTCAAAATTATTGAAAACTGAATACTTTAAATATAAACATTTTATAAGTCAACAACTGAAAACGGACGACAATCCTCAATAACCCATTGCGAACATGCCACGAAGAATTTTTCTTTATCTTCGTTGCTACCGACATTTAAAGGAGTATTTTCGTTGTTCGAACGTAGCATTTGTGGCGAATTAGGTTTGATGTCTGCCTGCCATTATATTTTAAAATACGTTTACATTGTACACAAATAACAACATTTTCAATTACTTTATCATTTTCTGTTTGAATAAATGAATATACACGGTGCACCTTAACCAAATTTAAATGGAAGGTGCTTACACCTGGGAAGTTTTTGCAGATTCTGAAACTACAATGTTGATAGATGAGAAATATCAAGAAACAAAAAAAATCAAATAAATCGCGATTTAAGTTCACATTTTTAGGAGTTCTTTAGGTTTTCAATGGGCCTAAAGAAAATATTGTAGCTGTGAAATTTCGCCACAAGATTTGCCTTTATGACATTTTCGTAGGTTTAACAGTTTTTAAGATATAGAAATTCAAATTGAGACAATGCACTGACTCAGTGCGCCTCAACTAACTTTAGATGAAAACCGCTTACACATGGGAAGATTTCGCGGGTTCTGAAACAGCAATGTTCATAGATAATAAAAATAAAGAAAACAGAAAAAATCACCGGAGGGATTTTTAAGTAAATCGCGATCAAAATTCACAATTTTAGGGTTTTTTTAGGGTTTCACGATTTTACTTGGAAACCGCAAGTCGTATCAAAATGAGTCTAAAGATAAAGGTTCAGTTCAAATTTTTAGGTTTTTATCTTAAGTCTTCAAGATTTTGCTTGGAAACAGCAAGTCATATCAAAATCGAATTAAAGAAAATGTTGAAGCTGTGAAAATTCTACGAAAGTATCATAAAGACCAATCTTGTGTAGAATTTTCACAGCTACAACACTTTCATTGGGCTCATTTACATAGGACTAGCGGTTTCCAAGCAAAATCGTGAAAACCTAAAGAACCCATAAAAATGTGAACTTAAATCGCGATTTATTTGAAAATCCGTCCGGCGATTTTTTTGTTTCTTGATATTTCTCATCAATGAGCATTGTAGTTACAAAATCTGCAAAAACTTAAATTAGTTAAGGCGCACCGTGTATATTTTCGAAATTTAGTTTTTTTTTTAGTTTGTTTAACAATACGATAAACACCATCGTTAACATTTGTTTTTATTGTCTCAATATTAGTTGCTATTTGTATATTAACATCTAAATTCTACTAGAAATAATTACTGCTTATTTTACTGCAGCGTGCTTCTACGAATGCATTATCAAAACAGAAAAGGCAATGAGCTCTTTTTGTGTGGTGACTGTCACTGCTATCATTTCGAGTGAATGTGCCAATTGCACACTCTCACGAAAGAAAAGACACAACAAGCAATAGCAATAAAGTGTGATGTCAATAGCAAGCAATAAAAAAGGGACGAAAACGCGAATATGCATAAAAAGCGAGTGGCATTTTGCGGACCTCTGATGGGGATATCTCTAAAGTACAGTTGATAACTTTGGGTTTAATTTCCGATAACATAGAACATCAAGAAAATGAACATGTCAAACATGTGATTGACAACTCGAGTAGTCATTGGATATCTGTTTTCTGGCTGCGTCGTAATTCTATTTGCATTCTTTATTGTTAACTTATAAAGTGAGAATTAAAGTTGATTGATACGCCATATTTTACATATTTTATAAAAGTGGAACTATTCCTAATATACTGTTAATTAAAATATCCGGCTAAGTTCAAAAGCAGAATAGAATTTCCTTGAAACTACATTTCTCACAAAAATATTTAAGAATGTTTGTATGTATAATATCATACTTCTAAAGAATTTAGTAGAATAATCGCCTTGAGCGTTTGTATTGTTTATGATTTTGATATTGATATATTTGTCACATGTTTTCACACATTTTACATCAAATAAATCAAGATCGAGATTTTTAATCTGATGATGGACTCTAGTATAAATGTCGGTATACATCCTAGTTATAAATCCACTGGATTTTACTTGACTATGGAATTGACATTTGAAATATAGTAGATTTGGTAAATCTATACGTAATATAAAGTTGAACATACATCTAAAAGATTTTAATAAAATTCAATAAATGCCAAATAAAAGACATATTTGCCCCAAAAAAATCGTTTTAGGCGCCGTCAGTGTAAATTAGGTTAAAGTCAAATCAAATATTTATATATAACCGTTATTCAGACACTATAAATAACTTTCTGTAGTGTTCCACTTTACTTATTTTCTGTTAATCATCTGCTCAAATAATTGAACAATGTAGCCACATTGAAAATAAAAGTGGCCATCAAGTTCACCACATAAAAAACGGTATTCAGCTCTTATCGATATTAGACATTATCTAAAGATGCGGTGAGATAAGAAAACATAAAAGGACAATGAATCAAATGAAAAGAGAACAATACTTGATCGGAAGTACCACTACAGTATATTATTCGTAGGTACACAGAAATATCTATAGGATGAGATGGCAGACATGTTGTTCTTATTTCAATAGGTTTCTGTAGAATATTCCATTCGCAGAGAAAACTTGTTTAAACATTGAACTGCGAAACCATTTGAAAACATTATTTAAGATAGTTTTGTGATTGTCTGGGGGATATCCGCTGATTAAAGGTGGTTTACATTGAAATTTTTGGCAAAAGTAAACATTGTACATAACCTACAACTATGTCAATCTGACATGTGTAAAAATGTGCGTCTTTTTTGATATACATATGTATGTATCGAGTTTTTTTTAGAAAAACAATTATAGTGCAATAACATGTTGCAAAACATCCGAAATAATCTACATAAATGTGTCAATGAAAACATTGGCCGCGTTATTTATGTAGTATCGCGTTCCATATTTTGTTATTTCCACTTATTTTGAGAAAAAAGTATGTTCAATTGTGTATCTGGAAACTTGTAAAAAGATGTTATCAAATGTTGTTCGAATTTATTTGTTATTATGATATTTTTGCCTTATATAATACTTGTACAATAATCTTTAAAATTACATTTTTTCTATTTTTCAGGAGTAAATCACGCAGTGTTGATCACGGCCTTGCGGCGCCATTCGATTTAGATTCGTTGCGTTCAAAAGTGGAAGGGCGCTTCGAAAGTGTTGACAGATTATCAAGTGAGTATGATTAAACAATCTGTGTATGGAAAATGACGATTGTCACCATTTTTCTAGTTCTAAGCTTCAGTTGTTAATAAATATTGGTTTAAAGTCATTTGGGGACAGGGAAGATAATCACACATATTGACCACGCCAGGAAAAAGCAATAGTTTGTGTCCACACTTTATATACCCGTTTTTTTGTGAGATAAATGCATTTTTCTTAACCGCATTTTACACTTGCGTTTAAAACAGGTGTTTTGGGAATTTACGTCAATTATTTGACAGATATTCTATGGAATTGACAACATAAGTGACGCATGTTTTATAAAACAGGCATATTTGTAGAAGGTAGTTGCAACAATAACAACGTAAGCTGAAAACAAATCCAACGTTTAAGAAAAGTTTTGTGTAATTTCTGGTAGATGAATAAAAGGCAAAGTGCTGCCAAGATTCAATTTTTCTTTATTCTTCTACCAGAATGACACAAAACTTCACTCAAACTTTGGATGTGTTTAGGCTTTATTGTTATTGTCAAATAAAATATTCAATAATAGGGTCGTTCTTAAAATTTTCATAGGAATAATATAAATAAATGCATTTTGAAAATCCTCTAAAATATAAAAGATTTGATTCAAAATGTAAGAATAAAGCATTCAAAACTGTCGAAGCCCTTTTTATTACACGTTTAGGACGAAACGAAGTATTTTATGATAGCATATTTCAATTTTTTGAATTTCATGAGTGGACCCTCATGTTATAAATGTTGTAAAAGTGGTGAACGACTTTCATATAAATTGTGTATAAAGGAACGCAAAATGTTGAACCTTTTTTATTTTGACGATTGACATTTGAAACCAAATGTGCCTATTAGATCCCGGTTAGTCCATATTTATATTAGGCAATTTTCCTTGCGGCAATTGTTAGTATGATGGAGTGAGAGGTGAGGCATATGGTAACCCTTGGCCTATCAACATCCTCCCTCACCTACAAATTGAAAATTGCCCCAAGGAAAATTGCCTAATGTAAATATGGACTTATATACTATATTATACCTTGGGTTTGAGTAGAATGATTTCTTTACAATGTCGTACACACTAACAGAAACTTGGTAGATGTAATATTATTGCTCACTTTTTTGATTAAATTTACTAAAATAATATTACACTATTATATCTTCGTATGGAAGTCTTCATTAGATCTCCCTATATTAAATAAAGTGTATGTAATGGGTTACTGCTCGATGTCGATTTAAGTGAGAATAAATATGTGAAAACATATGCCAAATAAATAAAAAAAATTCTGGCGTTAACCCTTTGGGGCCCGTTGTTGCCTGTGGGTAATTTTGCATGTTTGTGTATGCGTATTTCCAATACCGTTAAAGATATTTATATGTACTATGTGGGTGTCGGTAGGTTTATTACAGAAGAATAAAAAAAAAATTGAAAGAAGTTATAAATAAGTATGTAGCTAGTTTGGAGAAGGTTTGTCTAAGTATAAGAAGTCGATTAAAAATTTGGACATGAAATATTTTAGTGATTTAATAAAATGTCGTTAAATGTCAAATGAATTGAATAATTGCAGCCAACATTTTTTGAAAAATCGTACTGAGCTGTTGAACTAATAAAATAATAAAAAAACAAACATACAATTTACAGTTCCAATGAGTAGTTATAATTTTTTGAAATTTGAAAGTCGCCTGTGGTCACCATTGGGCCATTGTGGTAATAAAGTGGTTACATTACTGGAAGATGAAAATGCTGGTTAGTGGTATTCAATGAAGTACAAATGGTCGTTGTGACATTCGGGCTTGTGAAAAATGTTGTATTTTTATTACTATTAGTAGATTGGACTTGAGTTAAGACACATTTTTTGGGAATATACATATTAAAAGACGTATAGCAATAAAGACCCGAACAAATGCATTTTCCAAAAACATATGCTAATAGTTCCACATTTTGGTTACAGATGGCTACACAACTCACTGGAATTGATAACAGCAATGCCAATCGTTTTTGATTCCCATTTCTCGCTGCAGAAAACATTAACGTCGTGTTTTGTGGCTGAAATTTATTTCTTCACTATTTCTTATTTTTTATTTAATAAAAAAACAAAAGTCAACGCCGTAAAATTTGAGTTTTAATGTTTTTCTTGTCAATATTCCAATGAGTAACAGTTTTCGTTTAACAGAATGTTGCTATGATATCATAGCAACAGAGGTTAACTCCCTCTATAGTTAATTTTTCACAATTGACTTTTCCTATCTTATAATATTGACATCTTTGGCATATAAGAAAGGTTAGCCAAAGCTTTATGTCAATTTAATTTTTTTCATTCGAGTATGCCTAAAACTTCAAAACAATATAAACAAACTGTGTATGTGTGTGTGGTGTTTGAATAATATGCCAAACAATTTTAAAAACAATCGAATTCAATGATTTTTAAAATTGTTTTTAAACCATTTGTATGGAAGAAATTGGTGAGATTTGCATTGAAACAAACAGTTTATCATATTGAAAATTCGATTATGTGGAGAAAACTTAACTCTTCATTCATTTTCCGCGTTTTTTATAAAATGCTCAAAAATGGATTGTAAACAAACCCACTTGTTGCTTTTATTTTGAAGTTTTAGGAATTCAGGAAAAACAAGGGTTCTATAGATTTTTTTCATTTAAATCTACCTCTTTACTTATACCATGGGGATTTGTAAGGAATATCGTTGATGATAATTTTATGTATTGGATGAAGGGCAATATTATCAGGTTTAGAGACTGCATACAAAATAGAAAATATTTTTATGAACTATAAATGATAAATGTAGAACAATTTTCCATTCCATTTCCATGAATCTTCCTCTAGAATTAAACAAACTCATCAGTTTATCGTCACATGAAATGCCAAAAGACGTAACCCTCAACGTAATGCCAAGTTTACACTTGCGCTCTAAAATCCACTGGATTTCACGAAATCCTGAAATACATCCCGGTGTTTACACTTATTTTTTGTTGATTTCAAACATATCACAATGATCAAGGTAGATGCATATGCGCAGCTGATCGAACATGAATTTTCAAAACAATTTGTTGCAAATTGAATTAGTCATAAAAAATATACGACAATATAGAACTTTACAACTTTATTTCGAAAATTATCGTCAAATTATCTATATATCGTATTAATTGTGTATAGAACCCGTTCCCGTACTCCGAAGTCTAGCAAGACTTACACTTCTCTTTAAACAAAAATAGCGCCGAATAACACCCTATTCTCCTGTTTTCTGCCATACAATTTTGGCATTGTAGAAACTAGCAACATGTTCATTATCATCTAAATAAGATAGCTGATACGTTGATTTGCTGCAGTTTTTGCAATTTCCGTCATTTTTTCTATCCCGTATTTTTTAAGAAATTTGTATGGGGAAGCAATTTTAGACATTTCGCTCGTTTTTCTAACATTACCATTAAAAAGGTATGAGAACGCAATGAAAAATAGCATTGTAACAAAGTAATCTAATATTTTTTCACATTGTTTACAAATTTTGATACTAAAATTTTTTGTTGCAGCAATTGACCATTTACCTTGTTTATTGTGATACGTGAAAAGTGTTGCAACTTTTGGTACTTTTTCAGACAAAAACAGGGTTGTATATCATGTGTACTGTGATTTCGATGTTGATTTCGCTGAAATCACGAAATGAGATGATTTAATTTTTGTATGCGAAATCATGATAATTTTTGCTTGATTCCGCGCGAAATCACGAAACGCCTTCGAAATCGCGAAAAGACGCCGAATGTAAACCAAACATAACCCTTTGAGGGTTACGTCTTTGGGCATTTCACACATTATGCGACATTATGCTTTTCCACATCATGAATAATAAAAATATAACGATAATACAAAGACTTAAGAAACCTACTTTGTTAATTTTTTTTAACCACAATGGCCCAATGTTGCCCACAGGCAACATTTGGCAACTCGCTAACCTCGAATAATTTATAAGATTTTTTTTTTGCTGAGGACTTATTTTTGCGACTACTAATCATAATAAATATGAAAAATATTTTTATCTCTACGGAAAAACATTCGGTGTTCAAGTTAACCATCATCGGTAAAAAAATAAACGAATATTTTAAATAAAAATGTTAGATGCACTGTTTCTATTAAAAAATATAAGGTCAGTTCGGGTCTGTTCGATAACTTCGCAAGTAAAAAGTACTTGCAAGTACTCAGGAAGTTTTCAGTAACTTCTCTCAATGAATTTTACTCTCTCGAAGCGAAAAATTTGCATAATGTATCAAACAACAATTTGCCATCACTTCCTAGAAGTCAGCTGAATTGACTAAAGTCCAATTTATATATGCACATTATATGATTTCGTTTTACGAAATCCTAGAAACAAATGAAGTGTATTTACATCTGTTTTTTGCGTCATTTGCTTACGCACACAATCGCACATACACACGCATACAATAACACATACACACGCACACAATAATTTTAATTCCGAAAAATAAGAATTTCACAACACTAATGTTTACCAAATAACTTGACTTAATTCAAAATTAAACAAGTGAACCAAGGCTATAGTCGGGTCGGGGCCGACTATGTGATACCCCACACCACTACCCCTGTTCATAAGCTTTTGACTAATAAAATTCAAAATATTAAAATTGGGATAGCTTAGCGCCTTTGCTCTGAATGTCTTCATTAACACATGTCAATTTTTTTGAAACGCATTTAAGTGCATCGACAGTACAACCCAAATAAAAAATGGAAAAGTGGGATGTATGCCAACCATCAATAGGCTTCTATCTATGTTAGACCCCCATCAACCCCCAAAATTTCGTGAGGATCCGATCAAAAAAGAAAAAGGGATGCATTACCTACTATTGCGATATCTCTGTTGTTTGACGACCTATGACAACCTACTTCACATCATTGTAAAGGTTATATTTTCTACTTTCCTTGCCAGGTTTTGCTTTCGATATACCTCCTACAAAAGGGAGATATTAACTTTGAAATAAAACGTTGGTCTTTTTTCCAAATATTTTTTTTCTCACATTCCGACCCCTGAATAATATCCGACGATTATCAAAAATCAAAATGTTTTTTCCTCTGTGGGACCCCCAATAACACTAAAAATTTCGTGACGATCCAATTAAAATTGCGACCTGTAGCGTGATTTCCAAAAAAGTGGAAAAATGGGATGTATTACCGACTATTGCGATATCTCCGTTATTTGGATACCTTTACATCATTGTAATGATGGGATTGTTTACTTTCATTGCAAGACTTTGCTTTTGGAAAGTCCCGAACCAAAGCTGTGATATTCGTCATTATTATTAAAATCGCAAAAATGAAAAGTTGTGTTCTATTAGCGGCTTTTGCGATATCTTCGTTGTTTGACCACCTACGACAACCTACGTAACATCGTTGCAAAGGTGATATTATCTACTTCCATTAGCAGGTTTTGCTTTTGATATACCCCTTTTAGAAGCGGAGATATTCGCTTTGAAATAAAACGTTGACTTTTTCTCCAAATAAGTTTTTTGCCCATTCCGACCCCTGAATATTATCCGACCATCACCAAAATCAATAGGCTTTTTTCTCTGTAGGATCCCCATTAGCCCCCATAATTTCGTGACGATCCGATCAAAATTGCGACCTGTAGCGTGATTACAAAAAAATGAAAAAATGGGATGTATTGCCGACTATTGTGATATCTCCGTTATGTGGCCACCTACGCCAACCTACTTTGCATCACTGTAATGATGGGATTTTCTACTTTCATACTCAGACTTTGTTTTTGGAAGATCCACAACCGAAGCTGTTATATTCGTAATTATTATTAAAATCGCAAAAATAAAAAGTTGGGTTCTATTAGCGGCTATTGCGATATATTCGTTGTTTGATCACCTACGAGAACCTACTTTACATCATTAGAAAGGCGCATTTTCTACTTTCATGGCCAGGTTCTGCTTTTGGTATACTTCATATTGAAGCTGAGATATTCGCTTAGGAAAAAGACGGTTTTTTTTTCTTCAAATAAGTTTTTTGCCCATTACGACCCCTAAATATTATCCGACCATCACCAAAATCAATGGGGTTCTTCATCTGTGTGACTCCCATTAACCCTCAAAATTTCTTGACGATCCGATCAAAATTGAGACCTGTAGCGTGATTTCCAAAAAAGAGGAAAAATGGGATGTATTACCGACTATTGCGATATCTCCGTTATTTGGTCACCTACGCCCACCTAGTTTACATCATTGTAAAGATGGGATCTTCTACTTTCTACTTTGCTTTTGGAAAGTCCCCAACCAAAGCTGTGATATTCGTCATTATACCCTACACCACTATGTGGGGAGGGTATTATAAGTTGGTTTTGGCCAAAAAGTTTGTAACGCATCGAAATAATGGTCGTAGACCCATACTTATATATACCAAAATGAATGTCTGAGTCGATCTGAGTCTACTTTTATTGTCAGGTTTTGCTTTTGGTATACCCCGTATAGAAGCTGAGATATTCGCTTTGGAAAAAAACGTTGTCTTTTTATTCACATAAGTTTTTTTGCCTATTCCGACCCCTAAATATTATCCGACCATCACCAAAATCAATAGGCTTCTTCCCCTCCGGGACCCTCATCAACATCCAAAATTTCGTGACGATCCGATCAAAATTCGACCTGTAGCGTGATTACAAGGTTTAGATGGACAGACGGACGGACTGACGGACGGACACACATAGCCAGATCGACTCAGCTCGTCGAGACAATCATTTCGGTATATATAAGTATGGGTCTACGACCATTATTTCGATGCGTTAAAAACTTTTTGGCCAAAACCAACATATAATACCCTCCCCACATAGTGGTGTAGGGTATAAAAATATAACTGTTGCAAGTTTTTAACCATTTATTTACACTTTTGTCATCGTTCGAGTATTTTTGTTTTTCTACAACACACACAAAGACAGTGTTGCATTTTTTGGTAGTTTATGACGAAAAAGCAGGGTTGCGTATAACAGTATGGTGTTTTCGTGCGTTGTTTAGAATAAATAACGCAGCTATCGTCATTTATTTTTGTATGGTAAATGACGCAAAATGTTGCCTGTTTTAGCAAATATACGACGAAACAGTCCTAAAACCTGTTTTTCGTGCTAATGTAAAAAACACATAAGAAGTTTGGCGGAAAAGATTTAATTTAACATTTGAAGGTGATTAACGAAAATTATTTTATTTGTGTTCTCCAGGGACGTCTACATGGTGTTCCTCCTACTCCATGGATGCACCGCTTTTTGCTGGGATTTGTTACCTTTAAAATAAAAAAATAGTCTACACAAACTACAAAATATATTATTTTACTTACCATCTCGTTTTCCATAATTTATTTAGTTATTTCTTCCCTTTTTATCTTGTAATTATTTTAATAACCAAATATTTGTTTATGTTTTTGCCAAAAATGCAAAGTCCGCCACAAAACATTCGAATTTAAATCAAACTTGTAAATTCTTACAAGGAAAATTTTGCTTGCAATTTACATTTACACTTGCATTTTAAACAGATGTTTTAGGAATTCACGTCATTTATTTGGCAGATATGCTATTGAATCGACAACTGAAATTATGCGTAGTGCGTTTGTATACATATAACCGTGTTTCAAATGTAAATTCTATTGCGTATACGTTAAATAAATCAAATAAAGGTTAACCCGGCAAAAAGCTATAATATAATCAGGCTATAAGTTCGCATCTGATAATAAAGTTGTATACGAATAAAATCTGGGGCTAATTACGACATTCGATTCGATCGAGAATTTGCTCGTGAATGAAAAAATCGAACTAAGAAAACCAATCCTTCAAAGAACATTAAGAAGATAGATGGTAAAAATGTGTTTATTTCAAAGCAAAAACTAAAAAACAAATGATCTGTTCCAGTACTGCAAGAATCTACTAATTTGTACTTTTTTTCTACAAAGACGTATAGCAATAAAGACCCGAACAATTGCATTTTCCAAAAACATATGCTAATTGTTCCACATTTTGGTTACAGATGGCTACAAAACTCACTGGAACTGATAACAGCAATGTCAATCGTTTTTGATTCCAATTTCTCGCGGCAGAAAACATTAACGTCGTGTTTTGTGGCTGAAATTTATTTCTTTTCTTTTTTTATTGTTCATTCAATGAAAAAATCAAAAGTGAATGCCGTCAAACTTGAGTTTTAATGTTTTTCTTTCAATATTCCAATGAGTAACAGTTTTCGTTTAACAGAATATTGCTATGATATCGTAGCAACAGAGGTTAACTCCCTCTACAGTTAATTTTTCACAATTGACTTTTCCTATCTTATAATATTGACATCTTTGTTTTCTATAGCCCTGTTCCTTTACGTTCAAGAATCTTCAAGTTTTACAACGTTTTACTCGAAAAGCGTTCCTTTACTTCAGACACAATACAATTCATATGGGAGCAGTTTTCAAGTAAAGGAACAGACCATATATCATAAGGGAAAAATTGTTATCGTAGTAAAAAAAATAGTAGCTCTTGCAGGCTCTGGAGTAGACCAAAAATTATTAATGAAAAATGTAAATATTTTTTGAACTCGTTGAATAATACTTCGGGTAATAATTTCGGAATGAAGTTGTGCTAGAAAAATGTACGAATTTATTTATTTTTGTAAAACTTTTTAGCATTGTTGTAACAAATTGCTAATGCATCTACCTTAGTTAATGTACGGTTGGTGGCGCGAGCAAATACTAGATCGAATCGAATACCGTAATTAGGGCCCTGCATTTATGTTCAGACTTTACAATTATTAATTAGTTGCCGAATTCTTCTATTGACGACGGTCGTGTTATTGTTATAGTTCTAAATAAATATTTACTAAAGTCGTAAAGTACAACATCAAATACTTTGGTGAAGATATGGGTTTTGTTTGGTCATAACTCATAGGTTAATATTTCTTTCATATATTAAAGTAAAGCATATTTTCAGGTGTTTATAAATAATTTCGATAAGTACTCTCAATTATGAGTAGAACAAGAAACCAACACAACCACACATTCTTTAAATATAAAACGGGAATAGTTTGAGGGGTTACCCTCAGTTGTAGAGCCAAATAAAACATATTTTTCATGATTTTGGAAAATAGGAAAAGAAAAAGGAAAATAGGGAAAATCATGAAAAGTACTTTCTTTCAAAAGATCAATTTCTTATCTTAAAATAACTCGATATATATGACGGTGATTTTTGACGTCGTCTTTATTTATTATATCAAACACAAAGACTGTTATAAATTTACAAAAATATTATTAATGAATAAAATATTTATCCCAAGTGATATCTCTAAAGCCACACCTTGAAAGTTTCGTATGAAAGTTTTAACGTCTGGTTTTAGAGTATGTTTCAAAACCTGCAAGAATCTATTGCAGGCTCTGGTACAACGCAAATGTTGAAATAAAAAGGTTGCACACATACAGTTTGATAGAAACGAAATATATGTTACTTATTTGTAATTAAAAATATATTTTGACAGTAATAATAAATCCTCATGAAGAAGGTTAAACCGACAAAAAGAACTAAAGGCCTCGACACATACGATCCGTTGAGTGTCGCGTTGCAACAGCCACATGAAAACTTCAAGAACAAACTTGGCATCCCTTACGCAGTTTTCATGTGGTTGTTGTTTTTGATGCGTGGCGCGACTCACAACGGATCGTATGTATGTGCCGAGCCCTTAATGCAAACGGCGTTTAAGGGAAGACATCAGCTAGTCTTACTACGTCACCTTGGATTAGCATCTATTGGTTAATACATAAAAGGTTTGCACCCAAACGTGCAACTCAATTCTGGACAGAAACTAAATGAGTTTGCTGTTAACGTTACAAATGTTAAAACGTTACCGTTAACTATTCCTATACATAAATCCTGACTTACGACCTTGAATAACATCACAAAAGAAGAACACATCCACATATTCTTATGAACTTTGACCGAACGTGTAATTCTCTGTGGAACATTGAATTTTCCCCCATTTCTTGAAAATTTCAGGGGCTGGATTCTTGTTCTACGAAAATTTGAAATGAAAAATATTTCCTTTATAATTTTTTTCATTTGACAGTTTTTTTTCTTTATAAAAGTTTTCATTTCACATTTTCATAGAACAAAGACATAAATACCATGGTACAATAATACAGGTAGCATTATCATGCCAGCTGATGGTAACATAATGTGTCAATTGCATTGAATTGATGTCAAATTTTGACATCTTATGTTGCCAACAATTGCCGATGCGGCTACCTGTGTATTTGTACCATGATAAATACAACAAGATAAGACATTTTTTTGCTATCATTCTTCAGTGAATGGCTTTTGAATTTAACATAATGTTATATTACAATATGGTGATATAACATTTTTTTCTTTTATACATTTTTACGTATTTAACCGAATTTACCGATCCAATTGACATAGAATTATTCTTGAATAGATCATTCAATTCATAGATTTCGTTTCTGATACCATTACATGAAATGTTCCTCCTTGGTTGCGATTTTGAATTAACTGCAACCTGTTAAGGGTAATGTTTCTAAACAAAGTTTCGTAAACATTTATTTGTTGCATGCATTTTGTCTAGTCTTAGTTGTTTTTATGTCTTTGCATAGAAACAGAATTGAGCCCCAGATTTCTGAAATATGTCACAAATTAATGGAAATAACAGATGTTATGCATAACGAAGCTTTGGTCTTATTGGAAAGCAAGTCTTTAGATTAGAAGGCAACATATCGATTGCTACAGCTTCATCAGGTATACATTATAAGAAGTTGCAAGGACTGGACATTCTATTGATTGAATTGCACACATGCAATATTAAATGGAAATTATCATCTGGAACGAATGTACGATGGCACATAAAAATTCCCAAGAAGCTTTAGAATGATTTTTGAAGGATTTAAGAGCAATTCATGTTCAGATTTCAGACAAACACTGCCAGTTATACTATTCCAGCAGATGAAATAAATGCATGCCTCAAGCAATCAGTTAACATACTGCCAAATTTCATATAGACACCAACATTTCTGAAGATGTCTAATTTATAGTCACTTGCAGATCCCGACTAATTTGCGACGCAAGAAATATTATTTTCTTAAGAAAAGGTAACATAAAACTGTTTCAAGGGCCAGCAACGCGGACCGGGCCGGCTAGTTATACATATAAAAAGCTTGAAATTACACGCAGAGAAAAAAATATGTTTGATCCAACAATATTCCAAGAGCAAAATATGTATTGTTAACATATTGTTGGATTCCTCATGTAGTATTGTAAATCCTGTTTCTGTTTTGTTTCATTCTTCTTTCCTTTTCATGTTTGTTATGGTGTTTAATTATTCCTTATGTTGTGGTGGGTTCTTGTGGCTTTTTGTTTGTCTTTGTTGTCAGCCAATGCAGCAAACCATGTATTGTGTTCATCAATGATTGCAATATTATACGCGACATTTATATCCAAGTTATGCGAAAAGTGTATATGAGAAGTATATGCACTCAAATCAAAAATTTCTGGGCTGGTTTTCTGTATTGACAATACTTTTTGTAAACAAAATTAGATTATGATAGTTCCTACAATAGGTATTGTTAACGATTTTAACAATATTGCGGAAATTCGAAAGTTGTTTTTGTTTTCTATGTTTGGAACAAAAGATGGTATTTTTGGATTTGGATTACAATGTTTGAACAAAACAAATACATTTTTGGAACCAAAACATATATTTTTGTTCCAACAAAAGCGAAAAATATTTTTTCTCTGCGTGTAAGCGAGAGTCTTTAAAAAAAAATTTAAGGAAGGAATGTTTAGAAAAAATCGAAATTTTGACTTTGACAGTTTACAATTTTCTTTAAAAATGTATATTTTTAATTCCGTTTCGCTTAAGTACAAGATTATTAGGTTCTTATGATCCCACAAGAACATAACGTCTCCATAAATGCCCGAAGTCGTATTTCCAAAAAGTCAAAATTAGTTTTTGATTGAATCTAATACATAATAGTACGTTATAACAATCTGGTGTCGATTGTTCAGGAAAACACAATTGAGGATTGGTGTAACTGCCGGATGGACAAATTGTCTCATTGTGATCTTATCTGATAGTTACCATAACGTGTTAGAATGGAGAACACTCTTTGTGATCTTATCTGATGGTTATGTAACGCGTTAGAATGTAGATCACAAACTGAGTGATTTTATTGAATTTTGTTCTAGCCTAAGTACTAATCGTGAGAAGAAATAGTAGGGCGTAACAGTTAACTTTAAAATACAATGAATCAATCACAATGGGAAATTGGAATATTTACAAACTCACAATGACAAAGGTACAAAACTATGTAAATTGTTACTATTGAAATGTTGTTAATATTGAAATATGGATTGCTTCAACGTTTATATATAACCGGATTTGAGAAACCCACTGGGTTTCAAATGTCAATTCCTTTGCGTATACGTCAAATAAATCCTCATTAAGAAGGTTAACTCTGCAAAAGGCTATAATATAACCAGTAAGGAAAGGATCAAAGTCGGGCGGGGCCGACTATATGATACCCTACACCACTGTGAATACAGAAAATACGTGAAATCGGCCGAAAATATATATGGAAGCTATATCCAAATCTGAACCGATTTCGATATTATTTGGGACACTTATTTCTAGACCGAATTCAGTCAAACATTCCAAATTTCATCAAAATCGGACGTATATAGCGTGTTTGGTGCAGCAAATACGTGAAATCGGGCGAAAATATATAGGAGCTATATCCAAATCAGAACCGATTTCGATATAAGTTGGCACATTTATTTTTAGACCGAATTCAGTCACACATTCCAAATTTCATCGAAATCGGACATATATAGCGTATGTGGTACAAAATATACGTGAAATCGGCCGAAAAAATATATCGGAGCTATATCCAAATCTGAACCGATTTCGATATAATTTGGCACACTTATTTGTAGACCGAATTCAGTCACCCATGCAAAATTTTATCAAACTTGGACGTATATAGCGTCTTGGTGCATCAAATACGCCAAATCGGGCGAAAATATATATGAGAGCTATATCCAAATCTGAACTGATTTTTACCAAAAGCAATAGCGTTCTTCCTATTGCTAAAAAAATTGTAGTTCCCAATTTTCAGCTGAATCGGCCAAAAACGCGACCTTTAGGGTGCGAACAAAAAATCTGGTAGAAATCTGGTAGATTATGGCCCGATTTAGCAAATAAAACCTTATAATGCGCTTAGTCCGGCTAATGAAGTCATATCTAAATCGCCTATTATTTGATCGTTATACGAAATTCTAAAAATATATGAATTTTATTTACATTTGCTTTTTGCGTCATTTGTTTACATATACACACGCACATAATATGTGTGTTCGTTTACTCGACAAATTTGTACAAGTCCAGTAACTTCTTGTAAAGGACTAAGGTCTTTTGCATTGTACTGAAGATTAAACGAACAACATCCAGTAACAATTTGTACGAATTTTGAGTAAACGAACACACATAATGACACAACACGCGTACACAATAATTTTAATTCTAAAAAAGGAATTTCACAAATGCTTATCAACAAATTTGACTTAATTAAAAACAAAGAAAAAAAAAACATAATTTTTGCAAGTTTTTTTTTGACTACATATTATTTTTTTCACTTTTGTTATAGTTTGAGTATTTTTGTTTTTCTCAACAACATAAAACAGTTGCTGGTATGTTGGTTTCGTGCGTTGTTAATAAATGACGCAGCTATCGTCATATGGTAAAAGACGAAACAGCCATAAAATCTGATTTTTGTTCTAATGTAAAAAGCATATTACCATACTTAGCTCTATTATCCGTGCACAACACACATGCTTGTTTAATGTAAAAAATCTGGGATTCCCCTTTTTATTTTGATTTGAGGCTGAGAGTATTAAATTGCATTGCGTCTGTGATTAAAAGTTGGCCGGCCAAGCTGTTTGTTCGAAAATGGCGCCAATAACAAAAGTGAAAAAAGAACACGTAACTTCTTTCAATTTAGTAAAAATTAGAGCTGATTGATGATCACAGTAATTAAGAAGTTCATTTTAGAAATTGAGATTAATTCAATTTATTCAAAAAATGCAGTGCAGCCGCATTGCACTAACGATTAAACTACATTTTTGAATGCAATCCATTATGCAATTGATAAGATAAACCAGAAATTACAAATACAAGACTATTTTGATTGAAAGCGCTTTAAGCTGTCAAAATTTTTGTTTAAGTTTTCATACCAAAATTCACAATAACAATGAATTTGACAGATTGGATGAAATCAGCAAACTTTTTGCTGGGCACCTAAAGAGTGAAAATAACATTCAAGTACATACTTAAAATTGACAATGATTTTCTCCACAATTGACCAATGTCGAGTAGTAAGGCACTTAACTACTAGACTTAACTAATTTTATTGTGTTTGCTACCATCGTAAAAGATATTCGTTATCACCTATTTTTTGTAAGGCAGGAAAACAAAAGAAACTTTAATCAGCCAAATATACAGTTTGACAAGTAATTGTTTTCAATCTGAGAAAACGAACACTTTTCATGCATTAATTGCTAAAAAATTACAAATAGTTGTGATAAAAATGTCGGGTTTTTTGCAAAAATTAGTTGGTTGACTTATTTAAGACCAAATTGAATGGATAAATAAAAAATTAACCCGCTTAGTTCAACAATAATAACCAAAAGAATAATTAACATGTAATGCAAGGTGCCAAGAAAATGTTTTCAAAATGTAATTAAGGTTCCAAAATAACCCATGTATTCGGTAAATTCTTAAAAATCATGACATTTTATGAATTTCATTCTTAACAAGGATTAGTTGCTAACAAGTATCAGCAATATTAGGCATGGGATATCCCCACTAAGAGGGTTACTATATGGACCAAGGGGGTACCAGATCGTATTACACGTAAACGATGTCCTATAGGTCTCAAACCGGGAATATCTGAAAACTAAGACATTTTATGAGTATTTTGGTTTACCAAGATGGTATGACATCAATTAAAATGAATATTACCTACAGCAGAACTCGATCAGGAGGGTTGCCATATTGACTAAAAATGTATCAGGTCTTAAAAACAGTTAACTGGACCTCCTAGGCCCACAATTAGATCTTAAAAGTGTTTTATTTAACTGAAATTTAATTTAGGGATAAGGATATTCACTAAAACAAACCAAAATATAACCAAGAAGTACAAAAATCGGTTAGGAATGCATATGGAAGATATTGCTAAATTATACTGAGCTTGCTATAGACATCCAATTTTATCTATTAACAGCCAGATTGAGGAACTCCCGTAAGTTTTTTGGCTTTGATCGTATACCATGGTAACACTGTAGCATTATTTCCCCGTCACATAGAAATTTTTGTCACAGTATTACTTCACAGTACACGAAATGTCTCCAGTAGGTCATAGTAAGCATTTACGAAAATTGTAGAAATCTGTACCCCACAAATTTCTAAGGAATATTAGTCTCCAAATGTGCTATTTTCGACTATTTCATGAAATATTCTTATCTCTTAATAAATTTTGAGTTGAATGAACCACTTGTAGGCTGTGGTTGTGGGCCTAGTTGGTCCCTTTTACTGTTAATAAGACCTGGTACTTTTTTAGTCGATCTGGCAACCCTCCTGATCGAGGTATTCTGTAGGCAATATTTATTGTAATTGATGGAAGTCCATCCTGGTGAACTAAAAATACTCATAAAATGTCTTAGTTTTCAGATATTTCCGGTTTGAGACCTATTGGACATCGTTTACGTGTAATACGATCTGGTACCCCCTTGGTCCATATGGTAAGCCGCTTAGTGGGGATATTCCATGCCTAATATTGTTAAAACTTGTTAGCAACTGATCCTTGTTAAGAATAAAATTCATAAAATGTCATTATTTTTAAGTATTTACCGAAAACATTGGGTATTTTGGAACCTCAATTACATTTTGAAAACATTTTCTTGGCACCTTGCATTACATGTTAATTATTCTTTTGGTTATTATTGTTGAACTAAGCGGGTTAGTTTTTTATTTATCCATTCATTTTGGTCTTTAACAAGTCGATCAAGTAATTTTTGCAAAAAACCCGACATTTTTGTCACAACTATTTGTCATTTTTTAGTAATTAATGCATGAAAAGTGTTCGTTTTCTCAGTTTGAAAACAATTACTTGTCAAACTGTATGTATGTACATATTGTACGGATGATGTCAGTGTAAATGAAACCACTTTTCTTAGAGGTAGTTTACACTAGCTATCAATGTCATATGACACGAAATAAAAACATTCCAAATCTACCCACGCAGGCAATGTGGATACGTAATTTCACAGCATTTTTGCTTGTGTCGATGCAAAATAAATGGCGTAATAGCACGGTTACACTACAGTTTTTTGCCGGGTTAACCCACTTTATGAGGATTTATAGTTTAATCTGGTCAAATCTGACCTGATTTGTCATACAAAAATTAAATCCTCTCACGACTGGGTTTATTTTAAATCCGGCACAAATCCACCAAAAATACAGTGTTGTATTCGGTATTTGTGCAAAAAATCCAACTCTACTCAAAAAGTACCAAAAGTTGCAACTGTTTTTGCAACAGAGTATGTCGTGTTTTACACGTTTACGATTGGTCGCATGAGATTTTATGGAGTTAATAAATCTAAAGTTATTTGAAAATCATAAAATTATTTATTTTTTTTACATTAGACACTTTTTTAACAGAAAGTACGCTTGATACCATGATACAAAAATGGATCCCTGTGTGTAAAATATACCAATAGTAGCATAGAGGGGACGATATCTCATACGATAAATTGTAAAAGTGTAAAACACGACTTTATTAGTTATTTTGTATGTATACGTAAACAAACACCAGCTGACAGTTTATATCCTCGAAAAGCTAAGTGTAACCAGCAAAGATTAACCCACTGGATCTATTAAACCCAGTGGGCTAACCTTCAATAGTGTAACCGGGGTATAAGTAAAATCCACAGTATTGCACACATTAGCGACTGCATAACGATAGAAATTTTTCAGCACATATCACATTGATAGATATTAGTTGTGTCTTTTTACTTTTTCAGTAATAATTATTCAGTAACTTCTTTTCAGAGTGTAAGAGAGATTTTACTCTTTGATACGAAAATAGAGAAAAAAGTAAAAAGACAGCATTTAGTAAACTTTAGCAAGATAACAGTTGATAACTGAAACAAAAACATTGGCGCCAATTCATAAAGAAAAAACTAACTTCAAGCAATGAAATGTTCTTCAATTTTAAACAAAATAAATAAGAAATAATAAATATATTAATAAAACAATCAATAAATATAGCTGAATCGTAATATTTATATATTTTCCACAAAAATAAGATAAATATTGAGCAGCTGACCATTAGCAGATGATTAAAAACAGCTGATCGAACTTGCTAAATGTTGCTGGGAAAAATTCTTTCAGCAACTTTTAGCAATTTCTTTTTAAGTGAACTTTTGTGTAAAAAATGCTGTCTTTTTACACAAAAGTAACATTTCGTAATAATTATTACAAATTATCACGTAACAAGACACACCTTTTGTAAACTACCTCTTAGAAACAATTACACCGTGCAACACTGAACACACAACTTCTACTTCTAGTAGGCATATTTTGAAGGTCCATATTGAGACTAGAACACCCCTGAAGGGGGTTTGTCTTTTCAAATACCGTTTGGATTCTACGGCGTTATTTAAAGCTGGCTAAAACTGAAGCTGAAAACACATCCAACGCTTAAGTAAAGTTTTGTGTCATTTCTTGTAGAAGAAACTTGGCAGCACTTTGTCTTTTATTCATCTACCAAAAATGACAAACAATTTTACTCAAACGCTGGATTTGTTTTCAGCTTATGCCCGTAATTTCTAGCCCTAGGTAACCGGGTAGGTAGCTACCTATTAGTTATTTTTACCTACGCGTTTGGTAATTTCTACGTGACATTTACCGAGGCGCGTAAATTTTGAAAACATGTGGTAACATTGGTGATTTTCATTCATGATTTCGTAAAAACATTGCCACATATAAGTGTTTTAGAATTTTTTACACATTGGCAACGATCAACCAGGCAAAATCCTTGGTGTAAGTAACACGGCCGTTTTCGACCCGATAACGTTACCTATGGATTGAAATTATGAAATTTTGCTTGCACGGGGGAAATCTATGAACTCATAGATAACTCAATCAGCTCGTCGTTTGCTTTGTTCTAGTAAAAGAATTAATGAAAAAAGTTTGAATTTGTCTCGGTAGTTCTTTATTCTTTTAAAAGAAATGAAGAATATGAATTAAAAGAAAAAAAGCAAGAAAAATCCACTGGTTTTTTGGCTCTTAAGGCCCGGCACATACGGTCCTTTGAGTGCCGCGTTACAATAACCACATGAAAACTTCAAGAACAAACTTAACTTCGCTTACACATTTTACTTGTGGTTGTTGTTTTGTTATAGAAACAGAACTTAAAGGCCTGGGTACATAAGCAGCCTCGTTGCCTGGCTTCATTGCCTTGCTTCATTTCTGACATAATAAAAATAAAAGAATAAAGAAGACCGAGCCAATTTTGAAGTAGGTTGCCCGTTTCTTCTTTATTCCAATGATGTAAATAAACAAGATGGGAAAAGTATATTTTCAATGTATAGTAGCAATGGAAATGTCCCATCTTGTTATATTTTATGTCTTTGGAAATAAAAACTTAGGTTGCGAAAATTTTTGCGAAAGTTCACGAGACGGAAATTTTTTTATGGAGTGGAGTGCAGTTGGAGTCCATGTCGAAAGCTGAACTAGTCAAGGAAAGGCAACATAAAAAACCTTTAGGATGATGAAGCAAAATCAAATGCGCTTGGATTAATTGGAAAACGGAGAAAGTAAACCCAAATGTAATTGAATTTAATGGAAACTTTTTTATTTTTTGTTTATATAATAAAGTTCTTTGTATTATTGTTTTACACAAATAATAAATGCATTTTATATATTCTGGGATATTTCGTAATGGCTTGCATTTTTATTGCATCTTTAGACTGACTAAAAATGCAATCCGAAGAGTGCCTTTAAATTCAATCCAAAACACTACATCAATAGCTGTGATTTGGATCGAAAATGGAGTACATCCTAGCTGTGGAAGCAAAATGGAGTGCATCCTAGCTGCGCGCTCCCTTGTAAAATTCATAAGTGAATTCATAGAAAGAGATATACTCCAACGGTACTTGTACTGTACACTTGTAGTGATTAAACTGCATCCGCGGATGCAAACTTTTTGCTGGGATGTTCCAGAACTGCAAGAAGTACTAATTTTTACCATTTTTCCCGATAACATAAAGGAAAAAATGCTATCGTAGTAAAAAATAGTAGCTTCATGCAGGTTCTGGAACAAAGTAAAGATTCTGTTAAGTAGAGAATGTACGAAAACTGTTATTCTCAGAAATGCATTGGAATATTGACAAGCAACAAACTTAAACTCGCATGCGAAAACATTTATTTTTGTTTTTATTAAATAAAGAAACAAATTTTAACCACAAATCACGAATACTCTCGAAATGTCGCAAAATTTTATGTTGCCTGGTCTGGGAAGGCGTCTGGGAAGGCGTGTGCATACCATTGCACCCTTCGTTTTGCTATAAAACGCATTTTACATTTAACATATTTTATAAAACATGCATCATTTAAGTTGTCAATTCCATACAATATCTTTCGAATAAATGACATAAACTCCCAAAACACCTGTTTTAAGTGCAAGTGTAAAATGGGTTTAACCCTTATGATTTAAATTAAACATGTTTTAAAAGAAATAAATCGCCATTGCTTTTAAATGTCATGCGCCTCCGTGTAAAGGTGCCATAAGAAATATTTATAATAAAAATTTATCTTATCACGGAACTTTTGAAGATACAGACAAACACCTCGATGATAACAGCTATGTAATCAATTTTGGATCAATCACTCCTCATTTTGGAGAATGAATGCACTGTAAATGCGCTTCCAAAACGAGTGGGAATATAAATTCCAAATTAATAAATTTTTTAATACATATTTATGTATGTTTGCAAAAAACCGAATTGTTTACACTTTAAACGAAATTTAACACTTAAATTATGTCAACAACAATATTTTGCAGTATCCGTTCGCCCCAAACGACACCAACAATATGAGAGGGTAATATTCAAATTAAACGAAATACAACTACTATCCAAATGAGACTCCAAGCGTCAGCAGAAATATCCAAAACGAAATAAAACAACAAAGGCTTATAAAAAACAACAACTATCGCCTCAAAGTTTGAGAGAAATTTTTCAAATCGCAATATGAGCGCCATTGACTGGAACGTTGCAAGAGGGACGACGACAATTAGTAGCACAACAAACATCGACATTTAATCAGTCGGTTTGGACGCGCTCTTTATTTCGTTCGGTTACAATGTTGTTGATTGACTGTGTCTCGCGATTTGTCTATGTTTTGTTTTAAAGATCGGTATTGTGAATTAGTCATTTCTCGTTATTTGCTTTGTTTTAATGCTACCGCCATTCATACATAAATCAATTCGTATCGCAGAGATTTATACGAAAAAGTGGTGTCTTTCCATCATCAGTGAATGTTTTTTGAAATATACAAGTGGAGATACAAATGTTTATATGTGAAAAACGTGGTTTCAGTGATTCTCAAATATTAATTGGGCGATAGTCACGAGAGGCCTTTGCAAAAATTGTAATCGGATAATGTTTCCATATTTTTTAGATTAGTCAAATGGTTCGTGCACACAGTCGCGCAGTTTTTTTTCAGTAGCAGTATTTATTTAGGCTTCGTTCCATTGTTTTTAATAGCAAAACTAATAAAAGATTGTCGTGCTGTGTGCCGGCATAAGCTCATATAATGCGGATTAAGTTTATTATCAGAGATATGGCAAGTTTACATTAAAGCTTTTTGCCGGATTAACCTTCTGTATGAGGATTTATATGAATTTTCAATTCCAATCCTCAACTTAATTAACTAAATCCAGTTATATGTAAACGTACAGTAAGATAGGACACATCAATGTAACTATACATCGCTAGGTGGCGTTGGAATTTAACAAAAATGGTCTGTTCCAGAACCTGCAGGAGTCTACTATTTTGCAATTTTTACCTTATTAATTTGACAGAAATATAAAAAATAGTATATTCTGATTCTGGAACAGAGCAAATATGTGTGCCTGGTTACTAGCAAGTTTTTGCAAGAAGAAATTTTCTCAGTAAAGAACTGTCAAGAAATTGTGTTAACAACAACATTCTCTGACATTTTTTACAAATTGTTACAATTTTTTGGGTAACCAGATAAACCTAATGTTATGGAACCTAGATCTATTTAACAGGTCACGTAAAGAGCATAAATACAACTCTGATTTGACCGAAAATTCTTCTTATAATTTCATCATGTATGGAACGATATTGCGCTTTGAATTGAAAAAAAAAAACAGAAGAATGAGGTAAAAAAGAAAATAGACGGAGAATAGCAAAAAGATATATAGAAATTTGAGACTTCACTAGAGTTGGGTAGTACCGCAAATATTTCCTTTGTAATTTTTTTCATTTGACATTTATTTCCTTTATAATTTTTTTATTTCACATTTTCATAGAACAAGAATTGATACCCAGAACTATGAAAACGCATGAAAACATAAAAAACGGTAAATTGAAAGATTAATTTAATTATATCGGTCCGGGAAGTATTTAGAACGACAGAAAATGAACATTGTGTCGGAACCTATTTGGTACTACACCTGTCCAACCCTATATTCCATACAATTTTCGTTGGGCATTTTAATAAATTCAAATAATGTAAACAAAATGTAATGGACTTTCACATTAATCTGGTGCCGACGAAGAGGACAAAGATTTAAATACATAAAGATTGGAAAACTCAATTGTCAAAGACATAAAATGGTAAAGATTGGACATAGTGCATAATGCAGAGGGTGTCTGTGTATAACAGATAACTAACAGAACACGACGGCAACAAAAACAAGTATAGCATAAATTCATGTCACCATATTGTAAATTAACATTATGATATACCCCCGGCGCCATCTGTCGATGTATAGTGGCAATGTAAATGTCCCATCTTGTTATGTTATATATCTTTGCAATTGTTAACATTTGTCAATAGATGGAGTTAAGCTCTGTTGTTACGATATCATAACAACATTCTGTTAAGTAGTTAACCATTTCAGGCGTTTTTAACCGCCAAGTTCATATTCAATGAACTGGAAACTGCTATGGAATGCAATCCTGAGTCCAACTTTTTGCTTTCCTACAATTTGTATAAGCCGAATTGCGCTTTAATGGGGTTTTTATCATTAACATACCCCTGTTGTTGGTAAAATGTTTCTATACTTTGTTTCATAAACATTTGTGCATTATGCATCTTTTCCAGTCTTTACAGTTCTATGTCTTTGATTTATGACAGTGTGTTAGTATGTTTGTATGCACGCATGCTACCCCTGCAAACATTTTCTATCGCCTAAGGAAAATTCGCGATTCTCCTGGGAGATTATTTTGTCGCAGGCGATATCGCCTAAAAATCTTCCGTGTATCACCAACCTAAAGTATGTAAGTGTTTATGCAATGCGAATCGCGACAAAGATTCGCTGACGGAAGATCTTAAGAAGAAGAAAATATAAAAAAAAAATTAAAGGAAATTTATTTTTCATTCTTCTTTGTTTTTTGTTTCTTTAATTTGTTGTCTTTGATTTTTACCCTTTTTGTTTTCTTTTCTGATTTGTTATAATTTTTAATTATTCCTTATCTTATATTACTAGGCGTTTACACCAGACAGTTTTTATTCAAATACAACTCTGATTTACTAACACATATATACATTTGTCGTTTGTCTCACAGCTGTCTATCAATTTTTCACAGACAGTAATGAAGACAAATTTTTGGCATTTTTGTAAAAATAAGTGCGATAATAATTGAAATAAGTTGAAAACAAAAGAGCATGAACAAGAACTGTTTTTGCAGTTGTCGGGACGCTTACGTCACACAGGCAAATTTTGGGATTTTGACAATCAATACATGAAGCCAACTGTCCTGTCATGTGTAATCGCAGTGTTACTTTTATACTGGTTCCATTCACTTTCTTCATTTAACTTGACAAAACCGCACATATTTGCGTTTGTCAATACTAATAATATTATACATACGTGCCATTTGTATAAAAGTTATGTAGAATATGTATGTATATGAGAATTATATGGAACCAAATCAACAATTTTAGTGATCGGGGTTCGGAAGAATAATATATTATTCGCCTGCACTAAGAACAAGCGAAACATAATACAAATTCGCGGAAAGATCGCCGAGATGCAAAGCAGAAGATTCGTTGTAGCGATTGATAATAAACAATAATTGCAGAGAATCGTCTACGAATGGCAAATTACTCGCGTGGGTGAATTTTATATAAAAATTCGCTAAAAGATCGCCGAAAGGAAGCGCAGAAGAATAATCTGATCAAAAAATCGTCCAAAATCTTCCAACTGTTTGCAGGGACAAAACAAAAACAAATCAAAACATATGCTCTCTCTTGTACGCTCTTTCTTTGCGTTCGGGTCGTGTGTGTGTAAATTGCCGAAAAACGTCGTAACTAGCGATAACCGTCTGTTCGGCAATGCCTTAATCCCCTCCACGGTATATGTAAATGATGCGAGATTAATACTAGATACAAAGTTTTCGTTTGAAGTTTTCATGTGGTTGTTATTGACGTGTGGTGCGACTCACAACGGACCGATTGTTCTGCTGCCTTAATTGTCTATACAAAATCGTAGTTTGTAAAAATCAGATAAAAGTTTCGTTCCAGAACTAAAAAGTTTTTTAGTTCATTATGCAACTTTTTTGAGCAAAAATGGTGCTGAAAAGCTTTCTCTTTAGAAACTATTTGCACGACAAATTTGGGCGAGTAAAAATGTGCAACATGTTTGTCGGCTTCTGATTGGCTCACACGCCGACTTTGACATCTGTTCCAGTTTTTTGACGTTTCTTCCAGTTTTCCGTTCCCGTACTTTTTGGAAAAATTTGTACGTGGAACTCATTTTCGACGGTTTGCTCTTTTGAGACTTTTACCATTAAAACAGTACGGGAACGAAGCTAAAGATTAAAACTGTTAGTGAAAAAGATTGATTTTTAGGATAAATTGTCCTGTGTTACCCCCCCAAGTTACCAACCTTTAAGGCCAAAACTCAATCAGCTCGTCGCTTGTTTTGTTCGCTTTCTAAATAAATTATATACCTTGTATAAATTATCTTCACGAAGTCGCTTATTTTTAAATATCACACATCAAAGCATAAAATTGTTTATCCCTGCGATCATATGTTTGGGTAAACAAAAAACATATGTTACACGTGCCACTGGGGCATCAAAGTTTTCATGGGCCCTATATATAGCTATAGCTAAGATTAAAATCCGACCCGATTTTCAAAATTTTTTGTAGGATTACTTGTTTAGCCTCAGAAATGAACTGGTAAAATTTTCTCATCGATTGGACAATAATAGCTCATTTAGACTAGCCATAAATCCTCGACTGGATTTAATAATTCCAGTACAAATCTCATTGCATTTAGATATACATTTTGGAGGATTTAAATGGCAGTCAGCTGATTTTTGTTCTTAGCACAATTACCAAGGTAGATGCATCAGCCCATCTGATCGAATTTGAAACGTCAAAAGAATTTTTTGTAAATTGAATTCGTCCCAAAACACATACGTCAAATTACAAATTTATTGTTTAATACTGAAAATGTTACCACATTATGCTACTAATGCTAACTAAAGAGAAAATAAAGAATTATTCTATCGCAGTTTGCCCATCTAAAATAAATAAACTAATTATTTTATCGTTTAGACATTGTAAATATTAGTCTTGGTTGATTAAAATCAACTTTGTACATCAAAACAAATTTAATTTTTCCGCCTTGTGTAAAAATTTTGACATTTTATATTATTTTTAGTGTAGCAATTCACCGATGCATCTACCTTGTTTCTTGTGCCAGCTTGCAACTTTTTGTATTTTCCAGCAACATGTTGCAAAAAACAGAGTTGTATACGAGGATTTATGCCAGATTTAAAATAAATCCACTCAATACGAAGATTTATTTTTGTATGGGAAATCTGGTAGATTTTGGCTGGATTTAGCAAATAAAACCTGATAATGTGCTAAATCCGGCTAATGATGTCATATCTAAATGGGCTATAAATGTGACCTTTAGAGCAATTTCGCGAAAATTGACCTTTGGCCCCATACAAATTACTTTGAAAACTTTGAGGCCCCAGTGGCACGTGTTAACATATTCCGATTGTGCTCAAACTTTGGCAATCTTAAAATCTAACAAAATAAAACACTTTAGGGGTGCCGCCTAAAAAATCAGACATCGGTTTTTTCCCTTTGAGTTCAAACCAGTATACCATACACTTATAACATGGTTAAGTGATTATCTCGATTTATTTGACATATATTGTATGAAAATGACAATTTAAATCGACAGGCAAAAAGCTCTAATGCAAACGCCGCTTTATTGTTATAATACTCGTAAGCTCTTGTGTAACTGGCTTCCTGGAAATTTATTTATATTTTTCAATCTATTATTTCTTCTGCTCTTCCTATCTCTTCCTTTTACTCTCTTCTTTTATTTCCAAAGATTAGACTTTTTTGGCTAATATTCATTTTTTTAATTATCAAAGTTTATAAAAAAGTATATGTGCCTATAGGCATTGTTGTCTCTTGTTATTACAAGTCTTCTTGAGTTATTCTTAAACACCAATATTCGCGTTTAAGAAGTTCGCTAATTTTTGTTAGTGTGAAAAGGAGAGAGAGAAAAGAACAGAAGAAAAATAAAAGTGCCTTACACAAGTGTTTTAAACGTGATATTCAACAGAATTATTGTTTGGGTGTT
The DNA here is from genome assembly GCF_047663935.1 of Musca autumnalis. Classification (NCBI taxonomy): domain Eukaryota; kingdom Metazoa; phylum Arthropoda; class Insecta; order Diptera; family Muscidae; genus Musca; species Musca autumnalis. The sequence continues at coordinate 118,679,292 of NW_027411644.1, read as the reverse complement.
CCGCCGGTTAAAAGTTATGATTCAAAACAAAAAACCAGAAAAACTATGTTTATAACTAAAACAGCAAGCAATTAAAAAAGTCTGATTAAAAACACATTTCTTTACAATGGATAACATACAAATATATCGTCGTCTTGTGTGTAATTCAAATCCTCCCCAGACATTGGATGATGAATCCGCCATTAGCTACGACTTTATTGTGGTATATTTGACACCAAAAATTTCTCGTGAAAATTCCGACAAATGGCTAATGCACGATTTACTTAAGGATTTTGTGATATTCGAGCAAACTCTACTAACAACAAATGAACTGACAAGTAATAATAATAGAAATCATAAATATAGCAATCTCCACACCCAAAGTTATCATGTTTTCTCTGTATTTTATATATATTTCAGATGAACGCAAGAAATCATCACTACCCACTATACCCACCATCAATTATACGGTGGGCAATCGTGACACCTTAACATCGGTTGCCGCCCGTTTCGATACGACACCATCTGAGTTGACACATTTGAATCGTTTAAACAGTTCTTTCATTTATCCCGGACAACAGCTGTTGGTACCGGACAAGAGTGCCAAGGATAATGTATCGACCAGTTCAGCTGATGATAAAGCAGGTGGTTCAAATGCTTCCGGCAAATCGAGTCCAGTTGAACGTAAATTATCTGTTGAAGAACAAAATGATGCAGATGGTAAGTTTTTATTTACTGTTTTATGAAACAAAAAATTAAAATAAAATGTAATTATAATGAAGTATTTTACGTTACTTAGAAGAATATATATACAATTTAAAAAGGGTATTTAAAATTAATGTCTAGTAGTCTCAATAGGGTTAATGGATTTAAATTTTAATTTTAAAATTGTAACATTTGTCAAGTCCAAATTTCTAAAAAATATGTGTAAGGACTAGGGTTTGAGAATTCTCTACTTTTTTCATTCCCGAAAAAACGGGAAAATTTTCTTATTGGTTTATTTTGAAATATGTATAAGTAGCATAGAAAAAGTGGTAAAATTTTAAAGGGGACCGGAACAAAATTTTTTGGGATATGAACACTGGATGGGAAACTTTCATTGTGATCTTAGAAACTTTAAACGCGTGTTTCATTTTTTGAAGTCGGTGTTCACTATAGCTCGAAAACGACTGTATCGATCATTATATTTTTTGTAAGCTTATTAAGTACACGAAAATATTGTCTTTAAACGATGGACTTTTTTAAATGTTTTGACGGCTCTGGGATTTCATTATAATATGACGACCCGATTGAGTATTATCCTTAAAGGCCAGAACAGAATCAATCGTCGCTTGCTTTGCTTGCTTCCCAAATGTCAAATTATAAAGGAATGTCAGAGCCTCCTAAAGGGGAACGCGGTCGCATTTGCAAAGAGGCTCTGGCATTCCTTTATAATTTGACATTTGGGGAAGCAAGCAAAGCAAGCGACGATTGATTCTGTTCTGGCCTTAAGAACTTTCTCTTGGTTGGTGACAATGACAAAAGTCGGACATCAAATCTCTCTCTGTAATTCGAATTATTCTATTTGTAATTCGAATTATTTTATTTGTAATTCGAATCGTTTTATTTGTAATTCGAATTATTCCATTTGTAATTCGAATAATTTTGAATTTGAAAACATCAAAATACCTGTGGAAAGTATAAGGTAAAATGGACCCACAGTGCAGTATTTTGAAACGACCTACAACAGTAGTATAGCATTGGAATGACTTCATTTTTACTAAATGGATAGATATTTCCCTCTGCTATCATAAAAAATCTCAAAAATTTGCAAAATCCAATAAAAACCCTTTAAATATGGAAATTAACCCCGTTCTGAAAAAGCTGGAATACCGAATTTTTGCGTAGTAATGAATACCAAGCAAAGAAGTATGCAAGACATACCCACTGACATAATTAGGAAACATTTAATAGTCATTATTCTGAAAGTCAGTAAAAGGGATCCAGAAAGCTCAAACAAGTTCAACTTCCACAATTCCAAAGGCCAGATCACGACATGTTAATCTTATTTGTGTAAATTTCTAATATAATAGAACAACACTAAACTAATAAAAGTGGGGTACACACGATCAGTTTTTACAGTCAGTTTTGCTCAAATAATCGTTTGCTTGCCAGTGTGGCCGCTTTTTGTGGTTGCTGGACAGTTTGACATTTGCCGATATTTCCGAAAAATCGTCAGTCAAAACTGATCGTGTGTACCCCGCTTAAGTTCATTAAAGCTTCAATGAATGTCCAAAGTGGATAAACAACTTATCGAGGAACACTTCTTTGGTAATTCCCCAAGAAATTATAGATTTGGTAATTTTTGCAATACAGTCATTGTCGCATCCAAGTAGTAGGTAATTCTTATTTTTGGCCGTATTTATTATAAATCGTAAATAAAGTTTGCACATTTTGACGAAATATTGTTTTGAGGACCAATAGCAAGATGTTTACACAAAAAACCATATAGTTTTTACATAATTTGTTGCCATAAACGAACAATTAATATGAACATTTGTGCAATGTTGGCCTTTGCAATACATTTGTTGTCTAACTGTATATAGAACGAAAAATTTGGGATAGGAGCTAAGTCAGATTGCCGCACAAGATACACCCGATGATCACTGAAATATGTAGTGTACCCAGCAAAATTTATTTGAAGTTGTTCTATGTGAAGTAGTGATTGAATAGCTTTTTTAGAAGCAGTCCACGCAGAGTCATGAAAAATGCGTTCCGTTCTTCACATTTTGACAATCCCCGATTTGAATCCATTTCATAAAATTTCACGTTTTAGCAATGCTTACATTTATAATAAATTTTTGCAAATAAAATTCTTAACAACACAAGAAACAATTTATTTTATTGTATTTTAATTACTCAGCAAAATGTTTGTATCCAAACAGATAATCATAGGTACAAGAAATGTCAGACTGCATATTTGTTTGTAGCCAAAAAAGTAGTTGAATCATGAGTGCAAGTGACTATACTATGTCTTTTTACGTGAATGAAGTCATGATTTTTACAAGGGCATGGTGCAGTGAAGATACTGTCTAATTTGCTTCTTAAGTACACATTTTGCATTAGTTCTTTGTAGTGAATAAATATACATTCCATGGAATGTATTTTGAATTGATTTTTCGATTGATTTAAAAATTGATTCGCAAGCATGCATTTTGAAGTTATGGGAGAAGTTAGCATCTATTAAGGGAGGATTTTCACTGATTTGAGACGTCAGTAGTGCAGTTCTCTAACTCCTTTTTTGAGTTACCGACAAATGTAGGTAAAATTAAAACGCAAAATTATGAATGAAAAGTTCAAATAAAAGTTGACAACACTGCTGCTGTCGGTAGAACTTTACGACTACTTTTTTTGGTCGCTAACTTACCGAAAAATTTCGTTAATTACCGAATTTATAAGCATTTTAATTTTACCGATTTTTGTCGGTAACTCAAAAAATGTCTTAGAGAATCGCACATTTGGAAAAACATTTAAAAGAGTTGTGGTAACTTCTAATTAATATTTATGGCCTCTTTCTCTAGTTTCGTTTAAATTACTACCAAACTCATGTTTTTGTAGAACATTCTTGTTTGAAAAAACAGTAGTTTGATAATAGTTCAATAGTCTTAATGAAATTGAAATATAATGAATATAAAACAATGGAATATTTCAAATAAATCATTTTAAAAAGCGACTGAGCGCAGTTAGCTTTTATTACTCAAAAATACCCAAAAACATCTTAAAACGCTTCTTGCATAGAGTCATGCAAAATAGGTGATAAAGATCTAAAATTGATTGCATCCTAGCTGCACCATGCCCTTGTAAAAATCATGACTTCATTCACGTAAAAAGACATAGTCACTTGCACTCATGATTCAACTACTTTTTTGCCTACAAACAAATATGCAGTCTGACATTTCTTGTACCTATGATTATCTGTTTGGATACAAACATTTTGCTGAGTAATTAAAATACCATAAAATAAATTGTTTCTTGTGTTGTAAAGAATTTTATTTGCAAAAAGTTATTATAAATGTAAGCATTGCTAAAACGTGAAATTTTATGAAATGGATTCAAATCGGAGATTGTCAAAATGTGAAGAACGGAACGCATTTTTCATGACTCTGCGTGGACTGCTTCTAAAAAAGCTAATTCAATCACTACTTCACATAGAACAACTTCAAATAAATTTTGCTGGGTTGCACTCATGATTCAGCTACTTCTTTGGCTACAAACATTTTGCTGGGATTATTAGCGTTCCGCTTAATATAAAGTTAAAAGTTATAATTCAATTTCAGGGAGGACCTTCTTGGCATTAACTTTCAATATGAAATTTATATTTCTAATGCCTCCAAATTGGTTTATTTTGCGTTTTCAAATCCATTGGATATAGACATATGGCCCATAGACTCCGGAATGTTCTCATCTGTTTTGTTGAAAAAAAGCTTTACAACAGAGGCCGTATTATGTGGTTTTGCTGCTTGAGTGATTTAACTGAAGTCACTCAAACATTAAACATTAAACACAAACAAAATTGCAAACATTTGTTCGGCGATAAATGTGTTTAGTTGTATTTTCACCTAAACTACATGAAGATGCAAAAAAATTATGCAAAGTATCAATTCATTTGTTAGAAAACCACATTATTTGTTTCCGAAGTCGAGTGACTTGACCACGCAAGCACAAAATCTGTGGTGGAATTCTGTAACTCATTTTTCGAGTTACCGACAAATATCGGTAAAATTAAAATGCTTATAATTTTGGTAATTAACGAAATTTTTCGGTAAGTTAACAACCGAAATAAAGCTGTTGCTAAATTCTACCGATAGCAACAGTGCAGTCAACTTTCATTGATACTTTTCATTCATAATTTTGCGTTTTAATGTTACCGATTTTTGTCGGTAACTCAAAAAATGAGTTGCAGAATTCCAGCTGAACGCGAAAAAACTTTTTGCGCGACATCTGATGGATGCGAAAATTAAAGCTTCCGTTGTCTATTTCTTTATTCGTTGTCTTTTTCTTTACTTGCTGATGGTAACGAAATCTTTGATCAACGCCATCAGCGCCACCTGTTGTTTAATTTGCCAACAAATGTTATCACTTAACAGCTGTTTGAATTGCTGGTTAGGTGTAAAATATGGCAACACTTTACATCCCCCTAAGAATGACATTTCTGTCATATGAAATGTTGGTCAGCTGTTGTTTGTTGAAGTGCTCTTGTATTTTTATTCCAAATAACACAACGAAAAAAGAAAAGTGCCACTCGAAATAAAATTCTAAACAAATAGTTTTGTTTACATTACTTCAACTTTCTATATGTATTAAAAAACGCATTTATTGGCTGTGTAAAAAATTAACAAAGAGCAAAAATAGATTGAAAACATTGAAATATTTTATTTGTTGTTAAAAAAACACATTACATTGACAAATAACATCAAATAAAATTCACAACAATGCATACAGCTGTATTTTGGCGTAATGGAGGTGATTTATTCATATGTTTCATTGGAGTTTTTGTTATTATTTCTTTTATATGTATTTACTTTAATTAAGAAATGTTGGAGTATCAAGGAGAATATTAATATTGATGATGATGTTTGGATTGTTGTGACTCTGTTGATTTGGTCTTAACAATGGTAACAAACGATTCACTCACATGGTTAGTTGTCGGTCCAAAAAAGTGTCATCAATGAAAGTTTGCAGTATTGAAAGGATGTATCCCGACTTTTCTCCACTGTTAAGTGTGGTGGTCTACGTCAATAAAGTAGCGAGTGCTACTTATAAAGCTTTATCTTAAATTAAGTAAACAAAGCAGGCTAAACGTCTGACTGATTTTATGACGGTCACATTTTTCTTTGTCAGAGGAGATAAAAATTTGCACAAAATTCTAATCAAATTGTCAGTTATTTCGTTTTCCAACTAACTACAAAGTAAAAAAAAATAAAAACTAAACACACCGGTTTGACTCTTATCAATATTGACCTATTTTCGATTTGCCCTTTATTTTAAACGCCGCTTTTCACGCGTTGTGGGAGCCCAAAACAAGCATTGTGAGGTGTTGTTAAATCCATTAATAAACATTTATTTTAACAACTTGCCATGGCACGTTTGGCTTTTGGTAAAAAGGAACTTTATTTTACTTTTGTTTTTGTATTTTCCACCATTTTACCCACATCTATTTTGAAACCATCATTGTACGTAGCGTAATCATTCATTGGATATCAAAATAAATTGTTATCGTGTGACGTTAAAGAACTATGACTAGTATTCGCTAAGAATCGATGAATTTACCATGACAACGTAATATTTTAATGTGTGAATTGCAGCACTCACTACATGCCCATACCCATAAAAGGTTTATAATTCCGTCATTGATTGGACGTATTAAAAACATTCTAGATATGGTTCAATGATTAATTACAATCTCCGTTTGTATGCAAAAGATGAGGTATTCAAATCTCCGACAAGATAACATAACATTTTTCTCAGCGGTGGTTAAACCCATCTACTTAATGTTCACCATGTTTCTTGAGTAGTTCAGCTACCCGGCAAGAAGATGCAGTTCAATAATGCAGTAACCAATAATCTGCCCTGCATCCTTTGCCTGCAAGTATTTTGCTTGAGTGCATTAAATCCATCGTGGTGCAGTAATAAGCACGTCCGCCTTGCACTCACTCAGAAGGTCTGCGGTTCAATCCCCGACCGGAACATCCAATTTTTTCGGCGGTGGCATATTCCCGCAGAGTAATGGTGGTTTGCATTTACACGCCGCTCGGACTCGGCGATAAAATGTAGGTCACATATCATTGAGCCAATATGAATCGGCATGCATTCATTGATATGATAGATGTCTGCCTTGTCCCTTCGGGGATGTTGTGAAAAACTTACGTTTTTATGTACAAGAAATAGTTCATATTTAATTTTGAAATTTTGACATCCACCAACAATAAATGTCCAAATATAAATGCTTATCTTATCTAAGAAATAAACAAATAAACAAAAAAATATTATGTATATGTATTTCAACTTTCATAAAAATAGAAGAATGCCTTCATATGATGCATTGGGCATTTTTTATAATTAAAAGATAAAAAGTACAAAAAACAATTAACGCTTTTAATTCCATAGAATTGTTTTCTAAAATCCACCTACTTCTCCCCTCTCATTACAGATATCTTGGATAGTTTACGTCCAGGTTCTCCCAAGCCAGGTCATATCGAACGTGTTGATCCTGCTGGGCGTGCCGATGGCGGCAATGATCCAGTTATTACACAACGTTTCCTTAAAATCAATGTACGTCACATAACCGATGGACAGGGTGTTGTGGGTGGCGTTTTATTGGTAACACCAAATGCTGTTATGTTCGATCCCAATGTCTCCGATCCATTGGTAATTGAGCATGGTCCAGAAAGCTATGGTGTTATAGCACCAATGGAATTGTGCGTAAATGCTGCCATATTTCATGATATTGCTCATATGCGAGTATCGGGTGGAGTCACTGTCGACTCTGATGCAACAGAAAAACCTGAAATTTATTATCCGAAATCAGTATTAGATGCCCAAAAGGCCAAAGAGGGTGGAGAAGAGGGAGCAGAAGATGCCGTAGACGGCAGCAAACAACAAACGAAGGAAGATAATGAAAAAGACAAAAATGATGAGGAACAAGAAAAGGTTAAAACTGATGACCAAGAGTCCATTTGTTCAGAGGTAGTAGTAGTAAATATTTCATCAAATAAGTTATTAAATTGATTTGATTTCTCATTTCTAATCTACAGAAGCATGATGAAAAATCTATGGAAGCCAAAGAAAGTTCGAAGACTGATGGTGATGGCGCCAGTACTGGTACCAATGAAACCGAGGACGATGAAGCCAAAAAAAATCTCGACGTTAGCGATTCTCGTACCACCTTAGAAGAGAGACGCAAAAGTCTATTGGATCATCACTGGGCAATACCCAGTAAAGATAGGTATGTTAACATGTTTGAGTATGTATTTTTCATTTGTTATGGATTATTGTTATCAACATCAATGAAAAATGTGGTTTGGTTTTGTTATTATCAATTTATTTCAAAGTTTTCATTGTTTCATTTTTATTTTTTGTTTGTCGCTTTTTATTTACGATTATTGGAAATTATTTTATAACATGTCGAAATTTAATTTCCTATACCCTGCTGTTATATATTTAGTAAAAGAAATTGTAAAATATAAATTTCTATGAAGTGTACGATTTCATTTGAAATGCGTCAACTATTTATGTACTCTCACGCTTTGGTTTTCTATCTTCATCAAGTTTGTATTTAGGATTATGTTTCTTGTATCGCCAACCTAATATTTATCATAACGAATGCGGACATTTGAAATAAATTTGTTGTGGACTGACATAGTGAAGCGGTTCCAATTTTGGGAGTCATTCCTTTCGAAAGTTGTCGCCTCAACCTACCATTAGCTGGTCACAGTAGGATTTTTTGTGTCATCATGGAATTACTGACGAAATGCAATTCTACAAATTTATGAGGGCTTTATCGAAGTAGTAATGCATCTTATATTTTGATTCAAGGGGATTAATTGAACTTATTGAGTCTAGGATGTGCAGCCCTATAGCCACAAAGATCTAATCCTGTAATGACTAGAAATAACCACTACAGCAGTTTTGTTTTCGGATTTATGAAAAGGGAGAAGGCACCTAGATTTTTAGCCAGATTTACTTCGATACCTTGCAACCAGGTCCGTCCTGTCGAGGATGATCATTTTTCAAGCTGTATAAACCCTAAAGGCTGAGGGTATAAAAATGACCATTTGCTTAGTAACCTACTAAACGTGCTGTGCACTTCATACGTACCTGTGCTGCATAAAGAACTTATGCGTAGGTTTGTAGGGTTGAAAATTCGGTCCTAAAAATATTCCATTCTGGCTGAATCCTAGGCATACTTCATAGATCATAAATACTCTCATCCTTTCCTGTGCCGATGTGCGTATGCTAAAAACGTAACGTATTCAACCAATCTAACATTAAATCTCCCACTTTATGAAATCGCATACGTTTATATTTATAAGTTTAAAATTTATAATTATGTGTTTATTTGAGTATTAACTGTTATTACATTTTTGTTTTGTTTATTTTTTATTTATTTTTTTAATACACCAACATCGCCATTATTCTGCACTGTATATATTCTATATTTGTTGTCAAAAAAACTTACTGCACCCTGTAAATGACTATATATAAACAAATACACACAAACACGCCCATCTATATATGTATGTATGTCATCCTGATGCTTCAAAATGCTGTGGTTATTTTGGGGACGCTTATATGAAATTTCATCATCAACATCATTTTGTTACACCACAATATATCTATGTATATTCAATACAATGCCACCACAACTATAGACTATGTTTATCTAATTCCCGAAGATCATCGGAAGACGAAGGAGACAATGAATCAAATACCACAGCTGATAGTGGCGCTCGTGGTCAGGAACCACACTCGGCCACATCTTCAATCAGCGGAATTATGGCCAATTTAGCCGGTGGTGTAGTAAATCCCGCCGATTTGGAACAATTGGAACAGTTATCGAAGCAATCATGTTATGATTCTGGCATTGATATACGTGATCCCATACCAAATGTTCAACCCATACCAAAGAAAACAGTATATAGTGATGCCGATATTGTATTAAGTTCTGACTGGGTACCACCAAAGCAAATATCATCGATAACCCCACTGGGCGAATCACCACCACGTACCAGTGGCCTAGATGCCGGTGCAGTAGCCGGTACTCGCAAAAAGACAACGAGCGTAAGTTTCAGCGTAGATGATAACAATGAAAATCAAGCAGCAGCGGCGGCCCAAGCTCAAAATCAAGCCGATAAAAATGCAGCAGAAAAGAAAAATAAGGTTCGATATAATTTGTTGAATACTATTTGTGAGAAAAAATATTTATATTTTATGGTTTTCTTTATAGATGTTGAAACGTTTGTCTTATCCCTTGACATGGGTTGAAGGTCTTACTGGTGATGGTGCTGCTCCAACATCAGGAGGCAGTGTGGGCAAGTCACAAGATAATGAGTCGGCACCTAACACTGGAGACTCGAATCAAAGTGTATTCTCAAAAGTATTCTCAAGGTAGGTAAAATAGATGCATTTTTATTAAAACAACCAAAAAATAAGATACAAATCATTGTTATTTTATTTAATAATCCTTTTATTTTTATCCTAACTTTCGAAAAAATGCTTTCATCTTTTGGATTCGGCCTTTGAACCAACACCAATTTGTCCATTTCCCATCTTTTTTTTTATTATTTTCTAACAAATTCAAAAAAATATTTTTAATATAATTTCTAACACTACATACACACCACCCACTTTACACCACCACCATTGCATTTTGGTTTTGTTCTTATTTCTCCCCACGTACACTGTATATTTTTGAATTGATAATGTCGCGTTACATGTAAAACGAAACACACCCACACATAATTCATACAACAACAAAAATGTTCAAAACATAACAAAAAATCAGTTCACCCATTACTTTGGTCTCAGAGTTGGGTGGCAATTTATTTTCTAAAACACCGTCCGAAGATTCAAGTGGCTCTCCGGTGCCACCTTTGACACCACATTCTACTCATTCCGAGGGTCATTATTCGACTGGGTAAGAATTCATAATGTGTTAATTTTAGGGTCTGAAATTTATTGTACGTTCATCACTTCCTAGTTGTTTTACCTTTCTTTTAAAAAACTTGTATGTATGCCTTTGTTGAAGAAAAACGTTTGATAAACTTTAAAAATAAATAAAAAACTAAAGAAATCAATGTTAAAACATAATGTTATCCTTTATTAAATATACCCACCAAATGTTTCTTTCTTAAAGCTAGAAGAGCACTGTTTGCCATTGTTTTCTAATGTAACTGAAATTAGGTATCATTTGTTCACATTTTCATTGTCACTTTTTCTACTTCATTGCGATTGCAATCAACTTCTTTTCTCGCCATCATTTGCGGTATCATAATGAAATATTAACTTCTCTGTAAAAAACGAAATAAAGCGATTTTCCATTAAAAATTTTTCCATGTAATATATTAATATATAACTCTAAATCCATCATGCTTTTCATACATTCTTTTTATATATATATATTGTATAACAAACAGCTATGTATATTTTTTGGTGTACCCCTTCCCTCTCTATGATGATTATTAGACATGTTCAAATTTATATCTTTTGTTTTGCTTAATTTAATTTTTGTACTAATACTTTATTTACCATTCATCTAGACGTTCCTCAATTGGCACCTTTATACGTCCACTATCTTCGGAGGGCACTTCATCTACAACAAAATTAAAAGATACCAAACCACAGCCAAAATTGGATTACCGTTCTATGGTTTCAGTAGATGATAAACCTGGTCTATTTGTCAGTGTTGACAGTAAGTATTGAATTTCATTAAGCTACTTTTTCGTTGAAGTTTACTTCTTAGCATAATGTAGTAAAAGTTTTACACAGTTTAGTACAAAATAACAATAGCATTATTAAAAAAAACCATATCTTATTTGTAGCCTCTCACGTTAAAGGTTATTACCTTATAGTTTCCACATTAACATTTCCGATTGTAGAAACATTTTCAGGATACATAAATACAAAGAAATTCAAAGAATAAAAAGAAAAGGAAAATAGGGATAATGTTCTGGAAAAAGTAGAACGCATTTTTTGAGTTATGCCAATCTTCGAGTAAATTAGCGATATGTATATCAGTTTAATTATTTTATTATTTTTCGACCTTTTTGTTTTAATTTCTGAAATATATAAATTACACTGTGCAACATTTTTAAGGTAATCTTGTGCAAACAATTCGAACTGAGGATTTTTTGAAAGTACAGACCCAAACGACAAAAAGGCCTTGTTAGGTTTGTTGTGTCAGAACTGGATTTGACAGCACAAACCCCTACTAGGGTTTTTGTAGTCTAAATATGTACTTTCAAAAAATGCATACTAGAAGTTGTTTGCATTTTCTGTGTTGCATAGTGTTATTCAAGCACGAGGTCGTTCAATTATTAGAATTGTCTTTATCCTTAGTACAAACGGTTTTTATATATACATATATTTCCATAGCATACTTTAAGGCGAATAATTACCAACATTGATTATATTTTATTAATAGTCCGGTCAAAATAGACATGCGTATAAGGGGGAAATAGCAAAAATTCCCACAAAGCTGAATGTTGGTGGAGAGCTAGGGTTGGCCATTAGAAGCAACGTCCTAAAAGTCCCCATCGATCCCATGTGTGCAAAATAAGTTATTCGGGGTCAAAGGTCATTTTTGGAGGCATTATTCAGTTTTTTTAATTTTTCTCAAAAACGGTAATACTTAGCAAAATCCCGCTAGAGTAAAAGTTGTAGATTCAATAATTGTCTACAAGATTGGTCTTTATGATTCTTAAAAAAGACTTACCATTTTCGAGATATCTCGATCTAAAGGTCAAATAAAAAATTAGCCTCGTAAGTACATTATGAGGCGAACCGATTAAAGTAACGACACTATGTGTTAGATACTTCCGTAAGCTTTCAAACGATATCCACTTTACAGTAATCGGTTTAGTAGAACCGGATCTAACCCGGTTTTTAAATTTGGCCTTTCGGGTCGAATAACCGGCGAACCGGATCCGCAACCGTTGAAAAATATACATTTCCGTAATCAGCGCAACAAACCCTACCTTCTGACAAAACTTGAAAAAAATCGGAGAGTTTTCGTTGGGGTCGTTCCCGTTGGGCTTTCGATTATACATGTGGGTTAAATGGGCTATTTTTGCATAAAATGACTCTAACATTGAATAACTCTACTAAACACACTCCGATTTTGTTGGAATTTTTTTTAGAAGATAGCTATAATTTCGCTCTTCAAGAAAATATATATTTTTTGGGGGACAGACCCGATTACTTCGCTTATTTTAGCCGGTTCGTCTGAATATGTGCATATTTCCTTATAAGTGCATAAAAATCATGTGTTTTTTAGAACAGCTATATCTCAAGAATGGTTCCTTCTAAGAAAAAAATTAAAGGGTCAAACTTGTAGATAATTTTTCTGTCTACAATATTTACTTTAGTCACTTTTTGATTAGATCAACCGTTTTCAAAAAATAAATCCGAAAACCTAAAAACCCTTAAATTTTGACCTTTGACCCCGAATAATTTTTTTTGCACACATGGGATCGATGGGGACTTTTAGGACGTTGCTTCTAATGGCAAACCCTAGCTCTCCACAAAAATTCAGCTTTGTGGGAATTTTTGCTATTTCAATGTCTATTTTGACCGGACTATAAGGGCCTTTTTGAAAATTTAGAAAAATATACATTTAGTGAAACACATATAAATATCAAGATGAAATAAATAATAGCTTCATACTTGTCTTTAAATATTCGTTTTTTTGTTTGTACACGATTTGATATGAATTTTTCATTTCCAAATATTTTTACCAAAGCAATATTTATAATTTTTAATTATAATAGTTTAAATAGTGCTGCTGTTTTGTCTTGTATTGAGTATCTTAAAAAATTCACAATTTTTATCACTTTGTCACCACCTCAACACACATTTTCCACATTCCACATATAGTACGGGCACCAAATTTTCCAAATTTCGATATAGTTGGTACGTTGCTATTTACAATTACAAACATATAAATAATCTACATTAAAATAATATAATAAATTAATTATTTAAAATATATAATTCACAACAGAACTTTAAAAACAATTTGGTGTAAATAAATAATGAGATGCCTATGTATATGTGTTCAAATATACTTTATAGTATTCCTCACCCCAAAGTAGTATCCTTCGAAAATAAGAGCTATGTACATAAATAATATAAAAATGTAATTTACTTATGATATTCCTTATTGTACATAATTTTGAGTATTTTATAGCATGCTTGTATAAATAATAACTAGTTTTATATGTTTCTATTAATCGCTTTATTCTATTAATTTTTTTTATAGAACTTATACCAAGACCAGCTCGTGCTTGCCCAGATCCACCATTGTATTTGCGCTTGCGCATGGGCAAACCGATAGGTAAAGCCATACCACTGCCAACATCGGTGATGTCGTATGGCAAAAATAAACTGAGACCAGAGTATTGGTTTAGTGTACCTAAAAATCGGTAAGTTTGTATTTATAATAAAAAAAAACTTTTAGGAACGGGATTAATTGAATAACCATAGTCTATTTTGTGTGATACTGGTAATGCAGCGAGGGGACAATTGACTCCCTCCTATGACATCGCCATGTTAAATTCACCAGTCTAAAGCATTGTGAATAGATTGGGAGGTAACCAGTAAACAATCCGGAACTACTGGGACGTGAAAAATCAAAAGTTTCGTTTGTTTGTCACACACACAAACATTTGATACAAAAACCAAAATGTGTTTTTGTTTGTAAAATGAACGAATGTATCGAAAAAATTGGTTGAAAAAGCTTTACCAGATCATAATTGTAGCTAAAAAACCAATCTTACAAAAATTGTGGAAATCAGATCCGATTTTGATATAGCTATATAGGGCCCAAAATCGGCCAAATATGCATATTAGAGCTATATATGTATATCAAAATCCGATCCGAAAAAAGTGGCTCGCACTAATATCCTTCCATAACACCATCATAGAAGTTACAACGGGAATCATTGTAGTAACAGTTGATTCAGTTCTTGAAAAGTTTCAACACTGTCTTTATTAATCTCAAATATTTATTAAACTTAATACATTTCTTTTATTTTTAGCGTTGACGAATTATACCGCTTCATTAATACCTGGGTTTCACATCTCTATGGAGAATTGGATGAGGAACAAATAAAAACTCGTGGCTTTGAATTAATCCAAGATGACACAGAATGGACACAAAGTGGCACCACAAAGTCGGGAACACGTAGTGGCAGTCAAGAGGGTGAAGTGAGTGATCTTACCCGAGAATCATGGGAGGTAAGTTGACGTTTTGTTTTTCTTCAAATCCATATTGTATGAGGCAACAACGTTATATATAGGCTTACGAAATTCTCTTACAATTACAATTTTCAATAGTTTTATTTTCTAAATATTTTAAATGTCTACTATTTATACTTACTATAAATTACTATATAAAATATTGAAATCTTTTATTTAAGCCGCTTTTCAAAATTTCTAATATTTTTTTCAATAATCTTGAACAAAGGAAGAAAAATTTTTACAAAAAATGGATTGTTTTTTATGAAAATTAATTTTTATTTTACTTTTTTTTCGGATCATTCTTTATATTTGTGTGTATGTTAATCCCCCCACATCAAATAATAATCAGCTAATTAAAGCTCCATTTGCCAAGACCTACAACATTATTAAAACGGCATCACATGCCGCATCTGCTGATTTGGATTTATTGAGCGGCGAGGTTAGGATTGAATTAAAAATTATTATCAAAAAAAAAAAAAAAAACCAAATTTGTTTTGTGTTCAAAAAGACCTAAAACAACAACACCCAACGTATAAATAAATGTGTTATTTTGAGATGTATTTCAAAATTATTATCACAAAAAAAAAACTACAACAAGTACAATTAGATGGTTTTGGAAAATATGTATTTTTTCAATGTTGTTTGGTTGTTTTTGAATTAAAAATTATTACACTTTTTGGTTGTAGAAGTTCTAAAAACAAAAATTAAAATGTGTGGCTAAACACAAAAATTTTAATAGGCCTTTACTTAAGAAAATATTTATTTTATGTGTTTTGAAAAAAAGTAGTGGCATTTTTTCATTTTGTTTTATAAAGGGAAATGTGTAAACAAAATTTATGAGAGTAAATAAAAATTATTCTTATAAGTTTTATGTTATACATTTCTAAATAGATTTATTTTCTTTCTTTATTGCCAAAATCCTATTTTGTTAAATCACTTAAATGCGCCTTCAATAAGCACCAACAGCAAAATATGTTAATTTTAAGTTTTAGCAAAGAAATCGAACAAAACTAACAAATTTATATAAACTTTGCACTTTGTTTCTGCACAATCGTTTCATTTGTCAAAATAATAACATCATTTACATTTCACTTCAAGTCATTGCCCCAAAACATTGCATTCTCGAATGAGTTTTATTTATAAGTGACTTGTTTGTATGCGCGACGTATAACAGCATAGGTCTGTTCGATAACACAAAAATTTGTACAAACTTTTACAAAATGCCGTTCGATAACAAACTTGTTCAGTAAAACAGACATGAGAATTAGTTGCAAGAACTTACAAGTACTTTTTACTTGCGAGGTTATCGAACAGACCTCATGTCTTGCATTCTTGTAACTTGACATAAATTTTATTCGTTATATATAAATAAGTGTATATTTTTGGATTGTACATGCACTTGAATTCATAATTTCTTTACATTTTTAACATAAATGATTTATTTGAAATAGTTTATGAAAAAGGGTTCATTATTCATTTGGTTATTGTGGAATGCAAATTCAATTTGTATTCATAGGTATTTAGTCCACTTCTTAAGAATTTCTCTTTAGAATGTCACATTTTTTACTATTATTTGCTAAAATGAAACCCATAAATATCTTCTTTTCACATTCCTAAACATCGTTACGCGTAGCAAAAGTGAAAAGAAAAATAAAGCGCAATGAGAAGGTATTTTTACTAATCACAGTGGACTGTATTTTTATTGATTTTATGTTCGAAGAACGGTATTACTTACCTTTGTAGAAAGGGCATAGAGTAGAAGCTGATCCTATTGTTGTCATAAGCCAAGATGTTAGTTTCATAACTCTAGCGTATATGCTGAAATGCGGGTTTTATTGAAATGCCATTCATTAGAATATGTCAACAATACCCATGATATTTGGTATGTCTTTTTACGTGATAATTAGTAATAATTATTACTAATGTTGCAAATTTTGACAGTTGTATAAAGGAAAAGTTGCTGAAAAATATGTTGTAAAAAATATGTATTATTATTATATATTACATAGTCGTATTTTAAAGTAGTAGACAAAATCTAACAAGGAAAAAAACCATTCATGGGACAAATTTAAAAATTAGGAAGGATTTAATAAAAATCGTTCACATATATTAGGCAGGTTTTTGAACTTTAGATTAAGGAATGGAGGTGGTTTAAAACACCACTGCTGTCTATTTTCCCCTACTACAATTACTTACTTACTTACTTACTTAGCTGGCCCATTACAGAACATTTGTTCTATAGGCCGAACTAAGAAGAGATCTCCATTCCTCTCTATTTGTTGCTTTGCTCTCTGGAATACCGCGCCTTTTCATCTCAACATCCACTTGTTTGCGCCATCTATTCCTTGGCCTGCCAATTCTGCGTGCACCGCCATGTGGCATGTATTCATACGCCTTTTTAGCGGGTTCATCATCGCTCATTCTTATGATATGGCCTAGCCAACGCAATCGCTGCATCTCGATACGTTTAACAATATTGATGTCGTTGTATAGCAGATACAGCTCGTGGTTCATGCGACGTCGATATTCACCGTCAACGCAGATTGGTCCGTAGATCTTTCGAAGAATTTTTCTCTCAAACACACCAAGCACTGCCATGTCTGCTTGCGCAAGTACCCAGGCTTCGGAGCCATACATCAGCACGGGTAGTATCAGTGTTTTGTAGAGCGTTATTTTTGTTTGACGAGATGTGGCTTTGTTTTTAAACTGCTTACTTAATCCAAAGTAGCATCTGTTGGCCAATACAATTCTTCTTTTTATTTCACAACTGATGTCGTTTGTTGTGTTGACGGAGGTGCCGAGGTAGACGAAGTTTTTAACTACCTCAATATTATAGGAACCAACTTCCACAGTCGGTCCGAGCTCAATGGACGCATTGCGCGTCGACACCATCAACTTGGTCTTTTCGCCGTTTACCGCCAGACCCACTTTCGCAGATTCTGCTTCGACCTTCCTAAAGGCATCAGTTACTTCCTTTACTGATCGTCCCATGATGTCTATGTCATCAGCATAGGCAAGTAACATGTGACTATTGGTGTAGATTGTGCCACTTCTTTTGACGTTTGCCTCTCGTATAACCTTTTCTAGCAGGATGTTGAAGAGGTCACACGAAAGGCTGTCTCCTTGTCTGAAACCTCTTTTGGTACCAAACTCTTCGGAGAGGTTCTTTCCTATTTTAACTGAGGACCTCGTGTCAGTTAAAGTCATTTTACAAAGCCGGATGAGCTTTGCGGGAATACCAAATTCAGACATGGCTTGGAATACCTTTGAGCGCAGCGGGCTGTCGAAGGCTGCTTTATAATCGACAAAAAGGTGGTAGGTGTCGATCTGCATCTCTTGGGTCTTCTCCAGGATTTGCCGCAGGGTAAATATCTGGTCAATGGTGGACTTGCCAGGTCTAAAGCCGCATTGGTATGGTCCAATAATCTCGTTGACCATTGGCTTTAGTCGTTCGCACAATATCCCTGACATGATCTTGTAGACAATAGGGAGTAGACTTATGCCCCTATAGTTAGAGCATACAGTCTTATCTCCCTTCTTGTGGACGGGGCACAGGATACTCAGGTTCCAATCGTCGGGTACTCGTTCTTCCTGCCAGATGGTGCTAACTAGCTGATGAATACACCTTATTGATTAAGCAATTGGGCTAGTTGAGTGGAATATGCTGTGGCTATCTGTTGTGATTGCAGCTTACCGATGTCTAACTTTCGTGTTGTGTCTGTTCGTACTTTGTTTGCTACGTTTAAGCGGGTGCGTACCTTTGCTGCAACAAGGTAGTGGTCCGAATCAATGTTTGCGCCTCGGAACGATCGTACATCCAACACGCTCGATGAATGTCTTCCATCTATCACAACATGATCAATTTGGTTTCTTGTTTTCTGATCTGGAGACAGCCAGGTGCCCTTATGAATATCGAGATGATTAAATCTGGTACTGCTAACTACCATGTTTTTTGCAGCTGCAAAGTCTATCAGTCTCATACCATTGTCAGATGTTTCACTGTGGAGACTGAATTTCCCGACTGTTGGGCCAAAGATATTCTCCTTTCCAATTTTGGCATTAAAATCGCCCAGAATGATTTTAATGTCATGGGCAGGGCAACGGTCATATGTTTCTTCTAAGCGCTCGTAAAATATATCTTTGGTCTGTTCGTCCTTTTCTTCAGTGGGAGCATGAGCGCAAATAAAGCTGATGTTGAAGAATTTAGCTTTTATTCGAATTGCAGCAAGTCTTTCATTCACTGGGGTGAAGCTGGATACAAGATGTTTTAGTCTCCGACTAACTACGAATCCACAACCAAACTCATGCTTTACGTCATGGCAGCTATAATACAGTGCGTCACCTTTAGGTGTTGTTGTGACGCCTTTCCCAATCCATCGTATTTCCTGAATGGCAGTAATATCGGTCTTGTACTTTTCAAGTACGTCTGCCAATGCGAAGACTGCACCTTCTCTATAAAGAGTGCGAACATTCCAGGTGCAGATTCGCAGATCATGGTCCTTAAAACGTTTGCGGGGTTCGTCAGCTTTAGAGGGGTTTGTTTTTCTTTTCTTTCGTTTTTTCATAGTAGGCTGTTTTTTCTAGGGGAGGGTTACTAACCCGACGCCCAAACCCAAGTTTTTAACGTTCTTATGGGTGAACGCGCGGCACATGTTAGCTCACTACCTTTAACGGGTGTTAAAGGCAGTTCCCCAGGTGACACCACGGGGAGGTCAGTGTCCACTTGGGATGAAAGAGGGACCAAGATAAATCCTGGGCTTTGCCATGTTAAAACCGGTCAGGACCGTTCCTTGGTATCTTTCATCCCCTACGTCACCCCTACTACAATTACGACAACGAAAGGTGGGGTATAATGCATCTAAATCCAATATACATAGCCCAGACGACTTCCTAAGTTATCTAATCATCAATGGCTGTTATATTTCTATTTTTATCTTATGAAAAATTCGTACTCTTTTGATTTTGTTTTCAATAACAACATAATTATCATTCCTAAGTATTGCCATAAGACGAAGACACTTATTGCGATGGTACATCGAGACCGATTGACCATAACATCATCATCAGCATCATTGCCTTCATCGCCAAATGTCTCTGGCAGACGCGGTATTTGTTCATATGTATGTACGTACATATGTATGTATATTGTAATGTGTATGGGCAAATAATTTGCATGTGTTACAAATAAAACAAAATAATACTTTTTTATGAAAGTTTTATTTATGAGTATTTTGAATGGAGCAGCAGTAGCAGGTCCACACAGCCACACACACCAAATTGAATGACTTTATAAAGAATATGAATTTGGCAGAAAATAAATGTGCCCCAGGAATATTCAAATGTTTATTAAACAAATATTCATATGTATGTACACATGAATGTATATTATTTATTGATGCGTTCGATGATGATTGTTGGACTGGATGCCTGGTGTGGACAATATATGATGGATACCCCCAATATTTGTTTTATTTGTTAGTTGCTTGTTATGGTTTTTGGGTAAACAAATTGACAATGCCATTTAAATATTTGAAAGTATGACGTAAATATGTAATTGACGTTTATATTTTAATGGGATACTTTGTACTTCGTATGCGAAATACATAGTTAATAGAATCAAAATTTTGTATGTATTTATTTTCTTAATATTTATTTCGAATGGGAAAAGGAAATTTTTGAGAAATTGAATAACAAATAAAAATATCATTCATCATCTACACAATATTTCCATAACTTCCATAAAACCAACTAAACCAAGGAAAACATGATTGATAGTGCGGCAATAGAAAGACATAAGAATAAAATAGATTTTTTCCATCGGTAGTAATTTAAGTTATGAAAAAATACCCTACCACAACATAGAAAAGTGTTTTTAACAATCCATAAAAATTAATTACAAATTACTGAAACAAATAATTAAGAACAAATGTTGACTCCAGGCACATTTTACGTAGTATTACAAATTCGAAAATACGTTTACTTATATAAGGCGCAACTCATACGTTTCAGAAGCAGTATTTGAACAGGTTTTGTTTTTGATAAATGTTGAAAATCTTACAAATAAATAAATAATATACATATATAAATTTTATATAAAATATATTATTAATTGTGCCTATAAAATTTATATTACCGTCAGCAGATAAAGTCTAAAAACGTTTTAAACTTGCACCATTCAATTGTTTTAATTTGAAACATTTAAATGATATTACAATTTTATAGCTACATCTTATACAAGTAAAATGTTTAAAAATACGCAAAATAAAAATATCAAATTCGTTCGAAATACTACCAAACTTTTTTTTTTTTTGAAAAAAAGATTTATTCATTTTTGTTTTCAATCAAATACAAATTTTCTACAAAAGAGAGAGTTTGGTAATAATCCGAAAGAGTTTGAATTGGAATCGCCTTAGAGAAACAGGCCCTATATTTGGATAGATATTTTTTAGGATTCTTTAAAAAAAAAACTACCATTTTTTAAACATATATTTTTCTATCTGAGAAGGCACAAATTGTCGCCACTGTTTTTTTTTTTTCAAAAGTATTTTGCAATGTCCACTCTACCTTAAACATTTCATTGCGGATATGGAAGTTCCAAATGTTACCTGTGAACAATGAATGTTCTTTTCCATGTTTACCTCTCCCATATTACATCTTACAGAAAGGTACTTGTCTTCTGTGCACAGTATCAGTTCCACAACGTCTAATAGAAGCACATTATATTTGAAAAATCAAAGCTTAGTCTCTTAATTACAATAACTTCGGTATAAATTTCGAAGCAACGTCAGAGGTGCGACTCCACAGCCGATATGTCTGATGAGCCGCATAACTAACAGCGAAACCGGTCACATAATTTGGTGGTTGTGTTAGTTCAAATCTTCGGTTTTCCTTTTTCACTTTCAAAAAATCCAACCAGAAAATTAATAGAAAATACCGTCCTTTGAATTTACGCTGTTGCATAGATTTTCCAAAAGTTTTTCTTTGTCTGATTGACCTCGCTTTTATTTCTAGTTTCATACTAGTCTTAATCTAAGTTAAATTTATGTTTACCTGGTATGTTGTAAGCCTTCTGATGCTAGACAGTTCCAGCGACGTACGCAGGAGGTCCATATTACAGCTGATATTCGTAAAAATTTGGCTAAGATCTTCGCAATACTGAAAATCTTGCGACAGCTAAAATGTGGACCTATATTGAGACTTATCTGTGGGAATTAAACCCCAAAATGTCAAATAGGACCGATTGTGGTTGGAAAATTCTGGGACATACGTGTACATATAAAGCTTTATATAAAATTTTGTGTTTGTGTCAATTCTGTTGGAGAGTTAGGTTAAAAACTTCAAAATACCCAACACCCGGGCCAAATTTTTAATTGTGTTTTAAATATTGTGTCTTTATTGAATTTATATACCTCGTATCAATATTTCGCATAAAATCAACTAACAACCATTAACATAACTTCACGTAAAGCTACACAACATTTAATATATTCATGATTTTTGGTCGAGGTGGGCCGCCCCGAAATGAAATCCTAAAATATTATGCCTGTCCGTGTACTCGATCATTTTTAATAATGAAACATTTGTAAGATTCGAATTTTGACAGTTGTGTAATGGAAAAGTTGCTAAAAATGTGTTTCAGCAACATTTATTAAAATTATCAAGTAAAAGGACAAACCTAATATCTCTAAATTGAAAAGTTTGTTTTGTTATTCTTGAAGTTTCAATCTTGGATGATTGTTTAACTGTCTTTTAAGTAGTTTACATTGAACAGCTGATTAAAAGTCTGCTGGCAAAACCTGCAAATTTACACGGGACAAATTTTTCAAGAAAAAATGCAAGTTCTCTGTCACAGATCTATCAAAAAGTCTCTCTCAACTCGCTCTCTTTCACTAAAACAATTGAACAACATGTTGTGACACATGAAACTACAACATTCACTATTTCGAAAAAGCACGAATGTGCTTTATTCGGCTAATCACATTAAATCTGATCACGATCGCTTTAATTGTGGAGCTAAATAGGGTTCTTCTTCTAGAGATCGGTTTTATTAAGAGAGTCCAATTAAATTAATATACACACATATTTAATAATTTTAATAAATCTTTTGTTTAATTCGTATGAAGTTTGAAAATAATACACAATTTATTTACAAAATCATGCAATGAATAAATTGCATCTGTTATAATTTCTAATGTGCGTTAAAACGTTTTTCCTCACGTTTACTTATAAAATAACCTATTGTTATTTGAATTGTCATTAGGTTTAGAATTGCTTAATAATATCGTGTAATAGAAAATTGTTGTAGTTTATAGTAAACATTTGTTGTTAATTTCACATTTCATAATTGTTTAGCACTTTAACACTCTCTCTTGTTTGCTAAGTAGTTGTAGAGGTTGTCTAACTAGATAAATGCCAACAAATCTTGTTAAAGACTTGACAGACGACATTTGCACTATCTTCTAAATTCCAAATATAACTTGAATATTTTTATTATATAATGGTTTCTGGAATAAATTCCACAAAAAAAAGCATCATATTTAAATGATGTTATAAAAATTTTAATACTAATGGTTAAATTCCTTGCATATTTAAGTTTATTATGTTTTTTTCTTTTTAAATTCTTTAGACAGTCAAGTTAACATTCTTATTTTCATATACATAAAATGCATATTAAAATCAAAAAAATTAAGATTCTTTGTGGTTTTGGCACATAAAAACGTAGACAAAATTTGAATAATTTGTTTTATATCGAAAATAGCGCGCTGATAACGAATTGGAGACATACTTATTCATCTAACCCATCTAAGAATTAAATCATATATGGGTGAATATTGCGAATAGACTGGTTTCAGTGTCCCGACGCAGTTAGGGTTAAAAATACTGAAAAATTTAAATTTTTAGAAACGGAATTAATAAAACAATATGTCCTTTAAGGAGGGCCCAAAATCGAAATAAAATATTCTACATATCACTATGCAACACTGAAAATGCAAACTACTTTTAGTATGCATTTTCTGAAAGTACATATTTAGACTACAAAAACCCTAGTAGGGTTTTGTCCTGTCAGATCCACTTCAGATTTTATGGCCTCATCTAAACCGGGCTAAATCTACACTTTTTTGCATTTAACAGTCCTTTATCTCAAAAACGAATAGGAATTTGGCCTTGCTGTCTTTAGCAATATTGTGGCTCTAAACTAGTAGAACTTATCTTTTGAAAAAACCACATAAGAAAAACTCCATCTAGGGCATCAAAATCTGTAAAATATAGAAAATTTAACATAATTGCTGAAATTCTGCTCAGTATAGGCTAAACTATTGGGAGTTAAACCAAGTAACCTTTTGCAAAAATCTTCCAAATAAAGTTCTCAATAATTCTTTGGAACATTCTGAAACTCTAAAATGCTTACTTCATGTTGTTTCGATGGTATTTTGCATCATATCTTTTACAACACGTATTTCAAACACAGTTCACACCAACAGTTTATTCTCGCATTTCTGATTTCACTACATTATTGACATTTTTATTAAATCGTAGTTGAAAAATGTACTGAAAACAACGGTATAGGGGCATTTTACAACAATGACATGTTCTGAAGTGTTGTGTATTACATTCCTGGGAATATTTTTCCAAAAGAAAATATTCAGAAAAATGTATAAAAATTGTGGAATTTTTGCATATATTTTGAAATTTGAGGCAATAAATGTAGATTTTCGAGTTAATTATTTCTCCAAATATTTTTATCCTTGTCCTTATCTACAAATTTGTTTCAGAGGTCAGAAGAAGATTCGCAATGGTTTCAGAGATATAGCCCCGAATTTCTTTAAAAACTCAATATTTAACCATATATAATTGAGGCCATAAAATCCGAGCTGGATCTGACACAACAAAACCCAACTAGGGTTTCTTTTCATTTGGGTCTGTACTTTCAAAAAATCCTCAGTTCGAATTGTTTGCACAAGATCACCTTAAAAATGTTGCACAGTGTATTTATATGAAAAAAATGGTCGCAAGGTGCAAATAAATACTCATTACATTAATATCATATAATAATATAATCAAAATATTTTATATAAATGAAGCACATCGACTTATTCAAGAAGAGTGTACAAAGTCTATTTTAATTTCAGAGATATAATTTTATTTTTTTAAATTATGATTTTAATGCATTTTAGTCGTGTCGCTATTTTTTTGTCATTCCCGTGGGCCAATGTGTTTATTAAGAAAAATCCAAGAATAATCACGTTTCCATTATTGCCATGGGCTCATTACCATGGTATTTTCTCACCACGGTAATGACAAAAGGAACACGGGAATGACATTTTATATATTTGAGACTATTCAATCTATAATAATTATTTAATAAATTTATTATAGAATTATTAAACATACCATCAAATACAACTTGGCACCCTTAAAAAAAACAAATTCTTAGAAATGCAGAGGAAAAAATGTCATTTCCGTGAGACTACTGTCATTTCCGTGGTTTAAAAAAAAATCTTAAAATCCATAAATAGCCCACCGCTAATTAATGCATAAAATAGTCTTATACAACAGTATAAGCCGAAAAATATTTATTTAAACCAAATTTTGCACTTTGCCGTTTTCGACCCCCAAAGCAGTCATTTCTCCATATTCGACCTTGTTGGGTCTTATAGCTCCATTTGTTATAAATTGTTGTTGTCTTCTCTTATGTACAATGGAAAATAAATTACAAATCCTAATTACATCAATATATTAATATCATACGTGTCAATTACATTAACATGTTAATTAAACAAATTTGTAAAATATTTAATCTTTTCATTTCGGTCAACGAATTAATTTGTAACTTGTCAAATTTTTTATAAAAAGAAAAAATGACAATTAACGAAATGCCATTTAATTTGCTTTAATAAATACTAAATAAAATAAGCAACAAATTAGCAATCCTATTTGACAAAATATGAAACAGGTTCTTAGTTTTTCGCAACAAAAGTTGAATAACAATAAAAGAATTTCTAAAACATGTTTTCGTATTTAGCGAATTTAGCAAATTAAATAGGTTTGCGTGGGTATTGTTCATAGACATTTGAAGATAATTATCATCGTTTGCTTACTTTCTCATACATATGCAAGTTAGATGATTCAAGTTCTTAACTGTTAATGATTTGGTTTTGCTGAGATAGATTTGAAGTTATCACTAGGTAAAGGTCAGCCAATTTAAAAATACGTTATTCTTTGTTATATATAGAACTATTTTTAAACGTCTTAGGAAAGAGGTTATTTTTCGCAAAATACTACATTTTACAAAAATTTACATAATTTATATCTATTGAAAAATAAACGACTAGAATAAAATCAACTACTTGAGACATAACTGTAATGATGATAAGTAATTAAAATGAAGGCCTTTTTTTTAAATATGTATGTGAACAGAAAATAGATGGCATTTAGCAATGCATTTGAGTTGTGAGTGCACTTACAGAAATGCGTTGGGACGGACCATGCTTGATAAACTTAACAAAGACCCGTGCCAACGTAGTTTCGAATTCCACAATTCCACAGTTCGGTTTTATAAAAGTTGTTTGGCCAGTTGCATTAAACGATTGGCATGGTTAATAAGAAACAAAAGAGGTTGGTTGGTGGTGGTGTTTAACAATGTTGAAAAAGAAACCTGAAACAAAAATAAAATTTTATGGTTTCTTATAAAAAAGCTTATATTAATCCAGAAGCTGAGAGAAGAGTAAGTGAAATCACGCCATATTCATAAAATAAAATCTTCGTTTTTTTGAATGTCCAAAGAAGTTAGCGTGATGCGATTATTAGCATGCCTGCCATGTACATAAATCCTTTCGAATTGTGGCAACAGCAACACCATCTCTATAATATGTAAATCTGACACTATCGATAGAACGAATACCGTCGTTCTCCTAGAACAAGAACTTGCAAGAACTTTTTACTTGTGATGTTATCGAACAGACCTATTGATTTCGATTTTCTCTATAACTAGAAATCGACTTAGATCGTTATACAGTCGAAATCGGGACCGACCAAAATCGGACGCTATAAGCGATAGTCGTTATAAACGATATTTATAAAATATATTTATATTAAGTATAGTGACTTTTGGGTATAAATACGTTGTTTTATTAAGTTAATAAATAAATTCAGTTCAAGTTTTTACTTTTTTATTCTATATACGTACGTATAAATGACATAAAAACATAATAAGACGAAGTCTTAAAAAATCATAAATACGAATTCAAAAGGTCGAAACACTTTAAATAAAATAACAAATAACGTTAAGTAATTCATTCTTCAGCGAATATACACCCTATAAATCTCGAGTTTTAAGGGTAAGGAACCATTTTAATGAAAATCCAAGTACATAGTTCTATTTCATATCCCTAATAAACAATATTACATACAACAAACATATATTCCATAATACGAATAACGGTAAATTCTATAAAAATTAAAAAATTAATAGGGAAAAAGTGTACATACACCCAATGAAATATTAATATTACCGTAAGATTTATAGAATGAGTAATACAAATTTTACATTTTATTGCTTTATGGAATGTCTTTGGTTGTCTATGATATATTTTAGACAAAATAGGAACATATTTGTGCTTTAATTGGCGTTATTTAAGGTCAGACTTCGCGTATAGCTCGTTAAGGCGGACCCTTGCAGATATCTGTGACTTTTTCAGTCTGGGAGTTTATGAAACCCCAGGAAATACAGTGGGACTAATTATTTTGAGATCCTACAGCGCTTTGAAGTTGTTCTTATGGATAATATATGCTCCTGAGCTTCGCTAAATATGCGAATTCCTGAGTTTTTCATAAATTTGATTGCTTTCACAGCATTCCAAGGGTATAATTACAAGCAAGAACCTTGGAATTACCTTTTAATACATTTTTGGACCTTAACTCAATCAGAAATGTACAACATTATTATACAAACCCGCTCCTAAAGTTTCCAAAGTATCAAAATAAAAGCACCACCAAAGAATGCATGCAATTTGTATGAAATTTACACTGTTAACTAGTAAAGCTCTCGTATTATGATCGTTAGGGTCACGTGAAGCGCTATAAATGTCGGATACTTTTACATTGCTTATTCAATGGATGCTCGAGGATTGTACCAGACCTTATTACAAGGTAATTCGAATCCTTCTGCATGAAATTTGCCCCTTGGAATGTTGTGAAAACTATAAAATTTATGAGAAACATCAGGAATTCGTATATTTAGCGAAGCTCAGGAGCATATATTATCCACAAGAAAAACTTCATAGCGCTCTTGGATCCCAAAATTATTAGTCCCACTGTATTTTCTGGGGTTTCATAAACTAATAGACTGAAAAACTCAAAGAAATCTGCAAGGGCCCGCCTTAACGAGCTATACGCGAAGTCTGACATTAAATAACGGCAATTAATCCACAAATATGTTCCTATTTTGTCTAAAATACATCATAGACAACCAGAGACATTCGATAAAGCCATAAAATGTAAAATTTGTATTGCTTATTCCATAAATTTTACGGTAATATCCATACTTCATTGGGTGTATGTACACTTTTTCCCTATTATTTTTTTAATTTTTATAGAATTTACCGTTATTCGTATTATGGAATATACATATTTCTTTTGTACGTAATATTGTTTATTAGGGATATGCGATAGAACTATGTACAGTTGAACCTCGATTATCCGTGAATCGATTATCCGGGAACCTCCATTATCCGTGATAGAAAAGAAATGTTGGACTTTTTTAAATTCCTCTATTTTTCGTTATAAACTTCATTACCCGGGAGTAAAAACACACTTTCCAATTAATTTGATTAAGGAAACACAACGTAAACAAACCAAAACTGGAAATGCTCCCGTATTACACAATTTGTGTATTTATGGTGTCACAAAAACCATAGGGCAAAGTCAATTCAGATGAATATGATGATGATGATGATATTATGTATCTTTCTAAAATTTGCTGTATTAACGTAACAAATTTAATAAAAATTGCAGATTTTCATATTATTGCACAATATTATGTCATTTTTACTTAAAAATATGTTCAAAAACTGCATAAAAGCATTGCCTCCATTATCCGGGAAAATCGATTATCCGTAATGCCTCCGGTCCCGACCATCACGGATAATCGAGGTTCGACTGTACTTGTATTTTCATAAAAATGCTTCCTTACCCTTAAAACCCGTGATTTATAGGGTGTATGTAGACTTTTTTGGTTGACTGTATATTACGTAAATGTAGGATATGATTCGATTTAAAATAGTCTATTATTTTAGTTTGGGATTTTGAATTCTTATATACATTTTAAATGTAACTCAGATCTGAGTATTGAAAATGTTTCCAAAACACATTCTTTGCTTGTAACATCTTCAGAGTAAATAAATTTTTGAAGAGTTTCTACAGTTAGACACATCTCTGACACTGACGGTAATTGAAATTCTTATTCTGTAGAATCCTCAATTTCTTCGTTCATCTAAAACTTCCAATATATGTCGTCGTCATTATAAATGACAGATGTGAAAACATTGTCATTGGTGGCAACTAATTCATCAATTTCTATCTTCAACGTGTTGAGAGAAATGAGAATTGAAATAAATGTCTTCAATTAGCAATGACAGAAGACATTTTTCCACGCTTAATCTAAGAATAACACTGCATCCAACACATTTAATTTCGTACTTTGATCCTTTCCTATTCTTGCCAGGATTGTGGATATTTGCCGCTTTCGGCAATGCGATTTTAATGATTTTATTACAACTTGATCCACACGCAGAGAAAAAATATTTTTCGCTTTTGTTGGAACAAAAATATCTGTTTTGGTTCCAAAAATGTATTTGTTTTGTTCAAACATTGTAATCCAAATCCAAAAATACCATCTTTTGTTCCAAACATAGAAAACAAAAACAACTTTCGAATTTCCGCAATATTGTTAAAATCGTTAACAATACCGATTGTAGGAACTATCATAATCTAATTTTGTTTACAAAAAGTATTGTCAATACAGAAAACCAGCCCAGAAATTTTTGATTTGAGTGCATATACTTCTCATATACACTTTTCGCATAACTTGGATATAAATGTCGCGTATAATATTGCAATCATTGATGAACACAATACATGGTTTGCTGCATTGGCTGGCAACAAAGACAAACAAAAAGCCACAAGAACCCACCACAACATAAGGAATAATTAAACACCATAACAAACATGAAAAGGAAAGAAGAATGAAACAAAACAGAAACAAATAAAAACAAGAGTCTCACAAGTACATACACACAAAAACAAAGGTAAAGGCAGCATGTCATACAAACACACCACAACTCACCAAAATTGTTTTTTCAACACGGCATGGAATAGCGAGAGAAGAGAAACAAATTTTCGAAGAAAAGAGAGAAATATTGTTCAGTTGACACAAACTATTTTTGGATTTACAATACTACATGAGGAATCCAACAATATGTTAACAATACATATTTTGCTCTTGGAATATTGTTGGATCAAACATATTTTTTTCTCTGCGTGCATGGGTTGTAAAACAGACGTGACATTGGGTGGCAAAAATTGAAGCTTAATAAACATGAGACCGACTACACGTAAGTCGTAATTCAGTTGTCCAACCCCATCTTCGAACATGTTGTGCATTTGTTTGGTATTTTGTTATTGTTTGAGTTTGAAAGAAATATAAATAGAACAAAATATTCAGAGAAATTTTCCTTCTTCGTATGGTTCGACGTTATAACCGCTAGCAAAATTAAAATATTTCACAAAAAACGACGTTACAACGATATCACGTTATAAGCGATATTTATTTGTGTGGATTATAAAGGGCAGAAATTCGGGACTTTTGCATTTGGTCGTAATAAGTGATATGACTTTATAAACGACGACGTTATAAGCGATTTCGACTGTACTTTTTAAAATAAAAGTCGACCAAACAATTAATTGAAAGCCAATTTCCATATCCCTACTACTCTCTCATTTCATATATGTGGTCCAGAGGTTTTTCTGCACTCAAAAACGGTTTCAGATTTTATGCTAAAGGATTTGAGGGTATTAAGAGCTGCTTGACTATCCACGAAGATATCAACCGATTCAAATATCTCGACATTCAGGCTTTTTTTATCAAATCCCCTGTTTTCTGATTGCCAAGATCAGCGTGGAAAAAACTACAGTCTTTTCCCAACTTGTAGGAATGTACAGGACCTAGCATTTTACAGTAGACGCCACCGTCGATACCTTTTGCCATATTGAAACCGTCTGTATAAAAACCCGAACATCCAGAGTAGGGCATTTTCGGTTCCAGCCATCTCTACTCGGGTTTACGAGCTCAATGTCTTCAAAACGCTTAAATGCTGATATATAGTCGCTAGATTTCCAGCGAGCATAGACATAAATGTTTTCTCCTAATTCTCGTACAACACATATATGTCCACCGCTGGTGTAGCGCCAAAATTCAATTCCTTCAGCATTAGAGGACTTCGTGTTGAGTAATATTGTGTAAATTTGCCGGAAGTTCAGTATTGTATTGAGACTTGCTTATTAAGTATTTCTTTCAATAAGCTCCTGTTATTAGAATTGAGGCTACTCTTTCCTTTGTCTAATTTTCTGAAATTGATTAACAGCGCAGGTTAGTTTGAGCCGTACCACATTGCCACAGTGTTACATATTTGATGAGCTCAATCCCCAGCTCTTCTGAGCTGAGTGTATTTAGACCGTTCGCTTCTCAACGTACCTTTTATATCGCAGTTGACAGTCCAGCATTTTACCTATGTATTTAGCTTCCAAAGAGAGGTGTAGCTTCGCCCCATCTATTTTGGGTAGCACAAAATCACCAAATAATGCCAATCCTGTTTTCGTTCGATTAACTCAAAGGTCATTAGCTTTGGCCTACCAAGGTGAGTTAGAGGTGAATTGATTAAACTCCTTCAAACTCGCTTTGTGTTGTTTCTACAGTTTTGTCTTTAATGTGGACATTTAGTGAATTGTTTAGAGAGATGGTGTACAAATGACTCCTTATCGATCAGGCATCTAGTCTCTCGGTCTCCACAGACCTAACACTCACGAAAAAATAGCCAGCAAAAACTCTCATTACCAAATAACGGGTTGATAAAGGAAGTTTTGGTAGTCGTAACTACTTACAAATCAACATACTAACCCATTATTTTAACAAGAGCATGTCACTCAAAATAAGTAGTTATTCTGTGGCAACTAAAAGTCGACAAATAAGCTGAAAAAACATATGTTCTAAATTTGTACGTTGCCTCTGCCGGAATTGAACATGCGAACTTCTGATTAGTAGCTAAACACACTAAACACTGCGCCACGCTGATAGCAACATCTCTTCGTATTTTCGCCAGCAGTAAGCGTTGAACCCGCAACTCTCGGTTGTGTAGACGGAAACAGACGCGTTGTGCTACCGTACTCATTACTTAGTAAGATAAGTAGTTTTGCCTTGTAAAAATTTAACGAAATAACCCACAATTTTTCAGCCTACTGGTAATGCAGAAACTAGTTTGTTTACATTACTTTCTATGTCTAGAAAAGATTCCAAACTAAAGTCTGAATTTTTCATGTTACTCTCAATGTAACCAACCTCCTCGCGTACTGCTGTTTCTACAGATTTTTCAGATTTCAGATTTCTACAAATCGATAAGTCTTTCGAGAGAAAGGAAGGCAGACTGATTGATCTGTAATCTTTCGCGCGTAGAGTGACTTCATTTCCCTGCTTTGGGAATTTAAGCAACTTTCACTTCTCTCCGCAACCCGAATATGAAAAAGTAAAACAGACAGGCCTTATATATCTGTCCCTGGATTCTGGTATATTTACGAAGAGAGCACATTTGGAGTATCGACGGAATAATTCCATCTAGACTAGCTGATTTATTCGATTTAGATTTGTTTACTATCCTCCTTAGTTTGATTTCTGTTTATTACCTTGCGAGATTCATCTCCACATCCGCATGAATTTCGAAATTGTAGCACTCTGTGTAAAGGGTTCCAATGTCCTTGAGACCTGGGAAATGAGTCACCGTTACCGTCCACTTGGCATCTACTATTTTTATGCTCCCAATGGAGAAATGGGGAGTATTCCTCGAAACTTAGCTGCATCATTGACTCCTATTGACTCGCAGAAATTGGCCCACGATCTTTTCTTAGTGCCTTTGATTTTTTCTTATATTTATTGAAACTCGTTTTGTATGGGTCGTTGTTGATGTCTGTCGCTTTCGCCTTACTGTAAAAAAAAAAAAAAACATTTGTTCAACTCATCTTAAACGTGCCCCTGTAGGGAACCTGGGGTCAAGTGTCGACATGCCACCACTTTATATACTATTTC
Source organism: Musca autumnalis (assembly GCF_047663935.1). Lineage (NCBI taxonomy): Eukaryota > Metazoa > Arthropoda > Insecta > Diptera > Muscidae > Musca > Musca autumnalis. The sequence goes on along the minus strand of NW_027411644.1, from coordinate 118,645,964 downwards.
GTGAAATTGTTAACATGTACATAGTAACGTATTAGTAAATGTGTGTGTAACACTTGTGTTATAAGTAGTGATTCTACTCATTTTTTTGGAATTAATTTTAAATAAACCCGGGAAAATTTCATTCCATAGAATTGGTGCAGACATCTTCTGGGATGTTCATTGAATAAATATTTATATTTTGATTATATTTGTCACATTTTCTTATCGATATTGTAAATTGTGTGCTTTTTTTTCACAGTGTACCTACTATGAGCTTCATTGAATTTACAAGGTCTCATCAATTGAGTGAAGCTTGGGCTCGGCCACTATAGCTCTGTGTGGATTCTTATTGTGTGTGTGTAAATTGTATTACGTACGTGTGTCCACTCAAAATATCGAGAATGACGACCGGCGGACGTATTTACCTGATCCCCTGTTGTAGATGTTTACCCAAAAGCGTATAAATTTTAATACAAAAAATGTACACAAATCGATTGACAATCACCCATGGCGAGACCAGGGATTGTCATTTCAAAAACAAAACAAAAAACTGAATTAGCAGAAAAAAGTAAACAATTTAACGATAACAACATCAGCAATGCTTGAGAGTCTGTATTTAGATATGTGTATTATTTTGTTGCTATTGTTGGCTTTTGGCCATCGATCAATTGCAGCAGTCAGGTTAGCTAGCCAGTCTCTACATCCATTGTCATTCCCGAGTATTAGGTGGACTCTTGAACATGTGCCCTTCACCTCATCATCTACACTTGATGAGGAGTGAAAATCGAACCTCACATCTCAGAGTGGTCCTCATTATTTATGTCCATATGTGTATTGTAATGAGCTGAAATCCTCAAGTATGGGAGGAGGCAAGAGGAACACTTTCAATAATGTTTTATTTTTTTTTTTTGATGATGGCACAATCTGCTATTTTATTTTGTTCATAGCTGTTGTGGCACATTGTCCATTTCTCTTTTCCCCCTTCATTCCCTTTTTTGCCCAAGTCTACTCGTAGTATATGGGGATCTGTTTTATTTCGATTTGTGCACCCATCTAGCTAGCCTTTTTGTTTTTATCATTCACTTTCAATCTAAATCAGAGGAGACAACACCAGCCACAAACCACTTGACGATCACCCAAAAAATCCAAAACAGACTACGCGCTACGTGTGACTTTGTGCGGCGGAGAATACGTTTAATGAATACCATTAACTGCGAAGAAAGAAAAAGTCCAAGTGTTAAGTGAACTCTGCTGTGAACTCGGGCTCAAGACAAGAAAAATAAAAAAGCGTCGACGCCAACATTGTTGTTGATGCCGTTCCTCGTCGTTAGCGAAGTACGTTTGTCGGTGATACTATACTGAAGCTCTGGTCTGCGTTCCGTCAGACAAATTCATTCAGTTTATGCGCAGTCACAACTTGTGCTTCTTACGCGTTTGTCATGTCGAAATTTGTTTAAACATTTTTTGTTTTTTTTTTTTTTTTGCATTGAAGAAAGAAAGAAAAATAATAAACAAATCCGCCCGAAATAGAAAAGAAAACATCATAATATCCGCTTTTATGTTTTATACTCTACCACTCTACCTTCCATTCTCAAGAAAGCAAAATTTTGTGGCTAAAATGTGACTTAATGTGTGTGTCGTGTCGAAAATAAAAGAGTTCATAAGAAAACCAAAAAAGTAGTTCGAAAAGAATTAGAAATTTAATAAAAAAAGAAAAGCAAAAGAATACCATAGCAAAACAAAATATTTATCTGTGATATAGATGTTTGAATTTAAAATCAAAAAATCTCAAAAATAAATTGAATTCCAAAGCTTTTGTTTAACTTATTCTTCTTCGAAATCCAAAGATAGAAAATCTCCCACAATGAGTGCCAAATCAAAGAAATTTGCAAAAATTGCCAAATACATCAGAAAAAAGGTAAAATAAATAAACAAAACAAGAATTAAATGTTTGTAAAACAATTAAAAAAAACTACACTGTGCAACAGATGTTTTGTATGTTATTACCAACAACATTTACTTGGTATAAATTGGACATCAAAACAATGTTGGATAAATTGCCAAGCCCCCTCTCTCTCACAAATTTGCTAAACGAAATCAAGCTTGTAAATACTAACGACCTTGAAGTCTCATATATCGTTATACCTATGGACTATTTTAAAGACTGGATAGTTTGACAAAAACCGGCTCAATGATTAACGATCGTGAGAATATTTGTCAATGTCTTACATCCCGCCATCTCTACCTAGTATGCGATTTATTCTTTATGTTTTGTTGTTTTTTTGTCATCAATGAATTTTTTGTCTTTTTGTGTAAATTTGTGAATTCTTTTATGATGTTTTTTTTACAAAAGCGTGTTTTAACGAAAGTGACCTAAAAACAAAACATGTTAAGCTGTGTTTATTTTTAGCCTAAAAAGTCTTGTTCGAATTTTATTGGTCTTTTACAACCAACAACAACTTTACATAAGTAAGATTTTATTTGCGATATACCAGATTTGCTGTTTAATTTGGACATTTCTTAACACATTTAAACTAATTTTAATTGTTTATTTAAATAATTTCGGCAATTAATTAATTTAGATTTGTATCTGTAAAATTTTTGCATCATTTGTAAATTCGAATGGCAACAATGGTAAATTTTGTTTTATAAAAACAAACATAATCAAGACATTGTTATAATAGTTGTGCTCCAGAACCTGCAAGATTTTGAAATTTTTGCTAGAAATGCGTTCCCGTATTCAAAAAGTTAGTAAAATTTGCAGCTCTTTTTAAATAAAAATGGCGTTGAATAGCACTCTCTTCTGCTATTTTCTGTTAAACAAATTTGGCTGTGAAGAAACTAAAAAATCAAACAGATTCCCAGCAAAAAGTTTGCATCCGTTCCCTCTATTACTTATCTCCTCTTTCCTTTATCACGCAAATAAAATTATATTTTGTGTGGCAAGATGGTAATTTGGGCAACTAAGGTACTCCGAATCCCCCTCCGACGAGTTATAAATAAGGTCGGTTGCAAAACGTCCATTACCGTCAGAGTTTGTTCAAAAATTGACATCAACCATTTCTACATCAGTTGTACGCTACACACAAGAGAGCGCGCAGAAAAGAAGCCCTCCATTTTGCTTCCCGACACGCTGCTAGGAAGCAGTCCATTTTGAATCCAAATCACGACTTGATGCAGTGCTTTGGATTGAATTTAAAAACATTCTTCGGGATGTGTTTTCAATCTGTCTAAAGATGCAAGATGCAATGCAAGCCTTTGGGAAATGTCCCAGAATAAATATTTTTTTTTTGTAAAACAAGAATATTAATCATAATTAATTAAAATAAAAAGTTTTTTTTAAATTTAATCGCAACTGAATTTACTTGTTCCGCTCTGCTTTTTATACCAGGGCATTTAATTTTGCTTTATCGGCAAAAGGTTTCTTTATATTTATATTGTCCTCCCACTTAAGTTCAGATTTTGACAGTGAAGTGTTACTCTAAAAAACGTCAATTATCCTACAAATATGTTTCTACTTTGCCTGAAAGATATAATAGACAACCAGAGACATCTGCTAAAACAATAAAATGTAAGTTTTATTGCTTAATAAAGGGTGTTTTTTAAGGCCGATAGAACTTGAAATTGTAAAAAATAACACAAAAAATTAAATTGTAATCAATTTTTTTTATTCGAAAGATCAATACGTGACATTAACATTTGAAAATGATTTCGGGCATATGGGCACCGCGGCTGTTCTTGACGAAGTGCATTCTGGACGTCCAATTTTTGGCCACTTTTTCGAGCACTGCTGGCCGTATGTCACGAATAACACGAACAATGCTGGCCTCCAAGGCATCAATTGTTGCTGGTTTATCAGCATAAACCAGTGACTTTACGTAGCCCCACAGGAAATAATCGAGAGGTGTCAAATCGCACGACCTTGGAGGCCAATTGACAGGTCCACTTCTCGAAATCAACTTATCGCCAAATTTTGATTTCAATAAGTCGATGGTTGCGTTCGCCGTATGGCACGTAGCGCCATCCTGTTGAAACCACATCTCCTCCGGATCAATGTCATCCATATTTTCAAACAAAAAATCATTGATCATTGTGCGGTAACGTTCTCCATTGACCGTAACGCGAGCTCCGGCCTCATTTTCGAAGAAATAAGGTCCGATGATGCCACCAGCGTGAAAACCGCACCATACGGTGCATTTTTCTGGATGTAATGGAGTCTGTAGGGTCTCTTGTGGATTGGTCTCACTCCATATGCGGCAATTTTGCTTATTAACAAACCCCACAGTTCGACGAATGGCTTGTTCAGATGGACAATTATGTACGCCATACAAATGACGAAGTCGTCTATAAGTTGCGCGAATCGACGACTGATTTTCAAAGTAAATTTGGATAATTTCGTAGCGTTGTTCAAGCGTGAGTCTATTCATGATGATTTGTCAGAGTATACTGAAACAAATAATTAAAAAAGTTTCATCAAAATTTAATTTTTTGTGTTACTTTTTACAATTTAAAGTTCTATCTACTTAAAAAAACACCCTTTACATACATTTTATAGTAATATCCACATTTCCTTGGGGTGTACAGTGACTCACAGTCAAAAGGGTTGCTAAGGGTTAAATAATGAAAGTGATTTTATTCTTTTATATATTTTTACATTAGTGTCTTAACATAAAATTAATAAAACAAAATTAGCAATATTCAGGTAAATTCAAATAAGAAAATCAAAATTGTTAGACAACATCGATTTCGAATTGTTGCTTTGTCCGAAGGTCACTTTTATACATGAACCGGACTATATACATACGTCTGAAACTATAGGCAAAATGTAGAAAATTAATATTTTCAAAGAACAACCGTTTTCAAAAAAACATTTTAAATATACATATTAAATGGGACTAAAGGCCTGCGTACATAAGCTGCCTTGCCTGATTGCCTTGCTTTTCTGCTTCATTTCTGACATAATAAAAATAAAAGAATAAAGAGGGCCGAGCAGATTTCGAACTGGGTTGCCCTTTTCTTTTTTATTCTTTTATCAGAAGCAAGCAAGGTAAGCAGGCAAGCCAGCTTATGTACTCACCCCTTAATACCTTAAAAATTCCTTAAAACGGCGCGTCGTGTTATGTGGAGTCCAAACCAAAACATGGACCTATATAGCCCACTTTCAATACCAAAAGTTATACGGACGTACAATGCATTTGACCAAAATTCTATCCAAATTCTTTAATTCGTTTGGACCCTAGAGTGATTTCCACAGACGGACAGACATTGTTATAGTACGTTTACATTTACAAAATCGAGTGGATTTCAACTGTCAATTCCTTTGTGTATACGTCAAATGAAAACTCATGTGAAATCATTTGGATTTCATTTCACGTATAAGAAATGGAGTTGACAGTTGAAATAGAGTGGATTTCGTAAATGTAAATGTACTCTTATATCGATGTAGAATTGCACGTTGAGGCGGAGTTACAAACGTAATGTCAAACTAAATAATATATCCTCCATTATATGGAGATTACAAATGGTATACATATTTGAACTAGAGCTGGCAAACTATCGATAGTCCGACTATCGTTTTGATCGCAATCGTAAAGCTTTCTTTTTATCGGACTCCAAAGTAATTCCTTTTTAAATCATTCGCGACGAATAATCCAAACAGCATATTTTGGTGGCCGACTTAACCTTTGTTTTACGACAGCAATAAAAACGATAGTCTGACTATCGATAGTTTGCCAGTTCTAATTTGAAACGAACATCATTTTGTAAAGCAGTGTAATTTAATATGCAATGTTTCTTTACAATTGTCAGAAACAAAACAAAAAGTCAAAACACATTAAAAAATACAAAACAGCAGCAAAAATCATTGTCTATTTTTAGTTAAAACAGCAACGAACAAAAAAAAATGATCTAGAAATCATTTGACGCAAAAGACCCATATTCTCTTCGAGGTTGCCACTTATTGTCGGCTAAAACAACAATCTTCATCATTCACATGAACAAACATTCATTGTTGTTGTTCTTCCTATAGTTGGTTCCACATTTGGTCATTCAAAAATTTGTTTAACGAAAAAAGCATAGACGACGCACCGGCATAACTTTCATAACCGTCATTAACGTTGTTCCGTGTAAACAAAGTGAAAGTTGTAATTTTTTAAAATAAAAAAAACTCTTTTTTGTGTCTTTAGTGTATTGTGTGTGCCAAGAAGGAGGAACGTGTTTGAAATGCTCAAAAGTTTAATTGATTGAAATCAAATTATTATCAATAGAGATTGAGTGTTTTTTGTTTTATTCGTTCACACTCAAAGTGGTGGTGTTGTTCATTTTAGCACTCCGCTAAGAACAACTTTTAATGACATTGACATTCATCTCTATAGCAAAACAAAAAACGCAAAAAGCAACTAAATTGACCAGCAGCAGCGTTATGTCTTGCAATAAAAAAGTAATTTAAAATAAGAATTCAGTATTTTATATTCTTTAAGAATTCCGTTAAAGATCGTTTTTTTAATATTTATTTGAATAAAAGACAAAGAAAGTTTTATAGAAGATAAAAAGTAAGCAGTCATGACAACAATCATCCTATCGATCCGTGTCACATAAAAAGCTTTCTTTGTCTCCTTCAAAAAATGACATCAAAGTTTACCACATCGAGTATGCGTTTCGTTGTAATTTATTTCAATTTTAATAAACAATTACGCGTTTACATGCAAAAAATCTTAAACGAAACTTATTTTTGCAAATCAATTTAAACATTTTATTTCTTTGACGTGTTTTTCTCAATTGAATATTATTTTGTAATTTAATGAAATTATAATCACATAATAGAAATAAACGTATTTGTATACAACAAATGATTGTAAAAAATGTCTAAATCATATAAGTCGTTTAAATCTTTTAATTTAAGACCCAAAAAATGTTACGAAACTTGAATTGCGAACCCCTTATTATCCAATAAGAATTATAGCATTTTTAGATGAGACACTATATGAAATTTTTAGGCTCGTTTTTCTATCTATAGGAAAAAAGCGGTTATTAGCTAAAAACTTAAAATTTAACCTAGAATTCTTCTGCAACTACTTGATCGAATTTTATCATTTTATCCTTTCAAATGTTACAGGATTTTGACCAGGGAAAACGATACTGAACCTATTTGCAGCGTCCACAGAATCCATTTTTGGTCAATAGACAATTTTTTAGATGAAAATATAATTTATGGCATACATACTTCCCAAGGCATATCAATAAAGCCGTAGTGACATCAAACATGTTTGGTTAAAATGCGTCATTTAAGTTGTCAATCCTTTTGAACATCTGTCAAATAAATGTCGTATTTTTGCCATAACACTTGTTTTAGGCGCCAGTGTATGACATTTCTAATGAAAAATACTTGGTTCGAGTCTCCGATCGTGTATATTTATTTTATTTTTATTTCTTTATTTCTTTATTTCTCGTTTCTTTAAATATTACGTAGGGGTAATAAGTTGTATTTAATTTAAAAACTTAACAGAAATGTTAAATGTTTATAAATAACATCATCCAAAACAAACATGTTATCATCTAATTTTGTTTTTTATTTGTATTTTTTTTTTTTTTTTGTTTTTTAATCTCGATTTGGTTTAATTAATACCAATTTATCAGACTAATCAATTATTTATTTGTTCAAATGAATATTTTTTGCTCTATTCTGTTCAAAATTAGCATACAGTCGCTCTCAAAAATTCATTTGAATTTTGATAAGGCTTGACGATGATAATAATTGTCATTTTGTGAAATTAAATTTCATTGTCATATAGCCACGCTTAATTAAGCAATACTTTAACAGTTGTTTTAAAATTGGGTTTTTTCGGGTAATGATTTAATGAACAAAAAATCGAATTGGGCTATGGAATTAAAAAACAGCATCTGAATCTGTTTGAATATACAATATTTAACTGTTAATTTTATAAATATTCGAATTTGTGGCAAATAATTTTTACTATTATTAGATATTATTAATTTAATAACACAATTTTTGTTTATTTCATATAAGTGTTGTTTAACTAAATTGAAAGTCTTAAAAATGTGAAGCCTTTATAGATATGGCTTACTTGGTGCTGGACCCACTAAGCTGTTTTTTTTAAACAGTATGATAATAAATTGCATCATTTACATATATAGGAATTTTTTGGAATTATGAATGTCATTACTTTAATGTGTGCCTAAAATATGTTTATTTTTTGGTTTAATTTGTTCAAAATCAAAAATTAAAATAAATGCTTTAAGTCATTTATTTTCTATTATATTACTTTTTGCTAATCTATTTGTTTAAGATGTCATTAATTAATCATTTTGCGTATTTGAATTGATTGTAAAACGCCTTTTAGACTATACACTTTTATGATGATTAAGAGCATTATATCGATTTATTTGATATATAAATGTATATTGTATGAAAATGACAACATAAATCAACTGGCTTTGCAGAATCCATAAGCATAGTCTAAATGTACAGTTAAAGAATTATTCTTTTATTAACATGGTTTAGCTCATTGTATTTTTTTTTGATCGGCTTAATCTTCCCCTTTTCAACACGTTTTATTCAAAGACGTAGCGTACATTGATTACATATAAGTTTTGACATTTATTGAAACTTTTTGCGGAAAACCTCTTCCCGTACTCCAAAAACATGCACTTTTCAAAAATGGTGTTGTCAAAGATGAGATATTTGACAGGTCAGTCGACATTGATGGCTAGTGTGAACTAGGCTTCAGTTGCAGTCAGCTGTAGTTAGAGCTAGCAAACGATTGATATTCCCAACATTAAGCGGGGTACACACGATCAGTTTTGACTGTCAGTTTTGCTCAAATAATCGGTTGCTTGCCAGTGTGACCGTTCACTTTTGTCAGTCATCAGTCAACCACAAAATATTTTGTGGTTGCTGGACGGTTGGACAGTTATCGATAATTCCGAAAAATCGACAGTCAAAACTGATCGTGTGTACCGCTTTAGATATTTTCGATATTTCATTTCAAAAAATCGACTGCTATCGATATTATTGTTGATTAGTCATCACCATTAATTTAAAAATGAAAATGAACGAAAATAGTTGAACATAGGAATATTTGTTCTGTTCCAGAAGCTGTAGTTGCAGTTCTGGAACAAACATTGCAGTTCTGGAACAGACATTATGTATATAGGAATGTTTTCGAAATACTGGGCTATTATGATCATCCCTCGTACTTTTTTCGACCTAGATTTTTATTGAATTTACGTCAAATAAAGCCAAGTAGATATGTTTATCATAATAATGAGGCTCCTAATTCCAATAATCGCTATATTTAAAAATTCAAAATATTTATAAATATTTTACCGTAAACTAGGCTTAGCCGTATGGATTTTTATGTGCTAAAAACCAACAATTGCAAATATTCATATAAAACAGCTGTTTAAATAAACTTATGACTACGTATGCTTTTATAAATATTGAATATTTTTCTTAACTCACAAGATAGAGAATTAATAGTACGTTTACATTTTACGCTTATAGGTCTATTATGCATTGCAATCCAACTCCAATTGCGTTTCCGATAGCAAATATAATAATAGAAACTTTAACTTCTGCATTGAAGTTCGTACTTTTTTTCAATTAAATTAATAACTAACACTGAAATTGAATTAATATTTTTGTCGTTTCGGTTATTTTAACCTTTAACTGTGGAGGTGGGGGTAAATTTTACCCCTTCGATCATATTTTGTTAATAACTTTCAAATGATTTGAGCGACCGGTCTAATTTTCTCTGTATCTTCATATTTCCTTAACATAAGTGGGCAGTAATGTTTTGGTTGTCATATGACTAGCAAGTGAGGAGATATGCTTACGGTGGTGTAAAAATTACCCCACGTTCTTGTCACTGTGGCACAGAAAATATTTTACCACCACCTCCAAACTAACGTAAGTATCCTATGTAAAAAAATGACCCCACGTCCAATACGACGTATGAATTTCATGGAAAAGTTTTGACCACACGTCAAACTCGGCATATGAATTATATATTCTGCATTTTCAATTAATCCATTTTCACAGCAAATCAGTGTTCCTATAATAAGGCAATTGCTAGAAGAGAACGATAAGTTCAGCAACGTTGACGGTGATGGTCGATCCCGAATTCAACATAACCAAAGGCTACTTACGTTAAATTATTACTAGGATCTTGGGCAAGGACTCAATAGCCCCATCCAAAATATATTCCAGAGACTCGAAAATATGTTATATATGCTTAGTAGGCATAACAAAAAAACTACACATACCTGTTTCCAATCCAATAAAGGAATGTAAATGGGTTGCATCATACCCATATATATGTGTACAGGGTACGATCGCTATGAATGATAAATCAAATATTTGGTACCCTGCAGATTTTAAAAAAACGTGTGTTTTTGAATGATCTCTGTATTTTTATTAAATATGTAGGTAAGACTGTCAAAAAATGTAATTTCAGGTTTTTAAGTATTGTTATATTATTTATTTCTTCTAAAAATAAAATATGTCTTTTTTGTTGGATTAAAAAAAGGTCTGTGAAATGTAGAGCCTAATTTTCTATATAAACAAAGAGTGTGGTTTGATTTGATATTATTTTATTATTTGCTGACACAATATTATGCAAAAAATGCAAAATATTATAAAAAGTAGAAAATATATAAAGAAATATTTAAGAATATGTATAGGGGTAAAATTTACCACCACGTCAAAAAGTACGTCCTACATTTTCACCTCCAAAGTTAAAGGTTAATTGTATGATTTTATTAATCCATAATCGACCCCTAAATTGTCAATTCCAATGTACATGTATACGTCAAATAGTTCTATTGGCCAAAAGTTTTATTGTAAACATGCTATTAGCAGTAGCATAAATGGTTAACATTAAAGATGACCTTAATAAAGGTAATGCCGAAATGTGTATCCAATCTTCATATCAGACTTATTTTTATTTGACAGATATTGAATAGAATTGCCAAATAACACGTTTTACTAAAAAATTAGAATAAAAGCAATAAACATTGGCAACACTGTTATTGTCGGTAGGAATTTGCGTTTGTTTTGGTCTCTGGTTTACCGAAAATGTATGTTAATTGTCGAATTTATGCAGAATTGACAAATTACACGTCTTACTAAAAACACATTTGATGTAAATGCGCTATTAGTTAAGTTAGAAATTGACAACACTGGAACAGAGCATATGTTTGTCTGTTTACTTACAAGATTTTGCAAGAATAAATTTCTCCTGTAAAAACTTGTAAGTATTCAATTAAGAACTGTCAAAAAATTGCGTTAACAAAATGCGGTTTAACCTTCTGTATTGGGATTTATTTTGAAGTTGTATCCAAAGGCACTGTTACACGGCGTTTGCATTAAGGGCTCAGTGGACGCTGAGTGCCGCGTTAAAACGACCACAGTAAAACTTCAAGAACAAACTTGGCATCACTTACACATTTTTCATGTGGTTGTTGTTTTTGACACGTGACGCCACTCACGCCTTTGAAGCGCTCGGCACATACGGTGCGTTGTGCGTTGCGGTACAACAACCACATGAAAAAAGTGTAAGTGAAGCCAAGTTTTTTGAAAAACAACAATATGGCTGACGCATTAAAGTTAAACATAATTGAACTGTTTTGGGACAACGCGTGTCCCAACGTGTCACTAAACGGACCGTATGTGCCGAGGGCTTAAGCGCTCGGCACACACGATACGTTGAGCGTCGCGGTACAACAACCACATGAAAAAAGTGTAAGTGATGCCAAGTTTATTGAAAAACAACAATGTGGCTGACGCATTAAAGTTAAACATAATTTAACTGTTTTGGGACAACGCGTGTCCCAACGTGTCACTAAACGGACCGTATGGGCCGAGGGCTTTAGAGCTTTTTGCCGGCATTTATTTGCCTTTTGCCCTATGGAATTGGCATTTGAAACCCAATTGGTTTATTTAATCCGGTTAAGTGCAAACGGGGTATTATATCACTAAACGTGTAATCCAGTGTATTTTTCTTTTTTGTCAAAAATGCGCTTGTATTGCTTTGACATTTTAATTAAATTCAATAAAGGTATATATTTTTTCTTAAATTCATAAAACCAATATGCAGACATAAGACCTTATTGTCTGTCTGGATGGTATAGACGCTATAGACGTTGCGTTGGTTGAGTCACGTTTCTGGCTTGGACAAAATTTACATTAAAATCAATTAACACCTTGGGACTGTTTCTTTTTAAAATTTGTAGCATTTTGTCTTAACGCCATCACGTCATATTTAGTGTTTGGTGAGCTTAGTTCGTATAGGTACGCATTTTTACCACTACTTCAAATGAAGGCTAAACAATTTCTTGGGAGTTTCTCTGCTTTGTTGCTGATGATGATCAGCTGTTATGTTAAGGTTAAAACGTTTGTTTTTTTTATAAATTAGTTGTGCTTAGCGGAATATGTGTTTATATACGACAGACGTATACATAATTATAACGTGTTTCTGGCTAACCCAGATTAATTAAGAAAAAAGGTTAATGCCAAGGCTTTGAAATATTGTTGAATATTTTTTTTAATTAAGTTAAATATTTTATTGCAACAATTAACGTTACTTATACTGACTGGACTTTGCATTTAAATTTATGATTTGTGTGTGCAAGTGTGAGCTTGTTTTTGAGATTTTGCTTTAAGTAAGATATAAAGGTGAAAATCTTAACCTGCTGTAATTGTTATTTAAAATCAAGTGTTTATGTTGAAAGCAAAGTAAAGTTTATCAGAAAACAATTCAAACATTTCTGAAATCGGGCAGAGTTAACATTTTATTAGAATAGAATAAAATAGCAGGGGATTAATAAAAATCAATCTGCCGTGTTTTTATAATTTCAATATGGCAAAAGTTGTGTCTGTTTACTTTATACCTCATTTATATTGGACCTTTATATAAGGATTAAGGTTCATTATCGAAATTGCTCTCTACTGGATTGATTTTAAATCTCAAGAATTGATATTTTATACTATTTTTTTCCAAACAAATAAATTTAAAAATGTATGAATTACTTAATTGCGTCGTATTGGCTGGCCTTTCATTTCATTGATGTTGAACCATAAATTTTGATACAGGGAGACATCCATTATAAAATAATCTCAGATGTGTTCATGTAAGATTACTAATTTGACACTTCAGATTACTGTTTGAGATTACTAATTTGACTTGTAAATTACAAGGGCTACACAAACACACATATGTATTAATATTTATATAAAATGTTTGTACGAGATAAACTTTTTTTATTTTTTTTATTAACTGATTTTGATATTTACAATATAAAATTAATTAGCTCGTTTCCAATGATAACCATTTGAAATGAAGTACTTGCCTTTCTTCCATAAATAATTTAAACCTACTTGAAATGGAATTAATTTAAACAAGGTCATTCACTTGGCGTAAGATTAAGATATTGTTGCTTGAATATTTCTCTAAAGACTTTAAAATTTCTTTTGTTTAGTACACTTTTAAGGAAATGTGTATTGAACTCTTTTTTTCATACATTTTTTGCCATTAATCAGCCGCAATATGACAGCATGTAATTAATGTCATAAAAATCTGTTTCTATTATAATCTAACAAATTATTATGACATGCTCCAGAAATCGTTTTAATTTCATGCTATTTTGCTTTACGCGAGCGCCACAAGTTGTTTTGAGTTTTCGTTCAGTTTTTTTTTGCAGTCAGTAAAAACAATATGAAAACAAGACAAAGGAATGCGGATTCCGTTCCAAAACAGCAACGGGCAATTAATTGATCAAATAAGGCAAATATACAAAGTGTTTTTCGTACCAATTCTTTGCTGTTAAATAAGCGTATCAAATTAAGGATAGGTTACCGGCGTTGTTGTTATGGGTGTATGTTAGTTATCATTCACATGGAGTAGGTGGGTGTTTTATATATCAAGATGTAGATATAAATGAATGTAAATTTATTCACATCACATAGATTTTTAAGTATACATTCTTAGGAATTTTATTTTGGACTTACAATATATGTATTTTAAAGATTTTTAAACACATTGCAATATTATTCGCTCCTTCTCGTTTTACTTTTTATTTGACGTTTTCAAGCGAATTGTAAATCTGGGCATATCTAAAGTTTGGTTTGTATCTTTGCTGCTTTATGCTCAAAATTGTAAACACCACTAGTAAGATTCTCTAACTCATTTTTTGAGTTACCGACAAAAATCGTTAAAATTAAAACGCAAATTTATGAATGAAAAGTTCAAATAAAAGTTGACAACACTGTTGCTATCGGTAGAACTTTACGACTAATTTTTATTGGTCGCTAACTTACCGAATAATATCGCTAATTACCGAAATTATAAGCATTTTAATTTTACCGATTTTTGTCGGTAACTCAAAAAATGAGTTGGAGAATCGCACTACAGGTTAGAATCGTGTAAAAAGGCGTTCCACCTGCGCCCTATGTTCAATTTCTGTGCAAGATCAAGCATGATTTGAAGTGTTTTAGTGCTTCATAAACTCAAAAATTTGTTTTGTTGAATTGTGGATGAAAATTTGACATAAGATAAAACTCGGAAAACGCATTTTTTGGGTTATGCCACTCTTTGAGTAAATGAGCGAATTAATAAACCCGATTTAAAATTTTTTAATTTTGTGAATATAATTGTGGGCGTTCATAAATGCTGTAATACAGCATAAGGCAAAATGCCGTTTTTTATTATGTGTGAGCGTAAAATACAGCAGGGTGGTATAAAGGCTTGTCATGTTTTGTCAAGTCAATGTGGCCATACATTTTTTCTTTACCTTGATACGACTTTTGCTCTGTTCCAGAATCTACAAATTTTTACTACGATAACAATTTTTCTTTTATGATATCGAAAAAAAAACAGTAACTTGTTATACCCTCCACCACGAGTTGTAATACAAAATTTCAGCAATTTCGGTAAAACAATATGAAGCACCGTTCTATCGGGGGTATTTCAAAACGTCGATCTATACCGACAAATATCTGACGAAAAGTTTTTAGACTCAAAGAAAATTCAATACCAAATTTCAGCCATTTTGGTGGAATATTGAAGCCACAATCTTCAAAATACCGAAAATCGGGAGGTACCTTTCCATGGGGGCTATATGAAGGCGTGAACCTATACGAAAAATTTAAAGAAGATAGTTTAAAACCCCCAAACGATGTCTAAATACCATATTTCAGCCATTTCGGAGGAAAGTTGAGGCCACAACCTTCAAAATACCGAAAATTGGGAGGTACCGTTCTATGGGGGCTACATGAAGGCGTGGACCTATGCCGACAAATTTATAGGGGGAAGTTGTATACCCCAAACAAAGCTATATACCAAACTTCAGCCATTTCGGTGGAATATTGAGGCGACCACGTTCAAAATACCGAAAATCGGGAGGTACCGTTCTATGGGGGCTATATGAAGGCATGGACCGATACCGACAACATTTTGGAGGAAAGTTTTATACCCCCAACGTAGACTAAGTACCAAACTACAGCCATATCGGTGTGATAATGAATCTAAAACCTTCAAAATGCCGAAAATCGGGAAGTACCGTTCTATGGGGGCTATATGAAGACGTGCACCGATACCGAAAGGGGAAAGTTTTGTACCCTTAAAGAAGACTAAGTTTCGAATTTCAGCCATTTCGGTGTGATAATGAAACTAATACTTCAAAATACCGAAAATCGGGTGGTTCCGTTCACCCGTTCAAAAAGTGGACCGATATAGCCCATTTTCAATACCAACCATTCTGCAAGTAATAAAAACTTCTGTAACAAATATTGACTCTCTATCTTTAAAATTGCGAGCTCTATCTTGATTTCAACAGACAGATAGACGGACAGACGGACATGGTTAAATCGACATAGAATTTTATGCTGATCAATAATATATATACTTTATGGGGTCTCCGACGAATATTTCGATGTGTTACAAATGGAATGACAAATTTAATTAACCCTCCATATGGTGGAGGGTATAAAAATTTGTATATTCTTGTAGTACTGGAACAGATCATTTGTCTTGCATGATGACAACACATGAAGTCAGCCTATGGTCTGTTCCAGAACCAGAATTTTTCATTTATAATATCGAAAGAAATAGTAAAAATAGTAGATTCTTGCAGTTCTGAAACAATATAATAGAAATATAATGCCTGTTCCAGAACCTGCAAGATTCTACACATTTTTACTACGATAACAATTTTTCCTTTATGTGATCGAAAAAAATGTGTGGATTCTTGCAGTTTTGGAATAGACCAATATATACCAATTATTAGCAGTAAACAACTATGTAGGTAATTGTGTTGATTCTATTTTAGAACTGGTATACTAACGTTATCTAAAAGAAACAATTTACATTATGAATGCAGAATGTTTTCTGAAGATGTTTCCTGTACCAGAACTATTATCATCAATATTGTATTTTTTATCATTTCGAACAAAGAAATAGTTCCCACTTTCCCTGTTCTCTACTTCAATTTGTATGTATTCACATGTATGTACACTAAAAGTAACAAAAAGATAGGAAAGATTAAAAAGTAAAGAAATCATTGGATATTATGGAAATGTAAAAAATAATGTGCCTTGTGATGTTTTGAAGAAATTAAGTTTGGAAAATAGCTAAATGAATATCATACGTACTATTACGTTTGTGATATTATGCTACTTTCGTTCAATATCTTTTACTCACAGTGTCCTTTCGGATTTTAACTGCTGTATGCAATATTATTTTTAAATAACCGAAATTTAAGTCTTCCTTGCTTCTTTAAGGTCTTCATAATTCATATAGGTACAAATAATTGGATCCCTCATGAAAATTGTTTTATTCCACGCCTCTGTCATAAAAATTAAATATACTTGTAATTTTTTCTACAGTTGTTTGTTGTTATTATTACATATTTTTATATGAGGAAATTATAATTAAAAAATATTAATTATACACCACGGTGTGCACTGTGTAAATCTGCCTTTACTCTCATATATACCCAATCTCTCCCTTTGCTCTCTATATATTCTACGCCGAAATGTCACTCATGCAACAATTGTTGATATTCAAAACATGTCCTCAATTGTGTGCAATTGCAAAATAAGCAACACCAGAAAATATATATTTTTTATAAAACCTGTTTAAAAAATATCAAAAACAACAATAAAGCATGACAACAACAAATATCTCACTGAACTACTTAATTAATGCCGGCGCGATATTCACCATTTGTCATTGTCCATCGACAATGTAGATTCTACATACATATGAGGAGGTGTGGTAATTGTGAGAACGAATGCTGTTGTTATTGTTTTGGTTTTTATAGGTATTTTTAATGACATTTTGACTTTTCAATTTAATGCAAAAAAATAAATAAATAAATAAATAAAAGAATGGCACAATTGCCACATTCACGATTGCCAATCATGCAAATCAACAAAATGTTATTAGAGGCGAAACCTCTTTTATAGGTACGTTCTCTTCAGTTTATAATTTTTTTTAACTAATAGGCTGTTTATATTATAGTTTTTTGCCGGGTTAACCTTCTTTATGAGGATTTGTTTGATGGAATGGAATTGACATATAAAACCCAGTGGG
Source organism: Musca autumnalis (assembly GCF_047663935.1). Lineage (NCBI taxonomy): Eukaryota > Metazoa > Arthropoda > Insecta > Diptera > Muscidae > Musca > Musca autumnalis. The sequence continues at coordinate 118,628,376 of NW_027411644.1, read as the reverse complement.
CTTATTAAATCCGGTTATATGTAAACTTACTAGGTATAACGCCCATTATTATAAGTCTTCTTTTGTAATAGTTTGGATTTACCGAATAGATTTATAGCGTTCCGATTAACTTAAAGTTAAAAGTGATGATTGAATTTCAAGGAGGAGCTTCTTTGCATTAACTTTCAATGTAAAAATATATTTTTATTGCCTTCAAATTGGTTTATTTTGCGTTTTTAAATCCATCAGATAGTAAAAGAACACATATAATAATGGCCCTAAGACTTGTTTATTTGCCGAAACCTTCGCACATAAAGGTTGACTGGAATTCTATAGCCATTTTTTGTTACCAAAAAATCAATTGGCAGCACTGATGATGTCAGTAGCTTTGCCAATTCCATCGGATGTACGTAAAAAATATCCTCATAAAAGGAGTTAACCCGACAAAAAGCTCTAAGGTAAACATGGCTATAGCCTAGAGCTGGCAAAAAATCGATGACACTATCGATAGGATAGTAGTGAATTCAATATCGATAGATAGCTTTGTCTATCGATATTATCGGATTTTAAAAATTTATTGAAATAAATAGAAAATACCCGACTTTTCGGTTTTGTGGATGTGAGAAAGTACCGGCCCACACTAGAGCGATTTCATTAAAAAAATTGCATGAAATTATGCGACACTAGATCGAGTTCCATAGTAGCGTAATATCATGAAATTACCGTAGTGGGGAACTCGATCTAAGAACGCCTAATTTCATGAAATCGCTCTAGTGTGGTCCGGAACTCAGTAGGTAGTCAAAGTAACGCCCATACCTAATATTCAACGCGACGTACGAAATTAATTCTCCATACTACCACAAAAGCGCTCTCTTTCACCACACACGCTTTGGGAATACGGACGTATTTAGGCATGTTTCTAATTTTAGCGTTTTTTACTGTAAAATTGATAACACTTTTATGTTGGACAACAGTAGCTTAGTTAAATGTAAAAATAGCTTTGGCTACTTGAAGGTGGTGGTGATAACAGCCCGAAATAACAGAAAAGCTTATACAGGTTTCTCTAGCCAATCGAATAACAACAACAACTTCCTACACATATACACAAAACAACAAACGTTGACAGCTGGCCCCAGCTCTGCTTCTGCCAGTCATCAGTAGTAGTACAAGAAACGAACGCGAAACACACAATAAAAAGAGAACTTAGAAAAAAGTAAATAAATCGATATTTAGTTTTCATTTTATAACGAAATGAAATCGATTTTTCTTAAAAAGTGGTGTTGTTGTTGAAAAAACAACAATAAATTTTGTGAATTTATTAGGAATTGAAAAATTATTAGGAACATTTACGCAAGAAAATAGTTTGTTTCAACAAAAAACAAAAAGAAAACAACAACGAAACGTGAACGAAAGCAGTCACAAGACCATAAAGCAGCAGAAAATACTTTTAGTGATAAACCCACACCTCCCCGCTACGTCGCACAACAAAACGAATAAATGAATGAGAGAGACCAGCAATCCCCCCAAAACGCACACACACGCACATCATCCAGAGAGAGATAGAGAAGGAGTAATATCCCCCCACAAGAATGAGAGCATAAAAGCTTACTCTTGTTTTTTTTCACGTGCCCACTTGTTTGTTTTGTTAAATGAAAAAAGTAAACAAATACTTGAAAGCTTTTCGTTTAATTTTTCAAACCGGCTTCTCTCTCATGTAAAGCATTTTAAATGTCATTTGAATTTGTTTTTGTTTACCAAATAAATGAAATGACCTGTTGCTGTTGTATTGAATGAAAGAAAGATAAAAAGGGGAGAGAGAGAGAGAGTAAACCAGAGACCCGTAGTAGAATACAACAACAATTTGCACAAATACCCCCACCTATTGTCCATTCAATAAAAACAAGAAAGCGACAAAACCTCAACTTTGTGATTTCCTTTTATTGTCCTTTGTGATTATATAAAATCATATAAACGGAAACATGTGGTTCCTAATTTCATTTTGTGTCTGTGCCTTGGGATTTGCTTTGGCGGGACGTAAATGGGGTCGTTGGCTATATTTGCGCTATGGACGTTTTATACTGCCACGTTCAATGTTGGCAGCAAAAAATCGTTCACCCACCCCACCGCTATCACCATCGGTCATTAAGAATGATGAAACCCTTGAAGGGCTCCTCGATGAAAGCGGTGAAATGCATGATACGGTAAGTTCTTGTACCTATTGTTATTCTCACTTTCACCCCCATACTCGACACCTTATAAACTACAACAATAAATGGCGTTTCAGTATATTTTGACCGATAACAAAAGTTGTAAACTACATATGCACATACATATGGAAACAGACAGACATTCAGGCATTTATTTTTTTTATCAAAAATTCTTATCTAAATTGTTAAACTTCTACCGTTTGTTTAGCTTTAATTTTATTTAAACTATAGCTAGTTATCTTTAAAGTCGTTTTACCCCACATTAACATTGGAAAGAATGTAGTTTAGCAACGCCATTTTAGCCAAATTGTTGACCCACAATTCTTCTTCTTCTTCTCTGCAATGTCTGTTACTTCTTAATGTTACTATTTTATTACTAATCAATGCGAAGGTGAAGATAATTGATACTGTAGGATAGTTAACTGATCGATTAGCTGCAGTTTTACAAAAAATTGTTTAGCTCTATAGAATTAACATCTGACATATTGCCCCTCTCTCTCACCAATTAATTGGCAGTTAGAAGCAGACAAATTTCCGGTCACCCTAATTCGTTTTATGGTTGCCAGATACACATTAAAAACTCAGTTTTTTCACTTGTGGAAATAATTTCAAGGTGGTAGCATTTATTGATAGAGTTGGAAAAAAAATTGCAGGGTTTCTGATGTATGAATTCGATTTTGTTGGAGACCATGGAAGACGAAGGTTACAGTGGTTTAGCTTCTTAGAAGATACAAAACAATAAAATATATAATTACTACAAAAATAAAAACAATAAAGTCGGTTAAAAATGAATGAGAAGTTATGCATTTTTTTTGTTTAAGCCTTTTGTTTTTACATTCGATCACGGGAGCGTATTATCTTATTAAAATTTTTCTAATTAATATAAATAATACGCTCCCATTAAAAATGATAGAAATCCGATGAGAACAACAGAAGTTATGTCCTTTACCCCCCGTTTACACATGCAAGTAACTTGCAGACAGTTGTGTTTACATATTATAGTCGAAACTGACACTTGCATGTGTAGACGTTCGGAAAAAATTGAAGTTACTTTCAAAGCACTTACATTGATTACTGGCAAGGAAATTTTGTCGGCAGTGACGTTGTTAGTTGGTATGGCAGTGAATATGTGTGAGTGTATTGGTGTTTTTCGAACTGTCACTTGCATGTGTAAACGGGGGGTTAAAGTTGAAAATCTAAGAAAACGGAATTGGTACATCAGAACACCTGCTAGCACAGTGTTATTATTAATATGAAACTTATACTTCGATTATGGAAATCAACTATATATGATCCAGTTGCGTTGGCAGTTGCCAAAATTGCACTACAGAAGGCAACTGACGTCGCCAAATTCAGTTGCCGAGACGAGTATTTTGTGGCAACTGCTCTTTCGCGTCGCTTCTCACAATTTCAAAGAACATAAAAAGTTAAATTTTTTACAAAATATTATGATTGGTTTATATTTACGGAATCCACTCGATTTCAACTGTCAATTCCATTGCTTAAACGTCAAATGAAATCCTATGGGTTTAAGGTGAGTTTTCATTTGACGTAAACGCAAAGGAATTGACAAATCGAGTGGATTTCGTAAATGTAAACCAAGCATTAGTGTTTGTATAACATCAATATTTCAGCGACGAAAATCGCTGACCACGCCTTTTTTCTTGTTGTGCTAGAATCAAATGAAGTCATTGGATCCCCAGTCAGGGCTGTACGGCTCATGACCATTTATTCCACGTTTTGTCCGGTCGATGTGTGAGAGTTCTCATTGTCATGATGCAGAACGATTCGTCTTCTCTTCTTCGTTTTTCGACTCCGTTGTTTCAGACTCCTAAGCATAAATCTAAGATTCGTCGTCTGTGACATTTCAAACTTGTTCTCAAATTCATTTAATCGTTTTTAAATCGACCACAAAATATAACCGTTTTCAAAACGATAATAATAAACTATTATCGGATAGCTTCTCACGTTTTTAATCAAATTTTCCATAGGATAGGATAATGGAATTTGAAACCGATATCGAAAACAATTCCAAATCGGAATCGGCGATCAAAATCGATTTTCATCACATTCCCGATGGTAAATTTTGCGGGAATTTACATTGTTCCCGAAATGCTAATCACGAAAAATGTCCGAACGTAAACCATCCATTACGTTCATTACTTCATACACTTTTAGTGGACATAGCGACAAAATATGGGTAAACATCGGTTTTTGCCTTGAAAGCCATCAATAGTTTCACCACTTAATGATTGACAATTATATTTAAGGTCATTAGATACCGGTAAAGAGAGAGTCATTGCAAATTTTAGCGTTCTATGAATTCCATCAAAATTTAAATACAACTGTCAGCTAATTCGTGTTTATGTTTGTAACTTTATATTCAATCATGTGATGTCTTTTTTTTTGTATAAGTTTACATATAACATGCAATTTACACTCATTTCACGCCAAATATTTATATTTCACAGTATTGCTGTAAATTTAATTAATTACATTATAGATTAATTGTTTTTAATTCATTGTTATTTACAGGAACTAAGAACATGAATAATTTTAATCTTTATAAATATTTGTCACTGCAATTGTCGATTTCTATCTTAAATAATAGGCGATCAAAAAATTCACTTGAATTGTTTATAAAAAGAAGATAAAATCATGTAGGTTTTTTTATAATTTTTAACCTATTAAATATCTGCATTTTTACATTTATTCATAAAATGCCATAATTTCTTTTATCGTTTGGATAAGCCCCCATTTAAATAATTAAAAATAGATATTTAAAAATCTTATTTTATAAATTGTCATTCAGTGGGTTAAAGTTATCATTTAATTGGTTGCTAAGGTATAATTTTCTATTTTACTGTAATTTTTTGTAGCACATTTCAATAAATGTGCCACCAGGGAAATGGAAAAAATGCGATATTATTTTTTTTTTAATTTGATAAATATTTTCCCAGCTCATGCATAGCATGTGCATGCATTTGTTTTTTTTTTGTCAAGCAAATACACCAAAAAATGTTTTCAAATTGAAATTTGTGTAATTTGTCGCTAAGAAATTTTAGACGAGAATATTTTTGGTATGCCACTTGGGGCAAATACACCTCATCAAATATTAATAATAATATGAATGTAACTAACTTGGTGGTTGTAGTCATCTGACGTAGTTGACTGAATTATTTGTTGGCGCTAATTTAAGTCATATTATATTACGTCTACATATTTGTAAATCATTGGGTAATAGTAGGGTATTGGGTATTTTCTCATTCACCACAACTAGAACATACAAAACGATCTTATTAAATATATCCATATATGTATATTTTTAATAAAGATTTTAACACGAAAAGTAGATCAATTGTCTTGTTACTCACTCAACTGTGTAAATTGCTAAAGTATCTGTATAGTGTTTATAGTTACATAACCGCCTACCTGTCATTTATGTTGTTTCTATTCTCTATTTTTCATTTTCAATAGAGTTAATTTGTACTAGTTGAATGATAATGAACATCAATTCGTGTTGGTATTATGGATTTAAGATTTAACTAAGAAAATTGTTTAGATTCCACTTATAAAGATGATTTGGAATGAAAACGATTTGCCCAAAAAGAGTGAATTGTATTTAGATGTGATGCTGGAAACCCTATCAAATTTCAATTTCACGTTGTTTCAATTTCATTTTATTCCCATAATCAAAAAAAAACTGACTAGGAACCCTAATCTTCAGCGGAATTTTCTAACTAAAATATAAATCAAAGTTTTTGTCATCGCAAAAAGCGATGTAAAATTTATTACGAAATAAAAAAATTTCTCTGTTCTAAAACCTGCCAGAATCTACAAATTTTTACTACGATAGCAATTTTTTCTTTGTGTTATCGATAAAATAGTAAAAATTAGCAGATTCGTGCAATTCTGGAATAGACCAAATATTTATATAAATTGGCCTCTGTGGGGGCTTAGTGTGGAAATGTTTGTGCTACTACATGATGAGGACTACAACCAGTGCATAAAAACTTTTTAGCGGATATATTCACCAATTTGGAGAAAATCCAGATGTGAAAATATTTTTCTTAAATTCTTCGGAGTAGTTCAATATTTCAGAGTGTGATGCAGCTAAAATTGATCAAAGACTGAGTCCATTTCCTTGGCGAAGGATACTTCGAAGGATAATTTTCAACTTGCCTGGTCACCAAACCGCTAAACCGATGAATTTAGAAAACTACTGTTGAAATTATTTTTTTTATTTTGTGTTTTTTCCAAAATATCAAATAAATTTTTTCTATACCCGTGTTTACATTAAAAACTTTTTCTCCTGAAAATCTCTCAAAATTCATTACATTATTTTTTAATCGACCACAAAACATTATAGTTTTAAAAACGACCAAAATAAGCGATATACGATTGCATCACAGGTTTTTTTTTATCAATGTTTCCATAGAACACAATGAAATATGAAAGCAATATCGAAAACAATTCGAAATCGGAAATTGTAAATGCATCACACAGTCGTTATCGGCTTGTTTTGCACTCGCAATCGATTTTCGTTTGTTTCAAATGCGTTTTGCTTTCATTGCATCTTCCTAATGCAATACCTATTTCATATTAAATTAATACCGGTCCACATTAAAGTGGTTTCATTGAAATCATTTCATGAAATAATGCATTGATAGGTCGAGTTCCATATTAAAGTAATTTTATAAAAGAGCTCGATATAATAACGCCTTATTTTATGATGTTATTTCATTGAAATCACTCTAGTGTGGACCGAGACTTAAAGTTTTTTAATAGGGTAACCACCTTTATGAAAATATCGACCATCCATCAGAGGTTATTGTCAACCTCATTTAGACTAGCCATGAATCCTCAACTGGATTTAATAAATCCAGTACAAATCTCATTGCATTTAAATATACCTTTGGAGGATTTAAATTGCAGTCAGCTGATTTTTGTTCATATCACAATTACCAAGGTAGATGCATCATCCCATCTGATCGAATTTGAAACATCAAAACAAAAAACATACGGCTAATTACAAATTTATTGTTTAGTATTGAAAATGTTGGCACATTATACTACTAACTTAAGAGCAAATAATGAATTATTATATCGTTTAGACATCGTAAATATTAGTCTTGTTTGATTAAAATCAACTTTGTACATATATCAAAGCCAATTTAATTTTTTCGCCTTGTTTACAAATTTTGACATTTTAAATTATTTTTGTTGTAGCAATTCACCGATCTATCTATCTATCTATCTATCTTGTTTCTTGTGCCAGCTTGCAACTTTTTGTATTTTCTAGCAACATGTTGCAAAAACGGAGTTGTATACGAGAATTTATGACGGATTTAAAACAAATCCACCCAATACGATTTATTTTTGTATAGGAAATCTGGTAGATTATCGCCGGATTTAGAAAATAAATCCTGATAATGCGCTAAATCCGGCTAATGAGGTCATATCTAAATGGCAGGCACATAAGTCGAAGGTCACACTAGAGTGGTTCGTGAAACAAATTGCGTTATTTTAGGCGTACTTAGATCGAGTTCATCAATACAGCAACTTCGTGATTTTACTATAGTCTGGAAATAGATCTAATACCCTAGACAGACGGCAGAGTTAATTTGCATTAAAAATTCCTTAATTTGAATTAACTTTTTACCCTGACAGACGATAGTTTCTGCATTTATGAAACAGCTGTTTGTGTTGTTTGTTTGTACCCAGCAGACCATTTCTTAAAGTTTTACAAAAGTTCGCCAAAATATGCGAAACAAATATACTTTCAACCATTGACATTTTCACCACGATAATGCAAAAATAAATTTAATTTATTCGCGATATTTTTGAGTCTTTTTAATATTAAAAAATGTCGCAAAACTCTAAAGGAACATTTGAAGAAAATATTATTTTCGATAGAATTGGTATGGTGGGTAATGAAATGCTTGTGAAAATAAAAATTTTTAAAATAGATTTGATAGAAGGCGCAAAAAACGATTAGCTGCTATTCTATTCGAGAAAGACCACTACTTATTTGAAAGAAACGCGAAAATGTCTGATTTGTATTCCTTTTTTATTTTCTTAAACATGGAAATTTGACAAAAGAAAATTGATTTTCAATGCAAATTGTGTCTCAGAGCATGAATATGCTCTCTCACCTACATGAATATGGGCTCTCTTTCACAGCATTGCCATATTGAAATACCTAAATTCAGTTTAAATTTCCTTCGATTTTGTGCATTAAGAATGTGGATAATGCACGAATTAATTTGAATTAAGGCAGTTAATGCAAATTAACGCTGCCGTCTGTCTAGGGTATAAGAATGGCTAATTTAACGCAATTTCTTTTACGAAACCACTCTAGTGTGACCTTCGACTAAGCAACACTGGAATACTACTTTGTGTGGTCGCATGTGTTATCGATTTTTTGTATATATTTATTAGAATTTTGACATTTTTGGTTTATGAATTGAGACAAATATTTAATTTATTTATTATTATTAGGTACGCTGATAAACAACAGTCCAATCATTGCAAAAAATAAAAACGCAAAATTATTTTATTACTGCAATAAATTAGTTTGATGATATATTCCTGTTATTGTTTTGCATTTAAAAGAGATAAATAATTTAATTTAGCATTTAAGAAAAATTTCCACGCATATTTCAATTAGAAATTAAATTTTTGTTATTCGAATTGTTTTGACAAAGTAACTTGTAATCTACGGAAATGCTAATCCTATCTTCTTCTTAAAACTTTTTTATGATTTTAATTAATAATATTCACTTATCAGCAGTATTTTAATCATTTTATACGTACTTGAGAATTATCTGTATTCTTTAAATGCAATTATATTTAATTTTGCAATATTACTTTTTATTTTAAAAAGTTTTTTGCCTTCTGTTTATACTTTATAATAAATAATTGGGCTATCGGATTATTTCAACCAAATTATTTTAATTAACAAGCGTTTAAAAACAAAAGACCCTAATTTGTTTACACAATTTTTTATTGTGCTTCTGTCGTGAAAGTTATTGTTTTATAATATTTGAATGTTTTACTTGTTGAAATGCGTTTTACCTTGTTTTTTATTTACAATATAAACTTTTTGAAAAACAAACAAAAACAAATGTATCATAACTTAAAATAATATTATGAACAATTCACGGGAATTGTCGTCTTTTCTACAAACTCGAAATAAACATAAACAAGATCACTATGTAGAAAGTGTCATAGTAATGAGCCCTAATGCAAACTTACCTTTAGCCTTTTATTTAAATCACATTTCCACTGGCGCATTATATATTATTATATAATAAATTATATAATTAAATCATCGTTAAATTTATGGAAATATGCTTCAAATAAGTCAAAATATTTTTCGGACCTGTGAAATCTTGATAAATATTATATTATAGCTTTTTGGCGGGTTAACCTTCTTTGGGAGGATTTATTTGACGTTTACGCCATGAAATTGACATTTGAAATTCAATGCGTATATTAAATCTGGTTATATGTAAACGTTTTATAAAACATGTATGTATGTCCACATAACCTAACCCTGAGTTTACAAAGGACAAGACAATTGATTTTATATACTATTAGTTGTCAAAACCCCAGCGTAGCGTTTTAAGTGAATTTGTCTTGTGTAAATGGATGTATGTAGGTCAAAAGAATTTCTGAAAGTAAAATCCGGTTCAGTCAATATTTTACAAAATAACGTTTTTATTTGACATTACATTTGATAAAAAGTTATTTCCAAATACCTGTTTGATGTTATTGTTTTCGATTACAAATGTGACAGTGTTAACTGGTATTTAAACGACATGTAAAATTGAGGTTATTGCACCTCTTTTGTTTGCTAAAATAAACGTCAGTGAAAAAACCAAAACAAATGCATCTTAATTCTATGCCAACTCATTAATCATCAGCTACTGGAGTGGTGGTAAAACCATAGCCCACCACCTACCTATCAATCCCCTGCTTGGGTAGCCAGCCGGTAATTCAATCAAACAAACCAATACTATGTTAGGTAGTAGGTAAAAATGCCATACTGGCTGTCAAGGGGGATACCTTGGAATACGCAAAAACCCAACAAAACGTGTTGTGTGCCTCTCAATGTGATTTATATATACAGTCACTCATTTGGAAAAAATTCTCATTAAGTCTGGCTCTCGATTTTTCTATAAACTGAGAAGGAAAACCAAACCGGTATAAATATTTGCATTAAAACAACAACAATGTACGGGGCTGTGGCATGTAGATGGTGTTTAACCACGATGGTGATGATGTACAACATGCAGTCACGGGCAACAACAAACAACTCACTCTTATTGTGTTGTATTTGTCTGCTGTTCGTTCACTTTTCGTCATATAAAGTAGAGAGACAGACATCACTGACAGGCAGGCAACCAACCTCCTCTAACCACAGCTCACAACCAACCAACCAGTCAAGCAGCAGTATGTTGGCAAACGCAAAACTTAACAGACGTGTTTTTGTTTTGTTTTTAATAAATTCTTAACAAGTTTGTTTGGTTGTTTATAAATATTTTTAATAAATTTTAATTGTGACATACCGGTCGGTTCATCATTTCATCACTTGCAACTAAAAAGTGAACACGCCTTGTTCTTGCTCATTCTTGTAGAGATACAAACTACCAATTGCACGTTTACGTTTAAAATCAATAATCGGTCATAAACTCAACCACCCTTTGTCAGTAAGACAACCAGCCAACCAACAAAGTTGTCACATATTGGTGAAATTTATCATATTGTCTGCCGGGGCATAATTAACCGTGCAAATCGTCAACATTTATTTTTAAATATAAATTTAAAAACTGGCCTCATTTGGGGAGTTCAAGTGTGTAATTGCTGCTGCAATAACAAAACAAAAAAGAAAATAATAAAAAGAATCAATTTTTTCCAATTGAAAGTCGTGAGTCTTTGAGAAGTGTTAATATTTTAAACAAAGAGATCTGCATGAAAAATATGTGTGAATTATTATTAAACCCCGCCATGGAATGTGAGGTAAAGAGCAAATTATTGATTAAATATACAATAAATTCCCCACATACATACAGTGATAGGTGTCTATGTAAATGTGCTATACACTATTTTCAAATCACGATTTTTCTGTTTTCTGTTTTTATTATCTTTCACATGGTACAAAATTTCATAGAAATTCGATGTTGTATTGATTTTTCAAGAAACAACTATGGATTACGAAATTTAGTTATTGTGCATTTTAATGGGATGCAATTGTTTGTAGGCTAAATAAAGCCACGTTTACATTGAGTTGTTCAACTATATAAACCCAGCTGAAAGTTTGCATACAAACATGCAGTTTAATCTCTAGTAGAGTACCGCAGCTCTGCATCTTTTTACATCCTGAACGAAAACGCGTGAGTTTTCTTACTTTCTCGCTAAGTTAAAACGGCAGAGAGACATAACTCACGGGGAATTTTCATTTAGAATAACACCCATGGGATGCAATAGTTTGTAGGCTAAAGCCACGTTTACATTGAGTTGTTCAACTGTATAAACCCAGCTGAAAGTTTGCATACAAACATGCAGTTTCATCTCTAGTAGAGTACCGCAGCTCTGCATCTTTTTACATCCTGAACGAAAACGCCCCGTGAGTTTTCTTACTTTCTCGTTAAGTTAAAACGGCAGGGAGACATAACTCACAGGGAATTTTCATTTAGAATAACACCCATAATTTTAAAGGACTCGGTATATACGTTCAGTTGTGAGTCGCGTCACGCGTCAAAAATAACAACCACATGGAAAATGTGTAAATGATGCCAAGTTTGTTCTTGAAATTTTCATGTGGTTGTTGTAACGCGGAAATGAACGGACCGTATGTGCCGACCGCCTAAGCTGAAACACATCCAACGTTTGAGTAAAGTTTTGTGTCATTTCTGGTAGATGCATAAAAGACAAAGTGCTGCCAAGTTCAATTAATATTCATTCTTCTACCAGAAATGCCACAAAACTTTACGAAAACGTTGCATGTGTTTTCAATTTTACCAAGAGAACGCGCGACTAGGACGCATTCCATTTTCTTCCTTAACACGCTTTTTCCTATGGATTGAATTTAAAGACCTACGCCATGTTTACATTAGAGATTTTTTCCGGGTTAAACGGCGTTTGCACTAGAGCTTTTTGCCGGGTTAATCTTCGTTATGAGGATTTATTTGACGTTTACAAAATGGAGTTGACATTTGAAACCCAAACCCACTGGGTTAATCCGGTTAAGTGCAAACGGGGTATTGTAGTCCTTTGCCAATTTCAATCTGGATTTGCAAAATCAGGTTATATGTGCTTTTAAACAGCTTAAAGATGCTGCAAATTTATTCTAAATAACTTGAGGTGTGTATGTGTTGCTTGTGGATATACAAGCAAACACCAGCTGACTGTTAATTTTTATGACACAAAAGCATATGTAAATGCAATTCATTTATTTCTAGTATTTTGTTAAACTAAATCATATAAAGAGCGTATGTAAATTGAAATCAACTGAGTTTACTTCTCCGCTTTCCATTTAATACAAGCTCAACTGATTTTGCTTCATCATCCAAGTGAAGTTTAGATTTATGGCCTCATGTGTTCATAAGCAGCATGGCATTGAACGGTCAGGCCAAATTCGAACTAGTTTGTCCTTTGCCTTTTAGTCTATTACCACAAATAAGTTAATCAAGATACCGAGGCCTTTAGAAATGGACTCTCAACTTCACTCCATTAAGAATTTCCTTTACTTCACTTCGACCAATAAGTAATCGAAGTACACCGACTGACTTCCGACATGTCAGTTGCTCTGTAAATGTCTTAAGGCCGCTGCACATACGGCGCGTTGAGCGTTGCGTTACAACAACCACATGAAAACTTCAAGAACAAACTTGGCATCACTTACACATTTTTCATGTTGTTGTTGTTCTCAACGCGCAACGCGTCGCACAACGGACCGTACGTGCCGCGGCCTATAAGCATCCTATTCCATATCGCAGTGATACAGAATTAATGCGCAGTATTGCATTCCAAAACGTCACTGTTGCACATTTGAAACGCGGAATACACACAAAATAAGCATTAGATAGAAACTGATGGCATTAGGTAGGTTTTGCACCGGTGTGCATTTTAAAATACTTTTGCAATGTATGAGCAATTACTGAAACAACGCAGCTCGGAAGTGTGAGCTGGCAATCTATCGATAGCACGACTATCGATGATAAACGGGGTACTCGTACATACCATTAGTTTTGACTGTCTATTTTTCGGAAATATCAATTGGTGTTAAACTATACAAACATTTGTGGTTGCATGATGACTGTCAACAATGAACGGCTACATTGGCAAGCAACCCATATTTAAGCAATAATCGACAGTCAAAACTGATGGTGTGTACCCCTATAGTTGTCAAAAAGTAGTATTATCTGTCTTCTATAGTTGGAAATGTAACTGCTTTGGAAAAACTGTGAGGAACCTAAAGCTTAGTTTAGAGTATACACTTATACGATGATTGAGTGCATTATCTCGATTTATTTGATATATATTGTATGAAAGTGACAACTTAAATCCACTAGATTTGCTAAATCAAGCATGGTCTAAACGAACTGTAAGAACACAAAGAAAAAAATTTAAGGCTGACTTCCGAAACGTCAGTTGCTTTCTATTCGTGGGGTTCTTAGATCGAGTTCCACACTAGAGTAATTTTATGAAAATTCAGTAGTGGGGAACTCGATCTAAAGAACCCCTAGTTTCATGCACGAATACAAAGCAACTGACGTTTCGGAAGTTAGCCTTAAATTTTTTTCTTTGTGCGTTTAGACCATGCTTGATTTAGCAAATCTAGTGGATTTAAGTTGTCGCTTTCGGAAGTCAGCCTATCTCAAGTGTTTTCCCGCTTTGTAAACCTAGGGTTATTTATCAGCCAGGGAAATGTAGGCCGACTTTTGATTATACGCAAGTTTACACTTATACTTCAAAATCCAAACGATTTCGCGTAATTCCGAAACAAACCACACGGGTTTAAACTGATTTTTTTTGTTGATTTCAAACATGGCACAATAATCAAGGTAGATGCATCAGCGCAGCTGACTGAGCATGAAATTTCGCAACAAATTGTGGCAAATTGAATAAGTCATTAAACATATTCAACAAATTAGATCTTTACTGCTCTATGTAGAAAATTATAGTAAATTACACTAATTAAAAAGAAATATTTTGTAGTTGAGACATCATAATTAATTTTTTCAATTAATATAAATTCTAAATATTAAAAAATTGTCCCCTTTTTCTGTTCATATAATCGTTTATCGATTGCTGTAATTAGGTTTCTCTACTCTGCATATTAGCCGAAAAAATAATTCATGTTCGTGACTCACTACTTCGTTTCTTGTTTTGCTAATTTAAAGAATGACAAAACTAAACGTATTCTTGTTTATATTGTTATTAAAAATAAGCTTCTCCCTTTCATTATACGGAAGTTTAGAACGTATGTATTTGTATTCAATTGCATATTTTTTGTTCATTCTTTTCTTTGCTTTTGTCTATTGTTTACCATTAAAATTAAATAGAATTTTGCTGGAATTAATAACAACTTTTTTCGTACAACTTTATAGATTGATGTATCATGATTCAAGGTGCTAAATGGTTTGATACCATGATTTACCAAACATATACTGATTTATATTTAGACTGAAACGAAAACGAAGCCAGGAAATGTTTAAAAATTTACAGAAAAGTTTTAAACCAAGATAGAATTTTAAAGTGAATTTTTAATTTTCTTTTTACTCGATATTTTGACAACTATGACAGCTATTATATGACTGAAAACTTGTTAGTGATTATCGAGGAAAATATACAGTAACATTAACATTTCATGAAAACAAGGGTTCCCAAATCAAGTTCCACAGTGGAGTAATATCATGAAGTTGCTGTAGTGGGGAACTCGAGCTAAGAATACCTAAAAGTTTCAATGAAACCATCGACTTACTCTAGTGGTGACTATTTGTGGCAAATACGCCATTAATTTGACAGATGCTCAATGGAATTGATAACTTGAAGGACGAATTTTATTGCAACCTGTTTGATGTAAATGTATGATTCATAATTTCTTTTAAACCTATTTGATGTAAACAGGGTCTTAGTGAAACGCGTGCCTCGTTAACGACATGCAGCCAAAGAAGTTACACTTGCACCCTCGTTAATATTAAACTTTATAATTTAAATCGTTAAGCGCTATTAGAGTTTTTGTTAACCTTCTTTATGAGAATTTATTTCACGTATACGCAAGGGAATTGACATTTGAAGTCCAGTGGATTTATTAAATGCGGTTATATATAAACGTACTATTACTCAATTAAAAAAGGATTTAATTAATGATGATTCCTTCTTTTTCGACAAGTCTCATGTTTTTATAACAATAACTTTATTGAAAATATTGAATTTAACCTTAAAATCCAACAAACATTTGTATTTATTTATTGTTTTTTTTTTCTTATTTTTTTATAAACATTGTTATTGCAATTTAGTGTTTTGTTTTGTTAGTGTTTTTCGAATAAATTCAGCACACAACAACAAAAACGTGACTCGATAAAATGTCGTTTTGTATAGACGAAAAAAAGCGGAGCCGCTATTTTCACCATAATTTCATTTTATTTCCGTGACGACGAATTTCACTTTCAGTTGTTGTACTTGTGTGTGACACTCAATGAACCTATTGTTAAATTAGGTTGATATTTTTTTTCGTTGTTAATTATTATTTATTGTCGTTGTTGACGAATTTCATATTACAACGTATCGTTTTCTTTGTCATCATCATCCACAACCGTGCAAATATTTTTGTTTGCTTGCTTTTTTAGAAATCGCATTAAATAAACTGAAAATTGACCCTAAAATGCAATATGTGTTTATAGACTACAATTGTTTGAGGTGCAATTTTGATGGTGACAATGATAATGTGAAATTTATCTATATTACAAAACGTTTTTGTTCACCAATCATATACTTTCATTATTCGAGGATTTTTTTATGAATAGATTCGATCAATAAGTGGTTTCAGTCTTTCTTTTTTGTAATTGCCAAATTGTCTAGAGTTCATTGTATGTTTCAATCATTACATGAGGATTTTTATTATGAATAGATTCGATCAATAAGTGACTTCAATATCTTTTTATGTAATTACGAAATTGTTTGAACTTCATTGTATGTGTTCATAGATAACCTTAATTATTAATGTGAAATCATCAGCTCTATCACATGATTAACAAATAATAAAACAGCATTAACCCTTCAAAGCTCGAATGCAAATCGAACAAAAATTTGTTGTGTTGAAAGTGCGTACTAAATGCTAAATATTTTATATATCATAACACTTAAAATACTAAGTTTATGAAAACAATGCAATTTATAATATAAATGATAAGCTTTGCTACAACCACATCTTTTCTCAAAATGCCCAAGTTTTAAAGATAAAAAGAAACAAAAACAAAACTTTGTAACTTTTCTATCAATCCTCGTATTTCTCTTAATAAGACTAAACAGCTTTCATCAAGTGTCATCTATTTATAGACAGCTGTCATTTTCTTAACAAGCTATGATATGGTGTTGCAAATTGAAAATTGTTCAAGCATTTAATAGATAGAAAGTGTTGACAGTTAATTTAAAAAGAAAAAAGAAATATTTGTGAGAATTGAGGTTCTTTTTAATTATATGAAATTTAAAAAAATTATTTTAGTATTCAACAACTTTCACCTGAAACTCTAATCTTTTGTTTTGCTTTTAAATTTTCTATGGCGTATTAATCCAAATAATAATAAACAACAACTTGATTTGATTTTAAATGTTCACTTTGATAAGATGATAATAAAAAGGGATGTGTAGCGCCATTTTCTTTAAATAAACAAAAAATATATATATATATTTTTGGATCTATAATTCTGATATATATTTTTCATTATTTAAATCAATAACTTAATATTTTATTTGTATTAAGATAATCAAATTAAATCAATTCAATTGTCAAATCAATTACATTAAGTGGGTAGTTTCAAAAAGTATGTTAAGTGGTTGAAACGAAGCAAACCCTCCTTTCCCCTATTATGAATAAAAAGACACAGAGAAAGGGAACGATACTCCAAAAGAAAGTAAAGGGAGTTTTAGGATTGCCGTATCTCAAGAGCGTCAGTGTCAAACTTCGTCGTATTTGTTAAATGTTATTTTTTGATCTTGAATAAGGCCTTGTTTACATTAGAGCTTTTTGCTGGGTTAACCTTCTTTATGAGGTTTTATTTGTCGTATACGCAATTGACTTTTCTTAATCCAGTTATATGTAAACGTACTAAAAGCACGATTTACACGCCCACGTAAAAAGTTGTTTTAGGAGTTTGAAGTTTAATCACTCGTACAAATGCCGTTATACTACATCTTTTTCTATGAATTCACCAAAGAATTTGACAAAAGAGCGCGCAATTTGCTTCCACAGCACGTGACCCGGATGCTGTCCATTTTGAATCCACATCTTGTATTTTGATGTAGTACTTTGAATTGAATTTACTGGCACTCTGTGGAATGCGTTTTTCATCCGTCCAAAATGCAAGTCATTGCAAAATATCCCAGAATAAATAAAATTCAATTATTTAATTAATTCTCTTTCGAGTTGAGCTGTTAGGCCTTTAGAGATACATTGAAAAATTAGGAGTCTACCGAAGTCCCACGCATCCAACCATTACACTACGTTTCACGGGTGGTAAATCCGATCTTCAGGTGTATTAGAATGTTGTTTTTGTGGCAGACGAAGGCAAAGCTTGGTAACTGGTATATATATCGAACTTCATTAGATAAATGTATATGCGAAATTATGTCAGTTAATTGAAACTCCAAACTTTTCCTATAGTCCTGCTTTGGTAATCCCATTTTTCAATGTTCACAAATACTATGGTAAGTTTTATTCCTACATCATTAGTAATTGCTCTTCTATATCAGAAGATTTTATTTTTTTTTTTTTTTGATCATCAATTATTGTCTACTAAAGTTTTGACAAGTTGATGGTGGCTTAGAACGCTAAGACGCCGGCAACCTTGACACTCAGTTGTCGGAGACCCAGGTTCGAATCCCAGCCTGGCTCATGCTGAAATTATTTTTTATTTTTGCCTTATTAAGGCGAAGGCCATTTATAGTGATATTTAATTAATTCTCTTTCGAGTTGAGCTGTTAGGCCTTTAGAGATACATTGAAAAATTAGGAGTCTACCGAAGTCCCACGCATCCAACCATTACACTACGTTTCACGGGTGGTAAATCCGATCTTCAGGTGTATTAGGATGTTGTTTTTGTGGCAGACGAATTATTTTTTGTGTGAAATTAAGAACTTTGTTACATAACACAAATTATAAAAAGTCTCGATTAAATTCAATCACAACTTAGTTTACTTCCTCCGCTTTCCATTTTATATTTAATTTTTCTTCATCATCCAAAAAGGTTTATTTGTAATGTCTAACCATAATCAGTTCATACCCAGCAAAAATACTCATTACAAATTGGCCTACTTTCTCATTATTTTAACACGGGCATGTCATAGGGAGTAAGTACTTATTTTTTGCCATTAAAAAGTAGATAAATAAGTAGTTACTCCCTGGTTACTTCAAGTCGTAACTACTTATTTAAGTACTTATTTATTTACTTTTAAGTGCCAAAAATAAGTACTTACTCCCTATGACATGCCCGTGTTAAAATAATGAGAAAGTACGCCAATTTTTAATGAGTATTTTTGCTGGGTATTTCTACTTGGACTCCAACTTCACTCCGTTAATTATTTCCTTCTCCTGAATTACGGCAAAAATGTTCGCAAATTTATTTTGTATTTTTTAATTTATAACAAAATCTACTTTTTTTTTGTCACTGGAAGAACCGTATCGCTGCTTATAAAATGTAACGAACGGAGTGCATTTTTCACGTCTCGGTGTGGTCTGCATCGAAACATGCAGTGAATTCCCCACTCTACATTGCACAACTTCCATTTTTTTTCTGGGAAATGAACACTTTTAGATTTATAAATCAACTCAATTTAAAATATCAATTTCATAGCTTATATGACAAATAAATTCTAGTTTTAAATCCACTCGATTTTATTTGACATATACGCTATGGAATCGAAATTTGAGATCCAGTGGATTTCGTAAGTCTAAACGTACTTTTAAATTCGCCATTTATTAAAACTCACTTGATGTAAATGCGCTATTATTTTTTGCTCAAAAAATAATTAGACACTAGGTAGGAAAAAGTCTCATCACTGATGCCACATTCACATATTGGAAGTTATTCTGAACGTAAATTCCCCGTGAGTTTTTTTCACTTTCTCCCTTAAGTTGAAACGGAAGAAAGACAAAACCCACGGGGAATTTTCGTTCAGAATAACCCCCCATATTTTTTCCAAATAATTCGCCATTGGCGGAATTCTCTGACAAGAAAAGTGTCTTCCACGGATATTTTGCATGGAGAGCTTAAATAAAACAAGACGTGGATAGGGTGATTCACACAAGGTAATTTATGCCCAATAGTCTTCATTCCTATGTTGTGTTCACACTAGGACAATAACCTTGTAGCCATTTAGCAACAAATCAAGTTAGTAAACTTATTCATATGATTAATTTGATTTGATCGTCTGAATGTATTGGAACAAAATTGGCTAAATAATCTACTTAAGACTCTTATCAAATTCTATGGCGTTTTTTTAAATTAAAAACGCATTTACTTTGGCATAAAATTCTGTGTTGTAAAACTGTGATTTGTAAAACCAATCGATTATCGTCAGTTGATAAGAGAGGGGCAATTGAACCGTGATTTATGATTGGGCTATTATGATGATTTTATAACAACTTGTAATAATCTTTTTGAATTGAATGGAAATTCACGACTGTGAAGAATGATTGTAATCTCTCTATGTGCATCTTCATAATGCAACTAACTGCAACATGTCGAATGGAAAATTACGACAATTGTTTACTTTATCGCTCTTAATGCATATGTATATGCATATGTATGTGATAAGAAGGTTTATTCTTTCAATTTGTTTATTTAGCGAAAGTCAAGTGGTCAAATGCCAAGACATTACAAACTGATTATTTCCACTTAATGACAAGTTGATCTACTGGAAGGAATACCAATTGAAGAAGCAAATAAACAAACTACTTTATGTGTGTTTAAACAACCATGTAAGAGGATATTTTTAAAAATACTATACATCACACATATTTTCAAAACTACTGAAAAAATTCATTCTTATATAGATTTGTGTTATTATATAGTCTATTGATTGGCGATGATAAATGATACGGTTGACTACCGATACATTCATTCCATCCAATTTAATGGTGGTAAATATTGAATTTCTCCGCTTGTTACTCATTGATACTTGAATGCCGCGTAATGTCATCCATCGGATTTGTTTTGTCGGTAATTTGATGTGCACCTTAAAAAAACGTGTATTTAGCAATAAAGTACATACTGATTTCTTGAAAATGAAATTTGTATATAGAAAACTTTTGAAATCAAACCTCAATTAAAAACTGTTCAATATTCCTACATTCAATACATAATAACTTAATATAGAGATTTATATGAATTCTTGTTATACATAGAACTCATAGTAGTCACTTCTATAGCAACGTGATGCTATGCTATGGTGCTCGAACTAAATTCTATGGATATAACTCAAAACTTGTTTTGGAACGTCTAATACATTCGGAGATAGCTCCCAAAATTTGTTAGGAGTTATGCCCGCAATGTTTTCAGGGACATAACAACTTGATTTACCTATGTTGGTGATGTAAAAACTTTGAAATGCCCGAGGTTTAGCAATGTTTTCAAGTTTTCAAGCAAAATTATTTGTCATTGTATAAATGTTTTACACATTTCTTCTACTGACTTTTCTGCACAACTAATAAATGCGAATAACATATTTCTGTATAGTTTTTGTTCGATAGTGTTCTAGGCCATTAATGTGTATACACTGTATTCATTTTTCTGTGCAGACTACGTCAAAAGTATCTAGAAACTTGACTCATCATCATTATTGTTAATGAACATTTCCGAGTATACGAAGAAGAAGAAGACTTTAAAAACTGGTTTTGATGTTTAAAAAAAGTCATTATTAAGTTCAGTTTTTCTGTTAAAGATGCCTACAGTGAAAACGTGAAAGAAGAAAAGAACCAATGAATGTGAAGTTATGGTTAACATGACTCTAAAGTGATGTAAACGTAGCATTAATATTTGTTATTGTGAAAATGATGCAAACATAGCCTTAAACTAACAACGTCATCTACTAAAATATAGTAAAACTGAATGGGGGTTATTCTGCATGAAAACTCCCCGTGAGTTTTCTCACTTCCTCCTTTAAGTCGAAACGGCAGTGAGACAAAACTCACGGGATTTTTTCATTCAGAATAACCCCCAAAATCTCTCATCCCAATGTGAGGTTTTTTCTACGTTAATAGTCATGAATCCCCAGCAAAATGTTTGCATCCATGCATTCCATTTTTATACCCTACACCACACAGTGGTTAGGGGTATTATGTCTTTGTGCATTTGTATGTAACATACAAAAGGAAACGAAATATACCCACAGTTCCTTTTGGGGATATACATATAATCACTTTCTGAGTCGATTTATGCGTGTCTGTCTGTCCGTCTGTCCATGTATTTTTGTTCGCAACATACAGGTCGAATTTTTTGTCCGATTCAGCTGAAAATTGGGGACTACAACTTTTTTAGCCATAGGAAGAACGCTAATGCTTTTGGTGAAAATCGGTTCGGATTTGGATATAGCCCCCATATATATTTTCGCCCGATTTCACGTATTTGCTGCACCAAACACGCTATATATGTCCGATTTCGATGAAATTTGGAATGTGTGACTGAATTCAGTCTAGAAATAAATGAGCCAAATTATATCGAAATCTGTTCAGATTTGGATATAGCTCCCATATATATGTTCGCCCGATTTCACGTATTTGCTGCACCAAACACGCTATATACGTCCGATTTTGATGAAATTTGGAATGAATTCGGTCTAAAAATAAGTGTGCCAAATTATATCGAAATCGGTTCCGATTTGGATATAGCTCCCATATATATTTTCGGACGATTTCGTGTATTTTCTGCTCCAAACACGATATATAAGTCCGATATCAATGATATATGGAATGTGTGACTGAATTCGGTCTGGAAATAAATGTGCCAAATTATATCAAAATCGGTTAAGATCTGTATATAGTTCCGATTTATATTTTACATATTCACAGTGGTGTAGGGTATCATATAGTCGGCCCCGCCCGACTTTAATCCTTTCCTTACTGGTTTATGAAATGACTAATGAATTTTACAAGAGAGTTGCGGCTAGGATGCAGTCCAACTTTAGTCGAAGGTCACCCTAGAGTGGTTTCGTGAAACTAATTGTGTTAAGGTAGTCGTTCTTAGGTTCTAAATTAACACAATTAGTTTCACGAAACCATTCTACACCATTTTCACATGTAATTCGAATAATTTCAGTTGTAATTCGAAACATTTCACTTGTAATTTGAGAATTCCAATTGAATTTCGAATTATTTCATTTGTAATTTGAGAATTCCAATTGAATTTCGAATTATTTCATTTCTAATTTGAATTTTTCATTTGCGATTTGAATTATTTCATTTGTAATTCGAATTGTTCCATTTTGATTTGATTTTTTTTCATTTGAAATTCCAAATGAAAATTTTCGATTTACAAATATAAACATTCAAATTACAAATAGAAAAATTGGAATTACAAATGAAATAATTCGAATTACAAATGAAAAAATTCAAATTACAAATGAAATAATTCGAATTTCAAATGGAATTCTCAAATTACAAATGAAATATCTCGAAATTCAATTGGAATTCTCAAATTACATTTCACTTGTAATTTGAGAATTCCAAATGAAATAATCAAAGTACAACTGAAATTCTTCGAATTACATGTGAAAATGGTGTAGTGTGACTTCCGACTTAGTTTGCATTTTTTATGTTAAAACAACATTTTAGAAACTTTTGCACTCTTTTCTGTCTTTGGAGAATGATGTCGCTGTCGATGTAGGTATTTACAAATTGGCTTCCTTGTAGGGATCTCTAATCAACTGTTTATAAAATGTTACGAACGGAGTATGTTTACTCCGTGCAGTGAAATCACAATTCTACATTGCATAGGAAGAACGCTATTGCTTTTCGTGAAAATCGGTTCAGATTTGGATATAGCTCCCATATATATGTATTTTCGGCTTCTTTCAAGTATTTGCCTTACCAAACACGCTATATATGTATGTCTGATTTCGATGAAATTTGGAATGTGTGACTGAATTCGTTCTAAAAACAAATGTACCAAATTACATCGAAATCGGTTCAGATTTGGATATAGCTCCCATATATATTTTCGCCCGATATCACTTATTTGCTGCACTAAACACCCTATATCTGTCCAATTTTGATGAAATTTGGAATGTGTGGCGGAATTTGGTCCAATAATATGTGTACCATACTATATCGAAATCAGTTCAGATTAATATATGTTTCCAATATATATTTTACATATTTGCAGTGGTGTAGGTTATCATATAGTCGGCCCCGTCCGACTTTGATCCTTTCCTTACTGTCATTTTTTTTAATAATTTTTTTAATTATTATGTATTTGCCCCAAATACTGGTTTTAAGTGCATGTGTAAATTAGTTTTATTTTTTTAGGGTTATGTGGTTTCTGCTATCTTACATTTCGTGGCGACTTTGACATATATTTAAAAGATTCTGATTCTGATTCGTCTTTTAATTCTCATTTTATTCCACAGTTTATGTTATAATACCACTATTTTTTGTATATGACTGACATTGCATGAGGTATCTTAATAAATAAAAAAATCATTAGAATTGTTTGTTCATATTAAATTGAAACATCAATTTATTATTTTTTTTAGAAACTTCCACTTTTGACAAAATAATTTATTCCGTACTCTTGCGCCTAGAATATTTAATTACAAATAACACGTTTGTTTATATACATTTTGTTAATCGGCCAGCAACAACAACAAATTACATGGAGTACATTGTAATAGTTCATGTTATTTTAAACGTTTTTTCATTATTTTTATATTCAAAGTCAACGTTATTTTTATACATTATTATTAACAAAATATAGAAAAAACCAATACAAAACACTAGACGCAATTTGTGTTTGTAACTAAGCGCGCAGCATGAAGTGAGATAAGCCGCCGCCGCCAGCCACAATCATTCAAAAATGGCGCCAGGAAAATTAAACAATAAATTATGGCAAAAGCCAGCCAACTAACAACAAAAAGGAAGTCATGTAATGTCACGAAAAATATTTTTCTAGACTATAGACCCGTAATTTCCAACATCCGTGTTTGAACGAACGAACGTACGTCTCCCCATCTGGTCTCACAAAACTAAACGTCCATTTAAGTCAGTCAATCTGTCCGTCTTGAACGAAAATGCCCGTCATACTTTTTTTAAACATTGTCTAGTAATGACGTCTATCTGTCTAAAGTGATCGAAGAAATTTAAACTTTGAACGTTAACAAACTTTTTTTTTTAATTTTTTCCTTATTATTTTTCAATGATAACAATTTCATCGTCTTATTAAATTGTTATAATTAAATTTATAAAATAATTTAAAGCATTTATTTAACGGACGGAATTTCTCCTTCAAAAAACCCCCACAACAACAGCAAACATGTGTTATTGATTTGTTCGTTCGTTCGCTTGATCGTTTTAAATAAACAATAATTGCCATTGTATTGGAAGAGTGAAGCAGATGTAGTGACATCTAAAAAAATTAAAAGCATTTGCACTATATTTTAAACCTTGACATACATACATACCTACCTACGTATGTCGTTTATTTATTTGCACGTGCTGCTTAAATGAATATGTTTAAGTACATTTTAAGGTCCACTTTTTAAACAAGTATTGAGATATAATCATTTTATCAGTATTTTCACAGTTAAGGTGGGTCCACCACTTCAATTAAATTGATCAAAAAATTTGAAAAATGCAATGAATTACTTTTAAGGAATGTATATTGAGTAAAAAAAGTACGAATGTTTGAGATAACTAACCTTATAGTGTGTCTAGACACGGTGCGCCTTAACTAATTTTAAATGGAAGGTGCTTACACCTTGGAAGTTTCTGCAGATTCTGAAACTAGAATGCTCATAGATAAGAAATATCAAGAAATAAAAAAAATCGCCGGAAGGATTTTCAAATAAATCGCGATTTAAGTTCACATTTTTAGGGGTTCTTAAGGTTTTCACGATTTTGCTTGGAAACCGCGAGTCCTATGCAAATGGGCACAAAGAACATTTTGTAGCTGTGAAAATTCTCCACAAGCATAACATTTTTATAAGAGCAAATTTTACCATTTTTTGTCGCATTTTTAAAGTAAAGTAACATACATTTTTAAAGTAAAGGAACATACCATGTATTTTAAATCACTAGAGTTGGGCAATCTAGTTCCTAGTTCACTGTCCTGGTTCCAAAAAGTATACGTTATATCATACAAACTAACTTATGAAATTAAATATACGCAGTTTTTTTTCATACAAAAGATGTGGATGATTTGACCTACGTAGTGAACTAGATCGTTCGTTCAATTCAACTAGGTTGGCACAACTCTAGAAATCCCAACAACAACATTTGATGTTGTGCAATGTAGAATCGTGTTTTCACTGACATTTGATATTGTGCAATGTAGAATCGTGTTTTCACTGTATGCCTGGATGCAGTCCAAATGGATAGAGTCGTGAAAAATGCACTCCGTTCATTACATTTCATAAGTAGTTGTTTAGAGAACCCTTATAGCAAAAACAGTTTGTAGATCCATAAAAGCAGTAACATAATTTCCCAGTAAACAAATTTGGAAGTTGTGCCATTTAGAGTCGTGATTTCACTTCATGTTTCGATGCAGTCCACGCGGAGTTGTGACATTTTGTTCGTTACTTTATATAAGCAGTTGCTTAGAGATCTCTACAAGCAAGCCAGAGTGTAAATCCCTATAAGCAGCGAGATCATTCTTGCACAGACATGCACAGACAAAAAAGAATGCATGAATTTCCAAAATTTTGTTATAAAATAAAAAATAAAAAACAAAAAATTTGCAAAATATGTTGCGGTAATCCACGAAACGGATATTTTTAATGAAATGAAGTTGACCTGACCCTTTTCCCCATTCGATATGACCATCCGGAACTTTCTGCGGTTAACCAATCCAACGCTGTAGCCGATTGAACTCAGTCATATTGAAAGGAAAAAAGTACATGTCCGAATACTATAAAATTAAGTGAACAATAAAATAAAAATATTTTCGCGAAAATTTACATTTTTCATGGTTTTTTGCTTTTGTATATTCTCCGTACAAGATAAGCTTATAAAAATTCCAAATTGTATTTGGATCATCACTCTTTAATAGTGGTGGTACGTTTCTTCTTTCATGCATATGTATGTATATTTTATGAAAACTTAAATTTCAAAAGTGAAAAAGTGCATGATGCGAACATTTGTGGTCCATAATTACTTTTGGTGATTTATGCGCCTAAGTCCCCAACATCAGATGCAATCATAATATTTTGCGCATATTTGCGCCATTTTGAAAAATCTAATTTTTATCAACTGAAACCATTGAAATATTTAAATATGGAAGTATTAACAAAGACATTAACAAAATTGGCATTAACATTGGCAACGTTTGCCAACACAAATTTTTGGTCTGTCGAATAACCATGGGTCTTATTTATCAGAATGTATCATAACTTTTGATATATGATTGCGCCATTCCGAAAAATCACGCCTTTTTCTGAAATAAAATTGGAAAATTTATGTAAAATAATTAAAAAAAAATAAAAAATATTTTGGCAACGTTAGCCAACGCTCATTTTTGGTCTGTCTTAAACCGGGGCTCTTTTTTATCAGAATGTATCATAACTTTTGATATAAGTTTGCGCTATTCCGAAAAAACCACGTCTTTTTCTGAAATAAAATTTGAATAATTTATGTAAAACTATAAAAAAAAAATAAAAAAATATTTTGGCAACGTTTGCAAACACTAATTTTTGGTCTGTCTAATAAGCGGGGGTCTTATTTATCAGAATGTATCATAACTTTTGATATAAGTTTACGCCATTCCGAAAAATCACGTCTTTTTCTGAAATAAAATAGGAATAATTTATGTAAAACAATTTAAAAAAAAATAATATTTTGACAACGTTTGCCAACACTAATTTTTGGTCTGTCTTATAACCGGGGCTCCTTTTTATCTGAATGTATCATAACTTTTGATATAAGTTTGCGCCATTCCGAAAAATCACGGGTTTTTTCCTCATATAAAATTGGAATAATTCAAGTAGAAATAACAAATCGAATGGATATATATATGACTATATA
Source organism: Musca autumnalis (assembly GCF_047663935.1). Classification (NCBI taxonomy): domain Eukaryota; kingdom Metazoa; phylum Arthropoda; class Insecta; order Diptera; family Muscidae; genus Musca; species Musca autumnalis. The sequence goes on along the minus strand of NW_027411644.1, from coordinate 118,600,731 downwards.
AACACACACTGTCACCAAGGCTAGTTCTGAATGGATGTACCAATTTTCAGCTTGATCGGACTTATATTGCGCTCTTAGTGCATTATTTACCTCATATCGGATGCTAATATACATGGGAGATATATCCAAATCTGGACCGATGTTCATTATTTTCTACAGAAATAGTCTTTGGACCGAAGATATGATTTGTGCAAAATATTATATCAATAGGAGTATAAATGAGCTTTTCAGGAGTTTAATCAACTTTTAATATACATTTCCCCTCTGTGCTAGGTTTCAAATAATTTTTTTCCTATTACCTTTGGACTAAAATCTATATCTGAAGAAATACTACAGCTAATTTGATTTCTATTGTTAAACATTTTTTTTTAACAAATTGACATTCATACAAACACATTGATATATAAATACTATCTATTGGTCAAAAACTCCCTACAGACATGACAAGATAGTGCTAATTTGCAAATATTGAATTTGACGTATGAGTTTTAAGTTAATCTAATTATTGTATACATACATTCAGAGGCGTACGCAGGGGGTGTGACAAGAGATACTTAAATATCTGAAACATACATACATATTTCTAAAATATATCCGATTATTCGAATACACATTAGCATTTTCAGTAGTTCTACTTAATTACTATGTATAAAATATAAACCAAAAATGTGCTTGCATCGCCATATTGCGGTATAGATTAGAGATAAAAACACATTTTCACATTTTTTTAAATTTTATAACTAAATATAAATGTTTCGTCATTATATTTAAAGACACATACATATGTACTATATAAAATTATCAAAAAAAAAAAAGAAAAACATTTGTTGTTCCCACTACTGTCAAAGTACGAGCCGCACCCCTCTCAAGGTTGTTTTCTCTAGTTGGCAAAAAAGGCAAACGTGATTTTTAGCATTTACTATACTTTTGTTTCGTTAAGGCAATAACCGTTGTTTAGAAAAAGAAAATGATTTTATGATTATTCTAACTTACCTCGTGTACTTATTCTCCTGGTAACAAATGGAAATTTAAAAATACAGGGAAATTTGAAGCCAGGCATTAGTCATTAATGCGACACAAATTTGATTTTTGACATAAAAAAAACAAAATCACTGCTACCAAAATAATAAACAAATCTGAAATTCTGCTGTTATCATTGTTGATGACGCCAAATAGAATTATTAAACATTTTATTTGAACATTGGCCAAAGCTAGCAAGGAAACAATATGATGAGACAACCCAAGCCTAATTATCAATCTATTGATTGTTAGACGGCAATAATTAAACATTTTATTTTTTGCACTCAACAACCTAGTCACCTTGTTCAAAACTGGTCAGTGTCCCCTGGCACCTTATCTTTGCAAGCTGATTGTTGAGATAGATACCACCAAAGACAATATACTCTTATTTTGATTTTGCTACTACGTTTCGAGTAGGGTCCCACCGCCGGGTAAATACTAACCCGTAATCTGTTAAATTTATTATTTACAGTAGTATGTGTATTTTAACGGTTGCTTTCGCTTTGCTATAAATATTTGAAATTGTCATCATTACGTTTCATTCAAATCACAATCAGTTAACAAAATGGTTAAGAATACATTTTTTGAAAGACGTTTGGAGCGCTTGGCGCGTTACCGTGAACATCATTTACGCAGAAAAAGTGTAAGTTTCGAGAAGAAAAGAAAACCGAACAATAAAAACATAATGTAGAAGGTCAAGTGGTTGTGAAGTGTTGAGAATATTTAATCGAATTGAGAAAATGTTTGAACGCAAAAAATGTTAAAGTAAATTTGAGAAAAATATTCAAAGTTGGAATTTTATGTTTTTAAATTTGAAATGAATATTGGAAAAAGTGAAATAAAACGACATTTAAAAATGTAACTTTAAAATGAGTTATAGTTAGTTGGCATATAGCTGGATTTAATAAACCCACGGTGTTTCAAATATCACTTCCATTGCGCATACCATCAAAATATATCTTACAATTTTCAATACGGGAATTATAAAAAGATCTAAACATTTGTTTATGTACCAATTTTTTGTCCAGGTTTTGCTTTCACTGCCCTAAAAGTAGAACGACGCTGCCGTTATTGTAGTGAAATAAATGCCCCTTATCCAAATGACATTCTGGGACTAGAATCCAACTGCATTCATTGAAATGAGAACTGCTCTTCTGAATACATAATCGGATGATATAAATTTTTGGCGTTTAAGACGAAGATTAACTGCAAATAATGAAATGATCCAGGACCTTCATTGCGACTCCAAGGAGAAATTAAAAAAAGAAAGTATCAGTCGGTTTGCCGACAGAGATATACCCTCACATGTGTGAATTGAAATTTTCTTCTATGGACAGATCGAATACCGGCTACACTTCAAAATCTTTTTTTGTCCAAAAATTATATACTCAAGGGGTTTTAGAACTTTGTGGCCCTTTTTGGACGTACGAACTTGCCGACAAAAACATTAAAGGTCAAAAGTGTTGCGAAGGAGATACCTGAAGGAATGGACAGACATTCCTTTCGATACATATCGCACCCACCAGTCAGTTCAGTGGGTAACCTCATTATTTAGTGCTTTTGGACAATTATGTCAGGAGGCAAGGTCTGTAAACAGGACCACAAGGAGTAGCTTCTGTAAAAACTTCCACAGATCATCTGTCCGTCCTTAATCTGCACTTTAACAATAATGTTGAACTGCAATTTCCACAAATTTCGTCCTAGAATACAAAGAACATTAACCGAATTTCCCTACAAACCTATTTAGCGCAAAAGTTTTTCAAAAAACAGACAACTGTTTGCACCTTTCTCTGCTTATTGTTATTGTACTTTTAATGGTTATTTCCCCGAATAACATCAAATGCTGCGTACATTCTGAACACGTTTTTTGTTAGCATTGTTTTTTTGCATTTTTGTTTATAATAGAAAAAATGCAAATATTGGCACAATTTATTAACAAACAAAATTAATTATTAATTAGCCATTACATGAAATAAAATAAGAAAAACGTAGAAACGTGAAAAAATAAAGGCAATAAACAATAACAAAACATATACTGAAGCGAAAGCCAGTTATCTACGTTTTGTAGAACTTATTAAATTATATAAATAAATACATACACTTACTTTGGTATTAACTATTCCCATGACCAAACAAGAAGAAACAAGTAATGCCATAATTATTGGTAACAGTTATAGAACACGTGGCTGATTGGTCAGTCAGTTTTATAGAAGCATTTCGATTGTGTCAAACACAAGCAAGTAAACAAGTTAATGCAAGAGATTTAAGACAATTTATTTATTATAGAAAATAAATTAAATCAACCCATTCATCATTGTCATTTGAAATATTAACATTTTTACAAAAACATCAGCAGCCATTCATCCCCATGACATTCCTTGTAAATAACTTTTTTACAATTTAAAGGCTATTGTATTATAAAAATTTCAAAATATGCAATTTTAAATTATATCGTGTATATTATGGAGCACAAATCCTATTTACTTCTTCTTTTAAGTTGTTGTAGCTTATTTGGTTAACACACACAAAACACATGGTTTCAAAAACAAAATCCGTATAATATTTACAAAACTATTCATACACAAAGCTTTGTTTTTTTTTTTTGTTCTATATTTAGATTTATTTATTTTTTCGGTTTCAATTAGCTAAATTTGAGATTGCTTGTCCATCTTGTATGTGTTATGTGTGCCAGCCAACCAAAACAACTACACTATTATGAACAACTACCCCTCAACCCCGTACAAAAAAACACCGAAATCCACCAACCCTAGATTTGTTCTTCCAAGTTTTACTATGGAGCACCATTTAAATTGAATTTTTCATTGTTGTTTTATTTTAACACACCTTAGAGATTGTAGATTAAGCACACATGTGTATCCCCAAGAAACTGGGTTCATTTCCTATTTAGGATAATGTAACCTTTTTTCTTTATGATTTAATGTTTAATTGATATTTAAAAACACCTGTACTTTTGAATACCTTTCTTTAATATATTTTTTATTTGTGTTATATTATTAAATGGTCTTTATTCTTTATTTTTATATTGTGTTAGCTAATTGTTGTTGTGATACTAATTGCCTTCTTTTTCTTTATATTTTTTCCTGCAATCCCAACAGGTGCTGTCTATGAGCAATGATGATTATCGCAAATCATCAATATTCCAAACAGGATCATTTGATTTAGATTTCCCCATACCAGATCTAATTGGAACAACAGAAATTCTAACAGAAGAGCATCGGTAAGTTAAATAAACATTTTTTTAGTTTTTCTTTTTTACCTAATTAACTATTTCTTTTTTTCTTCGTTTCCCATCAGTGAAAAACTTTGTGGCCATTTACCTGCACGCGCTGAAGGTTATTCTTGGTCATTGGCCTTTAGCACATCTCAACATGGATTCTCATTAAATTCATTATATCGTAAAATGCAGAGACTCGAAAGCCCCATACTTATAGTTATAGAAGACACAGAACATAATGTAAGTATTGTGAAATTTTAGAAAGAAAAGCGGTAAAGGTTTAGAATTAACAAGTAGGAAAAGCGTTAAGTTCGGTCGGGCCGAACTTTTTACACTCTCCACCACAAATTTCTGCCATTTCGGTTGATTAATGTGGCCACAACCTTCAAAATACCGAAAATCGGAAGGTACCGTTCTATAGGGGCTATATGATGGCGTGGACCTATACCTAAAAATTTATGGGGGAAAGTTTTATACCCCCAACGAAGACTAAATACCAAATTTCAGCCATCTCGGTGTGATAATGAGGCCAAAACCTTCAAAATACCGAAAATCGGGAGATATCGCCCTATGGGGGCTATATCAAAACGTGGACTTATATATAAACACTTTACGGTGGAAATGTTTCTTAGCCTCTGGAAACACAAAATACAAAGTTACAACCGATTCTGTTGTCAAATGGGACTAATAAATTCAAAATATATTAAAATGACGCGTACTTTATATGGGGCGTTATATGGGGGCTATACCAAAACGTGGACCTATATAAACCAACTTTGGTAGGAATGTTTTTTGGCTTCTGGAGACACAAAATACCAATTTACAACCAATTCGGTGGTAAAATGGGACAAATATCTTAAAAACTCCTTAAAACGACGACGCGTCACGCGTCATTTTGTATGGGGGCTACACGAAAGCGTGGACCTACATAGCCCGCTTTCAATACCAAAAGTCCTACGTACATATAATAGATTTTCCCAAAATTACATCCACCTTCGTCAATCCGTTCGGACGCTAGAGTGATTTCCAAATTTCGCAATTTCACAAAACAACAGTTTAGGTGCTTTCTGCAAATCCAGTTTAGGCGCTTTCTGCAAAGATAACATCGTGACCATAGCTAAACATAGCTTGTCCGCGAATTTTCCCCCAAAAATAAGATTTTTGTATGATATGAAGCGTGTATTTTACCAGTTCATTTGTGATGTGTTTCATTCACCGTTAATACTGAGATGATATTTTTATCTGCGAAGGGTCATTGACTTCCTGCCATCTTTTTATAACCTCCTCCATTAAGAGAGTTGAAACATTGTGAACACATCATTAAACTTGGACTTATCTTAACAAAAAATGTTATACGCTTTGAGAATTTCAAAATTTCAATTTTCAAAACTATCGATTGCGAGATATTAGAATGAACACAATGGACCATAAGGTCTCCGAGTGGAGTGGCTGTCCAACACGACAGCTGCGCGTCCTTTAACCTAACCTACCTAACCTAGGTTGTAGGATGCGAAGCTGCCGATATCGCAGACCCTCGAAGACCGGCGATGGTACATAGGAAGGAAGAGAAATTAGGAAGGAGCTGTAAAAGGGAAAAGAAAGTAGATAGAACAAACGAGGAATTATGGAAAAGCTAAGTTGTACTTAACAAATTAGATTATGACCCGTCTCCCGAAGTATCTTAACGGGGCCGCAGAACCTATAGATGTAAAGTAAGAAAATGATGCAATTCCATGGGCACCAGACATCATATGTCTTTTGTTTGTCAGTCTCTTTCGCATCTTCACATAGGCTGTTGTACTCGCTGTTGTTGTCCTCCCACTTACTTATTAGTAGATAGCGGAATCATATGCAAATGCATATATGGCTAGGATGGTCGTAGAGAAAATCTGATTAGACAGAAACTCGTTTTATTACAAAATAAAACGAATTAGGCCCCGAGATTTTTGCAAACTTTGCATCTCGTGCATATTTTTACATATTTGCATAAAATGAGCATATACAAAACCATATGCAAAAATATATTCAAGGATTTGTGGTCTAAATATCCCACCGAAATGGCTGAAATTTGGTATTAAGTCTTCGTTAGGGGTATGGAACTTTACAAGTGAAATCTGTCCGCATAGGTCCCGTCTTCATATAGCCCCCATAGAACGGTACCTACCGATATTCGGTATTTTGAAAGTTGTGGCCTCAATATCCCACCGAAATGACTGAAAATTGGTATTTGGTCTTCGTTCGGGGTATAAAACATTCCACCCGAAATTTGTCGGCATAGGTCCACGTCTTCATGTAGCCCCCTTAGAATGGTACCTCCCGATTTTCGGTATTTTGAAGGTTGTGGCCTCAATATCCCACCGAAATGACTGAAACTTGGCATTTTATCTTCGTTGTGGGTATAAAACTTTCCACCTGAAATTTTTCGGTATAGATACACTTCTTCATATAGCCCCCATAGAACGGTACCTCCGGATTTCTGGTATTTTGAAGGTTGTGCCATCAATATCCCTCCGAAATGGCTGAAATTTGGTATTACGTCTTCATTGGGGTTATAAAACTTTCTACCTGAAATTTGTCGGCATAGGTCCACGTCTTCATATAGCCCCATAAAACGATACCCTCGATTTTCGGTATTTTGAAGGTTGTGGCTGTGGCTATACATTTCTCTATTTTATTGACTTGTCTGAAGAGAATTTTAAACAGAAAAAATAGTACACACAAACATTTTTGTACCTATTATTGAAATATTTGTTGTATAAGAATATGTCATATGTTTCAATTGCAATTTAATCAGAAGCCAAAAATATGCCCAGTCCCAAAATTTGACATGAATCGGACCAAAAATAGGTGTTGCATAAAATTCCGCAGTCTACTTATTAGTAATGATCCCTATAGCAATTTTGATCTCTAACTTGCAAAGTGAGAGAAGGCTCGCAGGTCTATGTCCTGATTTTACGGTCAAATTGGTCCGTCCTGTCAGATCTTTCGGATTTCACAAAGTAAAACTTATTTACTTTGTCGAGGAAACACTAGGGACGTACGCAGGTTTGTTTTCAGGGGGCCGGGAATATACCTCTCATTTGCGAAATAGAAATCATACTCTTTTTGAAAATGTTGCTTCCAAAAAGTCATATTTGGTATAGTCCGGCCTTGATGTCGAAAGGGATCATTTTGTCAGACTCACATCTTCTAAACCGCCAAGAATTTTGATTTTCTCTTCATCTTCAAGCTTAAACATGTCAAGATATAATTTTAAAATTGTTTAAATCTATTATTGAATTCCCCATTAGAAGTTATCGAATTTCGAATTTTTGTGCTCAAGTACCACAAGAAGTGACTTGAATGGGCAATATCAATATCAAACAATAATAGTTTTCCAAGCAATGACATTTTTTCTGATTTTCGCATTAATTTTTATCTGGAATAACTAAAAATGTTTTTCAACGAAAATCTCTCCATATAAAACGGCAAATTGAATATAGAGGGAAGTGTTTATGGCCGAAAATATGTCTAGTATATTGCTTAAGGGGGTTGACAATGCCGAAAATATGATGTTATTGCAAACAATCAAAATGTTGTCTGTGATGTTTTCAATTTCAAAGCATTACCCCAACTCCTTTATCATCTTCCGAGAATTTTACAGCCTGTTTCACTATGTCGAACGAAAATGAAAACGAAAGAAAAACAACTAAACTCGTGTATGATTTTTAAATTTTGTATTTGTTTTAAAGCAAACACAAAGTCAATATTGCCATGAAAACCAAAGTTTAGGTGTTTTTCGTTCGCATTCATTTTCTTTCGACATAGTGAAACAGGCCCTTAAGAATGTCAACAAAATAATTTTCGTTTATATGTTTATTGCTTCCTGTAATTATATGCATAATAAAACATTGTAAGTTAGTGTGTCATGTTTGTTTTGTTGCGAAAGATTTATACGATTGCTTATCGCTTTACCGGTTACAGATTTCATTCCCCGATAACGTAAAAGTAATTAACAAATTGTAACTGGAAATCTTGTGCTACCGCAGTATTTTATGAACACCATTTATTTTTAGAAAAAAGACAATAAATTAACTTGTCGCACGTTCCATAAACTCGTGTTACAATGGCTATTACAATTTCATATTAAAAGAGTAATCATAGTAGATAAGCCTTAAATTGTTGCATGTGCTAAACTATTATTCAATTAAAGAAGGAAAGGAGAAGGTGTCTTTTTTTTGACAAATATGGTAACTCAGGGGATATGGGATCAATCAGATTGCATTGTAAACACATTACCAAAAGAGGAATACACATTTACAGTCAAACTTCTCTATAACGTAGCTGCTGGGCACAGCGTTTTACTACGTTATAGAGAAAATTCGTTATGAAGAGACTATTTAGTGTGGGAATATATGTTTTTGTTTTATAAAACTATTCTTTATAGAGAATTATACATTGTAGAGGTGTTTGTTAATTGTTCTTTTTTTTTTGTTTGGTGTTTTCAGGTTTTTGGAGCTTTAACGTCATGTTCCCTGCATGTATCAGATCATTTCTATGGTACCGGCGAATCACTTTTGTATAAATTCAATCCCAGCTTTAAAGTATTCCATTGGACGGGTGAAAATTTATACTTCATCAAAGGCAACGTCGAAAGTTTGTCAATTGGTGCTGGAGAGTAAGTACATGACACATTGTTGAAATGGCGCATTTTGTTTTTTCGTCTATTCATTTTAAATTAATGGGTTTCTAATTGTTTTTTATTGTTATTGTTTTTTTGTTTTTCAGTGGTCGTTTTGGTCTGTGGCTTGATGGTGATTTAAATCAAGGTCGTTCTCAATCCTGCAGTACATATGGCAATGAACCATTGGCGCCACAAGAAGATTTTGTTATAAAAACACTCGAATGCTGGGCATTTGTTTAAACGAAAAAAGTACTAATAATAATTACTATATTAACAACAAACAACAACATTATCTTCAAAGAACCTGTTAGGAGAAAAAGTCATTGTCTTATTTGTGTGTATTTGTGAATGTGAAACAAAACAAAAGAGCAAGGATGATGATAATGCTGCTGGGTACACATGGTCATCATCTGTAAACCAACACAACCACCAACTTTACAACAATTCAAAGAAACCCAACAACAGCAACAATATTACATCTTTATGAATCATTAAAAAAACTAAAACTATTTACTGCAAGCTAACAACATCATCAGCGCCAGCATCAAAAAAGAAACTACACTGTCAACACTTTCATACACATACAAGACAAAAGGGTGAAGAAAAACACCACCCCCAAGGGAGAAGAAGAAATCTAACCCTAACTCCCCCCCAAAAAAAATAAATTATTGAATTGAAACAAATCTAAACTATAAAGAAAAGAAAAACAAGGAAAGAAATACAAAAACAAACAAATGATAATATTAATTTCTAAAAACAACAAATACATATTTTTATATATATTCTTCTATAAAATAAGCAAGCATATATAGAATGTGTGAATGAATGAAGAGGAGAAAAATTGGAAGATACATTTAAATTAAATTTAATGCAAACTAGATTATAATATAAGAATCCAACAAAAACAACAACAAACTAATACGCTTTATATGCGTCTTATACCCAAAAAATTACATAAAATTAAAGGATCAGAATTCTTATTTCAAAACACATCGGCATTGATTTGATTTTCAGATTATCATGTTCCAACTCCTCTTTATGATTTGATTTGAGAAAAAAAGAAAACAAAACTTATTTAACGAAACAAAATTATTGCCATTGTTGTCATCATCAACTTCGTCGTCATCATTATCATCGTCATGGTCAGCATAATTATCATTGTTATAAATTAATTAATCATCAATCGTAATTTTTATTATTTAAATGCATACATACACACACATCTACACACCCTAAATTAAATGTGTTATTCATTTTGTCATTTATGATTTTATTACGAGTTTCTCTTGATGCTTTTATTTGTGTGTCTCTCCAAATTTTCCCTTTATTTTTTAAGTTCACGTTATTTAAGTTTATATTTAGACATCAGAAAAAAAAACAATGTTTAAGTAAAAAAAAAATATATTAATTTATAACATTTAAAAGCCTAAATGCCTAGGCACAATACCAATACAACATACATATACACAATAAATAAAATTATAAAAGAAAACTTACATACATATATACCAATATTCTCTTTTCGTGGATTATAAACAAAACTCAATTTAATTCATATGATGACCCCAGTTTTGCTTCTGTGCGATTCATATATATATTGAGTTGTCTTATAAACAAAATAACAAATTGTTTTATTTTGTTTTGAGTTCTTTTTGTTTGGTTAGAGCTATTCTTCTTCTATTCTCTCCACTGTAGACAACACCTTTCTTTGTTCTCTTTTGGACTTTGTGCAATTCAATTTTTGTTTTTGTTCTTTGACTTTTTGCTAAATATTCTGTTTTAAAGGCAAAGAGATTTTACGCCGCCGAGTGGACTACCTTTTTATAAAGAGAATAATCTGCAAAAAAGGAAAACAAGTGATTTTTTAATTTAATTTAAATACATATATTTTCGTTTAATTTTTAAGTCAATATATACTTTTTTTAGATTTTAAGTTTGAAATTTTTAACAATGAAAATAAAAAATAAACAAGCAATGCTTTAATTTTAAATACAATCGATTTGTTTTGTTTCATTTAAAATCTGTTTGTATTGGTTCCTTCTTTCTTTTGTTTAGTAATTTTTAGGAAATATGTTAGCCTTACAAATGTTTTCGTTAATTTTTATTCAAACTATTAGTTTAAAATTGTGAGTTTTCAAAAACTAAAGCAATTAGAATTCTCTTACAGTTTTTCCTAATTTCTGTGAAGACTGTTCGTTGGATTTTTTCACTTGACGGGTTATGGATAATTCGGTTGTCATTGCTATGTCTATGTCTTATGCGCCTTTCGCATATGTTATGATTCATTAACAAACATCGAAACTATCCCAAAAGTGTCAATTGAAGTTCTGGTTTGCATCCATACTCGACCAGAAATATACAACGTTACACTCTTTGGACCTAATTGGCACTTGGAATTTTTTTATAAGTTTCGATTTGATGTTGCACTTTTTGGTTCTAGAGTGTAAAATACTCCTTAGACAAAAATTTGCAAATGATTGCCATATAATTTCATTTCCGACCCACAGGATTAGATTAAATTTGAGCAAACTCTCCGATCCTTTACTTTGTCTTCTCAACACAGAATGTCATGCTTTTCGATAAATTTTCGCTCTGGGTATACTGCTAATAATAGCTTTGTTTTGCATGCATTTTAGTAGGGCATCTTCATAATTCCTTGTGACGTGGTCAAGCCAACGAAATCGTTGTAAATCAATGGGGGTTACTCTAAATGAAAACTCCCCGTGAGTTTTCTCACTTTCTCATTTAAGTTGAAACGGTAGAGACAAAATTCACGGGCAGTTTCCATTTAAAATAACCCCCAATATACCTATACTGTTGGTACAGGTTGTAGTTCACGAGACGCAGGATTTTTCTCTCCAACGCATTCATTGAATCCAAACATAAGCATTTCGACATATTCTCAGAGCGATCAGGGTGAGACTTTATTGTTTAGAAATCGCTGAAATCTTTATGGTTCAACGTACCTTTATTGCAAGCTGTAAATCGATTCCTCCTAGTCCTAACATAGTCTGTAAAAATTAAGGGGTCGATTATCGATAGCAATTATCGTTGAGTGGGGTTTCTAGTTGGCAAAATTACTTTATGTATGGCAACCTTGAACTGAAGTTGCCGAACCGGCTATTTTTCAGCAACCAGTTATTTTCAGTTGCAGTGAATATTTTCGAAGAAACAAGAAGTAAAATTGAAAGGAAAAAAATTCTCTTAACAATTGTTGATTATTTGCATGAGTAAAAATAACAATAAAACAACAGTTTGAAATATTATCTGATAAATTGAGTGCAAATTCAATATACAGCCGACAACACCGGCGAATTTCGTTTCTGAATAAAAATGATTTTTTTTAAGTTTTTGCCTTTTTAGGGGCGAAGGCCATTATTTGTGAGATTTAATTAATTTAATTAATCGAGCTTTTTATGACCTAAGGAGATTAAATTGAAAAATTGATATCGAGCGAAGTCCTACACACACACACCAACCACTATGCGACGATCGTTTCGTTAGCTGGTTAGGTTAGGTTCGTTAGCTGGTTAATATGAATGCAACATTGAAAAAAATTGATTTCTGGAATAGAAGGGGGACAAATGAGTCGTCTTTGGAAATAAAAAAAGCTTCAATTTGAACTTCACAAATGCAAAAATTGCAATCTTGGATGTATAAATAGGAGCTCCAAATGGCGAAAATTGTCTAGCAACAACAACAACATCTAATATGCCTGGGGCCTAATTACGTGATTCGATTCGATCGAGTATTTGCTCGTGAAAAAGATTTCGACACGATAAAAAAGCGGCATGACGAGATTCGATCGAAATCATTGATCGAATGTTTCGAGAGTAACCGGTAGTCGAACTATGAAAACCTATGTATACTATAGGGAATATTATGAAGGTAGATGTAAAAAAGGTTTTTTTTTTTTGAAAGCAAGAACCAAAAAACAAAATTATGAATAAAAAATGTAAATATTTGTGGAATTTTTTGAACAATACATTGAATAATAATTTCGGTATGAAGTTGTGCTAAGAAAATAAGAAAATTATTAATTCTTGCAAAATCTTTTTGACATTGTTGTAACGGATTGCTAATACATCTACCTTAATAATCCTCTCTCAAAATAAATGAGAGAGAGTTTGGTGGGTGTTTTGCATTAGCCTCTCTGAGAGAATATTTCCTTTGGTAAACAACGGGGGATGAAATGTTTAAAATGTACTTCACTTATAAAATAAAGGCTATTAATATTAAATATTTTTTTCTGTTTTGCAGAAATGCTTATTTTTCAACTTATTTTTTAACGACTGCAAAACTAGTTTTTGTTTAATGATTGCTTGCATTTTGATTCTAAATTTATCACAATTTCTAAAAACGACTGCAAAGAACTTTTCCCAATTTCTCTTGTTATATTGTCTAAAAAATGCTGCCAATTATTTACTAACATCGTTTTTCTTCTATAAAACGACAACAAACAACAATTTTTACATTTTAAACAAAAAGACAATAAGAAATCTTTCATTTTATTTGTTTACGATAGGCAATTTGGCCTCGATAAATTACTCGCAAATTTATGCTCAATTACTCGATAATTTTACTCGATAACGAATGTTGTCATCTCAACTTTGAGTACTCAGGTCGAAACAACTCGATATCGAATCACATAATTAGGCCCCTGATGATGTTAGCCTAACCAGATAACGAAACGATCGTCGCATAGTGGTTGATGTGTGTGTATAGGACTTCGCTAGATATCAATTTTTCAATGTAATCTCCTTAGGTCATAAAAAGCTCGATTAATTAAATTAAAATGATTTTTGTTTTGTCTTTTTTCCTCCTCCGTCAACTTCGAAACGATCCACAATTTTGGCACAGTTTTTAGCACAACTTCCTTCAATACGTTTGACAATGTAGATTGAGCCATGCAATTGTTGTTATCATTGCTATGGGACTTTTGTAAACTTCCCTCCGCAAAAAATTTCAACGCAGCGCACACTTTTAAAAGTAGGGGTATTGTTGTTGATCTGTAACTTACTTTGAAGTCATCCTTTAACGTTTACGGCATCCTTAGGCAATCGAAAATACGCCTTAAAGAAAAAACAATTTACTGATTATACAGATCTTTCCAACATGAGCTTCCACTTACAGTGCAGGTGGCAATTCCAATGGATTCGACTTGTCCCTCAAATTTTCTCTAATAGATGTCATGTCCTGTACATTTTCTTCATCATCAAAAAATAATTTCACTGAACTTATCATTTCAAAATAGTTTTTTTTGTGAATTGATCCTTTTGGATTTAATAAGAGTTCACAAGTTTGAAAAAAAAAACACTGATCGATAACACGTTTATCGACAACCCAGTTGGGTTGACATCAATAATACAACATTTCATCTCAGTTGTGTTGACAATTGACAACGCATCTCAAGTTTAGTGGCAATGCATAATCGACCCCTAAAAATCATATTTTCTGCGAACATCCCTTAAGGGACAAGGGTCACTTCATCTGCCCACAACAAAAAGGGTAGTCAATTGTTAGATCAATTATTTTGATCCTTCTTACCACTTATGCTGAGGACGGGTTGAATAACCGTTAAAACATGTTCAGCCCATGTATATTCACCTGCGGCAGGTTTCTCCATCTCTATTTCTCTCTAAACAAGTAAAAAAGTATCAGTCGGCTTTGCCCGACAGAGATATGTATGTATACCCTCAGCCTGTGTGAATTGCAGGTGCGTACCGGTAAGTTGGGACAAAATATTATGAAGGCGAAATTTTGAACCGAATCGGCTGATCCGTTTGAGAGTTATAGCTCATTTAGACCAGCCATAAATCTTCAACAGGATTTAATAAAAGCCTGTTGCACTATGTCGAACGAAAATGAAAACGAAAGAAAAACTATTTAACTCGTGTAAGGTTTTCAAATGTTGTAGTTGTTTCGAAGCAAAAACAAAGTCAATATTGCCATGAAAAGCAAAGTTTAGGTGTTTTTCGTTCGCATTCATTTTCTTTCGACATAGTGATACAGGCAACTAAGCGAACTACTCTTTGAAAACCTGAAAACAATCTTCAAATAAAACGTGTCATTGCCATTGTAACATCGGAAAAATTATTTTCAAATTTGGGATTAATATCCATGGTTCTCCATTGTTCCAAGTATATTGTGAGATAAGCATTTCATGTTCAATTGTATTGATGTTGTATTGGTAGCCCAGTTAGAGCAAGAAATACGTCCGATTTGATTCGGGCCTTTTAAAGGTTTTAATGCTTCCTATGTACAGACAATAAGCTATTGAAAATATTCAGGTATGGCATGGAAAACGTTTGGACTCGACTTGGCATTAATCAAAAATGTATTATAAATATGATTGAATTTTAGAAAACATTGTTTATAAGTCATTTTGCGAAAAAAAATATAAATTTATCATCAAATACAGCTATGGAATCTGCTAGCACAACCCTCCCAAGAAGCTCACACCCAAAGATACAGACCAATGGCGTCGACTCATTCGTTTAATGTCTCTGTGCCCACTTTTCCCTTAGCTACACATTACTGCGCCTGCTACATCTAGGGAATCAACCCAATTTAATTAGCGAGAATTTTACTCCAACTTGAGACATACTTGTTTGAATACCACATTTTTTTAAAGTATACTACTTTTTATACAGATATATAACGTTTCGACAAAAACCATGCCTGTCTGAGACAGATCTCGGTGCGAAGAAGAAATCACGCCATTATAGTAGCTGTTCTTTAGTTGTTTGTAATAAGCGGAAGTATAAACGTTCATCACAAAATGTCAAAAATGTTATGATGTGTATCTTTAAAACGCCTTTGAGCCTACATGTTATCATGACAAACGGCTTTATCTTGATTTATTTGACGAACAATGTATGAAAATGTCTGTCAAATAAATAAATCGTTAGTGAGAGTACCCTTATTGATTTGCTTGCATTTGCTCCTAAAAGTATGCAGTGTAATGTAATAGTTAGATGTACAAACGAAAACATTGAAATTCGGCAAGTTTACCTTCAAATTCGGTGAGTCTCAATGTTCTAAATAATATTTTACGTAATTTAGACATTTACGTTCTTAAGACGACAACCATACAACACATACATACACATACATATGTAAGTGTTTCTAATTAATACAGTTGAACCTCGATTATCCGTGAATCGATTATCCGGGAACCTCCATTATTCGGGATAGAAATGAAATGTTGGTCTTTTTCCATTTCCTATATTTTTCGTTATAAACTTTATTATCCGGGAGGAAAAGCACACTTTCCAATAAATTTGATTAAGCAAATAAAAGGTAAACGAAAGAAAACTGGAAATTCTCCCATATTACACAATTTGTGTATTTGTGGTATCAAGAAACCATGGAACAAAATCAATTCAGATGTATCTGATGATGATATTATGTATCCTTCTAAAATTTGGTGGATTATCTTAACAAATATAATAAAAATTGAAGATTTTATTATTGTTGTATTGTACAATGTATTGTACTATTCCATTTTTACTCAAAAATATGTTCAAAAACTGCATAAAAACATAGCATCCATTATCCGGGAAAATCGATTATCCGTAATGACTCCGGTCCCGACCATCACGGATAATCGAGGTCCGACTGTATATGTATTATAAAAATATGGCATTCAATCTTAGTAAAATAAGAAGTCGTGCAATGTGGCGTAAGGACTTCACTATATTTTTAGATTTATTTTGATTGGATTCAGAATTTGTTTTAAACTTTATTTATTTAAAAAAGTTATTTTTATGTATTCAACAAACTAAACTAAAAATTGTGAGAATGTGTTAACATATAATCAAAAAATATATTTTAATGTTTTTTAACGATGATGACAAAAACAAAACGCACACAAAATTCTAAAAACAAAAAGCGGTAAAATATCTGACAAAATATTAGACAACAATAATTAAAAAAATAGAAATAAATTTCCCTCAACATTTTTATTTTCCTACACTCCTTATTTCCACACCCCGCCTATCTGACATTATCGATTATATTCATTATAATTATTCTCATTATTAATATTATTATGATGGATAAACGATAAAATTAATTATGTAGATGAATGAAACAATTATACCTTGCACTGCATTAAATCACTTTTATTGGCCACCTTGCCTTGTTCCATGTTAAAAAGTGAGCCCAAAAAGTGAAACATACACCTGTTTTTGTAATAATTAAAACAAAAAATTATATATCTAAAGGTAATTGTTAAAGTATTCCCAAAACAAATAAAAAATATGAAATATGAACACGTTCATAAATGTGAATTTTTTGGATTTTTTGTAAATGTGGTAGAAAATAGACTAAAACAATAATAAATATAAATAAAATTTTTAGCAGTTTTTAGATGAAAACATACCGATATTATTAACAGAGCTTTAGATAAAAAATTAAATTGTTAAAAACCAATGTCCTTTTTTGACAAAAAAAAAAAGATATGTATAAGGAGTTATCATTCCTTACCCCCAAAAAAGACTTAATGTAAAAATATTGAATACTAGAAAATAAAATCTGAAAGAAAAGCATAAAACCCCTCCTAACTAGCAATGCTTGCATTCGGTTTTTTGTTGCGAGAGCTGTAATAAACCTGTATAAATGGGGTGTACAAATTGCATGCAACGTTTTGTAGATGGCTCTCAATAATCAACCACTACTTTAGTATGCATTAAATACCTATTTATTACAAACATACAACATTATATGTATTTATAGCAAATTAAAAACAAAAATATGTATAAGTCTATCAATTATGATGATTATTATTATTGTGAAACCCCCCAGCTCTTGGACCCTATCGCAACAAAACCATACAACTTTTTACTCTAGTAACTACAGGGTGCGCCGTTATTATTCGTTCAAATACGATACGACAACACGATAAATAACTTTTACAAAACAAAAAACGATTTTTCATGTTCTAAACAACAACAACAACAGTATAACATTTATCCACGTTGTACAGTGGCAGCAAAAACAATGTGACATTTTTAATGAAAATCATCTCTACCTTGATCCAAGATTTAAAAAAAAGGAAAGAGAGATGAATGACCAACAACCAAAAATTATAAATGCATACAACAAGTGTACACACATACTCGTACATAAATAAATTATATTTCGTAAATCTTTGTAGATGACAATTAGTTAATAGCTAAAATGAAAAAAGTCCAAATAACTTTTAATTGTATCTTTTAATTTACAAGTATAATAAGTGATTATTTATGATTTGTAATACCAATTTTTATTTATCATCGATTGAAGTTTTGACCGAAACTAAGTTGGTTTTAAAGGATTTTTGAAAACAATTTAGAAGTGTCGTGGACTTAAGGTAAGAATATAGTCGCATTTGGTAAGTCGAAATTCACGTTACTTACTTACCTAGGTGGCTCCTGCAGAACATTTGTCCTATAAGCCGAACAAAGTATAGATTACCATACTCTGTTGCATGTTGCTTTTCTTTTCGAAATTTTGAATATCATGATTGGTGTTTTGTATGTTTGGACGAAATTTGTTTGAAATAATTTGAAGTCGATTTAGCTTTGTCGCTCCGTCTAATTGTCTGACGAACGTATTAACCGAGTTGGTGCAAGATTTTTTCCTGTACTATTTTTTCCAAGCTTAGACCAAGTTCGAGGATGGGCGGTTCTTTACTTTGGGTAACTTCCCCACAGAAGTTCAAATTCAATCGAATTGGACCAAAATTTTCTCTCATTCATATTCGGTCCACTTCTTCGCAGTTTAAAGACATATCACTGATATGTTTCTTCAGCACGTTGTTTTCACGGCCACTATTTCGGGGGCAAGTCCGTACTTCTTGAGATAATAGGTATTGTTCAGTAAAGATTTGAAATGTTAACCGATGATACTCCTTATGGTCTTGTTTACAGTGATACAAATTCTGCACCTGAACTGGTTGTTTATTATTGTCTTTTTAGGACGAAGGCCATTGTTTATGAAAGTTTTTAATTAATTAATTGAATTAATCGAGCTAACATGGCCTAAGGAGTTTTGTATTGAAAAATGAATTCTAGCGAAGTACCACACACCCCACCACTATGCTACGATCGTTTCGCTGGTGGTCTAAGCCAGCTCATCAGGCATATTTTGAATGTAAATGGCTAGAAGACAAAGGCTGATTTTGATAAATTCTATTTATACAACAATTTTTACAAATTTGTAGATATGAAGTATTTTTTGAAGTCTTTTTCTGTATCAAGTCAACCTAGTGTCTTGTCTAGGAATCATTTTCTCAATACATACACATGTACAATCGAAAGGGGGTTTCCTTCATGAATTGTAATGCCTTCCATTTCGGAAGTTTGTTGATATCATATCAAGAATATGATAGGTTGACAGTAAATGTCGTTAGCTGGGCAGATAAACAAATGCAGCGTGTCGTGAGGCCCAAATCCACATGCCGGACATGTGTTGGGTATCGTGGCATCAATTCGGGCGTAATACGAATTGAGACGGCTGCATTCAAGCAGTTACTGCCTCGACAACATCCTTTTGTGCTTATGCACCGTTAAAATCTTCGTTTCCTCATGAAGATGGTACACTAGTGTCATGCGGAGGTACCATGTTGCAGTCTTCAGGGCGGTATTTTGGCAGGTTTAAATATTCTTCCACTGTGTAGCATTAACATTGGATACCACGCTGACGCCGTATAGGCCGGACTGTGGGGCCTATTGCTTTGTAAGAGGTCAACAAAGTTTCTTTGTCAGCAACACAAGTCCTGCCGGCCAGCGACTTGAGGACCTTGTTCCTACTTCTGAGCTTATCGCAAAAAGCTGTCGCTTGCATGGATGACTTAAACAAGGTATCGAACGTTATACCCAATATATTCAATGGGAGTCTTATTTCCGTCTTCCAAGTGGTGAACAGTGTGGCAGTGGATTTAGCGGCGAATATTTTCATACTCCTCAGATGGAAGAACTGCACTATGTCAGCTATGTAGACATTTAGCCTATCACATAGGTCATCGACGATATGACCCGACGCCAAGATCGTACAATCCTCCGCGAAAATTATGATCTCTATGTCGTCTGGAGGGTGTGGTGTGCTTTGGGGAACTCCCTGTTTGACTCTAAGTATTTTTCCAGATTAAATTAAACCTTTTCCAAATTGAATGAAACCTTTTCCAGCGGAATATCGTCCATCGTAAATTGTGATGGTACCTCCTTGGCTGGGAAGGCTCTTCTTATACGGCGCAGCACACTCCTCTTCGCACTATCACACTCGGGGTGCTGTATAAACTGTCGGTTAAAATAACATGCGCACCTCTTTAGGCCAGTTACTTTCACGCCGTTGAAAGGAACAGCCGTTCTATTATCCTTCTTTACCGGATTCGAGAGTGATTTAACCGTTTCCCACACTTTACTTAATTGCTTCAGATGGTCTAGCCACTTTTCCGCTTATGTTCGCCTACTAGCCTGTTAATTTCAAGTCTTAGTTTTCTAACTCTTGGGTTTTCAGGGTTCGTACGACGAAGCTCATCACGCTTATTTGCTAGTCCCGTCGTCTCTACTGTGAAATTTGGTCCGATTTCGGGTATTCGACCAGCAGGAATGTAGCGAGCGGCTGCATCACTGATGTCCCAGAAAGTTCTCTCAGCTACCAGAGGATGGTCTAACATCTATCGAAAAAAACATTGCTCCAACCTTGCACATCGGAATATTTCTCTCAAATTTAAATCAAGTTCCTTCCTTCCAACCGAATAGAGGTTAGGTTAGGTTTTAGGATGCGTAGCTGCTGTGATGGCAGCCACTCCACTCGGAGACCTTGGGGTCCATTGTGATCATACTGAATATTGAAACGGATTATAGTTGTGGTTCTGATATAAAGGAGATGTAGTTATGTGATAGTAGTTGTGGGTAGACGTGATGTGGTTGTAGATGCGTAGAATCCAAAAGTTCAGGTGTGGTGGTGATGGTATTGAAGGTAATGATGTATAGGCGATGTCTGCAGATTGGGTGTAATTTTCGGATGCAACTGCAGGAGTAGAAAGAGATTGTAGATGAGAGTGTAGATGTGGTAGTTAGATATAGAAGTAGTGAAATTGTAGTTGTGAAAATAGAGGTTAGTTGTAGCTCGGACGGGGTTGACAATGCTACTGTGTAGGGATGGTGCTTGTCCTGTTCTCAGCACGTTGGAGCCATTTTAGGCCTTTTGCCATGTGTAATAGATCCGACGGCTCTGCTTGGCAGAATGCTGTAAGAGATTGGATGGTGTGCACACCCATGGTGCATTGTCTTCTAGAAAGGAGCATAGGACAACGACATAAAAGGTGCTCGATCGTTTCTATTTCTTCCTCATCCTTGCACAGCCTGCAGTAGTCAGCCGTGTGGCCTGCTTCCCATTTGCTCGTCATGGATCCTATTCTGCAGTGACCCGTGATGATCCCCACTGCTAGTTTAAGGTCTGATTTCCTCATTGAGAGCAGTGAGGCGGTTCTTGACTTGGATGGGATTGGCCAGATTGCCCTTGATATGCTGCAGTTTGGCGTGTTTTGCCATTGTTGGCAGAATTTCTCCCGATATTTTTGCTCTGTTGTTTTCCTGAAGTGGCACAACAGTGGTGGCTTGATGGAGTAGTCGATTTCAATGGTTTGTGACTCCGATCCACAGCGTGCCAGTTCGTCGGCTGCCTCGTTTCCTTCGATGTTGCAATGCCCTGGGACCCAACACAAGGTGACGATTGATTTTAGTGGCTCCAAAGCGTGTTTGCAGTCTAGAACAGCCGCGGACTTAATGTACTGGGACTTGAGTGATTTTAGGGCCGCTTGACTATCAACGTAGATAGTCCAACTATTTCCCCTCTCATGTTGTTTATCAGTTCCGCGGCCTTTCTGATCGCAAAAACTTCGGCTTGGAAGACACTACAATATTCATTCAGCTTGTATGATTGTCGTAGACCAAGGGATTTGCAGTAGACGCCTGCTCCTGTGCCTGTTTCCATCTTAGAGCCACCAGTATAGATCTCTATACGGTCTAGAGGTTGGCTGCTGTGTGTCCATTCATCCCTGTGGGGTATGTGCAGCTTCGTTGCATCGAAGCACATTTGTGGTGA
Organism: Musca autumnalis; assembly: GCF_047663935.1. Taxonomy (NCBI): domain Eukaryota; kingdom Metazoa; phylum Arthropoda; class Insecta; order Diptera; family Muscidae; genus Musca; species Musca autumnalis. The sequence continues at coordinate 118,578,718 of NW_027411644.1, read as the reverse complement.
TATATAATCACTAATGTTCCCCGAGGCCGTTGATAGTCCGAATCGACGTAGAATTGCAGTTCTCCGTGTTCGGAACTGCGCCATGAACCTAGCTCCTTAAGACGAAGTGCACTCATTGCTGCCAGTTCCTGTACTACTAGGTCTAGCGGATGTAGATCCAGTAGCACATTCAGGGCAACTTGTGGAGTGCTCCTCATGGCACCAGTGATTAGGACTGATGCCGCTCTTTGGACGCTGTTCAGTTTGTTTAGACATGTCGTTTTGTTGAGAGCATTCCACCATACCAGAGAGCCATATGTAAGAATTGGGCGTACAATGGTCGTATATATCCAGTGGATTACCGTTGAATAGAAGTAACCGATGTTTCTAAAACAAATAATTTACTTTACGTTTTCTCTAAACCCTATTAAAAGGAATTAAACTCCGGACTTCTAGGATTGTCCACCCAAAAACATCATAAGCTTGAAGAAGAAGTAAACAAATTGGAGTCGAAACATTTTTAAGATAAAGGATAAATAAACAATGATTAATTATAACCCTTGGGTATACTATCCTGGTGATTTGGAGTTGTTATATAATAAAATACCTACAATTAAGAATTTTTTGAACATACAATTTTTATTGCGGAAAACTAAGTTATAATTTAGCAAAACCAGAAAACAAATTACATTGAATCAAAAAGTATAATGGAAATAAAAAAATTATAAAAAATATGTATTGTAGTGTTTTTACATTGTATTACTAACACAATTGCATACGCAACATTTACGTTTGTTATAATAGCAAAATAAATAAATAAAAAAATAAATTTATAACTGCTATTAAAAAAAAAACACATAAAACACAGTTTGGTTTTTTGTATTTGTATTGAAACTTCTGTCAATTAAATTGTAGACTGGATAATTACATCCCCTGGCAAAACAGAAAATAATTAAATTCTCAAAGAAAAAGTCGCAAAAATTATAAGAAACAATATATAATTTTTTATAAAAAATAAAACAAAATAACCTAAAAAATAATAATAAAATACAAAATGCATAAATTGAAAATGTCAAGAAAAAAACATAAAATAAAGCCACTGACATTGGATGCAACAGCCAGAGACATACGATTGTTTATTTCGGGTTCATTAAGGACAAAAATAAAAAAAAAACGCCGCCATAATATTGAATTTTACATTTAAATGTCCATTGAACAAGTGTCTTTAAAAAAACTGGCTGGGGCACGAAAAACACCTATAACGAGTACGCCGCCGCCATTTTTCCAACCCACAAAACATTCGTTTCCCGGTTTGCTGAATATGCGGTAATTTTCATTTTTCAATTGATTAATTTTGTCACTAATTGTTATAAACACCTACACATACATGTTGCATATTATTGATTTTTGTCTTGTTTGTTTGTTTGGTAGTGTGGCATATAGAAAATGAAAAAAGAAGAAACCAAACTAAAAATGCATAGATTTAAAATTTTGTTAAATTGTTACAAATGAAAAATCTCAAGGGTACATCTATCTCAACTGCACAGATGATGTATGTTTTTGTGGTATAAATACATATATAGACAATTGCATATACATACACACGTAAGAATTAATTATATACATACTTACATATAAATATTATACATATTATGTATTATTATGATTATAATTATAATTACTGTTTATTTATTGGTAGTGCATAAAAAAATTAATTGTTTATATGTCTTATACAGGCTTTGTGTATCAAAAAAAAAAAAAAAAGAACAACAACAAAAACATGAAATACAAAATATGGAAATAAATGTAAAAATAATATCAAGAGAAAATAAAAATAAATTGAAAATATATATTATAAAAAAGTTTCTATTCTTTATTTAAAAAAACACATTAGAATTTAAAATTTCACAGCTCCAAAGTGGGGGATCTCATTTGGATTGCTGGGGTTACACTGCAGTGGCTCTGGATGTCAAGCCGAATTTTGGAGCTTTGGGAGGCAAATGTGCTAAACTCTTACTATGAATATTTACAGCGATATAATGTTTTTCGTCGACAAGAACATGCTTGCTGACATAGTGGCCGAATAGCTTTAAAAAGAATTAAAAAAATTGGAGTCCACACTTTTTTAGATAAAGGACAAATAAACAAAAATTAACTATATTTTGGATATACTATCCTGGTGATTTGGAGTGTTTATATAATAAAATACGCACAAATGAGTATTTTTTTAACAACAAAATGTTATTGCGTAAAACTAAGTTATAATTTAGCAAGAAAAGTTAAAAAGGTATTAGTCGGCCGAAAGAGATATACCCTCAGCCTATGTAAATTGAAATTTTCTTCTACGGACAGATCAAATATATTTAGGTTCTTTTCAGAATTTTGTAACCCGTTTTGAACATTTGAACTTGTTGACAAACATGTGGATTAGAATTAAAGTTCAAAAGTGTTGGAGAGGAAGTACTTGAAAGAATGGACCGGTATATTCCGTTATGGAAGTGGAACTTATATTGGGAGTCATATATTTTCGATAGATATCGCGCCCATTAGTCATTTCAGTGGGTCATCGTATAACTTTTGGACCAGTATGCCAGGGAGCATGGACTTATCCACGGAAAACATAATATCGCTGTTAACAGAACCACAACGAACAGCATCGGTATACATTTCCAAAGGATCTTCTAACGGACCCTAAACTGCATTTAGGCACAAATGTTGAACTTTGGGGGAGGTACCCTAAGAAGAGGACCGATATGGGACATTTTAGAAGTTAAACTAAATTTGAACAAAATATTGGGGGATCCAAAGTTTGAACCAAATTGGTTGCCCCGTTCAAAAGATATCGTACATACCATTTTAGTGACATTTTTTAAATATTGGAGAAATACCGGAAGTTGTGGACCTGTATTGCCCATCTTCGAACTGAAACTAAGTTTGGACAAAATATGGAAGGCCAAATTTTAGTTGATCACTTCGAGAGTTATCGTGTTCTCCAGCCACTATATATGGTGCCATAGGGGTTTTTACACTTATCGGGCTGTTTTCTCAAGAAGCATGGACTTGCCCCTGAAAAAACGATTACCGTCGTAATTGAGGCAGCAAGTTGCTTCGACATAAAACAAAGTGATTCGAAAATAGATCTTAAAGTGAACTTATTCGAAATTTTGTGTGGGAGTTACCCGAAGGAGTGGACAAATATAGTCCATATACGAATCTGATCTATATCTGGTAGATATATTAGGATGTGTAAAGTATGGACCAAATCGGTCGCTCCCTTCAATAGTTATCGTGCGCACAATTTTTCCGAACATGTTTGAACTTTCGTGGGGGAGGTAATTGAGGAAGTGGACCGATATGGCTTTTCTTCGAACTTAAACTAAGTTTGGGCAAAATATTACGAAGGCCAAATTTTGGACCAAATCGGCAGATCCGTTAGAGAGTTATCTTGCACTCCAACCACCACACACGGTGGTTTCTCAGGAAGTATAGACTTGCCCCTGAAATTGAAATATTACAATAGTCGATAATACATCCCGTTTTTCCATTTCTTTATAACAGCAATCGACATCACCTTACTCGCGAGCAAGCAAAGAGAGCTTCTCTCTCTACTTACACAATTAAACTCATTGAAAAACTATGCACTCACACAATGACAACAGTGTTTACTTAAACTTTTGTTGTCTTGTGCCGATTGCAGCTTTATATCACTCTACAGGTCGTAATTTTGATTTGCTCGTAACGAAATTTAACGTCTTATTCTTAATTTTGGTATTCTTATGCTAATAATTCCGCTCCTAATAGGAGTTCAAAATAGGATGGTGTACATCCCACTTTTCCTTTTTTTATTTGAATTTTACATTTATTTGGTATAAAAGCCAGGATGATGAAAACTTTAGTATCTACCTAAAAGAAATGTTTAACTATGCACAGGGTAGTGGTGTAAGGTATCACATAGTCGGCCCCGTCCCGACTATAGCCATTGCCCCGTCCCGACTATAGCCATTGCCCCCAAACGGGTTTTTTATTTATTTTTATTTTGAAATTCAAAAACCAGTTTAGGTCGCAAATATAAGCCGACAAAACGAGCCCCCATATAATGGCACCACCCGATTTTCAGTGTTCTCCTGAAATAATTAAAAATTTAATAATCTCTATGACCAAAAGATATGCTTCTGTTTTCATCTAGAATAAAGGATACGCAACGAAATATTGATTTCAACAGTTTCTGTTGTACCTCAAATTGGGCGGTGCTTTAAAAACTAAGCTACAGTGTTTTATTTATATATAATTGTTCCCGGGGGACTTCTCTCATATCAATGAGTCCACCCCGATTCATATTAGCTCAACGATATGGGACCTACAGTTTATCGCCGAGTCCGAACGGCGTGTCTAAGACACAACTTTTGTAGAGAAGTTTTACATGGCTGAAATACTCAGGAAATGTCGCCAACATTACTGAGGGGTATTTTGCCACCGTTGAAAAGTGTTTTGATGTTGACTGGCCGGGGAAACGAACCCGCGACCTTATGTGTGCAAGGCGGGTGTGCATACCATTGCACCACGATGGCACCCACAGTGTTTTATTTATAAATGCTTAATAATTGTTCGCTTAGCATCAAGTAGTATATTCCACTTCATGATGGAATCTCTCGTTTATAGCCCGGTCAAAATAGACATTGAAATAGCAAAAATTCCCACAAAGCTGAATTTTGGTGGAGAGCTAGGGTTTGCCATTAGAAGCAAAGTTCTAAAAGTCCACATCGATCCCATGTGTGCAAAAAAAAATATTCGAGGTCAAAGGTCAAAATTTAAGGGTTTTTAGGTTTTCGGATTTATTTTTTTTAAAACGGTTGATCTAATCAAAAAGTGAATAAAGTAAATATTGTAGACAGAAAAATTATCTACAAGTTTGACCCTTATAATTTTTTTCTTATAAGGAACCATTCTTGAGATATAGCTATTCTAAAAAACACATGATTTTTATGCACTTATAAGGGAAATATGCACATATTCAGACGTACCGGCTAAAATAAGCGAAGTAATCGGGTCTGTCCCCCAAAAAATATTTATTTTCTTGTAGAGTGAAATTATAGCTATCTTCTAAAAAAAATTCCAACAAAATCGGAGTGTGTTTAGTAGAGTTATTCAATGTTAGAGTCATTTTATGCAAAAATAGCCCATTTAACCCATATGTATAATCGAAAGCCCAACGGGAACGACCCCAACGAAAACTCTCCGATTTTTTTCAAGTTTTGTCCGAAGGTAGGGTTTGTTGCGCTGATTACGGAAATGTATAATTTTCAACGGTTGCGGATTCGGTTCGGCGGTTATTAGACCCGAAAGGCCAAATTAAAAACCGGGTTAGACCCGGTTCTACTGAACCGATTACTGCAAAGTGGATATCGTTTGAAAGCTTACGGAAGTATCTAACACGTAGAGTCGTTACTTTAACCGGTTCGCCTCATAATGTACTTACGCGGCTAATTTTTTATTTGACCTTTAGATCTAGATATCTCGAAAATGGTAAGTCTTTTTTAAGAATCATAAAGACCAATCTTGTAGACAATTATTGAATCTACAACTTTTACTTTAGCGGGCTTTTGCTGGGTATTACCGTTTTTGAGAAAAATTAAAAAAACTGAATAATGCCTCAAAAAATGACCTTTGACCCCGAATAACTTGTTTTGCACACATGGGATCGATGGGGACTTTTAGGACGTTGCTTCTAATGGCCAACCCTAGCTCTCCACCAAAATTCAGCTTTGTGGGAATTTTTGTTATTTCCCTCTTATACGCGTGTCTATTTTGACCGGACTATTAATTTTGTCACCATTCAATACATTCCATACAATTCTCATGACCACTAAGGATCCCATAACCAAATTACAGCCAATGTTAGTCGAAAATGTTGATAAAGACTTTAAAACGCTTGAAATCGGGTGGTACCGTTATAAGGGGGCTATACCAAAACCTGACCCTATGTCCACAATTTTTGGTGGGGAAGTGTCAGTACCATTGGGAAGTTACAATACGGGCTAAGAATGAAGATAAAATCCTCAAAATACCTGAAATCCGGTGGTACCGCTATATGGGGCCATTGGAAAAACGGAACCATATTGGTTTTGGTATCATATTCATGTATTGTCATCCAAATCTGAAAAGTCAAATCGAATGGTCAACTGCAACTGTGTTAAAAATGAGTTACTAGATTTGAACTAAAATGAAAAACTTTGTTTTCTTAAAAAAATGATAACTTAAAAAAATGTGCTGAGGGGGTGCTTTAGTTTTGGCAGACACTGTATATGTAACCATAACCAAAGGCAATGGATTCCCAATCTTATGCGCTATACTTCGCTAGATTAAAGATAATACTTTGAAAATTAATACAGACCTTTAGATTATATATAAATGTCATGCCGGTCCACTTTTAGATATAGTTCCCATATAAGCGTACACCCCGATTTCCAGTATTTTTTACGTTTTGTCCATATTTTCCAATTAATTTTGCCAAATATTGGTATGTACTTTAAGTTCTTAGTAAATAGAAACAAGTAAGAACGGCGTTAAGTTAGGCCTAGCCGAACTTGTTATACCCTCCACCACGAGTTATATTGAAGTAAAATGGAACAATTAGTTTCCTTTCGTTTATGAAGAAGACTAATTACCAAATTTCAGCAAATTTAGTCGATCTATACCGACAAAGTTTTATACCCCCAGCGAAGACTAAATACCAAATTTTAACCATTTCGGAGGAATATTGAGGCCACAACCTGCAAAATACCGAAAATTGGGAGGTACCGTTCTATGGGGGCTATATAAAGGCGTGGACCTATACCAACAAAATTCTGGGGACAATTTTATACTCCAAATGAAGACTAAATACCAAATTTCAGCCATTTCGGTGTAATATTGATTTGGCATTATCGTTTCTCATAGGGTAGCACAGCCTTTTGCAGAAAATTTTCAATTTAGCACCATGTTTCGGAGTAGCGCCCATATAAGGGTACTTCCTGATTTTACCTATTTCGAGGGTCTTGGCCACATTTCCCAAACGATTTGGCTGAAAATCTTTACTTTTTTGCTTTAAATCTACACTTTTTTGCATTACATTCCAGGGAATATTTTTCCAAAAGAAAATATTCAGAAAAAATGAACGGTTTTGGAGATACGGTGCGAAATGTACAAAAATTGTGGAATTTTTGCATATACATATTTTGACATTTGAGGCAATAAATGTAATTTTTCGAGTTCATTATTTCTCCAAATATTTTATTCTTGTCCTTATCTACAAATTTGCTTCAGAGATCAGAAGAGATATAGCCCCGAATACTCAATATTTAACCATGTTTAGATGGGGCCATAAAATACGAGCTGGATCTGACACAAAAAAACCCAACTAGGGTTTCTTTTCGTTTGGGGCATTGCGACATCGAGGGAAACGACAAAGCGGATCTGAGTCAACCGACATTGAAATCGACAACTCAATCAAGCCACCTTTGTGCCACTTCATGCGGCAGTTAGAACAAAGATACCAGGACAGGAGGGTCAGATATGGCACAACGAACCCGGCTGTAAGGTGTCCAAGGCAATGTGGCCCATCCTCTTCAAGAGAAGGACCACATCTCTACTTTCCATAGGGAAATCTGACCTGAAACTAACAGTAGGAGTAATCACGGGTCACTGCAGAGTAGGGGCAATGACCTGCAAATGAGAAGATGATGATGTCGACTACTGCAGCTTGTGCGAGGATGAGACGAAGACGATTGAACACCTATTATGCCGATGCCCAATACCCGTGACCCGTAGCATTAGAATTATGGGGGAACATGCGATCCAATCTCTGACAACCTTCGGCCAAACCGAGCCAACAAACCTGCTTCTACTCTCTGAGATGACTTCAGCGAGAAGGAACTTGTGCACCATAACATGGCAAATTCTCTCACTCTCTTCTCTAAACCTAAATCTTATATAATCTTTCTATATCTCTCAATTTCTACTATTTTATATATGCTTGATACACCTTTCTTCTTCCACATATGATAACAATTTTCCTCTCTACAACTTAATTGTTCAATACTTTAACATGATGAACACAATGGACCACAAGGTTTCCAAGTGGAGTGGCTGTCTATATCAAAGCTGTGCGTCCTTTAACCTAACCCAACCATTATTTTAAATGATCTACTCAAACTACTGAAATAATTTTTCTTTCGTTCATAATTTCTTCTCTTTTTTAAATAATGTTCTATTTCTGTGTACAGTAGTTCATTTAAAAGAGTGCAAAACGATTTTATTTCTTCTTAGACATTTTCATCAGAAGACAACAATAAAACTAAAAAAGAGGTCTGTTATTTGCATTCACTGTTTATTATTTTGCATTCATAATAAAATTTATTTTATATATGTACATGTTAGAAATAATTTATTTGTTGTTATTGTAAAATAATTATATTCTAATTTTTATAGAAAAAAAGAAACAATGAAGAAGAATAAACATTTTGTTTTGAATTGTAATAAATTTTTGCTTCTCTTCATTTAATTTCAATGAGCAAAATATAAAGGATAAAAGGAAATATTTTGCTAAATACCTATTAGAAGATATATATAATACACAATTGAAAAAATAGTATACATTAGAATCGTGTTAATTCTTCTTTTGATAATAATTATTGTTATAACTTGTTCATCTTCAATTTTTCAAGTCCTTTATGTACAAAAACTGTTTATATTTATTAAATTCTTCATTTTTGCCTTATTTAGCTATTTGAATATAACTTTCAATGTGTGTTAAGATTTCAAACTTGCATTGTTGTATTTACGCTTTTACAAGCTATTCACATTTCTTTTGAATTTTTATATAATTTGAATACTATCGTTATTCTAGCTAAAAGTGGTCATCAGTAGTAGAATTCTGTAATTTGTTAACGACTAAATTACCGACAATAATCGATAAATGCAAGTTGTCTATTTTCGAACATATCTATATTTACCGAATATTCTCGGTAAGTTAGCATCTAAAGTTGTCACTGAATGTTTCAGTTTTGCTAACATAACTTTTAATTTAGAATTCAGAATTCCACTACAGTCTGTTAATCTACTAATATAGAAGATTATTCACATTTTTTCTCACATTTTGATCATTTTTAATGACTCTTTGCTGAATTGTGGGCTTGTTATTAGCCCTTTTTGTTAATTAGGTATGTTCGGAGTAAATATAGTCCACAAAGATGATACATAGAGATATCTGAGTAACTGTAAAACCTGAGGGACTGCAATGGCATCGGCGGCACTATAACTTTTTGTGCCCATAGGTACATACATGCAAGCAAATAGTAAATATATTCACTTTAAGAGAATATATTTGCTTCATTTTTTTCTCTTCCTTCTTCTATTTTGCTCCGAACTGTGTTAGGTCCGTTGTTTTCTGTTTTTGGATATACAATGTAAGCGTATGGTTTCAAATTAATTTACACACTACACTACATGCTGGTGATATTCATACTTCTCGACCGAGACAATGAAATTCGGTTGTTATTTGTAGCAATTGGGTAGGACAACTTGGACAGGTCTAACGGCAGAATTTCCTGATACCGTTGATCCACAGGCAGGTGGTGTTGATAATGATGTGGGTGTATTATTGCACTCATTGCTTGAAGGATGGCTTTCATTGCTGTTTGTTACATGTGGTACAGAGCTGGAGGATGATGTCGACGCAGGTGTAGTGTTTGTATTATTTGCCGCTGATGGGGCTACTGCAGATGATGAGGAGGATGGCGCAGAACTGTTTGTATTTTTATTATTTTGTGTATTTTTACAACGATTCAGGGCAGCCTCTCGTTCATTGGCATCAAAGTACCAAACGGTAATGGCGTAGCGAGTTCTGTGGGCGGGTTGTACCTCATGAGGATTACGTTTGTCTGACCAGAAGAATATCAAACGATCGAATTTGGGTTCAATATCAGCCACCGATTTGGCTTGTTCTGGGAAGATTCTAAAAATTAATGGAAAGAATTTTGGTTATTTGGAATATTCAAATGTTTTTGAATTTATATAATTACCTTAAAACACCACCACTGTCCCGCGAATCCCAATTGAGATTTAAATAATAGATGGCAGTTATAACCCGACCATCTTTGTTTGGATTATCGACATGCATAACATAGTGGGAACCGGAACCAGGATAACATGCAACCATGGCCTAGAAAATAAAAAAGCAAAGGATACAAATTATAGCATTAAAACAGTCCTGCTCAAGGTGCGCACCTGAGCTGTCGGTGTGTGTCAATTTTCTCACACACACAATTTAAAAAGAGAGCTTTTGTTTTTGTTTTGAATATTTTCAAAATTAAAAATCAGTCTCTATTGAACATTCAATGAGGAAGGTTCTGTTTTCGAATTTGTCTATGAATTTATATGCGTACACTGAAAAAATGAATGAAGATACTGAATACGAATTTTTATTTGCCTAAAATTTTTACGGCAAATTAGAGTGTTTGGTTTGTCAACGCACTTTGGTTTGTCACGAACTTGATTTGCAACAAATTATAACATCAACAGTCACATTTGGTCAAAATAAAATAATTATTCTACTCTATATTTTGAAATATAAAATAAAAAAAAACTGTTACGATATTTCTCACAGTATACAGAGAGACAAAGGAAAATTGAAATTTGTGTATTTCAAAACCAACACAATTACAAAATGTGTTTGTATGTGTCTGAGCAGGCCTGCATTAAAATGACAATAACATTTTTCTCAAAAAAAAAAAAAATAATTAAAAAAATAATATAAAAATTTAGCAAAATGTTTAAAAATTATTTTTAAAAAACTTTTCAAATGAAAAGAGATGCTGATAAGATTAGCATTATAAATATGCCAAGCTATTTTGGTTTCCTACAACTCAAGCAGATGCCCTCTGAAGTGTTTGCCTTTGGTTACTGTAAATAATAACAGATGTTAACATTTTGCGCAATGGAAAATACCATCTTTCTAAATATGTACATTTTCTTATTTACAAAAGATAGATAACAAGATACTATTTGCTTTAGCTGTGCATGTGGATGGATAAACAAGTAAGAACCTTTCTTTGTTTGCTCTTATCATAAATTGAAGGGAGGGACGACATCAGCGTCTGGATTTCCCCCACGATAAGATTAAAACAATTTGTTTAAATATTGAAAACTAATTGTATGTGACGCCTAGCGGAGGGTTAGTAGTTAAGAATACAATAGTATTACACTTTAATTAAGCATTATCTCTAACAATGTCATTTGCCATTTTTAATCAATGCTAACGCTTAACGAAAATAGCAAATCAGCAATTGAAACCTATGGATCGGGGTAGAAGCGTGCTGAGTACTGGAAATGTACAATTGTTTGTAATAAAATAATTGTTTTATTGTGTGGCGTTGTGTAGATGGCACTTAAAAGCAATATAATTGCATTAAAATTCTGTGTATATATTTAGAAATCGGAACAAAGAAGAATGAAACAAGGCAAAATTATATTTCTTAATAAATATTCATTAACTAATTTAATGAATTTAATTTGTGGCAGTAGAAATTTAGGACCCTTAGCTCACAAAGTATCCACTTCCCGAAATAGATTATAGCATTGTAAGAGGACCACATGATGTAAAAATATCAAACCACTCCTAGACCTGCTATAAAACTATAGCGGTATTCACTCATGTCGGTAAAGTGGCATTGTATATCTTGTAAATCTTGTTAATATTGTAGATCTACAAGTGTTTACAATACCACAACAACAAAATATGTACATGAAAGTTTAATTTACCACAGGGTTGTTAATTTACTCGACCTAAAAGTATTGTACAAAGACATAAATACACTCCACGTCAGTAGAATAGAACACCTAAATTTTTGTTAATGTTAACTTATGTATCCCAAAACGAATGAATCTTCGTTTTTAATTTTGTGGGGATTTAAAGTCTATGATGTTCCGTATCAAACACAGAAAAAATTATGTTTCTAGCTTTTCGCGAAATGATTTTCTGATCAAATTTCAGATAGTACTATGAAAAATAGACATTTATTTTTGGTCATCAGGATAGAACAGTCACTTTATTTTCGCGAATTGTGGAGATATTAACGCCGAATTTTCTTTCTGTTTCGGCGTTAATATCTCACAAATTCGCGAAAATAAAGTGACTGTTCTATCCTGATGACCAAAAATAAATGTCTATTTTTCATAGTACTATCTGAAATTTGATCAGAAAATCATTTCGCGAAAAGCTAGAAACATAATTTTTTCTGTGTTTGATACGGAACATCATGGACTTTAAATCCCCACAAAATTAAAAACGAAGATTCATTCATTTTGGGACAAATAAGCGAACATTAACAAAATTGTAGGTGTTCTATTCTACTGACGTGGAGTGTACAACAAGATAAGACATTTCTTTTGCTATCATTCTTCAGTGAATGGCTTTTGAATTTAACATAATGTTATGTTACGATATGGTGATATAACATTTTTTTCTTTTATACATTTTTACGTATTTAACCGAATTTACCGATTCAATTGATATGGAATTATTCTTGAATAGATCCTTGAATTCATAAATTTCGTTTCTGATACCATTACATGAAATGTTCCTCCTTGGTTGCGATTTTGAATTAACTGCAACCTGTTAAGGGTAATGTTTCTATACAAAGTTTCGTAAACATTTTTTTGTTGCATGCATTTTGTCAGGTCTTTATTACTTTATGTCTTTGCCGCTTATATATAAGCGCACTTATGCTGTACTTTCTTATAGCAGCTGCGCGAATTAAAACCTACTTTTCAAATTAAAAAAAAAACACTTTTTGGAAAATTATCGGCCCATATAAGTCGAAAAGTATCGACTCTCCAAGAAAAAAAAACATAAAGTTCATCGCAATTCTATAAATGGCCCTTATATAGATCGAAGAACACAAATGTTGATTTTTTGTGAGGATGCTATCTGAAAGTTATGACCTATATGGCAAATCTCTGAACTTGGTCTGTTATTGCGCGCAATAGTCATTTTAGCTGTTCTTCTGGTTTTTTTGGGTCTTAAAAATATGGATTTCCTCCAGAAAAAATAAAAAAAAAAAAAAAATAGCAGTCGGCTTTGTCGTCAGAGATATAGCTCAGCCTGTGTGAATTGAAACTTTCATCCATGGACATATCGAAACCGGCTTCTCAGCCAAAATCATTTTCGTCGAAAAAGTATTTATTTAAGAGGCTTTCAGAATTTTATTGCCCTTTTTATGAACTTGCCGACAAAGATATCGAAATTTTTGGCGTATTTATCTCAACGATTGTGGACGTTTCAAATAAATTTTATTTGGATTTAAGCGCGCGCAAATGTGTTGTGGAGGTGACAGTAGAAAGAACGAAGCGCCAAGTGCTTTTTGAAATTTGATCATTTTTGATAGTCATTCCTTTCGATAGATATTGTGCCCACAAGTCATTTCAGTTGGTATAATTTATAGAATTTGGACCATTATTTTAGCAAGCGTGGACTTGTCCACGAAAAACATAATATCGCTGTAAACAGGGTCACAAGGAGAACATTTGGTAAAAGTTTGCAAAGGATTCTCAAACAAACTTGGAGCAGCACATGAACAAAAATGTTGAATTTTGGGAAGGAGGTACCCAATGGGCCAATGGGATATGGCCTATTTTCGAACTTAAACTAAGTTTGGAGAATATATTACGAGATTACGAAGTATGGACCAAATCGGTTACTCCTTTCAATAGATACCGCGCGTTATTTTTTAAATTTTTTTGAGGGGGGTACTGGAAGGATTGAATCGGTAAGCACCGTCTTGGAACATTATCTAATATTACGATATGCAAAGTTTGGACCAAATCAGTATCCTGTTCGAAACAGCCAAGACATACGTGGGATACGATTAGGTACATTTTGGTGTATATACATGAGGGTGTAAAAAGTTCTTTGGCAGAATGATTAGAGTGACCCAAAAAAAAGATAAATTTGTTTGTAATACCTGCTAATTTTTTTCCACTTGATCCAAAAGCCTTATAAATGCAATTTTATGGCGATCGTTTAACGGTAACCCGTACCCCCTGATGGAAAGTATTCAAATTACTATGGAAGCAAAGATCGGTCGGGTGACACGGGTCTACAATAACCGATCGTCATAAAATGTCATATATGTATATAAGGTTTTTGAATCAAATAAAAAACATTTTTTCTTTTTTACTAATCGAAAAGTAAAGCAACAATAACGCAAATATTCTAATACGATAAAATTTATACTACAGATGATATCTTCCAAGTGATATTTACCTTTGTTCTTTCTTTTATAACATAATCACCCAATTTGCCATTATTTCTCATGGCATTTGCTCGACAAATAACTGCATCAATCTGAAACAACAACAAAAGCAATTAGTAAAATTGTTAGTCATTAATTAATTATCAATTACGACTTACTTGATTTATTAAAAAGCCTACATTTGAACAACCAGGTTCAACACCTTTAACCCAGGTAATTTTATCACCACGTATTGTTTTAAGGTCTTGGTCGGATTTGAAATTATTGACTAATTGACCATCCTATGGAATGAAGAAAACAAAAAATAAATAAATATGGTATTCATTTCAATTCAAAATTATTTTCTTCTTATACACATACCTTGAAAACACCGGCTGAGTACATATTAAGCACCTCATTGAGTATTTGCATGCCCTTTTCATGTCCAAGAAAATCATCCACCACCGAAAGGCCATATTGATTCATGTCATTGATGATGTTGCGACACAATTCCTCATATCGTCGTTCACTGGAAGAATTAGAAGGAAACACAAAATAGTTTTATATTTAAGAATTTTTATTACAAAGCCATACATATGTTTGTTGTAATTGTGGGCATTAAATATAAACTGTTTTATTGCAGTTTTTACGATGACTGAACTAATGGAACGGCAATTGGAAAATCTTAAAAGTACATGTGTGTAGGCTTTACAACCAACTATAACTATGGTGGAATCAAAAGAGGGGATTTTTTGTCTTTTTTTTAAATTTTAGTTCATGTCATGTAGTTGTTAATTATACTTCAAACTAGAAATGATTTCATATTAAAAAAAAACTTGCTATTTCAAATATTTGTTCGTTTTTTCTACTGGTCTGACAGAAAACCTAAAATGTCAGCTATTTCTATTCAAAGTGCATGAATACTGATAAAATTTGATAGATATGTATTTATATATTCGATCAGTATCGATGAAACTTGCATATCTATTCTTATCATATTACGTGAACGTTTAATAAACGTTTATCAACATATTAATATTTGAATTCCGGCATATGGAAGCTAGAAATGGTGGAGAAATGTCAAGATTTTATAAAAATTATTTTGAATAAAATGCATTTGCACCTATTCCTAGAAAACATATGAAAATTAGATTTTCAGCGGAGAACTCTGCGGCGTAATGGGTATGAGGGATGTCCCAAGTCGGTTGCCCTCATTGATGTGTGAGAACTCTCCCTTGTCCCTTGTATAACAAGGAATCTATACGGTACTTCTGATCTATGTGCCGCAAGGAGATAAATTAAATTCGCTCTGGAAAGGTATTTTCAGTCGGTATGAACCTCAACGTGAAAAAATCCTTTTCCCCAAAAATTATGTATTTAGGGGGTTTTCAGAATTTTGAGGCCCTTATTGAACATTTGAATTTGCCGAGGAGGTACCTGAAGGAATGAACCGACATATTCGATCTGAGCAGTGGATATTTTATGGGAGTCATTTCCTTCGATAAATATCGCGCCCACCAGTCATTTCATTTCACTGCATATTATGTATTGATGGCCAAATGTTAATTCCGATCTCTACCAAAGGTGCAATACCGATCCTATAACAATAATCATAAAAAGGAGAAAATGAAAAAAAAAAACGAGAAAAAAATAACGAAGAACTATGCCGTCAAGCCTTAGATTGGCATCCTCAAGGTAGCAGAAACAATTAAGACCTAAAAACTCCTGGAAAAGAAGTCTTATGAAGGAGTTAGAAGCCATCGGAAAATCATGGAGCGAAATAAAAGTAATAGCAAATGACAGATCATCCAAGAGGATGTTTGCAGAGGCCCTATGCTGAAAGAAAAGAAGATGTCTGGAAGCATGGACTTGCTGTAAACTGGAACACAAGGTGTAACTTCGGTATAAATTTCCAAGTGATCCTCGAAAAGATCTTATACTGCATTTAAACATAAATGTTGCTGTTTTGTGAGGGAGGTGCCCCAAGGAGTGGACCGATAGCATCATCATCGAACTTTATCTAATGCTTGGTTTACATTTACGAAATCCACTCGATTTCAGCTGTCAACTCCATTGTTTAAACGTCAAATGAAATCCAATGGATTTCAGCTGAGATTTCATTTGACGTATATTCAAAGGAATTGACAGTTGAAATTCACTCGATTTCGTAAGTGTAAATGTACTATAAGATTCGTAATATGAAAATTTTGGACCAACGCAATATCCGGCTCGAAAGTAGTCGTACGCATAAGCCGCTACATATGGCGGCCGTAGAGGTTTTTTTTTGTAGCTTTCTGGCCATTTTCTCAGGAAGTATGGACATGCCCATAAAAAACTGATACCTTCATAATAAGGGCCCGAGGAAAGCAAATTGCAAAAATATCAAAACAATTCGAGTGCAGGTCTTAAACTGCACCTTTTTGAAATTTTGTGTGGGATGTACCCGAAGGAGTCGACCAATATAGTCCATATTCAAACTTGATCTATGTCAGGTAGATATATTACGATGTGAAAAGTTTGAACCAAATCGGGTTCTCCGTTTGAGAGTTACCGTGAGCTCCATTTAAGCGAAAAATGTTTAACTTTTGTGGCGGAGATACTCGAAGGAGTGGATCAATATGATCCATCTTCGAGAGAACCAAATTTTGGACCGAATCTGTTGATCCGTTTGGGAGATGTCTTGCGCTCCAACCAGACAGACAGGCAGATGGACGGAAATGGCTAAATCGATTCCAAATTGTCTGATACGGATTTGAGTTGTATAGTTCATGAACGAACTAGTTCAATTGAACGATTCATTGAAAAGAGCGTATGAACTAGATCAGTCGATATAGTTCATTATAGTTCAATAGCTCACTAAGCGCCGACCAAAAGATCCACGAAGAACGATCAACGAACGAACGATTCACAATCTAGTTCACATGTCATTCACATATGAATAAAGTGACGCCGTCTTCTGTGCTAAGTGATGCCTTCGTAATGTAATGAGTTTTGTTTATTTTAATTTTGTAAAGTGTCAACCCCCATTGTAATAAAAGTAATTTCTACATAAAGAACATTTTTACATAACATATCCCAATATATCGAAGCTATTACCTATTCAATATGCCTTGTTTAGTACAGAAAAAGGGAAAAAATAAAAAGAAACAAAGCTTTTTTTCGCAGTGATAATTTCTACACACACAACATACGAGTTTTTTTGCCAGCCACTTAATTAAATTCTAATTTCAATTTTTTCCGAAGGAAGTTGTTTTGTAATCTTAATGCAAACTTAATCTTTCTTTATCTAAATATAATATTTTTGTAGTTTAATTATACTATTCCATTGTTTTTTCCTATTTGGTGTATATACATATGTATGTGTTTTCATCAAGCGAACGATTAAGAGCCCGTGGACGATTCTGATCCGAATGATTGAACTGGATAGTGAACTATGAACTAGATTACTGAACTAGTTCAGTTAAAAGAACTTAGCTATTGAACTAGATCTTTCAAATGAACTAGATTGTACAACTCTAATACGAATTTCGTCCAAACATACTTTGGGTCTAAAACCTCTTTAGCCTTAAGGCGAAGGGTATAAAAAGTTTGGTAGTTTTCTTGAAAAAAAAAAACCTTAAATAAACCCCAAATTGTATGATAAACGAGATTATTCTGAATGTAAATTCTCCGTGAGTTTTCTCACTTTCGCCTTTAAGTTGAAACGACGAAAAGACAAAACTCACGGGAATTTTTCAAATTGAATCGTTCGATTTTTGATTCATGTTACTTTTCGCATATACATATGTTTAAATAAAGGTTACAGAAAAGGAAACAAACAGAATTTTTTGTGTAAGGAAAAAGTGAACCTCTATCACCTATAAACTGAAAATAGTCTATTTCAAAGATGCACATTTCAATAAAATATTTTCATAGTAAAAATAAAAAATAAATCTTAAATTTCTGTGGGTGTTTAGTCAGTCACATTCATATGTACTCGTACCTACCAGCTGACAAATGTTTTTGGACGTAGTTGAGGTGTTTGCAAATTGTTTAAAGCAAGACACAAACAATACAGTACCACAAACATACCTACATACACCCTAAAACTGAAATTGTATGGCACTCATTGACTTATTTTAGAAAAGACCGGTCTATATATTTTGTCTTCTTCTTCTGCTGTTTTTTTTTTCAACTGCGCTACAACAACCAAAAACCCACCACCGTCTCAATATTAATTTTCACATTTTTTGACGAAAACATAACAAAAATAAAATTAAAAAAAAAAATAAACATCATTTGAAGGCCTTTCAACAACAACTGCAAAGTAATAACCGAAGAAGAAATTTAAGTAATACCTATTTCTTACATTGAATTGTTATTTAATACTTTCTATTGAATAAAATGCCAAAAAAAAACAAAATTTTGGAATAGTTACCCAATTTCAAGTTGTTCACGTAAATATTGTTCAGCATTTGAGGGCAAGGCAGGACGTTTGAAAAATTTATTATAATCCGTTGTAGATGTTGTTGAGGTAATCATGATTGTTGTCTTATATTTTTAAAGGTTAACTTTGATTTTTTGGTTTTTGTTTAAGGACACTTAAATATTTGCTTTTTTGTTTTATTCTAATATCACAGTTGTAGGAATACTATTTTGTTGTATATATTTTTTGTTATTATTAAATATTCATAGGTTTTTGTTTGCATATATTAATTATTAGGAACTATGAGTTATTTGTTGTTATTTTGTTGAATATTACTTTTTTTATTTTTTGAGAATGTTCCGTAGCTACTTTTGGATCAGTCTTGTTTTACTGAATGCCAACACGCAACTAGTCAATTGTTTGAACTTCAAATTTGCAGGTAGAGGTAGTCAGACAGGCAGTTGGGGTTTACATTTGGTTCGAGTATCTCAAGTGTAAATAGTTGCTCTCTTCTACACGCTTTTCATTGGCCCACTCTCTGTTATACGGTTTAGTTGTTGGTGGAGTGGTTCCTTTTTATAGCTGGGAAAAACTAAAATGTTTTGCAATCTGTTCTTTATCTTGGTTCTCTGTTTATCATTCTCACTCTCCCGCGTCCGTTATCGCATTTTCACTTCCTCTCTAAATTTCTCTGTTTTTTATACACTACACATAGGAGAGTACACAAGGCGAAATATTATTTATGACCCTTAGAATGTATCTTCAAAATAAAGACTATAAAAGTGTTGAATGGTCAGTATTCAACCCCCTAACAATGGCAAAAACAAGAAAAAGGGGCGGGATTGGTGGTAGTAACGTTTTCGCTTTGTTTTTTTTTTTTACTTTTTTAACAATATTCAAATTTGTTAAATAGTTTTTGTTTTGTTTTTTATCTTTTCATATTTTATTTTGTTTCACTTTTATCTCATTTGTTTTGTATCAGTTTTACTTGTTAGCAAAATTTCTTTAAATAAACCACCAACAATAAAGTAGCCGTATATTTGTACCGTTCGTATCTAACATCTGATATTGAATGAAACAACAAGACGTAGTGGTTTCTTGGGGCAGCTCTCTCCTCCGCCAGCAAAATGCAAAAATAAACTCTACAACAACTACGTGCGTGCTGAGGCGGAGTATGGGCACTTCTCATTCCATTCAAAAAATACGAAAAACTAAACAAAAACTCTCTCACAGCCCACCAAAAGAGTCGGATGTGACGTGCAATTGAACATTTGTTCGTCGTTATCCATGAAATATGCGTACGACGTATTCAGTTCTTCATATTTGTTTTTCTACAGATACAAATTCGACTCAGCCAAAATGTCTTGTGAGTGAGTATCAGGGATGGGAAACTAAGTAAAATGTAACTTAATAGTGTACCTTAGCCATTGTAAGAATAACGACGACATGATACGGTAAATCTATCTTTTAAAAACATTCCAACAAAATCGGAGATTTTTTAACCCATTACAAAGTTATGTAAACAAGCTACTTTCTGCATTACCAGTAAGTTGAAAAGTAATGGATTATTTCTTAAAAAAGTTACAAGGCAAACCTACTTAAATAATGCGATTTGCAAAATTTGGACCAAATCGGTTACGTCCTTCGAGAGTTATTTTGCCCACCACTTTAGTAAAAACAAGTAAAAAAGTATCAGTCGGCTTTGCCGACAGAGATATACCCTCAGCCTGTGTATATTGAAACAATTTTTTCCCAAAAAACGCATGTATTTAGGGAGTTTTAAAAATTTTGGGCTTTTGAACTGACAAAAATGTTGATTAGGATTGGAGATCAAAAGTTTTGCGGAGGAGATACTAAAAAGAATGGATCTCCAGCCATTACATATGGTACCATAGGGGTTTTTACAATTTCAGGGATGTTTGCTCAAGAAGTATGGACTTGCCCCTGAAACAACTTTTACCATCGCAATTGAGGCAGCGAATGCAAGTTGCTTCAACAAAAATCAAAGCGATTCGAAAGCAGGTCTTAAAGTGAACATGTATCCGAAATTTTGTGTGGGAGGTACCGGATGGAGTGGACAAATATAGTCCATATTTGAACCTGTTCTATATCTGGTAGATATATTAGGATGTGTAAAGTATGGTCCAATTCGGCCACTCTCTTTAAGAGTTATCGTACGCACAATTTTTCCGAACATTTTTGAACTTTTGTGGGGGAGGTACCAGAAAGAGTGGACCGATATGGCATATCTTGGAACTTAAACTATGTTTGGACAAAATATTACTGAGGCCAAACTTTGGACCAAATCGGCAGACCTGTTCGAGATTTATTTTGCCCTCCAACCTCCTCACACGGTATCATAGGGGTTTTTTGCAACTTTCAGGCTATTTTCTCAGGAAGTATGGACTTGCCCCTGATGAAACTTATACCGGCGTATGGAGGGCAGTGAATACAAGTTGCTAAAGCAAAAATCAAAGCGATTCGAGAGATGGTCCTAAACTGAACTTTTCCAAATTTTTGTGTGGGAGGTACCCGACGGAGTGGACCGATTGAGTCCATATTAAAACCTGATCTAAGTCTGGTACACGCTCCACGATGGGCAATGTATGGACCAAATCGGTTACTCCCTTCAAGAGTTATCGTGCGCACAAATTTTCCGAACATTTTCGAACTTTTGTGGGGGAGGTACCGGAAGGAGTGGACCGATATAGCTCATCTTCGAACTTAAACTAAGTTTGGGCAAAATATTACGAAAGCCAAAATTTGAACCGAATCGGTTCATCCGTTCGAGAGTTATCGTGCGCTCCAGCCAGCCAGACAGACCGACAGACAGACAGACAGACGGACGGACATTGCTCAATCGACTCCAAATTGTCTGAAACACATTTCGTCCAAACATACTTGGGGTCTAAAACCATTATTTCGATGAGGCACATTTTGCCCGTATGAAAGTGTATATACCCTCGTTAGCATAAATGCTGAGGGTATAAAAATGTTTATCATTTGTCGAGGAGGTATACGAAGAAGTGGACTGATATGGCTCATCATTGAACTTAAACTAAGTATGGTGGAAATATTACGTTTTTGTACAAAATGTTTACCCAATCGTTTATTCCGTTCAAGAGTTATCGTGCGTTCTAACCAGCTAGACAGGCGGATGAACAGTGCTAAATCAACTCCAAATTATCTGAAACGAATTTCGATGAGACACATTTTTATCGTATCAAAGTGTATATACCCCCCTTAGCCTATCGGATGAGGGTGTAAAAAGGTATTAACTGCATTAAGGTGAACATTTTTGAACTTTAGACGTAGCAGTACCCGAAGGAGTTGACCGTGTCCGTTTTCGAAGTTTATCTAAGTTTCACAGAAATATTGCGATATTCAAAGTTTGGACCAACACTGTATCCACTTTGGAAGTTGTCGTACGCACGAAAAACTACACATGGTGGCTGTAGGATTTTTTACAGCTTTTGGGCCATTTACTCTGGAAGTATGGACTTGCCTTTGAAAAAAACTAAACACAAGTATTTGCGATTCGCGAGCTAGCCATTAACAGCACTTCTCCGAAATTTTGTGTGGGATGTACCCGAAGGTGTGACCCGATATAGTCCATATTCGAATCTGATCTATTGCTGGGAGGTATATTAGGATGTGCAAAGTATGGAATCGGTTACTCTCTTCGAGAGTTAATGTGTCCACCACCTTTTTTTGGCCCGTTCGAGAGTTATCGTGCGCACCAGCCAGACAGACGGACAGACATGGCTAAACCGACTCCAAATTGTATGAAACGGATTTCGTCCAAACATACTCGTACATAGGGCCTAACCATTATTTTGATGAGACACATCATAGTGTACGAGTATATGCCCTCGTTTTATGCCTCAAAAATATGACCTTTGACCCCGAATACATTTTTTGTGCACACATTTGATCGATGGCGTCTTTTAGAACAATGCTTCTAAATGGCAAACACTAGTTCTCCACCAAAATTCAGCTTTGTGGGAATTTCTGCCATTTCCCCTTTATACGCATGTCCATTTTGACTATACGTATTTGGAACTTATGCTGTTCCTGCTAGTCATTATTAAATCCAAATTTATCATCCCTGACGGAAGTCTGACTAAGTGAGTGTTTGCTCACATTTTGTAAACATCTCTCACTGAGTGTAAGTAAACATTTGTACTAACTATGTATATATGTATGTATGCGTGTGTTTAATCGCAATTGTGAACATATGTTAACAATCTTTAGAATATCTGTCAAACAGTCATGCGGGATTGTATAGCAAACGGAAATGTGGTTGCCATACAAATATATTTTTCTGGTATTATTCAGAGTATGTTTCCAAAATCAGAGGTACATCTTAATAGATTGTTATTTTATTATTATTATTTCATGAATGCAATATCTTTATACTCTCAGCCTTTAGGCTAATTAGGTTATATGTGTAAACTTTGATGAGATGAAAATGTACCTCATTGCAATATAGATAGTTTGAAGGCTCTGCATGGAAGCAGGTTGTGCTCGCCGTCCCTTTCACAAAGCTACAATTTTTTCGGTGTCAAGTCTATACTTCCTGAGTAATGGCTGTAAATAACTCTGCTGACATCAACTCGAATGATTGATGAACACTAAAACTTATGAAATGAGTATCCGATTTGACCGACAATTTTAACGGCGTAAATTTTCTTCCAAACATTCATCAATTTCTAAGTAGGGTTATATTGGAAAATCAAACATCTTTGGGTACCTCTTTGACAAAAGTTCAACATTCTTGCTTAAGTGCATTTTAAGGAATGTTCGCGGATTGTTTCAAATTTGTTCCGAATTGTAGCATTGTCGATTTTTTGGCGGTATCGTCCTAAAATGTCGGACTAACTGGTCCTGCCTGGAAGAGTAGCATTTTCAGACAGTATATAGCGTTTGTCATCCACCGAGCATGGTGTACAGGACCTGTAGCGTGCCAACTCCCCATCTTAGAAGAGAGGGGGGGGGGTTTGGAAGCACATCGCGATCTCAACCATTTCAAAAAGAATGGTCGGCGATTGATGAATCAAAGTTCGATGTAGGGGAGATTGTTTCAAAGCTACAGCCCAAATAAGAAGTAGAGAATATCAAAGATGAACTAAAAAACTACCCATTATAATGGAATGCCAGGTAAGAGACTACTACAAAGATCTGTTACAGTTGACATTATCAACTTGACACTGATATATCTTAGCCATCTTGACAGCTAATGTCTCCAGGCCCAGTTCACCTTTAGCCGTTCCAAAGATATAGGTAGCCGAAGCCGCCGACGAATCGAGATTTTCGAAGCGTGCACGTGTTAACATCTTCCAATTGTGTTCAAACTTTGGCAATCATAAAAACTAATAAAATGAAACCTTTAAGGCTGGTGACCACTAAAAACGTTCTCAAAAATCCTACGATGACTAACTAAAATAAACTAAAATATCGAAGGATTGAATTGGTCCAACCTTATAATAATAATAATTCTTCCACAAACATCCCAGGCGGGACAGGGGAGACTTCTCTCATATCAATGAGTGCACCCCGATTCATATTAGCTCAATGATATGGGACCTACTGTTTATCGCCGAGTCCGAACGGCGTGTCTAAGACACCACTTGTAGAGAAGTTGTACAAGGCTGAAATACTCAGAAAATGTCGCCAACATTACTGAGGGGTATTTTGCCACCGTTGAAAAGTGTTTGATGTTGCCTGGCCGGGGAATCGAACCCACGACCTTTAGCGTGCAAAGCGGGTGTGCATACCATTGCACCACGGTGGCACCCAACCATTGCACCACGGTGGCACCCAACCATTGCACCACGGTGGTCCAACCTTGGTAATTGTAAAATATTTCGCAAATTTACAGTAATCGCAAAACTTGAGTCAAATTTGAATAAATACAATATCTTTCCACAACTTCCGGTGTCTCACCCACAAAAGTACAAACATTTTAAGAACGGGTTCAAACTTGTTCGCGGATAAATTGTAAACTTTATTTCGGATATTTCTCGCAGTACTCATAACAACAGTAATGTTTTGGAACAATAACCCCATACTGGTTTTGCTCCTTTTCCTTATGTCACAGGCTGAGGGTATATCTCTGTCGGCTAAGAAGACTGATGCTTATTCACTTGTAGACAGTTTTGGAAAAATCAATCCATACTGGGGTATCTCCTTTTTCTTATGTCGCAGGCTGAGGGTATATCTCTGTATGCAAAGCCGACTGATAGTATTTTACATGTTTGTAATGTGCGCATTTACATTCATTTAGTAATGAGCATTTTTGCATTGTCTCACATGTGACAACTCAATGATTAATTTATGAAGTCAGACCATATGATTGAATACAGTTGTGCAAAATACTGCTATTATTTTGTAGACAACTGTATGTACAGCAGAAATATAAGAATATCCATTTTTATATTACAGAAACCCCGTTTAGACTAAGCTTGGTTTTGGCAACTCTAGTCGATTTAAGTTGTCATTGTCATACAATATCGTTTAAGTGCATAGTCTAAACCAGGCTTTAAACTGGATTATTTTGATATAAACGCAGTGGTTGATCTGACAATATTTGAAGAAAATTATCCATAAAACATTAGGTTTTTAAAAGGTAAGGTTTGTCATTTGTCCCTTTAACAAGATATATATTTAGATATCGTTTTTCGATATCGTTAATCTAAAGTATTAATGGAGCCTGATCGTAAGTTGTGTTCATAAATACTTGTTAAAAATTTGATATGCAGCATTTATACCAACGTTATTTGTAAAATGTATATGAGAATTATATACAGCCAATATAAAAACTTCAGTAGTTTTGTAAAAAATTGTAAGTCATGAGACCAATTTCGATTGTTGTTTTTGTTTTTCTTTTTTTTTCTTTTTGGCAAATGATAGGTTCGGTTCGGTTTCAGAATGGCAGTTACAATGGTTGAGCAAAACAAATAAGCGTTGTTGCAAAAATTAATATTGTTCCTGGTACAAAAGCGTGTAAGGAGTGTTTCTACCCGGTTACTATGCAGGAACGTTAATAAAGGTGTTCTTAAGATGTGCTGTAGTAACATAACTAGTAAAAGGGTAAATTATATTTTTTGTCTTTTTGGAATTACAATCCTATGGTTTACACGTTTTGAATTTATTAAATTAGTTCCATCTTGAACTATGGTTAAACTAATTTTACGAATTCAAAACGTGAAAAACCTAAAAAAAATATTTGTTTAAGGGCCAAACCTATAGCTCTGCGTGTTGCGTGTGCGTTTAAAAATACAAAAACAAAATACATGTATTTCAATTTGAAATAAAAATTATTCTAAAGCTAAATCAAAAGAGCAACATTTTATGTCAATATAATTTTTGAATGTTAGTCATCGTTTAGAATTTTATTACGATTTTCTTTCATTTATATGAAATGAAATTCTTATCTATTAACAACTTAATGGATATTGATTAATGAGCTTGTCGAAGGCCACATACAAAAATTTCTGTTTACAACCTTTTCGACTCTTGTTAATCGATTTGCGTTCAAGTTGGAAATTTCCATGATTGAAACGTATAGGAAACTTTTCAGGAAAAAATTGACGAGAAAATTGCGACTTGTCGAATATTGTCATCTTAAGCCCATACCATAAGCTAATGAATATACAGACTACGGAATACTCAATTTTTCCGCGGTCAAGTCACTCAAACCCGAAAACTTAAAAAAAGTTCGAAGACAATAGGGGAAAATGACAATATTTTCTTGGATATTTTTATCGGAGGATATATGTAGTTCACATCAAAAACTATCCCCATGTAATCTTTTGCCAGAATAAAATATTTATTAACTTGTATTTTTTGGCATTTTATATTGAGTTACTTAGTTACCACACTTAATTCGAACATACTCGGTGAGAGCATTCCGGCGTCTATGTCTTCATTAGTCTATGCCCATACAACAAAATGTTAGAGATTTCCATATGTCTCCAAAATGAGAACATTGAAATCAGTTTTTTTTCATATTCTAAGGATAATACCTTAACCAGAGTGCCCAAGAAAAATCAATTTGTGAAAACCAAAAAGGTTTGAAAATGATTAGTCCATATCTACATTAGGCAATTTTCCTTGCGGCAATTGTTAGTTTGTCGGCGAGGAGGGTGTTGAGAGGCAAATAATTACCCTATGCCTCACCTCCCTCTCCGCCAAACTGACAATTGTCGCAAGGAAAATAGCCCAATGTACATAGATATGGACTTACAATCTCGATCCGTAAATGCAAGGATCGTTCTTCATTTTCACAGAAATGCAACTAAAATTTGAGCAATTCAATATGATAGGTACTTCAAGGTGATTAAGGCATATGAGATTATTCAGGCGATTTAGATCGACAAACATTGCTGGATTTTTAAAACATAAATATGTACCTACATCACGTAGTAGAGATTAGATTTAAAATCACAAAAACCGAGTAGAACGTGCCTTGGGTCATCGTTATTAATTTCTAAATTAAATGCGACAAAATACCTAACTTGCATTCTTTTTGTTTATTTTGCAATTATGATTATAAATTAAAATAAAATAAAAAATACTTTGTATGTATGTAGGTACCTCCCTACTAACTCCTATAAAGACAAAAGATTGATATTTATCTCAGGCTTTTGAAGGCAATTCAGTTCAATGCTGTTCTACAACAATAATCTTATCTCGTTTTAGGAAAAAAATAGACTACTTTGATTTAAAGCGTTATAACAATACAAGGGGGGAGGGGAGGGGGTCCCACCAAAAAATCTGACTGCAATAGAACGCTAATTGAAACGTGACTGAAAACAGTCAAATAAATGTGTGAGGCAGTTATAATTTCTAACTCCCTCGAAAAAAGTAAACAAAAGAGATAAAGCCAAAAACCCCCAAATCTTATCTACAATACCACCTGGCCCAATATTGATACAATGTAAGAGATGGCAACTCTGTTTCCAGAAAAATGCACAATCAAAACAGAAGTACAAACAAATACAAGAAATGAAGTGGAAACAGCATTGTTGTTCGGAAAACAGCAGAAAGTCAGTCAAATGAAAATGAAAAAAGTGATATTTACACAATTTATTGTTATGCTTAGTGGCGACGACGACGCCGGCCGCCAACTTTATAGGTAAAGCAGAAAACAAACCACTGAAGAAACCTTCCGACAATCTAATGTTTACTTTATTTGTCTGGGGTCTTCGTTTTCGTTCATTCATTTCCATTGTCGTCTTCGTCGTTTTTCGTTCGTTCATTCATAGCTGCTGCTACGACGTACTACCTCTAAACTTCATGGATTTACCATTAGTATTGTTGGTATAAAAAACAAACGTCTGCGGCCGAAACAGTTCGCCAGCAGCTAAGCTCTCACGCGCACGTAGGCACGTAGTCACAAACAGTCATCCAAAGAAATGAGGGTGGAGGGTGTAACCAAGTTATGCGGCGTGATAAGGGGAGGTTTGTTGGTTAGCTGGATAGATGACATTAGAGATGGGGCGGACGGATAAGCGTCGTCAAACATGATGTGTACATTATTTTGCCATTGTTTGTTGTGGCGTTTCTCCACTGATTCCCGAAAATATAGCATCAAACAATAACAGCTGGCGCAAATGACTTGCGATGAGATGCCGCCAACCATAAATATGTACGAATGTTTGTACAATCACACTTGTTTTGGGGGTAAGGCATACACAGACGGCGCGTACGTAGTTAAGAAGGGTCAATACCCGAATTCAAAGTCAACAGAAAGCGTCAAACACTCACAGTTCCTAACATGTAGTTGAGCGATAAAAGTTTAACCTTCAAAGTTTCGGTTTATGTATTTCCATAAGAATAGTTTGTGCGAGGTTTTGTTGTTGGTCATTGTTCAAAAAAAACTCACGGAAGAGTTGCAAAACAATCTAAATAATAAAAAAAAAAACACTTAAATGACTTCTCAGTCATATGACTTGGAAAATTCTACAAAGAGTCAAAGTTGAAAAATAAAATGGAGTTCAAGTTCTATAATTTTCAGTTCCCATACGGAGGAACCTTTAAGATGACCAAGTTGGAGATGCTGATATTGATAGCGATCAGACCACCACCTTTTAGTTGGTAGCTCCAAGCTGTATCCCTCTGCGGTGCACACCAAAAAGAAACCTCTTAAGTGAAATACTCACAGACTTCAGGACAGCAATGTCGCTATGCAATACAAGAATAACATAGTGGGACCAGTTGAACCCGCCTCACACACTTCCTGGCCCACCATTCAAAACAGTTGCTACCATAGTGCAGCACATATTTTTGGCATTCATAAAAGAACCCACAAGCCATGGATTTCCGACGAAACTCTTCGAGAAATAGCAAAGAGGAAGAAACTAAATAACAAATTAAGCCACGGTAAAAGTAGCAGAGGTCAAAACCAGAACTAATGCAGAATATCGGCAATCAGCTTTAAGAGTTAAAGTATTAGTACGAAAGGACCTTGAAGTCTTCTATTCCAACATGTGCATCTGCAAAAGCGGAAAAGTCAGCGTCGGTAGGATATGTGCGAAGTGCATACAACGCCTGATTCTAACAGGGAGTTACCAGTTCGCCCGCTCCAGAGCGGAATAGGCTTCGCTCCCAGCAGTGGGAAAGCTACTACCAGGTAATTGTTGTGATTAGGCTGCTCCAACATGGTTCCTTTCTGGCACCGCAAGTGGAGTAGTGAATTGGATATTCAACTCTCTACATCATTGTAGATCTTTTACGATCTTGTCGGAGATACTTTCACAAAAACAGGTTGTCGTTCGCTGGCTCCAGGACGGAAGAGGGCAATAGACCTCATCCCAGCAGTGAGAAAGATATTACCATGTAATGGTAATGATTGGACTGATCCATCATGGTAACACTTGTGTTACTTTCTTCCTATTCACTGATCGTGGCTAACTTATCACGCATTGGGCGGCCAGTCCTGATTTGTTTGGAACTAAAACTTGTAGAAGTTTTAACTACGAACTCTGACAGCAGACTTTTTCTGGTGAAAGATAGACCTCATACCCTTACCAAGAGTTCACAAATTAAATTGAAAGTTATTTATTATATTCTTTTTAAGACGAAGGCTAGTTAACATGGCCTAAGAAGTTTGTATTTGTATTGTAAAGTCCCTATTGGAAAACCCGTTAGAAGTATTCCACAAATAACTATGAATGCATTACTAAACTTCCGGCAAATGGGACCGTTGTCATGAATATAGATTAGATTAAAGTGAATCCTTGTGGGAATTAAGCGACTATATATCACCGAATATGCAATGTGAAGTAACCCTCCTCTGGACGGTCTTTATGCAGATGGTTCCAAGGTGGTACCGGTAAAGGGTGAAAAGCTCATACAAGTCCAAAAACTTATTCAGTAACGTTTTAACAACTTTACTCATTGCTTTTTTTGCAACAATTTTATTTGTTTGTTTTGTAGTTGTTACAAAAACAAAAGAAATTTTAACAGGAATTCAGCAGATTTGATACAAACCAAATCTGGATCCTAAGATCTCTGAATCGGTGACTATCTTCGTTGATACCCAATGGGGTCTTAAAGCCATCTAATTCTTTAGCATCAAATCTGAAGCCGATTTTGAGTGCAGAATGGCCTTTGGAAACCTTACTAACGCTTTCCGACTAAAACACTACGGCACACCGACGTAGGGGGAAGAGTGGCCCGTGGGAAAGGAGTCATTATTAGATACTGTAATAATGACTTCTTCGTGCATATATTGACATATTTTTACATATTTGCATAAAATGGGCATATGCAAAAATATATACAAGAATTTGTAGTCTAAAAATCCCACCGAAATGGCTGAAATGTGGTATTAAGTCTTTGTTAGGGGTATGAAACATTACACCTGAAATTTGTCCGAATGGGTCCACGTCTTCATATAGCCCCCATAGAACGGTATCTCCCGAATTTCCGATATTTTGAAGGTTGTGGCCTCACCATCACACTTAAATGGCTGCCATTTGGTATAAAGTCTTCGTTGGGAGTATACATCTTTCCACCTGAAATTTGTCAGTATAGGTCCACGTTTTCATATAGCCCCCATAGAACGGTACCTCCCGATTTTCGGTACTTCGAAAGTTGTATCCTCAATATGCCCCCGAAATGGCTGAAATTTGGTATTAAGTCTTCCTTGGAGGTATAAAACTTTCCACCTGAAATTTGTCGGTATAGGTCCACGTCTTCATATAGCCCCCCTAGAACGGTACCTTCGGATTTCTGGTATTTAAAAGATTGTGGCCTCAATATCCCTCGAAATGGCTGAAATTTGATATTGAAATTTGGTGCTTAGTCTTCCTTTGGGGGTAAACAACTTTCCACCTAAAATTTGTCGGTTTAGGTTCAGGCCTTCATATAGCCCCCATAGAACGATACCTCCCGAATTTCGGTATTTTGAAGGTTGAGGCTATGGTTATACATTTCTCTATTGTATTGACTTGCCTGAAAAGAATTTTAAATAGAAAAATTGTACATACAAACATAAGAAAATATGCAAAATGCATAAATTTTTGCATATGTCTCCATTGCAATTTAATCAAAAAAAAAAAAAAAAATTGACATGAATCGGACCAAAAATATAATATAATTGTTCCACAACATCCCATAGGGACAAGGGAGACTTCTCTCATATCAATGAGTGCACCCCGATTCATATTAGCTCAATGATATGGGACCTACAATTTATCGCCGAGTCCGAACGGCGTGTCTAAGACACCACTTTTGTAGAGAAGTTTTACATGGCTGAAATACTCAGTAAATGTCGCCAACATTACTGAGGGGTATTTTGCCACCGTTGAAAAGTGTTTTGATGTTGCCTGGCCGGGGAATCGAACCCACAACCTTATGTGTGCAAGGCGGGTGTGCATACCATTGCACCACGGTGGCACCCAAAAATAGGGGTTGCATAAAACTCCGCCGTTTTGAAATGGGTGGGACAGCGTAACCTGTAGGAGTTTTTTATTTCATTGAGAAGTTTTTCTTTGGCATCCCCATATAACCCGAATAACCGTGTTTGCAAAACAAAACAACCCTTCTCTCCACTGATACATATGTGTGTCGTTGATTTACAACGAAGGCAACATAACAGGAAGATTTTTCATGTTTTGCAAACACGGTTATTCGGGTTATGTGGGGATGCCAAAAAAACTTCTCAATGAGATTGTTCCTTTGGCCCCTCTTATATTTTTTATACCCTCAGCATTTATGCTAACGAGGGTATATACACTTTCATACGGGCAAAATGTGCCTCATCGAAATAATGGTGTTAGACCCCAAGTATGTTAGTTAAAGTTCGAAGATGGGTTATATCGGTCCACTCCTTCCGGTACTCCCCCACAAAAATTCGAAAATGTTTGGAACATTTGTGCGCATGATAACTCTTGAAGGGAGTAACTGATTTGGTCCAAACTTTGCACATGGTGAAACTTCTATCAGGCTTAGATGAGGTTTCAATATGGACTCAATCGGTCCACTCCTACGGGTACCTCCCACACAAATTTTCGGATAAGTTTAGTTTAGGACCTGCTCTCGAATAGCTTCGATTTTTGTTGTAACAACTTGTACTCACTGCCCCCCATGCGACGGTACAAGTTTCATCAGGGGCAAGTCCATACTTCCTGAGAAAATAGCCTCAAAGTTGCACAAAACCCCTACGACACCGTCTGTAGTGGTTGAAGCACAAGATAACTCTCCAACGAATATGCCGATTCTGTCCAAATGTTGGCTTTCGTAATATTTTGTCCAAACTTAGTTTAAGTTCGATGATAAGCCATATCGGTCCACTCCTTCAGTTACCTCCCCAACAAAAATTCAAAAATGTTCGGAAAAATTGTGTGCACGATAACTCTTGAAGTGAGTGACCGATTTGATGAATACTTTACACATTCTAATATATCTACCAGATATAGATCAGGTTCAAATATGGACTATATTTGTCGACTCCTTCAGGTAACCACACAAAATTTCGGACAAGTTCACTTTAAGACCTGCTCTCGAATCACTTTGATTTTTGTTAAAGTAACTTGCATTCGCTGCCTCAATTACGACGGTAATAGTTATTTCAGGGGCAAGTCCATACTTCTTGATAAAACAGTCCGAAAGGTGTAAAAAAATCCTATGGCACCATATGTAGTGGCTGGAGAGCACTATAACCCTCGAACTGATCAACCGATTTAGTCCATCGTCATATTATGTCCAAACATAGTTTCAGTTCGAATTGGCCCAACTTAGGATCTTTTAATATTTTATCCAAATAACAGTTTAGGATC
Source organism: Musca autumnalis (assembly GCF_047663935.1). Lineage (NCBI taxonomy): Eukaryota > Metazoa > Arthropoda > Insecta > Diptera > Muscidae > Musca > Musca autumnalis. The sequence goes on along the minus strand of NW_027411644.1, from coordinate 118,545,779 downwards.
TGTTTGAAGATCCTTCGGAAATGTATACCAATACTGTTCGTTGTGGTCCTGATTAAAGCGATATTATGTTTTTCGTGGACAAGTCCATGCTTCCTGGTATACAGGTCCAAAAGATATACGAAGACCCACTGAAATGACTAGTGGGCGCGATATCTATCGAAATGATATGACTCCCAAAATAAGATTCACTTCGATAATGGACTGTGTTCGGCAAGTTCAAATATCACGCATGCTGAGGGTATATCTCTGTCGCCAAAGCCAACTGATACCTTTTTACTTGTTTCTTGAAGAAATTATTGAAAAATAACTTCGGCGGGGCGTATCCGCAAACAACAAACTAGTGAACTGATGAGGACATCCTCACTAATACCTTCTTATGTTTTTCTTATGTTTAATTTTTGTAGAATATGGCAACCATATAAAAACTACAAACGAGATACTACTCACTGCAAAATGGTTAACGCACTCAACAGCAAAAAGAAACGATGTACCAACAAAAGATACAGAGATATTGAATAAAGAGAGACAAAGCAAAAATGGGAGATTCCCTCCCTATTGCATTAAAAGTTTTTTTTTTATTTCAACAAGAAAAACTGAAAACTGATCTACATACATTTCTACCAACACTCCACTCTAAAAAAGATGATGATGATGACATGAGATTGAATGAATGCGGCAACGAAATGAATGTGGATCAAACGAACGGCCTTGATGCGGGGCATTGTTGAGGAATCACATTGTTATGACGTGGCATGAGTACAATGACTTTTTATCAGCATCAACGTCAGTCAGCAGACAGCATCATTATAAGCATCACCTGATAAATAGCAACAGTAGCTCATAATGATCAGCGATGGAAGGTACCGTTTCATAATAATAAATTATGCGTACATGAATTGTGATGATGATGTTTGTGGATGAACAAGTCATTCAGCATTTATCAGGTTTTAAAGGTCCTCCAAATAAGTAAGAATCAAGTAAAAAAAACATACTTTTAGTGAAAGGGATTTCCACTCATGGTCACAATAATAGCTACATTTTAATTTTTTTATTTTTTTTTAAGAAAACAAAGTAATAAATTTATTTTTTATTTTTCTTTTTATTTATTTATTTATATCTTTATTATTGGAAAACACAAAAATAAGGAATTCAGAATTTAATAAACAAAAGTTATAATCAAAAAACATTTTAGGTCGCAAATATAAGCGGACAAAACTAAAGCACACCCCAATTTGAGGTACAACAAAAGTATTGATATCAATATTTAGTTGCGTATCCTCTATTCTGGACGACACAAACACATCTTTTAGACATAGAGGATACTAAATCATTAATTATTGCTGACGAAATAATTGATTTTCGGAAAATTTAGCTCAAATCCTCAAAATACTGAAAATCGGAAGTTACCGTTATATGGGGGCTATACCCAAACGTGAACGCAGGTCCACGATTTTTAGTGGATATGTTATGTGACCACTGGGAACGCTAAGTGCCAAATTACAGCTAACTTAGTAGGAAAATGTAGCTTAAATACCAAAAATACCGAAGATCGGAAGGTACTGCTATAAAGGGGCTTCCGACAAGGTGAAGACATGTGTAGGTTGTAGCAGCTAGAAACCTATATAGAAGCATAAGTTTAATGGTTGATTGGTAGCCGCTGGACGAAACACTATGCTTTCGGGTTAATCCGCTACGAATGTACCCGCTGCCGTGGGATTGACTTGTGTAGTAGGTACGAAATGCTTAAATGTAGTTTTTCTATCTAATTACAGTAATGGAGACATGTGTACGGCATGACTGGAGCATGGCACTGGGAAAACCACATATCTGTCTTCATGCCTCCTCAGGACCCGGACACACCGAACCGAACGCAAGATGCTGGATCAAAAGATGGGCTTGTGTAACGTCATTCTGGGATGCGATGCAAATGCCTACCATTTTTAATGGACATATTAATTCTTAGTCTATTTACAAAGTTTCGCCATGTGTTTCTATCATCCGCTCAAGTCGTAATTGATCAAGAGTTTGTTTAGTTTCTCATATGATTGTTCTTCTCCGTGTGATTCTTGTTCTTCCTCCATTGCGACGTCCTTGTGGATTACATCTAAGAGCCTTAAAATATGGCCAAGCTAGCCGTATTTTCTTCTGGTTATATCGGATCCTATTTAATGCTGCTTCGTAACCACCCACAATCGCTTATTAGATATGGTTTGTGGTCACCAATCCAGCAAAAACAGAACTGACACTGTTCACGAGAAAACGTAATTTGGCGATTTTGTGCTACCAGTGTTGTACCTAGGCCCAATTCTGGACTGTCAACTGCGATACCAAAGGAACGTTGAAGAGCGGACGAAAAAAGAGAGTTAATCGCACTCTATTCGTGTAAGAATTCGATTGGGAAGAGCAGGGGACTGAAACCATCGATTATACACTGTTCATATATAACTCTGTGGTAATAAAGCCCATGGCATTCTATAATTCCATAATTCGACTTCCAGGAATGGAATGGGGAATGTGCATAGATATAATCTTATAATGGGAGCTTTCAGAAGTACACCTCAAGCAGTTCTGTATGCAATGCTGAACCTATGGGACTCAACATTAAATATCAGGCAGCTCGTGATGCTGTAAGGCTGCATGACCTGAATATTTGGCGCAACAGCACCTAAAGTGGACCCTGGAGAGAAATTTAGCGCCTATATATTACCAGTCTTGAGATTTGAAGAGTCTTAAAACTCCAAGTTGGAAGAAGGCATTGGTGATGGATGGTGTCTACTGAGAAAGGCTAGGTCTTGACTCTTATACAAGTTGGACAAGAACTGTAGTGTATTCCATGCTGAGATCTTCGTGATCAGTAAGGCAGCTGAATTGCTGACATCTTTGAACCTGTGACTATTTGTGCATAGTCAAGCGGCACTTGAAGCCATGAAATCAGTTAGAATCAAATCTGAGGCCTTCCTTGAGTGTATTACTGCATTTGAACACCTACTGTGACCTATTGATGTTGAAACGTTCTTTGATGAAAGAAGAATTGTGGCATAATAAACCAAGGTGCAACATGACAAGAGCCATTTTGGCCAAGTTTATCAACTAACAGAAAAAATTCACTCATAAATTTGAACAAATCCGCAATTAGGGTATTGACAGGAGTCGGGCACTGTAATATTAGAGCTTTTACCAAGAAATAGAACGATGATGGTGTTAATTACTGCTGCAAGATCTGTGAAGATGAAGAAGAGACGGTGGTGATTGAACATCTCTTATGTCGCAGCTCAATACTTGCTCGAAAGCGGCATGCCATCCTAGGTGTCCACTTTCCCAAAAATGTAAATCGGAAAATCCAGCAACAAATCATTCATACAAGTAAATAAAGAACATAAAACAAAACCGGTATATTCGCGCAAATATGGTTATTGATTTTTTTTTTAAATTAATAAAGCTTTGTTGGCAAATAAACTCAATACATCCAATGAAGTTATTAATGTTTTAGTTCTCAAAATCTTTTGGATATAAATGTAAAACAATGAAATCTCCCAGAAATATTTGCAACACTTATGACCCGAAAATGATCGCATTTCTGATTTGTGCATCCCAAAATAGAATATACAAACAATATACACACACTTAAGATTTAACGGTTTAAATTAAAACGTGTAAAATGGTTCGATATTTAAACAACACTCTTGTTTAAAAAATGCTAATTATAAATTAAATGAAGAAATTAAAAATCTTTTTTATTAAGTTTTACGTAAAAAATTTCCATTAATTTTGAGATTTTTTCTCAATTCCCTACGAAGTGCTCTTTGGGGATCAAACAAAGCGAAAGAAACTAACCACCAGTAATCTTTGGAGGAAAATTATTGACTGAATGAAAATGTATTTCTCAGTTGGGAAAAATAAAAATTAATCTAAAGGGACTAATTCGTCAGGAGAAAAAGTGAAATACACAAATATTGAAAAGAAACGACAAATGAGGAGGGTAGTATTGAAAAAAAGATATACAATTATATTTTCTTAAATAAAATTGTAGTTATGTATGTATATAGTAAAGAAGAATGAATGAAGGTCGATGAATGGTAAAACGACTTTACGTTCAGAGGGATTGTTCTTTTAGAAACATTTCTGCGAAGATATGCAGAATCATCATCACGGTACAAAATCAGGGACCCACATCATTGAACATCTTAAGGAAAAAGGCTTCCGAGTCGTTGAGTTGTTATTTTGTTGTTATATGTACAATTTCTTATTAATATCACCATTTCAAAAGTTCATTTTGTTTGCAGGCATGCATATTTTTTTTAAATATAAATTTTTAAATTAAAATTCTATAAGAGTCTACAAAACATAGTTCCAACTGGAAGAACTAACAAAACAAAATTTTACTACCTATTATCAAAATTCACTAGATGTTATTTTTTATTGCATTCTTAACGCTTTTATTTTAATCGCGAGCAATAACATTTGATTTGAATTGTCTCACTCCATAAATCACATTTATTCCCATTTCAGTTTGTTGTTGTCCCCAAAAATGTACTTCCGTAATTCAGAAGTCTATTTGTTCTCCTAAAACACCTATGGACAGACAGTCATACGCCGCATTTGTAGAGCGAAGGTCATGGGATTATGTTTCCAACTTCCGATGATTCTGCAGTTGAGATTTCCACTCAGAAAAGAAAAAAAAAAACATCAAACATGTTTATTTTGTGTGATCCGTTCAAAATTTCACGTACGCCCGAAAATGTACCGTAATAATGGGTAGGTACGTAGGCCACCATGTAATGGGAGAATCTATGATTGCGATGATGATGTGTTCCGCACGCACAATGTAATGTACAAACGTTGGCATAAATGCTTACGTGATGTAATTGAGTGGCGGCTTCAGTTTTTTGTGTCTGTCCAATAACCTGCTTATTTGTAAAGTTTGTTAAGTGGTTTTTTGTTTTTGTATATTTTTTTCACACAAAATTTGTTGTTTTGTTGAAAAGTAAGAACACAATCAATCAGTCAGACGAGCAAACATAATTTAAAACTTTCATATATACCGCGCGAAGTCACATGTGTGTAAACAATGTAAGTTTAGTGAGTGCACAGTAAGGTGGGTCGCATTGATTTGAACCGACTTTTGCTTAATGTGTTTTTGGTAATTCTACAATAAATATAAATGATTTACGGACGATTTTTGAAATGTACATATAAATTATACTTAAGGCGGAGAGATTTCACAGCAATACATTCTCAGCCTTCTCGCGGCGGCTTTCCAATTGCTAATCCCATCATGCGGGCACACCGAGAGATTGAGGATAGTGGAATGCTCTGTTGATATTTGTATACGGAAAACTAGGGTTAGAGTTTGGTTGAGTAGGGAGAAAATACAAAAACTGCCACAGGCCCGTATGGACATACACTTAAGCCAGATCAGGCCTGTTGTGCGCTCTAGTTCGGAGTCTGGAAGAGGTTATATTTAGAATATATTATTAAATTTCGTCATTTTAGAAATTCTGTACCATTGCCGTAATATTAGTTGAGTTCTTGTATTGTGTCGTTTCCTAAGTGTGGGATGTGGGTTTTCTGGAGGGTGTCGGATTTCAGAAAGGTAAAGGTTAAACTGTTCCGCAGATATCACCCGCCTTGGGGAATTCCCTGTTTCACTCTACGGTTTTTCGATTTCTTGTTTCTGAATTCTACAAACGACTGGGGCCCACTCATACAGTTTTTCTTAAGTCTGTATATTAATACAATCCTTACAGACTATAATACATACTAAGTACGTGCATATGTATATACAAAATATCAAATTTACAAAAAGTAAAAATAGAGAAAAACAAAAACTATTCATTAAGGGATATTATAATTTTTCTTTTTACTGATTCTCGTGATTCACAAACATCTATTATACTACAAAATTTATTAAATTCCAAAAGCAGACGGCGTAAGGGATTATTATTTTCATAATTTGACCGATAGTAATCTACATATAATAACTGATAGTTACGTGTTTGTCTGAATGGTACGTTATACGATGGTAATGTATGTATTGTCCAACCGCGACCCCTAAGACAAAACAAATAAAATTGCTTTTGAACAGATTCTATTGCTTTTATATGGATTAAATAAGTTGGATCCCAGATAATGGACCCATACTCTAATGTAGAACGAAAAAATGATATATACAGTTGTTTTGTTACCAACGGGTCTGAAAATTCTCTACTCCATCTTTTGATAAATCCCAGATTTCTGTAGGCCTTAATTGTAATCGCAGAAATATGTTCCTTGAAATTTAAACGGTTGTCTAAGAATATTCCCAAATCATTAATGAATACAACATTTTCAACAATCTGATCGTTAAGATAATAAGAGGTATCAATCTTCTTTAGTCTAAAAAATTACATGTGCTTACATTTAAGGACATTTAGCTCCAACATGTTTATATTGCACCAATGACAGAAACGGTCTAAATCGGATTGTAGAAGATGTTGATTCGATGGGTCACTGAATGATTGGAATATTTTGACATCATCGGCAAACATGAGAATATTGGAGTTTTGTAAAACATTTGGCAGATCATTAATAAATAGTGTAAATAATACCGGTCCAAGATGGCTCCCCTGCGGAACCCCAGATGTAACATATATTTTATTGGATATAGCAGTGCCAAATTTAACTGTTTGCTCTCTATCGCTGAGATATGATTTTATCCATTTAAGTAATGAAGGCGAGAAGCCAATAGCGTTTAGTTTGAGCAATAATAATAGTTCATGATTTACTTTGTCAAAATCCTTGCTGAAATCAGTGTAAATACAGTCCGTTTGACAACGATTTCGAAAGCCCTCATTAACATTTGAAGTTAGTTCTAGTAAATTTATAATGGTAGATCGACTTTTTCAAAACCCGTGTTGATGATTGGACAGTATAGGAGAAACTTGAAAGGATACTAATTCAGTAACAATCTTCTCAAATAATTTTGGAATTGAATTCAATTTTGCAATACCTCTATAATTGGTAGCCTCATTTCTACTACCTGATTTAAATAAAGTTTGAAACACTGCTGGAGAGTAATCTTCTCTACATTTTCGAGCTTGGCATGGTTAACGGTATCAAAAGCCTTCGATAGGTCAAGGCCTTTGATACCGCCTGCTTCAGTCCTCTACTGATATGTGTGGATATGGTGTGTAATGCTAATGTAGTATTATGCATTTTTCGGAATCCATCTTGATGTTGGGCAACTGGAAAACAGCTTCTCATCGTGGGGAGGAGTAGTCTCTCTAGAATCTTTGCTGCTGTCGGCAGGAGGGAAATCGGCCTGTAAGATTCACCTCTTCTGGCGTCCTTGCCTACCTTTCCTGCCAACTTTGCAGGATTTTGGTTCAATATGGGTGGCTAACGAAAATGCTTTGTATGATTTCGATTCGGATGACGTCTGCAACATCGCCCATCGTAAATTGCGGTACCTTCTGGGTTGGGAGGGTTCTTCTTATACTGCGTAGCACACTCCTCTTCGCCCTATTACCCTCGGGTGCTCTATAAACTGCTGGTTAAAAAAACTCGCTCACCTCTTCGGGTCAGTTACTGTCACGTCGTTGAAAGTAGCAGCCATTCTATTATCGTTCTTTCCCAGAATCGAGAGTGATTTAACAGTTGTCCACAATTTACTTAATCCTGTACAAATGTTGCATTGCTTCTGGTGTATTAGCCACTTTTTCCGTTTATGTTCACATACTAGCCTCTGTTGACTTCAAGAATATGTGTATTGTGACCAAACATGTAATTGATGTAGTCCTCATTGCAGCCCTAACACTTAAGCAATTCATTCTTTGCTCTTTTTGCAATATTTCCATTGCATTTTTTGTCCATAGCTTTCCACCATATCACTCTGTTAGGATCGGTCTAATTACGCTTCTGTATATATCCTAGGACTAAAACCCCATTTTTAGACTATTGCCTTTCTTCTGGTTGACCAATATCTGTGGGCTTTATTACCTCTTTGCAGAATAACTTCCAGGTACTTAACTATTCGTAAAACATTTTTTGTATTATTTAGGAAAAAAAGGTTCTTCGAAAGCTCCTACTTTCGTTTTCCTAGTGAATAGACATATTCCATTTGTTCTTGAACCAATTTTAAATGGGAGGTGCTTACACCTGGGAAGTTTTTGCGGATTCTGAAACTACAATGTTCATAGATGAGAAAAATAAAAAAACGCCGAAGCGCTTTTTAAATAAATCGCGATACAAGTTGACATTTTTAGCTTCAACATTTTTTTAGTCACATTTAGATAGAACTTGCGGTTTCAAAGCAAAATCGTGAAATCTAAAAAACCCCTAAAAATTTAAACATGAATCAAGATTTATTTAAAAAGCGCTCCGGCGTTTTTTTTTTTTTTGTTTTTTGATTTTTCTCATCTATGTACATTGTAGTTTCAGAATCCGCAAAAACTTCCCAGATGTAAGCACCTTGCATTTAAATTTGCTTCAAGAGCACCGTGTTCCTGGTTAACATTTACCGCCTGTTTATGTATTTCGAAACGAAAATGTGTGCGATGAAACTCACCCAAACTTTAATTTTGGAGCACATATGTACATAAACAGGCTGTTAGACCTCTTGGCTTGGCACAGTTGTAAACCTTTTAAGAACCCTTTCGGAAATCAAATTAAACCAACAGCCTTCCCCAACCCTCAGCCTTTAGGATAACGAGGGTATATGTACACTTTGATACAACCAAAAATGTGTCTCATCGAAATGATGGTTTCAGACCCGAAGTATGTTCGGACAAGTTGACAAGTTTTCAGGAACAAGTCCATACTTCCTGATAAAATGACCCGAAAGCTGTAAACACCCTTTAAGGCACCATATGTAGTGGATGCAGCGCACGATAACTCTCCAACGGATAAACCAATTCGATACAAAATATGGCAGTCGTAATATTTTGCGCAAACTTAAATCAAGTTCTAAGATGGGCCATATCGGCCCACTCCTTTGGGTACCTCCCCCACAAAAGTTCAAAAATTTTCGCTAAAATGGCGAGCACGATAACTCTCGAACGCAGTAACCGATTTGGTCCATTCTTTGGACATCGTAATATTTCTACGAGACATAGATCATGTTATAATATGGGCTATATATTTCAACTCCTTCGGGTACCTCCCAATATTTGGGAAGAGTGCAGTTTAGGACGTCCCCTCGAATCGTTTTGATTTTTCTTGCAACAGGTTGTACTCAATGACATACATCTCGAACCGAATACATTGTGTTTCACTTCAGACAGGCTGAGGGTATATCTCTGTCGGCAAAGTCGACTGATACTTTTTACTTGTTTTTTGTTTTGTTTGATTGGCCGAATTCTGACAGGATCTTTGCATGTGTTTTCGTTTCTAATGTCGGTTCGAAAAGAAAAAAATCGAGTTTCCAGACTAATTCGTTTATAATACGAATATTTTTGCGAAATTTAAGTGTATTTTCCACAAAATTCTGAGGAAATATTCGAAAACACGTAGAAAATAGGAATCTTTTGGGAGATTTGTTTGGAGATTCTGAAATATTCTGATGCGTGATTCGACATTTCAAAATTCTCAATTGTTATCGGAAAAATCGTCGGCCGTGAGCGTAAAATTCAAGTATGAAAGATATTCATCGTTATTACAAATATCTAGCAACTTCCGCGCCTCAAATATTCCATTACAACAACCCACTTTAAGATCCACATAAACCGCAAACACATGGTATTGTGAATCTACACATTTGGAAATAATCAATGTGTGTTCTCATAATAATTACAAAGATAAACAATTACGACTGGTGGTGGAGATAACACACTAACTGGACTGGACTGACTCTGTGGTGTACTTGTGTCTAGTCAGGTACGCCAAATTCTGAAGGACACATTAGAATATCAAATTATTAATAAAAAAACAACAAAAACAAAATGAATGCCAAATATTCATTTTACACAATTTATGGAAAAAATCCCCAATTGCCGGGGGATATTTTTAACTTCTAGATGGGTAATTGCAATTACACTTAACACGCACACAAACTATCTGCTGCAATGTGCAAGCTAATGACAATGCAATACATTTACCAGATGTGTGAGAAAATAAATTGAATGTGTTTTCAAAACGATTAAATTTCTTGGAATGCGTTTGACTTGGCAAATATGCAACATGTTCCCTTCAAAAATAAGCACGCGCCAATGTCATAACAAATCAAACTGATATTTTTTATTGCGCACTACATTTTTTATAAGTTGTCATTTTTTCTTTGTATTTAATTTTATTACCTTTGTTTTAGGCCAAGAACAATCAATGAAAATACAATTGCAAAACACACAAATGTATGTGCATACCCACCAGTAGATCGAACTCTGAAGTTTAGGGAAAATATCGCAAATGATTTATTGTGTATTCGTCATATGTTCGGAAGCGTCATCTCTTTGGAATGTTTCTTATAGAGCGACATTTTTGCTTAGTTGAATTGTATTTTATGTTGGTTGTACATAATTCTCATATACATTTTCCAAATAACCAAACATAAATGCTACATATATAAAATAAACAACAACAAAAACTCACAATGAGGGTGAGCCAGGCCACAGAATCTTCTGGAATGACCGAGGACTCAGAAAAAAGTTTAAACCTTCCAGGAGAGGTAGATGGCCGTGAAGACAGCAGTCGCCATCTACTTATGGGAGAGTAGCCAAAAGACGCTATAAGATGCTCTGCGGTGATCGAAACTAATAGGGGGTCCTTCAGGGTTCTTCGGATCATCAGGAGGCCATAAAAGATATGACCAACGACAAAATATTGTAACAGATACTTCTAGGACGTGGACCAATAAAAATAATCAGCAGTGAGCTTAAGGGGACAATGTACCACTTGGACCGGCATGTGAACTCGGCCGCTCTTGGGAATGTAGTCAGCAGCATAGTAACTCATTGGGAAGGTGGTGAATTAAAGTTGGTGGCCAAAGCGCGCATACATCAATGGGTACGGCTGCAAACTCGAGATTGAACGAATGCTCGACATCTTTGGCATGCAAAACAAAACTGTGGAAGTGCAGAGATTGGAAGGAAGTTTTTCACAGGGAGGAGAAAGAGGATGGCACTTTGCTTGAGGTGGGCACTTGACATTCTCTCACTAACGAGTCTATCAAAGACAAACAGCATGGTGTATTACATCTCCAACGCAGTCATCTTCAACATTGGTAGGACAGAGAAGAAATTACTTTTAAGTGACGTTTGCATCCGTATAATAAATGCAATATTATTATAAAAGACATTATGGCCGCAATACCACTGCAAATTAATTCTGTTCCATTTTGAAAGAATTTTTATTTGCAAAAACATATTGTGACATTTCTTACATTGCTGCGTAAAAAAGATGAACGAAAGAAGAAAACAAATGTGAGTATGTCGTTATTTTGGTATTTTGTTGACGCTAAAAACAATTTGTAAATGAAGGTATGCCAAACACACGCATACACAACACGTAAAATGGAGGGAAAATGCAGTGCTTTAGTTAAATACAGAATTGCATGATAGCATTACAAATTCTTTTGCTAGATTAACAAATACACTACTACCTCGATTTGCGTTATTTCGATTTGCGTTAACGAAAAAATAATAGATTTTGTTTCGATTTGCGATATAAAAAATAATGTATGTGGCATGGAATTTCGTGAGGAGGACATTAATGAGTCTTTAACATCACACAATGGGGCAATTAGCAACGATTATTTATTTTCTTATTATTGCCTCGGAACATACATTACAGGAAGAATCGCCTGCTATTACAGAAAAAAGTGGTTTAAAGATCACTCAAATCTATGCAACTTATAACCAAACAAAAATGCTAATTTTAGCTAATGAATTTTTAATATTTTTTTTAAGTTTTTCTTAAATGGACTGATTTTGATGTTTTTATATGCTAATAATAATATCACTTACATAACATTTGTATCAATCAATGAATGTTAAAAACAATATTCGCTTGAAAGCAATTAAAAAATTCTTCATACAAATATGTGGAAACATGTGTTTCGATTTGCGTTGTGATGTTCGACGGAACCAACCATTAACGCAAATCGAGGTATTATTGTACTTTGAAAGTTTACAGGCTCAGCATTTTTATAGATACATGAATGGAGGGCCACATGAAATGAAGGTTGTAATAAACATATTCGGTTTTCAATTTTACCAATAATAACACCTCAGTACTTTAGAAGCCCATGCCCAATAACCAAAAATCAAATACTTAAAAAAATTTTGGTTCTGTGGCAATTAAAAATGTATATAACATGGATCCAAGGCAACCCTATATGCGAGAATAACAAAGAAAAGTTTGTTTGTCTGTTTTCTATGCGTCAAAAATATTCGGTTTTTGTAACTTTTGTTAAATATTTTGCAAAAAACAGGTCATTATCGACCTTTTTCTGCAATATTGGTATACATTTAAATAATTGTAAATTCCTGTGTGTAAAAATACAAGGCTATGAGAAGCTTTTGGTGCATATTTACTATCTTCTGAACGTCATTTAGGAATCGCTGACCAATTCAAGAAAATTAAGGGAAGTTTAGCCGCAATTTTTCTGGAAATTCCTCTATCTTTCCTCCCAATCTTTGGTTTTGGCTGGGTTATGTGTTTCACGAAATCTATTATTCCTACATTTGTGAAAATAGGCTCGGATTTTAATGTTAGCTATTGCCTATAATTGGAGCAATATCAAACAAAGTCTGGCCCGATTTTCACAAATTTTTGTAGGATTCGTTTCTAAGGCACAACTATGAACTGGTAAAGGTTTTTCATCGATTGGAAAATAATTGTGGCCTCTAGGGCGATTTTCTGAAAAAAGTACTATGCAAATAAAGATCGGTCAGTGGGTATGGGTAATCGTTAACCAACCTCATAAGCTTTTGTAGAAATCGTTTTTTAGCCAAAACAATGAACTGTTGAATTTTTTCCATCTATTGGACCATAAATACGGCCTTTAGAGCATTTTCGTGTATATTCGTGGTGCTTATAGGGTATTATCTTTATTTCTGGTACCACGTGGGGTTTCAGCCCTTCCGGTGTCTAAATTGTAATAAGCTTTGCGGAATGTGACCTCTAAGAACCTCAAACGTCAAATTACAGATAGTTCGGTTAAAATTTTTAGCTAGAATCCTTAAAAATGCCGAAAATCGGAAGTTACCGTTATATGGGGTTTATACACTCAGAAAAATATATGTTAGCAATATGTTTGGGACTGGTTGCAAACAATATATTTTTTATGGGTGGATAGAGGATTTTTATCAAAGAGAGTAACAGCAGGGCTCTCGCGGCTGCGGAATGCTGCATTATAATAAATTGTGGGGTGTATGCGGCCAAACACGTGTGTTTCATGCTTTCTTGCTGTTAATTAACGTAGCAAGCGAAGGGGAAAAGAAAAAATGTTGTTCTTTTTTCTTCAGTTTTCTAAATACAATCGTTGAGTAAAGACGGTAAAGTGAGTGAATAAATCTGTGTTTTGTGTTTTCTTAAAGAAATTGTGCTTTTTTAATTGGAAATTTTATAATTGAATCAAAAAGGTGAATGGAAATTTTTCATTGGACAAGGAATAAATCGCATTTAATATTGGTACATCAATACATTTTTCATATACATACATATGAACATATGTATATTTGAAATATGGATGTACCTATTTATTACATTATATAATCATTTGATTCCAGATGCCGATTTTCCGCTGATGATTTCAACTTTGAGGAAAATATGTTTTATTTCACAACTAAGTAGAAGCGTCCAATGATGTTTCTATACATTTTTTCTTTTTTAAAAGTGTGACTTTTTATAAATAGTTTCATTCCGCTTTTCTTTTATTAAAGTCTGTTATGTATTTCTTTGGAGTTTTTATGTACCTATGTGTCTGTTGTTGCTTTTGCGTTTGGTATTTCTATGCATTTCAATAAACCACTACCATTTATAAATGTGTGTATATGTTAAAGATAGCCAGTGAGCGCTTACTGAGAGCAAGTGAGCATACATTTCAATGTGTTTTACATTGAAATTTACGCTCCCTTGTTCTCAGTAACCGCCCGCTGGGTTTGTATTTATATTATATCTAAACAAATATTTGTTGGCACCCAAACATAAATTTGTTTGCAGGACTCAAACATATGTTATGTTTGGGACTGATTGCAAACAAATATATGTTAACGGCAAAATATGTTCGGGACATATGTTAGAGAGGCATTTTTTCCTCCGTGTATACCAAAACATGGACCGATATAGCCATCTTCGAATTTTACCCGCCTATGGAAAAATACACTCGGGTGCAAAAATATTACGGTCTAACTAAGTTATTGCGGACGCTAGAGTGATTATAACAGGCGGATATTGCTAGATCGACTCAGAATTTAATCCTGATCAAGATATACTCTATGTGGTCGCAAATGATTATTTCAATGCGTTACAAACGGAAAAACAAACTTAATATATCCTCTCTAGTATGGTGGCGGGTATAAAATGAACCAGTTTGCAACTTTGTTCTTAAAAAAAAAGCAATTAGGCTTGCGATTACCACAATAAAAACGTTTTCAAATTGCACAAACATAAATCACCGAATAATTAAAAACAGATGAATGATTACTTTTTGTAGACTTTTGTGTTAACAGACTACAGCAAAAAATTGTGCAAATTGTTACAAACAAAACAAATTTAGTTTCTTCTCATATTTCTGTTTTAAATATATTTTATAATTCGGTTTGGAAATGGAATAGAAATTTTGTGGAAAGTCTTGATGCAGACGAAAATATGTACAGTTGCGTGCAAAATAATAGCAGTGCGGAATTTCTATGTACGAAAATTGCAATAATGTTGCTATAAATCCTTAAATGTTTATAAGGTGCCAGACCTCACGGGATAAAATATTTAACATAAATATGCAACTATTAAGATATACCATTAAAGTTTTCTACTCAGGAAGGTTTGCAAAATAATAGCAGTGTGTAGCGGCCCGTTTCGCCACTTATTAATGTTTTTATATTATGACTATTAATAACTAGAATATTATTTTGCATAGACAAATAAAAGAATAGACAGAGAAATTGTAGTGTGCTTGTTTTTTGTAGGGGTCGCTCTTACAACCAATATGCTGTGTGTGTTCACTCAATTGCATTTTGTTTTTGGGTAAATTGCAAGATCTTTTTTGATTTTTTTATATGAGGATGTAGATCCGGCCAAATACTATCCACATATTGTCTTTTACCATCAGAAATACTTTAAAAATGTATAGTTCTTGGCATTTTAAAAATTGAGTATCTCTTAAACTGACTCAATTCTCATTGAGTGAGAGAATTTAGGTGAGAGGACTTCTTCTTTGTCTATGATGGTAAACCGTCATCCGGCAAAAAGGGGCACACGTGCCCTTGATGAGAGTAACAACCAAATAACCACCATTTAGTCCAGCGTCAGGCGATTAGGCGCCCGTGTGCGCTCATTTAACGTTGCTCTCTCCACACACACAATTCAACCCATTGAAAAAGCATGCACTCACACAATTACACCCCGTAAAGTATGCAATAGAAAAGTATGGTGCCTGACGCTGATTTAGTCTTCACTCAGAAGTCAATGAAGAAGGTTGTGCCGTCGCTTTTTTCAATGATTTTTAATTTTAGCAACGCAATAACCCACACGATGTTTGTGGAGAGAGCGAAATATACGCTCTCGATGTCGTATGCGTGTGACCGCACATACTTAATCTGTATGGGTGCCGATACCTATGTTAAACTACACTACCGCTCACATGAATAGAACCCCCCTGCAAAATTTTTTTCAACCTCCATTTTTTCCAAATTATACAAGATATGAAATTATTACGTTTTATTATATTTTGCTTCATGTGTTTGGAGTAAACTTAGTCATTCATTTGCATTCAAATCCAGTTTGTATAAGAATTATGCAAGGAAAACAAAATAAAGTCAAAAATTGAAGTAAAAAAATTGGCTCATTTGAATAGAACCCCCCTTTAAAACTTGGGAATACAGAAAGATTGTAGTAGAATATCGATGCATATTTACTCTATATTGAAAACGAAGTACTTTCAGTAATATTCAGTAAATGTATATCCCTCCTGATTAAGGATACACCCGTATATCCTGCTTTGGCAAGGATTCTTTAAATAATCGGGTGTAATACCCAACAAAGCTAGCTTTTTTCATTCAACAAGTTTATTTTTGGAAGCGTGCTGTCTCCTTTAGTCGTACATTTTACGCATAAATAATTCCCATACATTTTAGAGAATATTTTCCACTCAAGAATATGGCGGTCCCGCAAGGACATCCGCATTTCTTTTCAAAATTTTAAGTTTTTATGACTCGAAGTGTACAAACGTTTATAAAATCGTGATGAAATTTTCACACGGGATATCCAAAAATGTTTCTCACTACTGGATATGTCTGTTTCAGAACTCCTTTATAAATTGTCGTGCGCATTTAGGGTGAAAGAAATTGACGCCCAAGTCCTTCATAATTAGTAAGGACTATCCTTATTAAGTAAACAATTGCATAAATATAGAACTATTTTTTTCGCGTCTATTGAATGGAAGACCATCTTCTAAATTGTTTCTGTAGCGATGAATGTGCTTTTATGGTGCTGGAAGGCATTACTAATTATTAAGGACATGAGCGTCAATTTACTTCACCTTAATGCGTACGGAAATTTATAAAGGAGTTCTGAAACAGACATATCCAGTAGTGAGTAACATTTTTGGATATCCCGTGTGGAAATTTCATCACGATTTTATAAACGTTTGTACGCTTCGAGTCATAAAAACTTAAAATTTTGAAAAGAAATGCGGATGTCCTTGCTGGACCGCCATATTCTTGAGTGGAAAATATTCTCTAAAATGTATGGGAATGATTTATGCGTAAAATGTACGACTAAAGGAGACAGCACGCTTCCAAAAATAAACTTGTTGAATGAAAAAAGCAAGCTTTTTTGGGTATTACACCCGATTATTTAAAGAATCCTTGCCAAAGCAGGATATACGGGTGTATCCTTAATCAGGAGGGATATACATTTACTGAATATTACTGAAAGTACTTCGTTTTCAATATAGAGTAAATATATTCTACTACAATCTTTCTGTATTCCCAAGTTTTAAAGGGGGGTTCTATTCAAATGAGCCAATTTTTTTACTTAAATTTTTGACTTTATTTTGTTTTCCTTGCATAATTCTTACACAAATTGGATTTGAAGGCAAATGAATGACTAAGTTTACTCCAAACACGTGAAGCAAAATATAATAAAACTTAAACATTTCATATCTTGTATAATTTGGAAAAAATGGAGGTTGAAAAAAATTTTGTAGGGGGGTTCTATTCAAGTGAGCGGTAGTGTATATTTAGTTACAGAGTTTGTACAAATTTTCACTCGAAGGGGCATCCGATCAATTACATTATCATTTACGCAATACATATGCTTCTTCTTACATTTAACGGACAAGTTATTATCATTGTAATTGTATGGTTCTCGCCAATACTTTCGTGTTCTCGCGTACCATTAAAGTTAACGACAATTTATCAATTTGTCTATTCTTTTGCTCAATAGATAGCAATTACATTATTACAGATTGCAAATCATATACGAGTATAAACTCAATATTTGTTGTTACTTATCCTATTAATATATTAAAGTACATTGCATAGTCGATAAATTCTTGACAATGTAAGGCTTTTACTTATGTCCGTCCATCCAGCTGGTCATAAAAATGATCTTGCATCTTTCTATTCTGATCGAGCTGTGAAGCAATAAAGTTGGTAAATTGAAAGCACTTTGTTTTATTTGGCGGAAAACCAAGAAAATACATATAAAATATAATTTTCTCTAAGACTTTGGAAGCCTTAAGGCTACAATTGCAAAGAGAAATTGAGGACGAATACTGCTTGACTTATTCTGTCCTGGGGGAGTCACTGCAATGTGTGGAGTCGGAGCCGTCCTTGGGCAACCAAAGCCGGACCCGACCCCGCACATCGTGGAGACCCTGGGGGTCTTCGGACCCCTCGTGGACCAAAAATTAACTAAAATGGGTAGAAAGAACAGGAGAAATAAAATTACGGTGCAGGGAGTTAATAACCCAGTACCGGCGGCAAGTGTTGGTGTGACCACAAGCCATGTGTCGTCCAAATCAAGCGATTGTGATCCGGCTGTGTTAGGTGTGGATGCCTTGGCACCTACAGCTGTACCTGTTACAAGTGCATCAATTCCAACCCCCAAAATAGACGACGACCCGGCAATTCAAACCGAACATGATTTAGCCAGGGCTGGTGAAAGCCAGTATACGGCAGACAGGACCGCAGTTGTGGGCGGGGACGACCTTCATGGGAACCTCAGAACTATTCATGACAGTTTAGAGAGGCAAAGTAGGGAACTCCTCGACCAGCTGGATAGGCTTGTACTGGATGAGTATTGTGAGGACTCCCGGGGGAATTGTTACACAATCTGACCCTGACTGACGATGAGCTGGACACCACGGTGATCTCGGCCAAGTCTACACAGGAAGATTGCTGTGACTCTAACAAAGGGAGTGCGAGCCCTGATACCCAAACGGATGCAATTCTGATTCCGACTGGTCCTGTGTCGACACTTGCCGACAATAGGCTTCAAAGGCAGACTGCAACTGAAACGATGTCCGACGACGGGGAATCTAACGAGGCCCCGACAACGGGCAGCGACTCGAAAGTTGCATCTGCACGAGAAGCATCGGATGCGAAGCACTACAAACGTCCGCAAGTTCGTAGGGAGAGATGCGAACTTGCATTCGGCGAGGGAGGTCCACCTCATCAGGGGTAAGCTGAAATTCATAAGCAAGTTCGAGAGAACTTACCCGCGTGAATTTCATCGCGAGCTCCAGGTGGAAAGGATCTTCCTCCCGGATAAAGTAGTGGAGCCGGCTAAGCCTACTGCCTCTGGCAAATGTGCTGCGCCGAAACCTGTTCAGGAGCTTAACCCGAACCGACAGGTAAAGGAAAAGGCTAATGAGTGCAACCCCAAACCTACGGGCACCCCTAGTGATGACCGACCGGTAAAGGACTCTGTCTCAAAACCGGATTCTGCTCCGAAAGGCAAGGGTGAAGCGGCTGGAAATGCTGGTCTCAATATGAAGATGGTTAGGCCAGCTAAGGAAACATTGTCTTCTGGAGGAACGAACAATGCCCCGCAGCATAAATCTGTGAAGCGCGTTCGTTCCTCCTAGGGTCCACAGCCTTCGCCTAAGAAGACGATGACTTCTCAGCTGGTGGTTATTTCGCACGTTTCCAAAAGATTTGGTCTTATTCCCTTCACTTTATCAGCTTATTTTTACATTGAATTCCAAAAATAGTATCCGTACTATGGATGTTAGTTGCTATGAGGATACGTATTACGACTTTCGACCATAACAAATAATTTTTGAGAAAATACATCCGATATCTTCCACAGTGTGGTATGTTTTTCCTTGGAAAATTTAATTTTTTTATTTTTATGACCATCTGTGCTGCAGTGATGATCCACATTTGTACATGCATGCATTGTCCGCATTTCGTCTTGCTTTCATTCCAAAATACTTTTCAACTCTAAAAGTTAGAATCGAATAGCTTTTAAAATGTTCATTTTTCTTGGCTTTCTTGAACTGTTACTATTTTGTAGACGAAAAAACCTTCCTGAGCAGAAAACTTTAATGGTTTTTCTTATGATATCATAACAACATTGTTAGCGATTTTAACCGCTAAAGCAATATCTAATAGACTGAAAATTTGTATGGAATACAATTATGATTTCAAATATTTATTTTAGAATGGTTTCTTCTTCATGTTGTCCTTTTGTTGTTTATTTTTTGTTTTTTTCTCTTAACATGTCTCTGTTATACAACGCAAGTAAAATTATTTGCATGTCATATGGTAATATTCAAAAATGTTTTACAATCGTTGAAGTTGAGGTTCACCATTTAATAAGTCGCGAACTGTCAATATATTTTATACAATATGAATATATTTATATTAATTGAAGTGTTTTAGCCGGGGTCGCATAAAATGAACCATAACAAATAATTTATGTGGAAGCTGTGTTCGTGGTAATATTAAAAAATGGGTAAAAATGTGTTGAAGTTTACATGTTTTTTTTGTGTTCTTTCTTGATTTCTGGTCAAACCACGGAAATTTCAGACCTGAGCTCAAAGAAAGAATTGAAGAATACCCCTTGGGCAACATGGTTCTAATGTATGACTTTTCGATATATAGACTGCATCCCCCTTAAATCGATGCTGACATTTTGAAGTTTTGAAATCTGGGTTTTTTGAATTTTTCTTATAATTGCAGGGCGCAACCAGATAATTACCCAAACTATTTATTGGATTGTAGAACTCGTGATTCCACGTCGTTTGATGTATATCTCATGAGTGTGCTTCATACAGCTCCCTAGTAATAGGAGTCCAAAGTCGAAATTTTGGTGCGTAAATTTTCTTCAAAAACCTATTTTTTGGCTTCAAAATTTATAACTGTGACTCAGGTACCCTTGAACCCCGCGTGATTTTAGTTTTTTTACGCGCCGGATCTAATGAACCCTTCCGTTTTCAAATCCATCTACTAAAACGGCGGTTATAGATACCTTGAAAGTAGGAAATTCTGCAAAATTATATTTTGATGATTCCGCGCATTGAACCGCGATTTTCTTTGGTTATTTTTACATAAATGGAATCCTTTATACGCGATTATATTATTTTCCAAAACCGTGTGGCACAATTTATCGAAATTCTGGAGTAATATTCGTATTTCGCATAAAATAGAATTTGGTAGCACATCCGCGGTTCTTGACCAATTTGTTTAAAATTTGTTATAATGACGTATTTTTTATAGGCGGTCACTGAAATCGGATGCGCCTTATAATCGTATGTACATCGCGCAATTTTTACCCACATAAAGGTTTTTTGAACAGTAAGATGCAGCTGACGGCACACTTTGGCCGCTGAATTAAAAGTGGAAAAATCGATACATATTGATAGAGATGCACTCGCTGTATCTGAAAAGCGCATGCGCCTTAACTGATTTTAACGAATTCGGGAGTTATACGTTTTTTAACTTTTATTTTTATTCTTTGGTTATAATTTCAATATTACTTTCTATTTCATAATCCTATTGTTTATCAAAGTAAGCAAATACACTTTCGGGTTTGTCATCGCATTTTCCCTGAAGAAGTTTCAGCGAAGTCCGTCAGTCCTTGCATCGAAATTTAGCAAAATAGTAGAATAACTCCCAAAAATGTTTTTTCTATTTTTCGTATTAAACAAAAAAATATATTTTTGAAATAATTTCCAACACTAAGTTTTCGTCTTTTGTTGTTGCTGTAATATGGCAGTTATAAATCCTATCGTTAAAATTTTGGTTTCATATTTTTCTGCGCGTTGTCTAGAATCTGTACGTATTTTTAATTTATTTTTTCGAGTTTTATTTGTACTCTAAATTAGAATAAATTAAATTTACTCCAAGATTTTTTTCAGTATTTCTTGATTTTCCGCGAAAATAGAAATACATTTAGTAAATATTTAGGCATCTACGGATAGATATTAAATGCTGTTAGCGCTTTATATATACATTTTCTTATTACAGCAAAAATTGAATTTTTAAATATATGTTCTTTATAAGGGAATAAAACCCCCCCATAACTTTGGAGCGCAGCATCCAATTTTGTGAACGCGAACAGATTTAAAACCACGACTTTTTTCTTAATCTATGTTCCAAAAATTGCGGATGTGCTCGCAAAAAATTTTTTAACATTTCTTCCAATGGAATTGCAAAAGAAATTTGAAATTTACCATATGCATTTTTCCGATCTTTACATTTGTATGTCTTCGCTTTATGTATGCATGCAGGGTTGGATTTAGAATTCAACATGAATTAGTCACACTATTTAGGTAGTGTTAAGAGCCTGCATAATCCTGGATTTAAGTTGGACAACGTAAGAACCAGCTGCAGTTTTATGATTAAGGATACAACGTGAGGCGTGTTAATCCTGTATGCCTTTCAACTAAGCAGACAAACACAACTTGAAATCCAAATATACAATACATTAGAAATAGTGTCACGGTCTAAAGAATCTATTGTCACCGCACACTTTGTAAACTGTTTATCTTTTCTTTACTAATTTCCTGTTCAGGAAATAAATCAAACAGAAATACGTTAGAAAATCACGTTTAACCAAACTGCGATTGAAATGTACTCCTAGAAAATTTTTATGAATATCTACTGGATTATAGTATTGTCATTAAAATGTTCCCTCAAAATGTCGATGATTTATTGGAACAACAAGATAATGGATTGAAAATTTAAATATAGTGTCCTACCTTTTGCCAACATGTTTGCATATCATAAAAAAGCCAAAAGTGAAGCACTTCTCTTAAACCCAATTGGTTTTAAATCTACAATGCTTCTTATCTTAGACAAACAGAAAGGTCGTATTTTAGCCATAATTAGGTTATTTCTTGTTGCAATCTACCTAACGGCAGCAGCTGTTATAATCTATTTAATCTCTATACGTGACAATTGTTACAGATGATAATAACGACGTGACCGGCGCCTTGCAGCACAGTCAAGGGAAATTTGTGTCAATACTTGTAAGACAAGAAAGTGCAAAAAAACTATCGGATTGACTAATGTTTCAAATGAAATCATGAATCACTGGAGTCATGAGTGCAGCGTACGATTAACATTGCAGTGGAGTTCTTATAAATTGTACCACTCACTTTATATACATATGTATTAGGTAAATAAATATATTTCTATTGAAATTGGTTTGATATACCACGTTGAATATAAAATTGGAAAGAAGCATATATTTGGTTGAATAGTCGGAAGATTTGGTCATCCTTTTGAAATTGAAATATCCTATCTGATATACTTCGCGCCATAAAAAAACACTCTAGTCAGCATCATCGGATTATACACCTAAACAAGAAACCAAATCGACCGATGCATCGCGATGATAAAAAGGAAGGCACCTATAAAGGGTGTTGGAGATACAATTGATCGGAGAAGTAAAGGTGCGCAACCAATAGTACGTAGCGAATAAAGTACGAACTAATTGCACTAATAAACCGATCAATCAATCAGCAGCGTGAGGAATGTGGCATAAAGGACAACTACAATTTTTCCACTGGATGAAAGAAGAAATCCCACGGCGGGGGGTTCTTCGATACCGGATTGACCCGGAACGAACACAATACCCGTGTTCCGGCCAGCGGCTGCCACCTCAGTACATACATGTTTGTCGTTTTCCTGTGTTGGGAGAGTAGCATTTACCGGAATGCCTGCCTGGAATGCCTGGTCCTCCTAAACGACCAGAGGGGTATAGTGCTGGCTGAGCAGATTGATACCTCTACGTTTTGCACGGTCAATGGAGACGCCCCTACCAGAATTAACAGCAAGTGTCATAGTTCGCCAGACGTAGGTTAGGTTAAAGGACGCGCAGCTGTCATATAGACAGCCACTCCACTCGGAAACCTTGTGATCCATTGTGTACATCCTGTTAATGTATTGAAAGATTAAGTTGCAGAGGAGAAAATAGGTACCATAGGTGGAAGAAGAAAGGTGTATAAAGCAGTAGAAATTGAGAAAAATAGAAAGATTATATACGATTAAGGTTTAGAGAAGAGAGTGAGAGAGTTTGCCATGTTATGGTGTAATAGTTCTTTCTCGCTGAAGCCATCTCAGACCTTTGGCGAGTAGAAGCAGGTTTGTTGGCTCGGTTTGGCCGAAGGTTGTCAGAGATTGAATGGTGTGTTCCCACATGATTCTCCTTCTACGGGTCACGTGCATTTGGCATCGGCGTAATATGTGTTCGATCGTCTCCGTCTCCTCCTCATCCTTGCACAACCTGCAGTAGTCAACATCATCTCCTTCCCATTTTCTGAACATTGCCCCTACTCTGCAGTGACCCGTGATTACTCCTACAGTTAGTTTCAGGTCAGATTTCCCCATGGAAAGTAGAGATGTGGTCCTTCTCTTGGAGATGATGGGCCACATTGCCTTGGACACCCTACAGCCGGGTTCGTTGTGCCATATCTGACCTGCCCTATCCTGGTATCCTTGTTCTAACTGCCGCATAAAGTTTCACAAGTTTGGCTTGATTGAGTTGTCGGTTTCAGTGTCGTTTGACTCAGATCTGCAACGCGCCAGTTCATCCGCTTTTTCATTTCCCTCAATGTTGCAATGCCCCGCTACCCAGCACAAGGTAACGATTAATTCTAGAGCCTCCAAAGCTTTCCTGCAGTGCAAGACCGCAGCAGACTTCATTGAGTGGGATCTAAGTGATTTAAGGGCCGCTTGATTATCCACATAGATAGTCACCGGTCCAGCTATATCCCCTACCATGTTTTTTTATCAACTCTGCTGCTTTCATGACCGCAAAGATTTCGGACTGAAAGACACTACAATTTTCGTTTAACTTGTACGAGAGCCGTAGATTGAGGGTATCGCTATAGACGCCTGCTCCTGTTCCTGTAGACATCCAGTTGCCAATCATCATTATGGGTTCCGTAAGCAGCACACCATCACGAACAAAGTCAGGACGATCACAATGGACTTCATGTCTCCCAGTGGAGCGGCTGTCAAAACGACAGCTGCGCGTCCTAAACTTAACCTAACCTAAGCAGCACAGCACGACAACAGCGCTGCTCGCCATCTCCACACATATTAGTCGAGGACCCAACCAGAACAAACCGTGTGATAGAACAGCGATGGTGGCGCTTGACTTATCAAAAGCGTTTGATGCTATCACGCACCCGCCGACCAAGTTTGAAAAGTTGGATAATCATTATATGTATAAAAAGTCCAAGCCCCGTAGAGTGAAACAGAGAGTTCCCCAAGGAACTGTTTAACCTCTACCTCTCCTGTATTCCGCCCAGAAGTTGTACGATCCTAGTCAGGTACCTTCCCCCAATATTGTAGTGGTCACATTCGACAGCATGTTCATGTCGTTCCCGCCATGTCAAAGGTATGTGCGACCAGCTGAGATGTAGAAACAAAGTCCTCAAGTCTCTAGCCCGCAGCACTTGGGGTGCATATAAAGAAATCTTGTTGACCACCTCCTCATGACTTCAGTGGACCATTGGTTTTGATGCTGTAGTTGCCTTCTTGACTTTAGCTCACAATTTTTTGATTTGTCATAGTCTAGGAACAACGCAGAACCCTAGAGAACAGCCGCAGAACTTCTATGCAACAATTCCTGCGCATATCCATTTGGAAGGACCAAACTAGTGCCAACGTGTCATCTAAATAAAATATAGTCATATTTTCTATGATTTCAACCAAAACAAGTTAATTCTTCACAGTTTTGTTGCAATATAGACGGTTTAGTCTCTAACGACAAAGTCAGATCCATATTATTACTGTCAAACAATCCTCTGTTAATGGGCTTTGCTATATATTTTTGGTTCTATTCCAAGCTTTTGATGACATCTAATTGAGAAAAGAAAATATTTCTTCAACCATAAATATTTAGCCCATCTACATAAAACATTGCTCCACAGTTGTTCATGGTGGTGCTATTATTGTTTTCGCAACTGTATAAATATCGTGTGAATGCGGTCCTCGGAGAACATCCCCCATCCATCGCAGCTACTACGCTCGGAATATTGCAGTCGCCTAAATTCTTACTTTGCGCCCTTTCAACTGCCCTGCTAGATTAAGCAGAAAAACGTACGTCGTACATATAAAATTCTGTTATAACAACAATAAGCATGTAACAAGGAAAAATACTAAATTGAGTAGTGCAGGTTATACGAGGGTATAGGATCTACTATCAGCATCGTAGAAGATCCCTATGTCTACATACATCCTACACTACTATTCAACTGTTTCCTCGTACCCAGTACTCCTTAAGCGAAGATTCATAAGTAGTAGCAGATTATTCTTGCTTAAGTCATATGGCCTTAAAGAATAAAGAACTGTCAGAATACCATTTGCATAAGGTTGTACTTGCTCGTTGTTCTTTGACTGCCTATGACTTATGCCAGATTGCCTTGTTAAGCCTTTAGTTACTCTATCCTACCTTCCCATTTTATATTACCAATGATTTGCATCACATTATTTTCATTTCAACTGCATTCTTACAGCAGTGTGTCAATAAATACATGGGCGAGTGGGTAGAATGCCTTATCCTGTCTCGCACCATTCAATAACCACCTCTATAAATAGATAAATAAAATATGACACAATAAATCATAGCAACTGACTACTATAGACATGCGTTCATTATTATTTATATTAATACACCTAGAACTGAACTGCTTGAAACATTTTACCAGAAGCTAATAATCTGGTACTTTAGTTGTCGCAGTTAGTTGTTCGTTCCAAAGTAAATACAATACAAACACGTATACATGGAATTATGTTCTGCATTTCAACGGAGAGAAAAAAACAAATAACATAAGACGTTTTGCGGTGGGGGAGGAAAAAACGCCAAGAATGTGTGCCTTCTGATCGCCTTATCTCA
The DNA here is from genome assembly GCF_047663935.1 of Musca autumnalis. Taxonomy (NCBI): domain Eukaryota; kingdom Metazoa; phylum Arthropoda; class Insecta; order Diptera; family Muscidae; genus Musca; species Musca autumnalis. The sequence continues at coordinate 118,519,286 of NW_027411644.1, read as the reverse complement.
AGTATTTTGAAAGTGTGATCGCACGTATTTAGCGTTAAACGTCCTTTGCCTCTAATGAATTGCATGTGACGCTCATAACCCATCATCATTGGCTTTCATAAACTCCAAATACACAAAACGACGTCGACCAAACGCAACGACAACTAAATTTTAATCTAATCATTGGGTAAATAAATATTCAATGGTTTGTTTGTTTTCTGCTATTGCTGCTGTTGTTGTTGTCAACTAATCATAAATTAACAGATGTTTTATTTTTATGCCTCTTAAAAAAGAAGACCTTCTTGCATTCACAGTGTGGCTGAGTTCTAACAAAAAAAGGAAAATATGTTTCAAATATTTCAAAATACAATTGTCATTCAAGCGAAAAAGGAGGAGGAGCAGAAGTTATACGTTCAAGTTCAGAGTCATAATGTGAGTCAATTAGCTAGGTATAAGCGATGACGATAATAACCTCAAGTGCTCACGTATCTGTTATCAGTTGAATAAGGTAAATTATAAACTAATATTTGCCACCCTATCTATCAATCCGGTATGTGGGTATGCGCCAAGTATGGAGGTGTGGAGATCATAAGCGTTTTATGGTCCCGTGATGTGTCAAAATCTAGAAGAATAAAGCCATAATGTTTATTTTTAAATTCTTGTGATTTCATTTATTACATTCATGGATATTTAAAAATGCATGAGTTGACTCCATTTATATTTTTTGTCATTCCAATGTACTTCACCCTATCTAGTAATACATCATAAATTTAAATTTCTATTTTTTAGTAATACTCTTGTCAAACCGTCTACGGCATACTTTGATAAATATTTGCACAAACTGTGTCAATATTTGCTGTGTATTTCCGTGTAGAAAAAGAACGCTGTTTGTAGTTAAGTATTATTAGTTATAAACAAATGTTCAAAGTGATAACATTCGAAATATAGAATTTTTTGGAGAAAAAACGAACAAAAATAGATACAATTATGTAGCCTATAATTAGAGTTATTGTCATGAAGAATTATTCTAACGGCTCAAAGGAGAAACTAATTCTGCCCAAGAGATGTATTACTAATGTTGTGCTGGATTAAGGTTTGGTAAGTGGTATTGTATTAGGTTAGTGGAATAAAATTGTATGTTCAGATTAGAAAACGTTTTTAGAGGAAAATGTCAACACCTAGAATATAATTCAATTCTATTCAATTTATGTATAAACAAGTAAAAAAGTATCAGTTGGCTTTGCCGACAAAGATATACCTTCAGCCTGTGTGAGTTGATACTTTCATCTACGGACAGATCGAAAAGCGGCAACACAACAAAGATCCTTTCCCCTAAAAAATATGTGTTTAGAGTGTTTTTCTGGGCTTTTCCATTTTCTCAGGAAGTATGGACATGCCCCGATATGGCTCATCTTCGAACTTAAACTAAGTTTGGGCAAAATATTACGGAACCCAAATTTTTATTTATTTGTTTTGCAATTGAAGCCATATCACAATTTTGAGGCCAATTTATGTAATTACAAAGAATCCACCTAAATACCATAGCTACTCTAAAAGCAATTTCATATATAAAATTCATCTTATATCTAGAAATTGGAGATCTAATAATTTTGCTTACAATTATGTACTTTCATTTTTTAGAAAAATATTCATTACTTCATAGCTACTCCAATGTTAAATCAACTCGTAAATTGAATACAAATTAATAATAAATATATCGTATAAGTTGGGGGCCGCCGTGGTGCAATGGTATGCACACCCTCCTTACACGCTGAAGGTCGTGGGTTCGATTCCCTGGCCAGGCAACATCAACAATTTCAACGGTGCCAAAATACCCCTCAGTCAGCCATGTTAAACTTCTCTACAAGTGATGTCTTACGACACGCCGTTCGGACTCGGCAATAAACAGTAGGTCCAATATCATTGAGCTAATATGAATCGGGGCGCACTCATTGATATGAGAGAAGTCTCCCTTGTCCCGTATGGGATGTTTGTGGGACAATTATACTATTATATCGTATAAGTTATGAGTTAAATTATGAAATAATAATTAACAGATATATAATGTGGTGTGTAAATGATAATCAATTTTCGCGCAGAAAAAAACTCGTCAAAGCTAGCTTTTGGAGATCTAATTATATTGACTACAGTTATGCTCAAGGCCTATACAAGGTCGGCCTATAAGCCTACCTGATTATTATGATTGTTGCCAAAAACATTATTGTGATCAAATACAAAGAAACTCAAATCACAATATGTAATGTAAAATCTATTATGTTTGTTGTCAAAAGTTGTTAACAGAATTCTGAGTGGCCCACCTTCTGTAGGCCTTGGTTATGCTCTTTAATTTTTTGTTAATTCTTCATTAACCAAATCAGCTGATCAGTTCTTGAATTATCTCGCTCCAGCAACTACACATGGTGCCATAGGGGTTTTTTACAGCTCTTGGCCCATCTTATCAGGAAGTATTTACTGTACTGTACTGGAAGAAACTTGGTTTCCTCATGTAGGCGGTCCACTGAGGACATGAGGAGGCACCCTGTTGCATTTCTCAGGGCGGCATTCTGACAGGTTTGAATATTTTCCATCTCACCATCGACCAATCGCTTTATACGTGGAGAACAGGGTTTGTTTATCTGCCCCCAAGTGCTGCCGGCTGGGGACTTAGGACCTTGTTCGTCAATCTTAGCTTTTCACAGATAGCTGTGACATGCGCGGACAACATGTGTGTGAAAATAAATTGGAATTTAAATTGGAAAATTTAATTTTAGCAAAGGCGCACACCAATAACAGGGTGATTATGAGATGACATTTTAAATTTAAATTGGACAAATTTAATCACAAATTCCAATATAAGGTGACATTTTAAATTGAAATTGGACAAATTTAATCACAAATTCCAATATAAGGTGAAATATTAAATTAAAATTGGACAAATTTAATTACAAATTTTAATACGCAAATTTGCTGATGTGCATACTGCTGGAACCACTGTTCAAAAACGGTGATGGGTGCGCCGGCGGAATAATTTTTTTGTAATCAACATCGAAAATGCCTACAGGCCATGAATGTCGGATTTTTCTATATCTGTTCAGAGGCTGGTAAACAATTATTTGATATATCCCCAAGAGAAAATTTGATGAAGTTTATATATTGTTTGGCCCACTATTCAAAAACGGTGCCTCGTGCGTCGATGAAATAATTTTTGTCGGAATCAGCATCGAAAATACCCCTAGGCCATGTATTTTGGGAAGATCAATGCTTATTAAAATCTTGGAAAAAAATGTATTTGTATGTACACCCAATGAACCTCTCGAAGTGCATTTCCTGTTGGGCCCACTGTTCTGAAACGGTGGCTCGTGCGTCCGCGGGATAATTTTTATTGGAATCAGCATCGAAAATACCTCTAGGCCATGTATTTTGGGAAGATCAAAGCTTATTAAAATCTTGGAAAAAAAAATTATTTGTATATACACCCAACTTGCAGAAATGCATATTTTGTTAGGCCCACTATTCCGAAACGGTGGCTCGTGCGTCCACGGGATAATTTTTATTGGAATCAGCATCGAAAATACCTCTAGGCCATATATTTTGGGAAGATCAAAGCTTATTAAAATCTTGGAAAAAATTTATTTGTATGTACACCCAATGAACCTCCCGAAGTGCATTTCCTGTTGGGCCCACTGTTCTGAAACGGTGACTCGTGCGTCCACGGGATAATTTTTATTGGAATCAGCATCAAAAATATCTCTAGGCCATGTATTTTGGGAATATCAAAGCTTATTAAAATCTTGGAAAAAAAATAATTTGTATATACACCCAACTTGCAGAAATGCATATTTTGTTAGGCCCACTATTCCGAAACGGTGGATCGTGCGTCCACGGGATAATTTTTATTGGAATCAGCATCGAAAATACCTCTAGGCCATGTATTTTGGGAAGATCAAAGCTTATTAAAATCTTGGAAAAAAATTTATTTGTATGTACACCCAATGAACCTCTCGAAGTGCATTTCCTGTTGGGCCCACTGTTCTGAAACGGTGGCTCGTGCGTCCGCGGGATAATTTTTATTGGAATCAGCATCGAAAATACCTCTAGGCCATGTATTTTGGGAAGATCAAAGCTTATTAAAATCTTGGAAAAAAAAATTATTTGTATATACACCCAACTTGCAGAAATGCATATTTTGTTAGGCCCACTATTCCGAAACGGTGGCTCGTGCGTCCACGGGATAATTTTTTTTGGAATCAGCATCGAAAATACCTCTAGGCCATATATTTTGGGAAGATCAAAGCTTATTAAAATCTTGGAAAAAATTTATTTGTATGTACACCCAATGAACCTCCCGAAGTGCATTTCCTGTTGGGCCCACTGTTCTGAAACGGTGACTCGTGCGTCCACGGGATAATTTTTATTGGAATCAGCATCAAAAATACCTCTAGGCCATGTATTTTGGGAATATCAAAGCTTATTAAAATCTTGGAAAAAAAATAATTTGTATATACACCCAACTTGCAGACATGCATATTTTGTTAGGCCCACTGTTCTGAAACGGTGACTCGTGCGTCCACGGGATAATTTTTATTGGAATCAGCATCAAAAATACCTCTAGGCCATGTATTTTGGGAAGATCAAAGCTTATTAAAATCTTGGAAAAAAAATTATTTGTTTATACACCCAACTTGCAGACATGCATATTTTGTTAGGCCCACTGTTCTGAAACGGTGGCTCTTGCGTCCACGGGATAATTTTTATTGGAATCAGCATCGAAAATACCTCTAGGCCATGTATTTTGGGAAGATCAAAGCTTATTAAAATCTTGGAAAAAAATTATTTGTATATACACCCAACTTGCAGACATGCATATTTTGTTAGGCCCACTATTCCGAAACGGTGGCTCGTGCGTCCACGGGATAATTTTTATTGGAATCAGCATCGAAAATACCTCTAGGCCATGTATTTTGGGAAGATCAAAGCTTATTAAAATCTTGGAAAAAAAATTATTTGTTTATACACCCAACTTGCAGACATGCATATTTTGTTAGGCCCACTGTTCTGAAACGGTGGCTCGTGCGTCCACGGGATAATTTTTATTGGAATCAGCATCGAAAATACCTCTAGGCCATGTATTTTGGGAAGATCAAAGCTTATTAAAATCTTGGAAAAAAAATTATTTGTTTATACACCCAACTTGCAGACATGCATATTTTGTTAGGCCCACTGTTCTGAAACGGTGGCTCGTGCGTCCACGGGATAATTTTTATTGGAATCAGCATCGAAAATACCTCTAGGCCATGTATTTTGGGAAGATCAAAGCTTATTAAAATCTTGGAAAAAAAAATTATTTGTTTATACACCCAACTTGCAGACATGCATATTTTGTTAGGCCCACTGTTCTGAAACGGTGGCTCGTGCGTCCACGGGATAATTTTTATTGGAATCAGCATCGAAAATACCTCTAGGCCATGTACTTTGGGAGGATCAAAGCTTATTAAAATTTTGGAAAAAAAATTATTTGTTTATACACCCAACTTGCAGACATGCATATTTTGTTAGGCCCACTGTTCTGAAACGGTGGCTCGTGCGTCCACGGGATAATTTTTATTGGAATCAGCATCGAAAATACCTCTAGGCCATGTATTTTGGGAAGATCAAAGCTTATTAAAATCTTGGAAAAAAATTATTTGTATATACACCCAACTTGCAGACATGCATATTTTGTTAGGCCCACTATTCCGAAACGGTGGCTCGTGCGTCCACGGGATAATTTTTATTGGAATCAGCATCGAAAATACCTCTAGGCCATGTATTTTGGGAAGATCAAAGCTTATTAAAATCTTGGAAAAAAAAATTATTTGTTTATACACCCAACTTGCAGACATGCATATTTTGTTAGGCCCACTGTTCTGAAACGGTGGCTCGTGCGTCCACGGGATAATTTTTATTGGAATCAGCATCGAAAATACCTCTAGGCCATGTATTTTGGGAAGATCAAAGCTTATTAAAATCTTGGAAAAAAAATTATTTGTTTATACACCCAACTTGCAGACATGCATATTTTGTTAGGCCCACTGTTCTGAAACGGTGGCTCGTGCGTCCACGGGATAATTTTTATTGGAATCAGCATCGAAAATACCTCTAGGCCATGTATTTTGGGAAGATCAAAGCTTATTAAAATCTTGGAAAAAAAATTATTTGTTTATACACCCAACTTGCAGACATGCATATTTTGTTAGGCCCACTGTTCTGAAACGGTGGCTCGTGCGTCCACGGGATAATTTTTATTGGAATCAGCATCGAAAATACCTCTAGGCCATGTACTTTGGGAGGATCAAAGCTTATTAAAATCTTGGAAAAAAAATTATTTGTATATACACCCAACTTGCAGACATGCATATTTTGTTAGGCCCACTATTCCGAAACGGTGGATCGTGCGTCCACGGGATAATTTTTATTGGAATCAGCATGGAAAATACCTCTAGGCCATGTATTTTGGGAAGATCAAAGCTTATTAAAATCTTGGAAAAAAATTATTTGTTTATACACCCAACTTGCAGACATGCATATTTTGTTAGGCCCACTGTTCTGAAACGGTGGCTCGTGCGTCCACGGGATAATTTTTATTGGAATCAGCATCGAAAATACCTCTAGGCCATGTATTTTGGGAAGATCAAAGCTTATTAAAATCTTGGAAAAAAATTATTTGTATATACACCCAACTTGCAGACATGCATATTTTGTTAGGCCCACTATTCCGAAACGGTGGCTCGTGCGTCCACGGGATAATTTTTATTGGAATCAGCATCGAAAATACCTCTAGGCCATGTATTTTGGGAAGATCAAAGCTTATTAAAATCTTGGAAAAAAAAATTATTTGTTTATACACCCAACTTGCAGACATGCATATTTTGTTAGGCCCACTGTTCTGAAACGGTGGCTCGTGCGTCCACGGGATAATCTTTATTGGAATCAGCATCGAAAATACCTCTAGGCCATGTATTTTGGGAAGATCAAAGCTTATTAAAATCTTGGAAAAAAATTTATTTGCATGTACACCCAATGAACCTCCCGAAGTGCATTTCCTGTTGGGCCCACTGTTCTGAAACAGTGGCTCGTGCGTCCACGGGATAATTTTTATTGGAATCAGCATCAAAAATACCTCTAGGCCATGTATTTTGGGAAGATCAAAGCTTATTTAAATCTTGGAAAAAAAAATTATTTGTATATACACCCAACTTGCAGACATGCATATTTTGTTATGCCCACTATTCCGAAACGGTGGCTCGTGCGTCCACGGGATAATTTTTATTGGAATCAGCATCGAAAATACCTCTAGGCCATGTATTTTGGGAAGATCAAAGCTTATTAAAATCTTGGAAAAAAACTTATTTGCATGTACACCCAATGAACCTCCCGAAGTGCATTTCCTGTTGGGCCCACTGTTCTGAAACGGTGGCTCGTGCGTCCACGGGATTATTTTTATTGGAATCAGCATCAAAAATACCTCTAGGCCATGTATTTTGGGAAGATCAAAGCTTATTAAAATCTTGGAAAAAAATTATTTGTATATACACCCAACTTGCAGACATGCATATTTTGTTAGGCCCACTATTCCGAAACGGTGGCTCGTGCGTCCACGAGATAATTTTTATTGGAATCAGCATCGAAAATACCTCTAGGCCATATATTTTGGGAAGATCAAAGCTTATTAAAATCTTGGAAAAAAACTTATTTGCATGTACACCCAATGAACCTCCCGAAGTGCATTTCCTGTTGGGCCCACTGTTCTGAAACGGTGGCTCGTGCGTCCACGGGATAATTTTTATTGGAATCAGCATCAAAAATACCTCTAGGCCATGTATTTTGGGAAGATCAAAGCTTATTAAAATCTTGGAAAAAAATTATTTGTATATACACCCAACTTGCAGACATGCATATTTTGTTAGGCCCACTGTTCTGAAACGGTGGCTCGTGCGTCCACGGGATAATTTTTATTGGAATCAGCATCGAAAATACCTCTAGGCCATGTATTTTGGGAAGATCAAAGCTTATTAAAATCTTGGAAAAAAAATTATTTGTATATACACCCAACTTGCAGACATGCATATTTTGTTAGGCCCACTATTCCGAAACGGTGGCTCGTGCGTCCACGGGATAATTTTTATTGGAATCAGCATCGAAAATACCTTTAGGCCATGTATTTTGGGAAGATAAAAGCTTATTAAAATCTTGGAAAAAAATTATTTGTATATACACCCAACTTGCAGACATGCATATTTTGTTAGGCCCACTTTTCGGAAACGGTGGCTCGTGCGTCCACGGGATAATTTTTATTGGAATCAGTATCGAAAATACCTCTAGGCCATACATTTTGGAAAGATTAAAGCTTATTAAAATCTTGGAAAAAATTTATTTGTATGTACAACCAATGAACCTCCCGAAGTGCATTTCCTGTTGGGCCCACTGTTCTGAAACGGTGGCTCGTGCGTCCACGGGATAATTTTTATTGGAATCAGCATCGAAAATACCTCTAGACCATGTATTTTGGGAAGATAAAAGCTTATTAAAATCTTGGAAAAAAATTTATTTGTACATACACCCAATTCCCAACTTGCAGACATACATATTTTGTTAGGCCCACTATTCCGAAACGGTGGCTCGTGCGTCCATGATATAATTTTTATTGGAATCAGCATCGAAAATACCTCTAGGCCATGTATTTTGGGAAGATCAAAGCTTATTAAAATCTTGGAAAAAAAATTATTTGTATATACACCCAACTTGCAGACATGCATATTTTGTTAGGCCCACTATTCCGAAACGGTGGCTCGTGCGTCCACGGGATAATTTTTATTGGAATCAGCATCGAAAATACCTCTAGGCCATGTATTTTGGGAAGATCAAAGCTTATTAAAATCTTGGAAAAAAAATTATTTGTATATACACCCAACTTGCAGACATGCATATTTTGTTAGGCCCACTTTTCGGAAACGGTGGCTCGTGCGTCCACGGGATAATTTTTATTGGAGTCAGCATCGAAAATACCTCTAGGCCATATATTTTGGAAAGATTAAAGCTTATTAAAATCTTGGAAAAAAAATAATTTGTATATACACCCAACTTGCAGACATGCATATTTTGTTAGGCCCACTGTTCTGAAACGGTGACTCGTGCGTCCACGGGATAATTTTTATTGGAATCAGCATCAAAAATACCTCTAGATCATGTATTTTGGGAAGATCAAAGCTTATTAAAATCTTGGAAAAAAAATAATTTGTATATACACCCAACTTGCAGACATGCATATTTTGTTAGGCCCACTGTTCTGAAACGGTGACTCGTGCGTCCACGGGATAATTTTTATTGGAATCAGCATCAAAAATACCTCTAGGCCATGTATTTTGGGAAGATCAAAGCTTATTAAAATCTTGGAAAAAAAATTATTTGTATATACACCCAACTTGCAGACATGCATATTTTGTTAGGCCCACTATTCCGAAACGGTGGCTCGTGCGTCCACGGGATAATTTTTATTGGAATCAGCATCGAAAATACCTTTAGGCCATGTATTTTGGGAAGATAAAAGCTTATTAAAATCTTGGAAAAAAATTATTTGTTTATACACCCAACTTGCAGACATGCATATTTTGTTAGGCCCACTGTTCTGAAACGGTGGCTCGTGCGTCCACGGGATAATTTTTATTGGAATCAGCATCGAAAATACCTCTAGGCCATGTATTTTGGGAAGATCAAAGCTTATTAAAATCTTGGAAAAAAATTATTTGTATATACACCCAACTTGCAGACATGCATATTTTGTTAGGCCCACTATTCCGAAACGGTGGCTCGTGCGTCCACGGGATAATTTTTATTGGAATCAGCATCGAAAATACCTCTAGGCCATATATTTTGGGAAGATCAAAGCTTATTAAAATCTTGGAAAAAAACTTATTTGCATGTACACCCAATGAACCTCCCGAAGTGCATTTCCTGTTGGGCCCACTGTTCTGAAACGGTGGCTCGTGCGTCCACGGGATAATTTTTATTGGAATCAGCATCAAAAATACCTCTAGGCCATGTATTTTGGGAAGATCAAAGCTTATTAAAATCTTGGAAAAAAATTATTTGTATATACACCCAACTTGCAGACATGCATATTTTGTTAGGCCCACTGTTCTGAAACGGTGGCTCGTGCGTCCACGGGATAATTTTTATTGGAATCAGCATCGAAAATACCTCTAGGCCATGTATTTTGGGAAGATCAAAGCTTATTAAAATCTTGGAAAAAAAATTATTTGTATATACACCCAACTTGCAGACATGCATATTTTGTTAGGCCCACTATTCCGAAACGGTGGGTCGTGCGTCCACGGGATAATTTTTATTGGAATCAGCATCGAAAATACCTTTAGGCCATGTATTTTGGGAAGATAAAAGCTTATTAAAATCTTGGAAAAAAATTATTTGTATATACACCCAACTTGCAGACATGCATATTTTGTTAGGCCCACTTTTCGGAAACGGTGGCTCGTGCGTCCACGGGATAATTTTTATTGGAATCAGTATCGAAAATACCTCTAGGCCATACATTTTGGAAAGATTAAAGCTTATTAAAATCTTGGAAAAAATTTATTTGTATGTACAACCAATGAACCTCCCGAAGTGCATTTCCTGTTGGGCCCACTGTTCTGAAACGGTGGCTCGTGCGTCCACGGGAGGTATTTTCGATGCTGATTCCAATAAAAATTATCCCGTGGACGCACGAGCCACCGTTTCAGAACAGTAGGCCTAACAAAATATTCATGTCTGCAAGTTGGGTGTATATACAAATAATTTTTTTTCCAAGATTTTAATAAGCTTTGATCTTCCCAAAGTACATGGCCTAGAGGTATTTTCGATGCTGATTCCAATAAAAATTATCCCGTGGACGCACGAGCCACCGTTTCGGAATAGTGGGCCTAACAAAATATGCATGTCTGCAAGTTGGGTGTATATACAAATAATTTTTTTCCAAGATTTTAATAAGCTTTGATCTTCCCAAAATACATGGCCTAGAGGTATTTTTGATGCTGATTCCAATAAAAATTATCCCGTGGACGCACGAGCCACCGTTTCCGAAAAGTGGGCCTAACAAAATATGCATGTCTGCAAGTTGGGTGTATATACAAATAATTTTTTTTCCAAGATTTTAATAAGCTTTTATCTTCCCAAAATACATGGCCTAGAGGTATTTTCGATGCTGATTCCAATAAAAATTATCCCGTGGACGCACGAGCCACCGTTTCGGAATAGTGGGCCTAACAAAATATGCATGTCTGCAAGTTGGGTGTATATACAAATAATTTTTTTTCCAAGATTTTAATAAGCTTTGATCTTCCCAAAATACATGGCCTAGAGGTATTTTCGATGCTGATTCCAATAAAAATTATCCCGTGGACGCACGAGCCACCGTTTCAGAACAGTGGGCCTAACAAAATATGCATGTCTGCAAGTTGGGTGTATATACAAATAATTTTTTTTTCCAAGATTTTAATAAGCTTTGATCTTCCCAAAGTACATGGCCTAGAGGTATTTTCGATGCTGATTCCAATAAAAATTATCCCGTGGACGCACGAGCCACCGTTTCGGAATAGTGGGCCTAACAAAATATGCATGTCTGCAAGTTGGGTGTATATACAAATAATTTTTTTTCCAAGATTTTAATAAGCTTTGATCTTCCCAAAATACATGGCCTAGAGGTATTTTCGATGCTGATTCCAATAAAAATTATCCCGTGGACGCACGAGCCACCGTTTCGGAATAGTGGGCATAACAAAATATGCATGTCTGCAAGTTGGGTGTATATACAAATAATTGTTTTTTCCAAGATTTAAATAAGCTTTGATCTTCCCAAAATACATGGCCTAGAGGTATTTTTGATGCTGATTCCAATAAAAATTATCCCGTGGACGCACGAGCCACCGTTTCAGAACAGTGGGCCCAACAGGAAATGCACTTCGGGAGGTTCATTGGGTGTACATACAAATAAATTTTTTCCAAGATTTTAATAAGCTTTGATCTTCCCAGAATATATGGCCTAGAGGTATTTTCGATGCTGATTCCAATAAAAATTATCCCGTGGACGCACGAGCCACCGTTTCGGAATAGTGGGCCTAACAAAATATGCATGTCTGCAAGTTGGGTGTATATACAAATAATTTTTTTTCCAAGATTTTAATAAGCTTTGATCCTCCCAAAGTACATGGCCTAGAGGTATTTTCGATGCTGATTCCAATAAAAATTATCCCGTGGACGCACGAGCCACCGTTTCAGAACAGTGGGCCCAACAGGAAATGCACTTCGGGAGGTTCATTGGGTGTACATACAAATAAATTTTTTCCAAGATTTTAATAAGCTTTGATCTTCCCAAAATATATGGCCTAGAGGTATTTTCGATGCTGATTCCAATAAAAATTATCCCGTGGACGCACGAGCCACCGTTTCGGAATAGTGGGCATAACAAAATATGCATGTCTGCAAGTTGGGTGTATATACAAATAATTTTTTTTTCCAAGATTTTAATAAGCTTTGATCTTCCCAAAATACATGGCCTAGAGGTATTTTCGATGCTGATTCCAATAAAAATTATCCCGTGGACGCACGAGCCACCGTTTCAGAACAGTGGGCCCAACAGGAAATGCACTTCAAGAGGTTCATTGGGTGTACATACAAATAAATTTTTTTCCAAGATTTTAATAAGCATTGATCTTCCCATAATACATGGCCTAGGGGTATTTTCGATGCTGATTCCGACAAAAATTATTTCATCGACGCACGAGGCACCGTTTTTGAATAGTGGGCCAAACAATATATAAACTTCATCAAATTTTCTCTTGGGGATATATCAAATAATTGTTTACCAGCCTCTGAACAGATATAGAAAAATCCGACATTCATGGCCTGTAGGCATTTTCGATGTTGATTACAAAAAAAATTATTCCGCCGGCGCACCCATCACCGTTTTTGAACAGTGGTTCCAGCAGTATGCACATCAGCAAATTTGCGTATTAAAATTTGTAATTAAATTTGTCCAATTTTAATTTAATATTTCACCTTATATTGGAATTTGTGATTAAATTTGTCCAATTTCAATTTAAAATGTCACCTTATATTGGAATTTGTGATTAAATTTGTCCAATTTAAATTTAAAATGTCATCTCATAATCACCCTGTTATTGGTGTGCGCCTTTGCTAAAATTAAATTTTCCAATTTAAATTCCAATTTATTTTCACACACATGCGGACAACATAAATATGAAAATTTGCTACTATCGGCCATGACAATCAACTCAGTTCTCACCTCTGTCATTCATGTGGTGAACAGAACGGTCCTAGATTTAGTGGCGGATTGAAAAAAGGTGGTAAGATCATTCAAATAGGAGTTCAGCCTTTCACAAATTAAATCAGGTAACTGACGCCAAGATCGTACAAAATCATGCCGGATTGACCCGGAACCACACAACACCCGTATTCCGTCCAACGGCTGCCACCTCAGTGTACACATAAAAACTAAGGTGGTGGGTTATGCTAATGATGTAATAGAGCTGATAGTGGCAAATTTGCAAGGTACTAAGTAGGTCAATTCTGTAACTGTTAACAATTATCGATATTGTATTTATTTGTATACCCTCATCCTTTAGGCTAGAAAGGGTACATACACTTTGATAGGAACAAAAATGTGTCTCATCGAAATAACGGTTTTAGACCCCAAGTTTGTTTGTTTTCGATTTAGCCATGTCCTTCCGTCTGTCTGTCTGGCTGGCAGGTGCGCACGATAACTCCCGAACGGATAAACCGGGTCAAAGATGGAAGAATGTACTGGCGCCGGCGTCTACTGCAAGAATCCATTAATTAAAAACTCATACAAACTCAACGATAATTGTGGTGTTTTTCAGACGGAGGTTCTTGCTATCAGGAAAGCAGCTGAACTGGTGAAAAGGCTTGAGGGTAGTCTTACAGGACCGGTGACTTTATATGTCGATAGTCAAGCGGCCCTCAAGGCTCTCTAGTCACGGACTATTAATTCAAGGGCTATTCTTGATTGCAGGAAAGCTCTGCATGACATACACGATATTGTAAAGCTATGTTGGGTTCCGGGTCACAGTAACATTATGGGAAACGAGGCAGCAGATGAACTAGCTCCAGGTGGCTCTAAGTCTATAGGCTTATCAGTCGATGAAACAGTCCGGCCACTGATGTGCTACCACATCGCAAACTTCGTGAGAACTTCAATGAGAGGGCACATCAAAGATGGTTATTGGAACCTAGTTGTAGGGTATTCAAGGCAATCTGGCCTGTGGTCTCTCGTCGAAGAACGGCGTCCCTCCTCTCACTTGATAAGTTAGGGACGAAAATCGCCGTGGGGTCTTATAACAGGTCACTGCAGAGTGAAATCTCTAACCTCAAAATGGGATGACAGTGGCATTGATTACTGCAGACTATGGGAAGATGCGGAGGAGATAGAGACTTTGAACATCTGCTTTGAAGGTGCCCCTTGTTGCAAACAAGGAGATACTGAACACTGGGTAGATATGAGATAGATACTCTGACCTTCCTGTCTAACATATATCCCATTGTTCTACTCAACTTTGCCAAACATCTATCATGGCAAGGGTCCATAATCACAAATACTAACAAATTTGTTCTATTTTCCAGTACAACATCATCTCCACCTCAGCATCATAACTTTTCATCTTTACATCTTTATCTCATCTTTACCTCATCATCACATCTCTATCTTATCATCCTCATCTTATTTCACCACATCAACATCCTTACAACTTTAAATCGGCGTCTGCATCTTTAACCTACACAGGATGAACACAATGGACCAACGGTATCCGAGTGAAGCAGTCACCAGATGGCTGCGCATCCTTAAACCTAACATAGCCTTGGTGCGTAGAAAGTATTGCAGAACTATATTATTTTCATAATATATTGATGAAGTATATGAAAGATCTCTGAAATATATTCTGTTACACCTTACACAAATTGCATTGCAAAGGAATCATTTTTAACTGTTGGCACTGTAACCAGTGTTGTTAACAAGCAAAATTTGTAAGGCAAGGTTCCAGTTATCTGCAGTTGAAACCCTAACCTACGTCAACTAAAAATAGACACTTAAAATAAAATGTATTGATGATAACATAAGGACAATCTACTTACTTTATATTTTCTACAAGATTATCACCGACAATTGCGGCACCGATTCGATAACTTGAACTTTTTTCATGTTGATTAACCAAATGATTGCTAAACTGTGGCAATGGCTGATGCATTTGCTGCTGATGTTGGGGGTAAGACTGGGGAGGTAAATGCATTTGCTGTTGTTGTTGTTGGTTTTGCATTACATTCTGTTGACTTTCAATTGGAACAGAATACGACGGCTGCTGTTGTTGTAGTTGATTTTGTAATTGGGAATGCTGCAGCTGTTGTTGTTGCTGTTGTGATTCCGCATTCACATAATAAGATGTCATACCGGAAAATTGTTGATTATTATCTACAATAGCAGCACCGTCATTGTTAAACGAACCTATTGCACCTGCTTGCATGGCGTGCAGCTGATTAGATGTTGTTGAATTTACAAAATTACCCATATATTCACCTGAATTCGAATTCTGCGTTACAATCTCCGCCTTGGTGTGCATTATCTCATTTTCATTTGTACCCAAAATTAAGGACCCATCGGGATTTTGTGAATATTGTAAATTATTGGCGGGGTTAGGATAGTTGTTGCTGGTGGTCCATGAGTTCCACGAGGCATTGTTGGAGGCAGGTGTCAGTTGAGGATTCGCTGGGCAGTTAAAATTCGAGTTGATATTAATGGCGCTACATCCGTTGGTCAACTGTTGCATGCGTTGATTGTTTTGTCGCTGTTTAGCAAGTTGTCGGCACTCCAGTTTGTGTGTCTGCCAATCTCGATGCTGGTGCTCTGTGGAACAGTAATAGATGCATTTACATTTGGCGCAACGCAATAATTTTTGGGTTGTGCCACAAATTGCACATTTAGGCTGATGTGGAGGTTGGTGATTCAGAGACGTCATTGCCACTTGTTGTAATGTTGTTGCCGGTTGTGGCTGTGGCAACAGCATTACCTGCTGTTGTGTATCCATTTCAATGTGACCGTCAACCGTCAATGAGTTTGTTTGTGTTCTTCAAATGTTGTCGCTCACTTTTAACTTTCAGTATGACTTTCACTCAGTAGTGTTTGTCCTTGTACTGCCCTTTCTCATTATATTTGCGAGTGTGTAGTTAGTGAAATGTATGTGTAATGTTCATGTAACAGCTGACTTTAATTTGTGGTAGATTTGAGTTTATTGAGGCTTGATTCGAATTAGAACTATCTTCTTATTAGATTGTATTAGCCTTGCACCATGCTTATTTATTTACATATTTCTTTATAATACTATTGACCGTCGTAACGTTCCATTTACACTACTCTATACTGCACTTTATTTTGTATTTTATTATTTATTTATTTATTTGCATTTAGAATGTGTGAAGAATATGGACTGTGCCGTTCTCGGTTGTAGTGTTTTTTCTTCTTCTTATCGTTCTTTTTAACTCTTTAGTTTGTCCCGATAACCTTGACTGGCGGTCAATTAGGGGATACAAATTTGCTGGTTGTTGTTGTATTGTGTTAGTTGAGTTAGTTGATATGGACTTGTTGTTGTTGATATTATCAACTCAAACCAGTTGGATGGGGTACTTTCGAACCAACAAACAGCTGTTTTTACTTAGGGATTTTGTTTACTTTATTTTGTAATTTAACTCTTAACTTTTCTTAGGGAATTTAATCATCAGTGCGCGCACATACAATATTACACAAATTACAATCTACTTAGATTTCATATTTTTTGAATGACATTTGTTTTTTGCAAATTTGCAGATTATATGGTATTATATGTGTTCTTGTTTAGTAGTATTTGATGAACATGCCAAAACTTTGATTTCCCTTGCTAAAACAAAAGCAAGGTGGACTTGGTATTTATAAGAGGAATTAGGATTTTTTAGGAATTGTAAATAAAAACAACAAATTATTACGCGAAAAAGAAGAAGAATTCACTTTAAATTGACATTCATTCCATATTACCATACGTCATTTATTGAAGACGTAAATAACACACACACGCAACGCTTATTTTTATGGATAGAAATCACTAGATCTCGTCGATACTTTTTTTGCGAACAAAAATTCGAATTTGGCAATAAAATTTAAGATTTACAATTACGATTTCGTGTACACTTTGGATTATGTTGCAAGCAGTGAAAATTCAATCTATTTGCATTGGTATTAATTAAATTATTCGTTAAATTAAATCCCGAACGACAAAAAACACTACCTTGAAGCTTCTTCTTTCTCTACGACATTCAATATAAATTGATAGCACATTTTTATACATATGTAAAACCTCAATGCTATGAAACATCTGAGATGCAGTTAGTGCAACGGTTTCGTACTGTTTAAAAAACAAAATCCCGTTCCACAATTTCATGAAATTTGGCGTTCTAAGTCCCGGTCCACACTAGCGTGAACTTCATTAAAAATTTCATGCAATTAGGCGTTCTTAAATCGAATTCCCCACTACAGTAATTTTTGTCTCCAAATTTTGGATGTGTGAAGGAATTTGGTCTAGAAATAAATTTGTCAAATTATATTGAAATCGGTTTAGATTTGGATATAGCTCCCATATATATTTTCGGCCGATTTCATGTATTTTATGCATTAAACACGATATGTGTGACGGAATTGGGTCTAGAAATAAATTTGCCAAATTATATTGAAATAGGTTCAGATTTGGATATAGCTCCAATATATATTTTCGTCCGATTTCATGCATTTAATGGACTAAGCACGCTATATATGCTATATATATTGGTAGGTGTGACGAAAATTTGCCTAGAAATAAATATGTCGATTTATATTTTACCCTATTCGGGCATGGTAGAATAAGAAAAGGTAGCAGCAATACACAGCTGACTGAACTGGGTTGTAACGTTAGTGCCAAATTTCAAATGACATTTTATACATTTATTTCTATTTCGATGTACATTAGGGACATATATTTTTTGAGAAAAAAAATATATCATTCGGAAAAACCCATTTCCCAGAAAGACTTCTTCATATCAATGATATGTAACCTCCTCCAAGTTCGAACGATAAGCCGCGCAGTAAATCCCCGCTTGTAGAGGCGATACAACGTTTGTTAATATGTGAGGTGTTTTATTAAAATTTAAAAAAATAAAGCCCTAATAAACATGTGCTTCTTTGATTTCTAAAACAAAACATTGAAACAGCTTCTCCTTTTTCTATGAATTTCCAGCGACCCCAAACTTTTCTGCAAGAATTCTACTTTCTGCGAGAATTTACGCATTTAGTGGAATGATGTGGAACCATAAAAATTGAAAATGTAACGAATTTTCATTCATGTTTTCCAAAATATTCAACCAAATGTGAAAAATTATTAGTTTTTTAAATTCCAATAATTTATAGACATTTCCTTGTTTTGTTTACAAATACAACTGGCAGTAACGTTACAAACAAAAACAAATTCCTTTGTGGTTGTTGTTCGAGTTGTATTTGTTGTAGTATTAACTTTACCTTGTATTTGTTCTACCATGAGTAATTTGCATGGGGACAAAGTTGAATTTTCACGAAATTGCTCTAAAAGCCGCAATTATTGTCCAATCGATGAGAAAATTTTACTAGTTCATTGCTGTGGTTGCTGGACGGTTGGACAGTTATTGATAATTGCAAAAAATCGTCATTCGAAACTGGCAATGTGTACTGTACTTAAAAATCGTAGTCGACTATTGACTGTGCGAAAACCGTATAATCGATTATTCTTAATAGACTTTCGAAAGTCGGAGTCAACTATTATTCGTAGTCGACTATTAAGTACAGTACACATTGTCAGTTTTGAATGATGATTTTTTGCAATTATCGATAACTGTCCAACCGTCCAGCAACCACGAAATATTTTGTGGTTGCATGATGAATGACAAAAATGAACGGCCACACTAGCAAGCAACAACAAAGCTGTCATTCAAAACTGACAATGTGTACCCAGCTTTAGTCGTAGTTGAATATTGGGTGTGCTAAAACCGCGTAATGGTCGGTACTTTTTTATACATATGTACATCACATATTGCATCAACGAAAATGTTCGATTATGATCGGTTTTCCGCGGTTAACGAATAATCGAAACTCGACTTTTAGTACACTCTCAAATAATCCACTA
This sequence comes from Musca autumnalis, assembly GCF_047663935.1. Taxonomy (NCBI): domain Eukaryota; kingdom Metazoa; phylum Arthropoda; class Insecta; order Diptera; family Muscidae; genus Musca; species Musca autumnalis. Next base: position 118,500,027 of record NW_027411644.1, on the reverse strand, counting down.
ACCGAAAATCGAGTTTTAAGTTTTTCACGAAACCCGTATAATCGAAAAACCTATTATTGCATTTCACTGTGTATCCCTACTGTGGCTAGAAAACGACTACTACAAAAATGTATGATGATCGGTTATCGGTAACCCAGCAAAAAAGTTTGGAAGTAGTGCAATGCAGAGTTATGATTTCAATACATCTTTCGATGCAGTCCACACGGAGATATGAAAATGCACTGCGCTTGATACATTTTGGAAGCACTCGCTTAGAGATCTCTAGCCAAGCAAGCCAATTTTTTGATCCCTACAGTCGCAGTCTTTTTTTCTGAACACAAGAAAGAGTGTTAAAAGTCTAAGAATTTGTTTTATAAAAAATAAAGAAATACAAACTAAAGTTATGAACATTGCTGTAATTCACGAGACGCAAATTATTTTTGAAGTGGAGTTGGAGTTTTTCGGAAATCTGAACTGAAGTAGGAGGAAAAATGAAAAACCATTTGGATGATGAAGCATATCAATTTCGATGTCATAAAAAGCAGAGTAGAGGAAGTCAACTTAGTTACGATCAAATTTAATGGAGAGTTTTTATAATTTGTGTAAATGTAATAAAGTTAATATTCTTGTTTTACACGAATAAGCAGTGTATTTTATTTATTTTGGGATATTTTCCATGGCTTGCAGTTTTTAACATCTTTAGACTGTGTTTAAATTCAATCCAAAACACTACATCAAAGGCTGTGATTTGGATCGAAAATGGAGTGCATCCTAGCTGTGTGCCGTGGAAGCAAAATGGAGTGCATCCTAGCTGCGCGCTCTCTTGCAAAATTCATAGGTGAATTCATAGGAAAAGATGTACTCCAGTGGCAATTGTTCTAGTGATTTAACTGCATCCGCGGATGCAAACTTTTTGCTGGGTAACCACTGCCCCCAGACCCATCATTATTTCCATAGTAACATGTATGGGGCCAAAGGCGATTTTCACGAAATCGCTCTACAAGCCACATGTATTGTCTAATCGATGAAAAAAATTACCAGTTCATTGTTGTGGCTAAAAAACTAATAGTTCAAAAAAATGTGAAAATCGGCTCGGATTTTAATATAGGCATTAGGCTGATTTTAATTAACTCAAAGGGAAAAAATCGATTTCGGATTTTTTATGCGGCAACCCCTTAATGTGTTTAGTTTTGTTAGATTTTAAGACTGCCAAAGTTTGAGGACAATCGGGATATGTGGGATATGTTAACACGTGCCACTTGGGCCTCAAAGTTTCCATAGTAATTTGCATGGGGACAAAGTTGAATTTTCACGAAATTGCTCTAAAAGCCGAAATTATTGTCCAATCGATGAGAAAATTTTACTAGTTCATTGCTGTGGTTGCTGGACGGTTGGACAGTTATCGATAATTGCAAAAAATCGTCATTCGAAACTGGCAATAGCTTCGTTCCAGTACTTTTTTAATGGTTAAATGCATGGTATAAGTAAAGAGGTAGATTTAAATGAAAAAAATCTATAGAACCCTTGTTTTTCCTGAATTCCTAAAACTTCAAAATTAAGCAACAAGTGGGTTCCCAGCAAAAAAAAATGGAAGTGGTGCAAGTTGGAGTGAGGATTTCATTACATGCATGGATGCGCTTCCAGTGGACTAATGAAAAAGGCAATCCTTTTCCTCACATTTGGATTACATCCAACAAGCACTTTTATGTATAAACGATAAAAAATTCAATTTTCATTCAACAAATGAAATTAAAGTAATACGGCGTTTATATTATAGTTTTTTGCAGGGTTAACCTTCTTTATGAGGATTTGTTTGAAGTATATACAATGGAAATGACATTTGAAACACAGACCCACTGGGTTAACCTTGTTATATATAAACGGCCTATAAGAATAAAATTAAAATGTCTTATTAATGGCCTGTTCCCGTACTTTACAAAGTGGTAAAAGTCGTAAACGATTTTCATACAAATTTTGTGTACGGGAACGCAAAACTCGTAAAACTAGCTGCGTGCTGCGGAAGCAAAATGGAGTGCTTCCTAACTGCGTGCTGCGGAAGCAAAATGGAGTGCTTCCTTTCTGCGCGCTCCCTTGTAAAATTCACTGAGGAATTCATAGAAAAAGAAGCACTTCGTGACACTTGCACCAGTGATTTAACTGCTTCCGTGGATGCAAACTTTTTGCTGGGTTTGTTTACAACACCAATTTTGAGCATTTTGTAAAAATCGCGAAAAATGAATGAAGGACCAATGTTTCTCCACATAATCAAGTTGTGGATATGATAAAATGTTTGTTGCAATGATAACCCGACGAATTATTTCCATACAAATGTTCCAAAAATAATTTTAAAAATCATTGAATTCTATTGTTTTTAAAATTGTTTGACATATTATTCAAACACCACACACACATACACAGTTTGTGTATAATATTTTGAAGTTTTAGGAATACTCGAATGAAAAAATTTAAATTGACATAAAGCTTTGGCTAACCTTTCTTATTAAACCATGGTTAAATGTTCAAAAGAGAAAACTGTCAAAAATGAGTTCAACGCACACATTTTTCCAAAATGTACGGGAACGGAAAATTGGCAGAAACGTCAAAAAGTCTGGAACAAATGTCAAAGTCGACGTGTCAGCGAATCGGAAGCCGGCAAACATGTTGCACATTTTTGCTCGCTCAAATTTGTCGTGTAAAAAGTTTCTAAAGAGAAAGCCATTCAGCGCCATTTTTGTTCAAAGAGAAGTGAACATTTTGCAACGTTTTTGGTGTACGGAAACGCATTTCGGGGAAAAATGTTCAAAATGTGTTAAATGTGTAAAAACTTTTTAGTTCTGGAACGAAGCTAATGTGTACTGTACTTAAAAATCGTAGTCGACTATTGACTGTGCGAAAACCGTATAATCCATGGTATAAGTAAAGAGGTAGGTTTAAATGAAAAAAATCTATAGAACCCTTGTTTTTCTTGAATTCCTAAAACTTCAAAATAAAAGCAACAAGTGGGTTTGTTTACAATGCATTTTTGGGCATTTTATAAAACACGCGAAAAATGAATGAAGAGTTAAGTTTTCTCCACATAATCGAGTTGTGAATATGATAAACTGATTGTTTCAATGCAAATCTCACCAATTTCTTCCATACAAATGGTCTAAAAACAATTTTAAAAATCACTGAATTCGATTATTTTTAAAATTGTTTGGCATATTATTCAAACACCACACACACATACACAGTTTGTTTATATTGTTTTGAAGTTTTAGGCATACTGGAATGAAAAAATTTAAATTGACATAAAGCTTTGTCTAACCTTTCTTATTAAACCATGGTATAATCGATTATTCTTAATCGACTTTCGAAAGTCGGAGTCAACTATAAGTCTGTCTGGTTACTTTCCCAGCAAGAATTGTCCAGCAAGAACTTTCTCAGAGAGTAAGGGGTTTTTATTCTCTTTTGCTAGAAAATTGTAAAAAGTAAACAGACACCTTCCCAGCAAAAACCAGCAAGCAATCAGCTGACTTGCCAAAACAGAACAATTTGCCGGCCAACAAAGGAAGCAAACACGTTGTATTTTATTAAAAATAAAAAAGAAAATGAAACAAAAAAGTATTTTTCCACTTTAGAAATTTGTTCTCCATAAAACAATACAATTAGACTATGTTATTTCCACAATAAAATTGTTTTTAATGTTCACAAACATAAATCAACAAAAAACTAAAAACGGCTGATTGATTGTTTTCATGAAGAAGAAGAGCTTGCAAGTGCTTGCTAGAAGAAATTTGTCCAGCAAGAATTTGCAAGCTCTCAGTGAAAGAACTGTCAAAATGTCTCTCTCGAATCGCTCTCTTTTGCTGGTTTTTTGTGTTAACAGACGACTTCCAGAAACAATTGGTACAAATTGTTACAAATTTTAGGGTAACCAGACACAGCTTATTATTCGTAGTCGACTATTAGTCGTAGTTGACTATTGGGTGTGCTAAAACCGCGTAATGGACGGTACTTTTTTATACATATGTACATCACATATTGCATCAACGAAAATGTTCGATTATGATCGGTTTTCCGCGGTTAACGAATAATCGAAACTCGACTTTTAGTACACTCTCAAATAATCCACTAACCGAAAATCGAGTTTTAAGTTTTTCACGAAAACCGTATAATCGAAAAACCTATTATTGCATTTCACTGCGTATCCCTACTGTGGCTAGAAAACGAATACTACAAAAATGTATGTTGATCGGTTATCGGTAACCACTGCCCCCAGACCCATCATTATTTCCATAGTAACATGTATGGGGCCAAAGGCGATTTTCACGAAATCGCTCTACAAGCCACATGTATTGTCTAATCGATGAAAAAAATACCAGTTCATTGTTGTGGCTAAAAAACTAATAGTTCAAAAAAAAATGTAAAAATCGGCTCGGATTTTAATATTGGCTATATATAGAGCCCAAATTGCCTTAAATTGGCCAGATATGCTATTGGAGCAATATGAAAATTTTACCCGATTTTCTTGTGGGATTCGTTTTTTAGCCACAGCGATGAACTGGTAAATTTTTCTCATAGATTGGGCAATAATAAATCGTGAAAATTCGTCTTTGGGCCCATACAAATTACTAAGGAAACTTTGAGGCCGCATATTTCGATGGGTTCCTTGCAATTTTACATTAAGAGAATACTAACACCATGTTTACATTAGAGCTTTTTGCAGAGTTCACCATTTTTATGAATACTTATTTGACGCATACACAATAAAATTGACATTTGAAATTCAGTGGATTTATTAAAACCGGTTATATGTAAACGTTCTATAAGGAGAGGAGATATTCAATAAAGGAATTTTATGGATATATTACACCATATGATTTTTCACATGTATCACATCAGCTGGTCTGTATATTAGAATACCGAAAGTGACAACATACATGTGAAATATCATATGGTGTAATATAGCTATTAGAAGGAACAATGAGAAACATCTTTCATATTAAAAAGTGTAAACATTTTTTCTTTTAAGCTCAATGTATGGAACTTTCTTCTAAAGGTAGCATGATACAACAAGAAAGGTAGTTTCATGCTAACAACTGATTTCAATTTTTTTTAAATTTTGAATTTGAAGTACATTCATTGTCAAACTGAATTTGACACAGAATGTACATGTGTGTGCGTGTACAAATAAAATATTCATTTGACTTTTGAAATTGAAGCAAAAACAAAACAAAAAATTCTTGTTTAAAAATTAGATTTTGCTGTTAATAAAAAGTTCAAACCATAAACAAATTAAAAATGGTTAATGTGAACTCTACTGTTCCCGCGGTATGTGCAGTTATCTTGAAGAAATTCCCTATTGCTGATGGTCAGGTATTTACCCAGCATTTATGGAAAGATTCGGAGAAACATAACTGTTTTGGGTGGTCTGGCTGAAATATTGACGAACCTAACTACAAGATGCTCGTTACAGCCATCTGCAACAAGAAAGCCTTTAAATCCAAGTTGGTTCATAAAATCGAATCTGGTGAACGTTTCGTTTGTGCTGTTGTCATAGGGAATTTCGACGAAGAATCCCAAGTTTGGAAGACGTTAAGAAAGCGTTCTGTTTTAATAGTGTGTTCTTTAATGAGGTTGAGTTGATGATGTTATTGTCAAAAATATACTAAACCGTATATATAACAGATTATGTTCTAAGTAGTTATTAATAAATCACAACAAATTAACAATATCTTTTTATTTATAACAAAACTAATGATGTTGGGAATTGTCTGTTTTGGGAATACTTTTCAATTGGTGTATCACAAAACAAAACTTGATGTGACGTATTATTTTCATCAAATCTATACATTTGTGACTTCGGTTAGAGCAAATCTATAAACTTCGCCAGGAACTACGTGGCTTGGTTGAGATACAAGATCCAGCAGCTTGGGATACATTTGACTTGTGTAGGTATTTGCTTTAAAACTATGACTGTTGTTGATCACAGGCGGCTGCTGCTGTTCAAAAGTTAATTCTGCTTCCACCATCAATGACTTCAGCAAAGGGACGCATTTGTTGTGAATACATTCGAAGCTCTTGTCTGTAGGTCCTATTGTTGTTGTGGTAGATGTTCGAAATATCGTTGTTCATCATCATCTATAAGTGTGGGATTGTTGAGACTAGATGCTGTCTGGAAGTGGTTTTTATAAGGAAGTCTTACCAGTTAGAGTATTAGTTGAAATATTCTATATTTCTTTTTTCACAACACACAAAACCTAATCATAAAGAAATGTGCAAATATTGTTTTGTTATGAAATGTCATGCCGTATTATTGTTGTTCTGTATTTGACACGTTGAAGTACAGGCATACAGAGTTGCTTTTGCATACATTTGACAGATGCGACTACCTTTAATAATTCTACCATGTAAAGGTAGAAACTCAATGAATTTTTTGCTTGCTACGCTTCCTGACGTGAAAGCGAGCAATTAAATTGTACTGTTTTCAATAGAACAGCCCTCAACGAAGCAAGATTTCAGGCGCCGAAGTTAAATCTTTTTTAACTTTGAAATTCTTATTCGGTTTTGACATTTCATTTGACACAAAACCTTTTATTTTAGCAATGACTTGCTTGTTTTCATTTTAAATTACATGTTTACGATAACTAATAACAAAAATTATACGATGTTACTTTTTTGTTTACACAAAACATATGATCGCCGGCGCCAAAAATGTCACGCTTTGATGTGTGATACCAAAAACAAAAAGGCGGCGTCGTGAAGAACTAAAGCGCAGAACAGAACCAATCGTCGCTTGCTTTGCTTGCTTCCCAAATGTCAAATTATAAAGGAATGCCAGAGCCTCCTAAAGGAGAACGCAGGCGGATTTGCAAAGAGGCGCTGGTATTCCTTTATAATTTGACATTTGGGGAAGCAAGCGACGATTGATTCTGTAGTGGAATTCTGTAACTTTTTTATTTACCGAACCGACATTGTTAACTACCGAAAAAAATCGGTTGCAATAACGATTAGGTTCATTCTCGTTTCAGCTACCGAAGAGAGACGACGTCAAAGCAGCTAGCAGACAAACCATTACGCTTTTAGAAATTTCTAGTAGCGTCACCCGATTTTTCTGGAATTTTTTTCTGGATTTCAATAAATTTGTGGATTTAACTCAATCATTTAACATCATCCCATCATTAAGCAACAATTAATTGGATTTAATTTCATTCTCATTCATCAATAATCATCAATATCTGGATTTTTTAATTTGTTAATTTTGGGACGTTTTTCTGAGTGAAGTATGCCGGGAGATCCGGGGGATCCGGGAGATCCCTCAACAAGCAATGTGGTGAAAAAAGACCAAAGGAGCAGTAGCGTTGGAAGGTCGGCAGGTAAGAGGGGTCGTAGCGGTGAGAGGATGACCGGTAAGCCCAAAGAATTAAAAATGGCGGATGGCTCAAGGGAAGTGAATGAGGATGGAGGTAAAAATAATAATAAAAGCCCAGAGATAGTTTCTAACCGTCCAGGTAATAGTACAGAAGGTTATGGTGACAGGAATGCGCCTTTGTTTTATGATAGTTCACATAAGGGTCCATATATGGTATATGTGGATACTATAATGAAGAATGGTATTAGACAATCACTTAGCCTTGTTGATTTAGCGCGTCAAGTGACAATGCTGAAGGTTAAAGATGTTCAATGTGTTACAAAGATTGGCTATGGTAGGGGAAAGGTGGTATTTAATAATGCCAATGCAGCTAATGTCTTTGTGAAAGATGAGAGGATGGTCGCAGCAGGTTATGAACCCAAAATATTTGCCCACTTTGTTTCAAAGTGGGGTATAATATATCCGGTAGATACTTGTATCTCGGTTGATGAAATGTGGGAAAACTTTCAGTCTGAGGTGCCGATCCTGAGGATTCAGAGGGTCCAAAGGAAGGAGGGGGATGATCTTCATGATACAAAACGTGTTAAGATTTTGTTTAAAGGACTCACAGTACCTGATAGTATTCAGATATATCAATGTGCACCTATGAAGGTACACCCCTTTATCCCTTTCGCGCAATGCTATAGATGCTATCGCTATAATCATTTTGCGAAGCACTGTAAGCAAGAGAGACCTGTCTGTCCGACTTGCTTCCGTTTGCATTCGCCAGTGGAACCGTGTTCTTTGGAACCTGTTCAATGTACGAACTGTAAAGAGGGTCATGAACCAACAAATAAGAAATGTCCGGCCAGAACAAAGGCTTTTAATATCAAACGGGTGATGACACTGGAGAACCTTTCAATCAGTGAAACGAAGACTAAATATCCTCAGATATTTGAAAACAAATTTTATTTATTGGACAATGACTTGGAGAGAAATTTCCCGACAATCCAAGCACCCAAATTCAGTAAGGATCAATCTAGATCCACTCCGAATAATACTCAACAGTCATCCAGCTATTTCCACAACATTAGATCTTATGCTAGGGTAACAAGAACTAACAAGAGTAGAGCTCGCGAACAAGAGAATATTAGGAGGACCCAGCAGCAACATCGCGAGGCTTTGGAGGAGGGTGAGGTTTACGAAGCCCCAAATGGATCTGCTTTAATTAATTTGGAATGTAATAAAGTATCCAATTTTGAGAAAGTTTTGAGTGAAATTACAGCCATGATGAATAAATTCCTAGCCAGTCCATCTGGCGCAAATAATAATCAAATAGAATTCATTGATAAAATAAAAAATGAAATTAATAGTGGACGTATAAATATGGATATAGAGATGATGAAAAAGTGTATACAAGAACAAAATAATAATCATTTTGATGATAATATATAATTAATAATTAATAAACTCTTTAAATATGAAAGTAATGCAGTATAATATTCAAAGTTTAAGTAACGATAATAACAAATGTCTACTTGAGATGTTTTTAGAACGAAATTTAATAGATATAGCCCTTATTACTGAAACATGGTTAAAAGATAATTCTTCGTCGAACTTATGTAATTATAATTTTGTCTGTAAGAATCGTGCTGACGGCTATGGAGGCGTTGGCATATACTTAAAGAGAGAAATTGCCTTCTCTCTTATAGATGTAGGTATTGAAATGGATGTGGTTGCTATTAAAACGTTAAATCTTCGGAAAAATTTTATCTTTGTGGTTGTATACATTCCACCAAATACGCCCAGAAGAAATTATGAAACAGCAATAAATAAGGTCTTTGATTTCTTTGACAATACTACGTTACCAATAATAATAGCTGGTGACTTTAATGCCAGACTAGAAGCTTGGGGAGACTCTATTTCTGATGCTCAAGGAAGAAGGCTTCAAGATGTGGTATCCAGGTGTGGTTTCTTCTCTCTAAACAATGGTCAACCAACGTTTAGACTGCAAGATAGACATTCCTCAGTGTTAGATTTGACGTTTGCTAAAAATCTTGATACGATTCCCCAGTGGCATGTCAATACAATAAAGCTTACTAAAAGTAATCACTTACCAATCATTATTGATTTCCAAACAATTTCAAACCCACCTCGTAAAACTACAAGGATTAAAAGAAAGGCTGTTCTGGAAGAGATTTCGAAGTTAGAAGTAGAAGGGTCAATAGAAAATTTTAATGATAAAGTGCGTGAGATTGTAGACAGAAATACGATTAGGATAGACCCAGCAAATCGTTACGTTCCAAAAATGTGGTGGAATGAGGAGCTTAGTAAGTTATTTAGGCTTAGACAGGCAACCAAAGGAAAGTATTTCAAGAGCAGAACTCTTGAAGATTTAAGAGAATATCAGAAAGCAGAAGATGCTTTCAATGAAATGGTGAAGAAACGTAAGAAAGAAAACTTTAAAGTTGTATTAAATGAGCTTTCGGAAAGTAAATCTTCTAAGGAATTCTGGAAAACTATGAACAATATAAGGAAATATAAACAGCCTAAAAAAACGAATCACAGTTGGGATGAGGACCAAAAACGTAAATTTTTGGACCTTGTAGCCACAGCAGCTGTAATAAATGAACCACAAAATGGAAATGTTGATGGTAGTTCTACATCTAGCACTTCACCCACGGTGACCCCACCTAATGATGACAATGTAACGAATGCTGTAGTGAATCTTAATCTACAACATCAAGGAAGCACATCTACTGATGAGCAACCTATATCACAGTTTATTCACACAGTTTCCATGAATGAGTTGTCCTATGAAGCCAATGACCATGAAAACACTAGCGGTAATTATAATCTGCAAAACAACTGCAGAAGAGATAATCGTGTAGTATGTAGTCTCGAAGATCCTGTTTCAGTACCATTTCACAATAATGAGTCAACGAATCAACTTGTTGTTCCGATAAATCGGGATTTAGAGCCTCAACCTTCAGTATCGTTGGTGCTGAATCGTGACAATGAGGAAGAGGTTATTTCCGCACAAACACAACAGGAGGTTAATGAACAAAGATCTGAATTGCAGTCGGGCGATTCTGTACCACAGTTATCATTTGATTGTTTTAAGCGCTTCTTAAAATCAAGGAGTTCCTCGTCGGCTCCAGGATTAGATTTAATATCTTATAACTACCTTAAAAATCTACCACCATCATCTTTATTATCCTTTTTCAATCTTTTGTGCAATGTCTGGAAGGAAGGAAAAATCCCGGAGGATTGGAGAAACATTAAAATTTCTCCAGTGCCTAAACCGGAAAAGGATTTGGCGAAGATAGAGAACTACCGTCCAATTTCACTCATGTCGGTTCCCCTAAAATGTTTAGAAGCCTTGCTTAAGGATTTAATTCAACACCACCTAGAAAATAACAAATTTCTACCAGAGAGATCTTATGCATTTCGACCTGGGCACTCAACATCAATGTGCATTAATGATTTAATAAGCACGGTATACGGATTGAAATCAAAGGGATATCATGTCTTGGGTTTTTGCGTTGATGTAGAAAAGGCATATGATTGCGTACATGTGGATAAGTTGAAAACACAATTGGAGGCTTTAGGCCTTAACAATGTGGTGATATCCTGGATAGTAGATTTCCTCCACAGGAGGAATCTATTTCTTGGGACCCACGTAGTTTCGGTCAATAATGGCCTTGCTCAGGGCAGCGCTTTAAGTCCGGTTTTGTTCAACGCTTATACCATTCCACTACATGATGTTGTGTCTGCAAATTGTCTACTATACCAATTTGCTGATGATTTTTTTATGTTAGTTTTTCACCCTGACTATGAAACGGCAAAATCACTCCTGATAGAGAAAATTGCGGAATTTGGACATAGATGCAGAGAAATCAATTTACGTTTTAATCTGAACAAAACCACATCCATTCATTTTAATAGAAAACCAAGACAGCTGGGAATTAGTCACGATGGGGTTAATATAGAGCAGGTTAATAGAATCAAATATTTAGGGTTTTATATAGCTTCTAATAATTCTGCTAAGGATCATATCCAGTCGACTCTAACGGAGGTGGAGAAGAAAAATAAGTTTTTAAGCATTATTGGTGGCTGTAAAAAAGGAATAGATCCATCCAAGTCCCTGCGTCTGTATAGATCCTGCGTTAGATCTAAAGTAGAGTATGCCGCAGCAGCTTTAGCCAATGCTGACAAAGGGTCGCTAAATAAAGTTAAAACCACGGTAAATAATTGTTTGAGGAAGTCTTTGGGAATGATTCGGTCTACGCCGGTGCCATGCCTATATCACCTGGCTGCTGAGCTGCCTCCAAACTATAGGTTTAGGTTGGTAGCAGCGAAGGAATTAGTAAAATCTTTTGCGTATAAACGACCCATTGTCAATACGTTTCAAAACCTCACTCACCCAATAAATACAGGATTGTACAAGGTTTACATACAATACAAGGACATAATTGACTCTGTTGGTAAAACTTCTCCAATTGGGTTCTCTGCCAGGAATATAAAAATAACTGATAACTTTTTCAAAGATGTAACCAATAAAAAATCTAATGTCCCTTCTGCGGTAGTAAGACAGATATATGAGGAGAAAATTGAACACTTAAAACGTAGAAATTTTGAACTTTTCTATACTGATGGTTCGGTCTCTCTGGATTTTTCAGGCTCGGCCTTCATTCATGAGAGTACGGGAATAGTCTTTTCATATTACAACACTAAAACGTTATCTTCAATGTCGGCGGAACTTGTTGCGATCATAAAAGCCTTAGAATATGCAATAAATAACCATATCCCTAGGATAGCCATTCTCTGTGATAGCCTAAGTGGCCTCCAAGCCGTTAAAAATGGCAAAAAAGGAAATTTTCTAGTAGATAAAATTAATCAGTTAGCTAGTGAACATGGGGGAGAAATAGAGCTCCACTTTATTCCTGGTCACTCAAACATTCCATTAAATGAAACTGCGGATCAGGCTGCTAAAAGAGCGAGGGAAATTGGTAGGGAAATAGAAACTCCCCTGACAGTCACCGATGCCATTAATCTTATAACAAATTACTTATGGTCTGAATGGGCCGATGAATACAAAACTCGAGGTTTGTCCAGCTCCTCTCACTTCTTTGACATCTTCCCTGAAGTCGCAAGACGCCCCTGGTTCCATAAGGTCAGTACGAGTCCGGCAGATACCAAAACAATAAATAGGATCCTGTCCAATCATGCTTTCTGCAAGTCCACTCTCGAGAGAATGAATGTTGTCCCGTCATCTTTATGTGATGAATGTAACGTGGAGGAAAACGTCAATCATATTATCTTTGGGTGTCAAAAATTTACAGTCGAAAGAAATTCGAACCAGCTGGTCCGAAGTTCAACCTCACTTGATGAATTCATTAGAAAACATGGAATTGAAAAACTGCCTGTTATTGCTGCCTTTTTACATGACGTTGATATCAATCTATAAAACACTATCAATTGTTTGCATCTATAAAACCCTTTTGATACGGATAAATCCATACTGCTTGTTGTGGCGATGTAGTAAAACTCTGGCCAAAACCACTTTAAATTCGCAAAAAAAAAAAATAACGATTAGGTTATTCTGTATTTCTACCTTACCGATTGTTAAAATCGGTAAGTCTTAACGACAAATATCGGTATAAATATAAAATGTCAAAAAATAAATTAAAGAACATTTTGCCAAAAATGATAATAATTTCGGGAGAAAACGCAAAAAATTGGTAAATATTCAGCCTGAATAGAGCTAATAATAAATTTTTAATAATTTTAGATAAAAGATAAACAGAATCGCGATGTTTTTATCTGTTTGTGACGATGCATATGCATGTGTAAATGTTTGGTCATGGATAGGACCTTTTTGAAGACACCCGATTGAACAAACCCGATTGTATATGGCGTATCGTACTCAAGATTTCCAAAGATGAAGACTTTTTTAAACTAATGCGCAACTGTCTCAAAAGGGATTGCAATGATTCTCTGTCCCAACAATGAACTGGGATGAATATTGTGCATAAATTTCAAGACATTCGGTTTTAATTTGGCTGTTTTGAAGGATATTTCACAAGTGGCCGATTGTGTATCTTGTTCATGAAATCGTGAAAATAAAGTATTATTTTATTTCTATTAGTGCTGTGATCTAAATAAAATTAACGACGTGGGATATTTTATACACCAAGTGAAAATTCAGATTGATCAGAATCATCTCAAATGTCCTCTGACTCTCCGCGGTGCTACCTGTTAATCTACTTGAAACACGCACTAAAAGTAGGCAACAACTATGGCTCATATCTGTGGTTTTCATATTACTTAGGGCAAATTAATTTCGCATAGAACGAACATTTTTTCTTATCTGCACCACCCGGCAGTACATCACGAGTTGGCTGACATGATATATGACCTCTGTCTTGACAATGATATTAAAATGCAGCAAATTTTATTGCCAAAAATAGAATGGGAAATATCTTTGTCATAACCCAAATTTGAATCTATAGTTAGCGGTTAGACTTTTCTGCCGCGAAGAACGATCTGCGAGAGACTAAACTAATGTTGTGGATGGAAATGTCATATCCGAGGAGCAACCATCTGTACAGATTACTCTTATTTTTGTTTGGGTTAAAGATTCCAACTGATTGAACCCAGCGAATAAATTACTTTCTGCTGTATACTTTCGATGAACCTGAAACCTTGAAGTATATGGTTGAACCTTGAACCTTTGCAAGTTGACATTGTCTAAGTGTATTTTCAATACGGAGGCAGCATGTCGCACATTCGTATTTTCAAGGAAAGGATATTTTTGTCCCTGTGGATCCATATTTATATTACACTGTAACCGGGCATATTTGGCGTCAATGGAATGGACGGTAGGTCCTCTTTAAAAGATAATTTATTTAGCGGGAATATGTCTTTCATGCAGTATATTAAACATTTTCACAGGTTTTGGTCCATATAACCCGCTAATATTAGCTGAACATCATCTCTTATTGCGACCAACAGAGTAGTTACAAAATCGGCTAAAAATTATTTTTCATGACTATTGGTCGGTCATTATCGCGGCTTGCAATTTTTAGTGGACAGGCGGACGAAAACATATTGTTTGACCGCATTCTTGTTTCGAGATATGAAGATTGATATTGCATTGATTTGTGGGAATATGAATGTACATATTTTCTGTCGGTAGACTTAACAACTACTTTTTTTTGGTTGTTAACTTAACGATATTTTACGGTAGTTAACAACGTTACTTACCGACAAAAATCGGTAAAATAAGTGTACAGAATAGCACTTACCGATAATTATTGTTAACTACCGACATTCGTCGTTAATTCTGTCGTTAAGGAGTTACAGAATCGCACTACTGGGGCCTAATTACGTGATTCGACATCGAGTTGTTTCGACCCGAGTACTCAAAGTTGGGATGACAACATTCGTTATCGAGTAAAATTATCGAGAAATTGAGCATAAATTTGCGAGTAATTTCTCGTAGCCAAATGGCCTATCGTAAACAAACAAAATGAAAGATTTCTTATTGTATTTGTGTTTAAAATGTAAAAAATTGTTGTTTATTGACGGTTTATAGAGGAAAAATGATATTAGTAAATAATTGTGAGCATTTTTTACACAAAATAAGAGAAATTGGGAAAAGTCATTTTCAGTCGTTTTAAGAAATTGTGATAAAATTATAATTAAAATAAATACATATGCATGCTATCATTAACCAAAAATTAGTGTTTGCAGTCGTTAAAATAAAAGTTGAAAAAATAAGCATTTCTGCAAAACAAAAAATTATTTAATATTAATAGGCTTTATTTTATAGGTGTACAACTTTTAATAAAGTGCATTTTAAATAGTTCATCCCCCGTTGTTTACCAAAGGAAATACTCTCTCAGAGAGGCTAATGCAAAACACCCACCAAATTCTCTCATTTATTTTGAGAGGGAATTATTAAGGTAGATGTATTAGCAATCTGTAACAAGAATGACAAAACAATTTTGCAAACATTAATAATTTTCATATTTTCTTAGCACAACTTCATTCCGAAATTATTATTCAATGTATTGTTCAAAAAATTCCACAAATATTTAAATTTTTTCATTCATAATTTTGTTTTTTAGTTTTTGATTTGAAATAAACACATTTTTTGACGTCTACCTTCATAACTTTCCCCAAAGAACACAGTTCGATTACCGGTTACTCTCGAAACATTCGATCAGTGATTTCGATCGAGTCTTATCATGCCGTTTTTTTCTCGTGTCGAAAACTTATTAACGAGTAAATTCTCGATCGAATCGAATCACATAATTAGGCCCCTGTTCTGGCCTTAATTTCGACATTTGATAAGCAAGCAACGAGCTGATTGATTTCCTGCCTTAGTTCCTGATTCCCCAAGCCCACAACACATATATAGGAACTGAAAAACGGAGAACGGTATGCAATAAAGATAGATATCTTACATAATATACCCAGCAAAAAGATCGCATTCGTGGATGCAGTGGGTTAATGTAAGTGCCGCTGCACTACATCTTTTCCACTAATGAATTTCATAAGAGAGCGTGCGGCTAGGAATCATTTCAATTTGCTTCCACAGCACCCGGCTAAGATGCAGCATTCTTCCGAATTTTTGTTTAATCAGTCAAAATATGCTATAAAAATGCAAGCCATTGCAAATATCCCCGACGAAA
The DNA here is from genome assembly GCF_047663935.1 of Musca autumnalis. Classification (NCBI taxonomy): domain Eukaryota; kingdom Metazoa; phylum Arthropoda; class Insecta; order Diptera; family Muscidae; genus Musca; species Musca autumnalis. The sequence continues at coordinate 118,484,013 of NW_027411644.1, read as the reverse complement.
TAAATTAAAAGGTTCCATTAAATTCAATCAGAACTGAATTTACTTTCTCCGCTCTCCATTTTGCTTACACAAGCGCAAATGGCTTTGCTTCATCATCCAAAAGATTTTTTATATTGTTTTCCTATCACCAGTTCAGAATTCGACATGGACTCCTCTCAATCAATAATTTTTGTGTCACGAGTTACCGCAAATTTTTGACATTTTTATTTTGTATTTTTTTATTTTATAACAACATTTTGGAAATGTGTGGTGTGTCATAATGAAATTATAAGGTGGCGTAAAACGCCAGCGTCGTGGTTTCAATCTGTAAATTTTTTGTAATTGTGAATAAATTGTATGAAAATGTAAACAAACATTTTGACAGCTTAAAAATTTTTCGGCCAAAATATACATAGTTGTTGTGCTACTTACGTGACCTGGTAAATTGATCTGAGATTTGGTACTTTATATTCGAACAGCTGGTTCACATGTTTTTCTACAAAACAGAGTTGCATTAGGGATTTTGTGCCTAATTGTATATATAGTAGTGGGTGTATTTAAATTTGTGCGGGAATCTGATGTAAAGCTCTAATGTAAACATGCAAATACTCTTTTCTGCAAATATTACATATATAAATAGGTAACTGACGTGCATATGTATAGCTGTGTTCCTAAACTTACCTGAGGTTACCATTTTTACCATTTGTTACCATTTTTAACCTGCAAAGCATTCCTTAACCCCTAAAAGTGGCAAAACTGGAAGCAATTTTTAAGAGAGTGAGAGAGGAGAGAGAGCTGAAATGGCTTTCTCTTCTACCACAGGTTACCAGACAAATTTCTGCAGGTAAAAAATGGCAGAATTGATTTTTCGACTTTTGTTTGACGATTATTTCACAATGAAGAAGAAAATGGACGAAAAACAGAAGAAAAAGTAGAACGCTGACAAAACTAAATTAAAAACTGTGAAATAAAAGACTAAATTTGATTTTTTATGTTTCTTATTGACATTGCTGTCAGATCTTCCATATTTCCGTTCCTTTACTTTTCTGGTAAAAATGTTCATGAGAGAGCAATTTTGAGCAATTTTGACACTTTTCTCTTTTACTACTCTTACCATTAAAAAAGTAAAGGAACAAAGCTTATATAAATGTAGTAAACAGCGTAATTAAAGGCCTGCGTACATAAGCTGCTCTGCCTGATTGCCTTGCTTTCCTGCTTCATTTTTGACATAATAAAAATAAAAGAATAAAGACATGGTAGAACAAATACAAGGTAAAGTTAATACTACAACAAATACAACTCGAACAACAACCACAAAGGAATTTGTTTTTGTTTGTAAACCTTAGTGTCAACGTAAATGTAAACAAAACAAGGAAATGTCTATAAATTATTGGAATTTAAAAAACTAATAATTTTTCACATTTGATTGAATATTTTGGAAAACATGAATGAAAACTCGTTAGATTTTCAATTTGAATGTTTCCATATCATTCCACTAAATGCATAATTTCTCGCAGAAAGTAGAATACTTGCAAAAATGTTTCGGGTCGCTGGTAATTCATTGAAAAAAGAGAAGATGTTTCAATCATTTGCTTTTGAAAACAAAAAAGCACATGTTTATTAGGGCTTTATTCTTTTCAAGTTTAACAAAATACCACACATATTAACAAATATTGTACCGCCTCTATAAGCGGTGTTTTAGTGTGCGGCATGTCGTTCGGACCTGGAGGAGGTTACATGTCAATGATATGAAGCCGTCTTTATGGGAAATAGTTTTTTTTTCTGATGAATAAATTTGTTCTTCAAAAATATATATCCCTAATATACATCGAACATAGAAATAAATACATAAAATGTCGAATGGAATTTGACACTAACACTACAACCCAGTTCAGTCAGCTGGGTATTGCTGCTACCTTTTCTTGTTCTACCATGGAATAAAGAAGGCCGAGGAAAATTCGAACTGGGTTGCCCTTTTCTTTTTTATTCTTTTATCAGAAGTAAGCAAGGTAAGCAGGCAAGGCAGCTTATGTACGCAGGCCTTAACCCACTTAGTGCGGAGATTTTTTTGCGTGAAAACTTAAAATTTTATATGAAAATGATATTCTTGAGGCTTAATAAGCATTTTTTAATAAATAATTTTTTCCTCTAAAACGTATAGTTTTCCTGTAATCGGACCTTCTTTTAAAAATGCCGACTTGGAAGGGTAATATCTGACTTTTTATGAATGTAACATTTATGATTAAATTTTTAACGCATATTTAAATTTTTCATCAAAAGTCAAAAATTACAAAAAAGTCGATTTTTCTGAATTGCTTGCGTTTTAGGCCGATTGCGTGAAAATGCATGGACCAAATGAAGCTTTATAAGCGTGTAACGATATATAACAGGCAATACTATAACAAAATGCGAAAAACCACACAAAAATATGTGAAAATACCCGAGTTTGTCAATTTTTGCAAGCATTTTGTGTGGCGTTTAAACGACCAGTGGCTTTAAGTACGTTAATCCACTTTAAAATGGCACTTGATATTGTTACTACTACATTATTATGACTTAAACGTATAAAAAATGCAGCCGAAACCTACAGAAATATCATGGGGATATCTCTAAAGTACAGTTGATAACTTTGGGTTTAATTTCCGATAACATAGAACGTCAAGAAAATGAACATGTCAAACATGTGATTGACAACTCGAGTGGTCATTGGATATCTGTTTTCTAACTGCGTCGTAATTCTATTTGCATTCTTTATTGTTAACTTATAAAGTGAGAATTAAAGTTGATTGATGCGTCATATTTTACAAAAGTGGAACTATTCCTAATATACTGTTAATTAAAGTATCCGGCTAAGTTCAAAAGCAGAATAGAATTTCATTGAAACTACACTTCTCACAAAAATATTTAAGAATGTTTGTATGTATAATATCATACTTCTATAGAATTTAGTAGAATCATCGCCTTGAGTGTTACTTTATGTTCAGAAGCGTTTGTATTGTTTATGATTTTGATAGTGATATATTTGTCACATGTTTTCACACATTTTACATCAAATAAATCAAGATCGAGATTTTTATTCTGATAATGGACTCTAGTATAAATGCCGGTATACATCCTAGTTATAAATCCACTGGATTTTACTTGACGTATACGCCATGGTACAATAAGGAAGGTAGAACAGGTTCGAAAAAACGATAGAAATTCAACCCTACACGTATGCCCGCTTCCTGTCAGAATTGTTATACTGGCATATGCAACAGGTTGCCTTTGTTTGTTTGATATTTTTTGTCATTTTATCCAATTCGTTAAAACAGCGCGAAAATGAATGAAACATAAATATTTGTTTTCACATATACATCGAAACACGGTCAAAAACTTATTTTCAAAATAAGTTTGATAAATACATTCTACAACGGCTCTGTAATTAACGATTTCATTGCAATTTATTTTGAATCTATGTCTTATGTCAGACTATGAAAATTTTCATTGAAAACGTTTTGCCATTTTCTTCCAAATTTTCATTGACGTCTACACACATGTATGAAATCATATGAAAATTTTGCTATTTTCATTGCTTTGCATTGGTTTGAGAGTTACGAATTTAAACACAAAGAATAATTTCAGATTACAGAACCTTGTGTACAGAGTTTCACCCTCTTCACACCTCTTGCCAGCAAACTCATTTTCACGTACATGAAAATTTTCATAGTCTGGCAAAAGACTATTTTGAAAACATTTTTAATATTTTTCAAAACAAACACATACACAAAATAAAAACTTCACATTGACAAAAGTCGGTCACACTCAGAAAAAAATTTAAATCAGATGTGAGCTCTGTTATACCATTCTATTTATACCATGGTATACGCTATGGAATTGACATTTGAAATCGAGTAGATTTCGTAAATCTAAACGTAATATAAAGTTGAACATACATCTAACAGATTTTAAAATTCATCATTTATGTTGTCAATTCTATTGAATATATGTATGTCAAATAAAAGACATATTTGCCCCAAAAAAATCGTTTTAGGCGCCGTCAGTGTAAATTAGGTTAAAGTCAAATCAAATATTTATATATAACCGTTATTCAGACACTATAAATAACTTTCTATAGTGTTCCACTTTACTTATTTTCTGTTAATCATCTGCTCAAATAATTGAACAATGTAGCCACATTGAAAATAAAAGTGGCCATCAAGTTCACCACATAAAAAACGGTATTCAGCTCTTATCGATATTAGACATTATCTAAAGCAAACCCGTTCGTAGGTATTGATATGGTTACGAAGTTTTTCGGCAAATCACACACACGCGACCCGAACGCAAAGTAAGAGAGCAAATGTTTTGATTTTTTTTACTTCAGTCTTGTACTGAATGTCATGCAAGCAGGTTGATGCCGCTTTATTAGTTCTTTTTGGGTACACTGAAAAGATTTTGCAGTTGTACAGCAAATATGTGGAGGGAAGAATTTGAAAATGATTTTTTGTTTTGTATTAATATTTTTAATGACGCAGAATGCCTCGTCTGCAATGCAACAATAAAAAATGTATATAAACAAAGGAGAGGATTCGAAATGCGGTATATGTATCTGTTTGCTTTGATGAAAGCACTGATATAAGGGACACAAGTCAAATGCTAATTTATATTAGAACCGTAGACAATTTGTTCAATGCATTTGAAGAAATTTTAAAGTTGAAATCGCTATCATTAATTAACTCTTAGCAATCGCAGTTTTAATAAAAGAAACTGAAGTGGATACTTTTGACTTTGATTCACTGTATATTATTTTTAATTTTAGTCATACAAAGCGAACGCGCCAACAATATATTTTTTCTATTTGAAAATTTTGCCTTTTTAGGCGAAGATCATTTTTAGTATTATTTTTTTTTTTTTTAATTTATTAATCGAGCTTTTTTATGATCTATAATGCAAATGAAAAAGGAAAGCCAACGATTCGAACCCACATACCCACCACTATGTTTGGCTCTGAACGCTAACACGCCGTGACAACTTTTTTCCTGTGTTTTTCATTTCATACTCAATATGAAAATCATCACCCTGTTCTGTTCTGTCAGTGTAATTTTACCCACACATAAACAATTTAAGCGCTCGCTCTTCTTGGTCGGCTATGATCTAAAGATGCCGTGAGATAAGAAAACATAAAAGGACAATGAATCAAATGAAAAGAGAACAACACTTGATCGGAAGTACCACTACAGTATATTATTCGTAGGTACACAGAAATATCTATAGGATGAGATGGCAGACATGTTGTTCTTATTTCAATAGGTTTCTGTGGAATATTCCATTCGCAGAGAAAACTTGTTTAAACATTGAACCGCGAAACCATTTGAAAACATTATTTAAGATAGTTTTGTGATTGTCTGGGGGATATCCGCTGATTAAAGGTGGTTTACATTGAAATATTTGGCAAAAGTAAACAGTGTACATAACCTACAACTATGTCAATCTGACATGTGTAAAAATGTGCGTCTTTTTTAATATATATGTATCGAGTTTTTTTTTTCTTTTTTTTTTTTGTTACAAAAACAATTATTGTACAATTACATGTTGCAAAACATCCGAAATAATCTACATAAATATGTCAATGAAAACATTCGCCGCGTAATTTATGTAGTATCGCATTCCATATTTGGTTATTTCCACTTATTTTGAGAAAAAAGTATGTTCAATTGTGTATCTGGAAATTTGTAAAAAGATGTTATCAAATGTTGTTCGAATTTATTTGTTATTATGATATTTTTGCCTTATATAATACTTGTACAATAATCTCTAAAATTACGTTTTTCTATTTTTCAGGAGTAAATCACGCAGTGTTGATCACGGCCTTGCGGCGCCATTCGATTTAGATTCGTTGCGTTCAAAAGTGGAAGGGCGCTTCGAAAGTGTTGACAGATTATCAAGTGAGTATGATTAAACAATCTGTGTATGGAAAGTGACGATTGTCTCCATTTTTCTAGTTCTAAGCTTCAGTTGTTAATAAATATTGGTTTAAAGTCATTTGAAGACAGGGAAGATAATAAATAATACCGGTTAATAAAGGTTTGAGCAATGCATATTTGTAGAAGGTAGTTGCAACAATAAAGCTGAAAACACATACAACGTTTGGGTAAAGTTTTGTGTCGTTTTGGCCGTTTTTACACTGTTGGGCATGATGCCGAAAAATTCAAATTCATATGAAATATATGCCGACAAACAGATAAACGCTGGACTTTGGTGTCGTCGTCGCCCTGTTGTTGTTGTTTTTTTCTCGCCGCCCAACGCAAAACTTTAATCAAACGTTGTATCTGTTTTCAGCTTAACAACGTAAAGCTGAAAACACATCCAACGTTTGAGAAAAGTTTTGTGTAATTTCTGGTAGATGAATAAAAGACAAAGTGCTGCCAAGATTCAATTTTTCTTTATTCTTCTACCAGAATGACACAAAACTTCACTCAAACTTGGATGTGTGTAGGCATGGTAAAATAATTCTTAGGTAGGCCACAGCTAACAGCTGATTACAATTTTTTTTGTTATGGCTTAATCTGTCAAAACCGTGTTGACATGCAGAGTTGATATTTATTATTGATCAAAAAATTCAACTCTGTTTTGTTTTCATTTCAACATTTCGTTCTTCTTCTTCTTTGTATACTCATCCGTTATCATTCATCAAAACAATTTTGACGTTTTAAGCCATAGCGACAGGGTTGTATTTTTTTGGCGATTCTCATACCTGGCCTACCTATGAATTATTGTACCATGTGTGTAGGCTTTATTTTTATTGTCAAATAAAATATTCAATAATAGGGTCGTTCTTAAAATTTTCATAGGAAAAATATAAATAAATGCATTTTGAAAATCCTCTAAAATATAACTGACTTGATTCAAAATGTAAGAATAAAGCATTCAAAACTGTCGAAGTCCTTTTTATTACACGTTTAGGATGAAACGAAGTATTTTATGATAGCATATGTGAGATTTTTGAATTTCATGAGTGGACCCTCATGTTATAAAAGTTGTAAAAGTGGTGAACGACTTTCATATAAATTGTGTATAAAGGAACGCCAAATGTTCCAAACGTGGTAAAAATTGTAAAAACTGTTATAGTTCTGGAGAAAAGCTTAAATGAAATTGTCGCATCTACCTTATTTAAAACGCCGTATGCATTAAGCTGAAAACAGATACAACGTTTGATTAAAGTTTTGTGTCGTTTTGGCCGTTTTTACACTGTTGGGCATGATGCCGAAAAATTCAAATTCATTTGAAATATATGCCGGCAAACAGATAAACGCTGGACTTTGGTGTCGTCGTCGCCCTGTTGTTGTTGTTTTTTTCTCGACGCCCAACGCAAAACTTTAATCAAACGTTGTATCTGTTTTCAGCTTAAGAGCTTTTTGCCGGGTTAACCTTTTTATGCACCTTTTTATTTTGACGATTGACATTTGAAACCCAGTGTGCATATTAGATCCGGTTAGTCCATATTTACATTAGGCAATTTTCCTTGCGGCAATTGTCAGTTTGATGGAGGGAGGGATAAGGCATATGGTAACCCTTGGCCTCTCAACATCCTCCCTCACCTACAAATTGACAATTGCCGCAAGGAAATTTGCCTAATGTAAATATGGACTTATATACTTTATTATACCTTGGGTTTAAGTAGAATGATTTCTTTACAATGTCGTATGTTTACACACTAACAAAAACTTGGTATATGTAATGTTATTGCTCAATTTTTTGAATAAATGTACTAAAATAATATTACACTATTATATCTTCTTATGGAAGTCTTCATTAGATCTCCCTATATTAAATAAAGTGTATGTAATGGTTTACTGCTCGATGTCGATTTAAGTGAGAATAAATATGTGAAAACATATGCCAAATAAATAAAAAAATCTGACGTTAACCCTTTAGGGCCCGTTGTTGCCTGTGGGTAATTTTTCATGATTGTGTATGCGTATTTCCAATACCGTTGAAGATATTTATATGTACTAACCCTGTTGGCATTTGGAAGTGAGCTACTCACTCCATCTACAAAAAGCAATCGCAATCGACTCTTATTTTCTGTAAAAGAACCACACTTTAGCATTTTACAAAAACAATTTTATTGCAGTGCAGTTCGATCGTCTTGAATAACTACCTAAGCTTCGTTCCCGTACTTTTTAATGGTAAAACTCGTAAAAGAGAGAACTGCGAAAAATTTGTTCTTACACACAAGGGGCCTAATTACGTGATTCGATTCGATCGAGTATTTGCTCGTGAAAAAGATTTCGACACGATAAAAAAGCGGCATGACGAGATTCGATCGAAATCATTGATCGAATGTTTCGAGAGTAACCGGTAGTCGAACTATGAAAACCTATGTATACTATAGGGAATATTATGAAGGTAGATGTAAAAAAGGTGTTTTTTTTGAAAGCAAGAACCAAAAAAACAAAATTATGAATGAAAAATGTAAATATTTGTGGAATTTTTTGAACAATACATTGAATAATAATTTCGGTATGAAGTTGTGCTAAGAAAATTATTAATTCTTGCAAAATCTTTTTGACATTGTTGTAACGGATTGCTAATACATCTACCTTAATAATCCTCTCTCAAAATAAATGAGAGAGAGTTTGAGAGAGTAGCCTCTCTGAGAGAATATTTCCTTTGGTAAACAACGGGGGATGAAATGTTTAAAATGTACTTCACTTATAAAATAAAGGCTATTAATATTAAATATTTTTTTTTTTTTTTGCAGAAATGCTTATTTTTCAACTTATTTTTTAACGACTGCAAAACTAGTTTTTGTTTAATGATTGCTTGCATTTTGATTCTAAATTTATCACAATTTCTAAAAACGACTGCAAAGGACTTTTCCCAATTTCTCTTGTTATATTGTCTAAAAAATGCTGCCAATTATTTACTAACATCGTTTTTCTTCTATAAAACGACAACAAACAACAATTTTTACATTTTAAACAAAAAGACAATAAGAAATCTTTAATTTTATTTGTTTACGATAGGCAATTTGGCCTCGATAAATTACTCGCAAATTTATGCTCAATTACTCGATAATTTTACTCGATAACGAATGTTGTCATCCCAACTTTGAGTACTCAGGTCGAAACAACTCGATATCGAATCACATAATTAGGCCCAAGTTTTCTGAAATAGTTCGGGAACGGAAAAATGGAAAATACATCAAAAAAACTGGAACAAACGTCAAAGTCGGCGTATCAGCCAATCAGACGCCGGCAACCATGTTACTATTTTTTTACTCGCCCAAATTTAGCTCTGTTCCTTTACGTTCAAGAATCTTCAAGTTTTATCACTTTTTACTCGAAAAGCGTTCCTTTACTTCAGACACCATACAATTCATATGGAAGCAGTTAACAACTTTTACTACTTTTGCCGGTTTTGCTATTTTCAAAAGTAAAGGAACAGCCCAACAATTTGCTATGATTTGAATATATACTAGTCGTTAAACCGTTTACTTTTCATTCATATTTTGCAGTTTTTTCTAAAAATGTTTGGGTTTTTAATAAATTTTTAAATTTTGTATTTTTCCTGTCATAATTAATTTATTTCGATAAATTCTCACATTTGTTAGAGATGGGACATATTTTATCTTCGTTTTGAGAGTAATTTAAATTGAACAATGTACACAAATCCTTGTTCGTTCTCAATATTCTGTATGGGAAATGAAGTAATTACATCGTAATTTGGGGTCGAACAACAAATAGAGAACGAAACACCGTCAGTCTGAACAGCATAAACGAACGACATCCAGTAACAATTTGTTCAAATTTTGAGTAAACGAACACACACACTGTTGAACATATGTTTTCTGTTTACAGTTTGACCGTTGCTACACAACTGGCCTGTTCCTTTACTTTTGAAAATGGTAAAACCGGCAAAAGTAGTAGAAGTTGTAAACTACTACCATATGAATTGTATGGTCTCTAACTAGGCGTTTACACCAGATAGTTTGTCTTCAAATACAACTCTGATTTACTAACACATACATACATTTGTCGGCCGTCTCCCAGCTGTCCATCATTTTTTCACAGACAGTAAGGAAGACAAATTTTTGGCATTTTTGTAAAAATCGGTGAAATAATAATTGAAATGTGTTGAAAACAAAAGAACATGGACATAAACAAAATAAGTGAACGGAAAACAAAAAGAAATCGACGATTTTCATTCAACATTTTAAAACTGTTTTTGCAGTTGTCGGGACGCCTACGTCACACAGGCAAGTTGTGGGATTTTGACAATCAATACATGAAGTCAACTGTCCTGTCATGTATAAACGCAGGGTTAAGTAAAGGAACGCTTTTCGAGTAAAAAGTGGTAAAACTTGAAGATTCTTGCACGTAAAGGAACAGAGCTAACATTGTAAATAAAAAATAGCGCTTTCCACAGTATTGCCACGTTTTGATTAATATTTAAAGATGCTTCAACTGAGAAATTCTTAGATATTGTTGAAAATATATACATACGTAGATACAAAGTAAACTCTGTATTCTATTTATTTTGACGTTGTATCTTTTTCATCTGATTTAGCCAGAATCGAGCATAGTTTTAAACTTTTGTTTTGGCAAAAAAAAATCCTCATTACAACTAAAATAAGGTTTGGCAACACTGTCTCTTATCAGTTCCAATTCCACATTGAATAGAGGTGGGCATCCACGAGAAGATAGGCGGAGAGTATGGCTGAATTTATTGTTAAAACTATTCTAACTGATATTGAAGGAACCACGACATCTATAAGTTTCGTCAAGGTAATAACCACTCCCACAATCGACATTGTTTTAAATCAAATATTTGTTTATTTCTCAGGATAAATTATTTCCATATGCCAAGGAATTTACAAAAGATTATTTGGAACAAACATGGGTCAGCAAGGAGACAAGTGAAATAGTTCGAGAGTTATTTGAACTGCCGCAATTCGAAGTATACAAAACAGAAGTGCCTAATTTGTCAAATGAGTCCTATGATGTCTCCACTGTCAATGAATTTGTTAAATACTTAATTGATAAAGATTTAAAATTAGGTCCTCTAAAGAAACTTCAGGGATTGGTGTGGGAAAAGGGTTATGAAAGTGGCGACCTCAAAGGGCAGTAAGTACCACATTTACATGATGTTCGTTGATAATAATTTCGTAAAATTTGAATATTGTTGATATCTCTTATCAGTGTCTACCCCGATGTACCAGAAGCTTTTAAGAAATGGAAAGATGCTGGACTGCGATTGGCTATTTATTCTAGTGGCAGTATAAAAGCTCAACAATTGTTATTTGGCCAAACTGAATTGGGTAACCTATTGCCATATATTTCGGCACATTTCGATACAACTAGTGGTCACAAACAAGAAGAACAATCTTATGTTAATATTGCCAATGATTTAGGAGAAGATCCATGTGATATTTTGTTTTTGACGGATGTTGTTAAAGGTATGCAGCTTTACAAATTATATTTTACATTCATACAAATTGTTTTGTCGTTTTGCATTTCAGAGGCTGAAGCTGCTCGCAAAGCTGGCATGCAAACTGTCCTACTCACCAGACCCGGTAATGCGCCTTTGACTGATGACGATAAAACCCAATTTACATTTGTTAATGATTTTGAATCTCTTAAAATAAGTTTGAAACAATCAGCGTGAAAATAAACAAAACTGTCCGCAGGGAATATTGTCACTCAATCTTATTAAAGTTATTCCAATGCTCTGTGATGTCTGTAACAAATCGAGTTATTATAGATAGACCTTAAAGTAACCGTTGTTGTCGTTGGTAGAGAATACAATAAATAGCACCACTATAAATTCTGTTATCAGGTTAATCCAGCAAATAGTCAATTGGTAAATGTAAACAAATTTACAAGTTTCCATGACAACATACCAATTGTTTACCAGCAGAAAAGGAAAAAAGTGTGTTTGAAAAGAACAATTCTACAATTTTTCTCTCAGATTTAAGTTAGTTATTATTTCAAAGCAGCCAAGATGGCTTCATTTCTACACTCGTGTTTGAAAGTGCCCCTTGATCCGTGTAACAACTGTCCAGCTCCCATCTATAATCGACCCAAAATGTACCTGGGTCGCTTGTCCGTGACATCCAGTGCAGCCTTGCCCAGTACAACATTGATTTCAACTACAAAATCATGCAATTCCGATGTGGTGGACAGCAAATGGTCTTGCAATAGTGGAATTCGTCCATTGACCAAGTTCTACGATAGTATACCAGGTTTTTAAGAGAATTTCCTTATAGCTTCAGATATAACACATTGTTAATTTTTGTAGATTACGGTGAATTAACACATTTAACGGAAGAAGAATTCTATTCCACTTTGGATACTTTGAGAAGTACTTGTCGTGAATTGAAAACCAAACAAGTGGATTCATGTGTCACCGAAGAACGCTGCAGCAGTAGCACAACAACTAGTTCTTCCCAATCATTTCATTGTCAGAGTAAAAAATCTAAACAGACTAAGAAAAAGAAGAAGACAAGTGCTAAAAATCATCGTGAAACTGGTTCCGAAGAAACTGAGAGTATTTTAGATTTTTCCACTGAAAAAAACAAATCAACTTTTATTCCAGATTCAGCGTACACTTTGTCAAGTAAATGCTATGAAAATAGTTGGACATCTAAAAGGTAGGGAGTTAATCATTTTGAAGGATATGTTTATAGCTTTTGTGTTCAATTTCAGTTTAAAAAAGGAACTCGAAGAAGAAGTTGAGAAGTTTAAGAAGTCTCTAAAGGAATACGAATCTCAATTTAAAAGACCAACTGCACGCAGTTCATCACAGTTAAATCGAAATGAGTTTAGATCCACTTCTCGGTGTTCATTCAAAGAGAAAGGTGAAGATATAAAGAAAGACGCTACTGAAAGGTAAGTTAAGAAGTATTATTTAGAATAAGAAAACAAAAAGGATAATACACCTTTTTAATGTGTAATTGGAATTATTTCAGTTGTAAGATTTTATTTATAATTCGAGAATTCTATTTGCAATTCGAATTACTTCATATGTAATTCAAATTATTCCATTTGTAATTCGGTTTATTCCATTTGCATTTCGAAACATTTCATTTATAATTCGAAACCTCACTCCGTTACTCCAACAATTAAGGACGACATTTTATTTAGATTTCGTCCAAATTATTTACAAATTAAAAATATTTCTTCATCTTCCAGGGTACCTGTTAAAAGCACTTTCACATCAACTCTACGGGAACGACTGCGAAAATCGCTGTCATTCAATGACATACACTCCATTACCGAACCCATTGAATTAAAAGAACTTCGCGGTAAAACCAAAACTTTGGATAAACTTTCCTATAAAGGGAATAGGGATGCCCAAAAGGATGACAATAAGTTTAGTAAATATTTCGAAGAGAATACCAACAAAGCAGATGGTGTAGGGTAAATATGAAAATTATTTGCAATACCCAATAGATAATTTCACACCTTTGTTTTCTTCCTAGGAATATACCGAAAATTATTGTAGAAACACCAACAACGGATACATCCAGCGAACGGGTGGAAAGTGTCACCAAAACCAAGAAATCGAATGACGACAACAACTACAAAGTGCCATTTAAAATTTTCGATTTAGAATCCTCAAAGAAATCACATTGCCGAAAAGTATGGGAGTTTTTTTACTTGTCGATTAGTATGCCACAAACTGATCACAATTTTGTTTTTATTTCCAGCAAAACACTCCATCGCCCATACATCCAGTAGCTCGACCTAATCTTGCTGCCACCTTAAGGGTTGAGAGTTCCAAAAAGAAAGTAAAGGAGCTGAAAAACAATTGCACATATCACGACAAGACGCCGCAAGTCGATTGGGAGGTACGAAAGACACCGGCATGGAAAACTTTATCTTTGAAGTAAGTAAATAAACAAGTGAATCCATGAAGTGGCCAACGAACAGCAACTTTCCTTGTCTACATTTTTTTTCTCTTAAAAATAGTCTTCTAATTGAATCCTCTTCTCTTTTTTAGTGAAACTCATCAAGAAATCATAAAACTTCGCCTGGCGACACGTAAGGCCGAACAAGCTTTGCAAAAACGTGAATACGAATTGAACATGGAATTGATGAGGCAACGTGTAAAATCTGCCCCACTACTGTTGGAAGGTCCAACACATTGGGGACCAAATGTGGGCAAACTTACACACAACTGTCAAAGAGAGGGACGACGTCATATGTGCCAAAGTAATCAAAGAAAACGAACAAAGAAAAACTCCTCACGGACACACAGTAGTTGCAGACGTGGTCTATTCCATCTGTCTGATCCTGGTTTGGATTATGAACATTTCTTAGAGACTGCAAGAACGTCAAATGCCAACAACAACAGATCACAAGAATCAAGTCGAATGTCTCAAAAGTTAAATACGTTACGTAAAATATACGGTGGCGGAGGTGGTGGAAAATCTCAATCACGTTGTTCGAATCACAGTACAAATACCCATAATTCGGGAAAATCAAACGGAACAAAATTAAAGAAATCACATGACAAGAAAACTACAAAATCGGAAGAGAACTTTGTATTGCTGGAAAATGATAGCGCAGATGAATTATCAAGTTTGGATAGAGCATTTCTGTAGTAATTTCGTACTTGTAAAATAGGTTGAATTGTATTGAAAAGGGGTATCATAATAAAGATTAATATAAAGAAATATATTCGGAAATTTCCTATCCGTTAAGACCCAATTCATAGATAATGCTCGGGTGTAAAATTGAGTTGTTCTTATGAGCCAACCATTATGGCTGGTACATATCGTCACCTGAAATACCCAAAGACGTAAAACTCAAAGAGTTACGTTGACGTTACGTGGTTTGCCAACATTTTAGACTAGGGCCGTTGTAGAACTTTGGATGCCTATATCTCGGGAAGTATACATTTCCGCAATAAAAGCAATACATGTTTAGAATCGGGATAAAAAACACTATCTGTGGTAATTTTTTCATAATTTTCTGCGGTGGTTTGCCAACATTTTATACTAGGGCCTTTGTGGAACTTTGGAGGCCCATATCTCGAGAAGTATACATTTCCGCAACAGAAGCAATACATGGTTGGAATCGGGATAAAAAGCACTATCTGTGGTAATGTTTTTCATAATTTTCAGAGGCGGGTCGGTAAAGGAAAGATAAGCCCTTCTCCCCTAGTTTGACTTCGATGGACACGTAAATTATTCCGTAGTTCATCAAAGTTTTAAACATGGGTCACATTTGCAAGTAAGTTACATTTATCCGCGGCTTTTTATAGCTAAAGTTGAATACACATACAACGTTTGAGTAAAGTTTTGTGTTGGGCGTTGAGAAAAAAAACAACAACAACAGGGCGACGCCGATACCAAAGTCCAGCGTTTATCTGTTTGTCGGCATATATTTCAAATGAATTTGAATTTTCGGCATCATGCCCAACAGTGTAAAAACGGCCAAAACGACACAAAACTTTACCCAAACGTTGTATGTGTTTTCAGCTTAAAGGTTAAAAAATCATTTCCTTTTCCGAAACCGAAAAATATTCACAGATTTTGGAAAAATATTTTCTTCTGGAGAATGACAACATATTTTGACAAAAAACAGAAATCAAAATTAAAACTTCATATCAGCATTGACACTAGTATTACATGTTAGTGGTGTTTTACATTTATACGATTGCTCGTACGAGATTTTGTCTCCTCTTTGTGGTGGTTATTCTTGTTAAGCAGAGTTGCAAAACATAGTAAGAGAAATTGAAACAGAATTTAAGTTTTGCAATGAATTTGTGCATAAACAATTATTTAACGCATAAAATGATTATTTTTTATGAGTTTTTTAACATTTTTATGAAATATTTTTTATAAAATACCTTCTTTTGACATAAAGAATTTTTAACAAAATGTACACTTGGTACAATGTTACAAAAAAATGCAACCCTGTGTGTGAAATTTACGAATATGATCAAACAGGAGACAAAATTTCGTACGAGCAATCGTATAAATGTAAAACACCACTTAGTAAAATCAGCTGGCACTCGCTGTTACCTGTTATAATTGTACCATTGTTTGCATGTGTAATCAAGGCATATTTATACAAGGTAGAAGTGACAATCAGCTGTATTCTTACTTTTTTTGTAAATTTAGTTTTCAAAATGTAATAGGGTCTACTCATGAAATTTGAAACTTCGAGTTTTTTTCTATATATGTTATGAGTAGTTTTTCTATATATGTTATATTTATAGCAACGCATAGTTAACCTTTTTTTAAATTTAATTATACATTTTGAAAAAAAAGTATCTTTTAAAATCGTTAAAACATTTGTTATTATCTCATCAACACTATTATACTTGAGTAGTTTTTTTCTACTTGCCAATCATTCATTGAGAAAACATGTACTAAAAATTAAAAAAAAAAAATCATTTGTATTTATCTCATGATAATCATTCTATTTGAGTAGTTATTTACTTGCCGAACGCTCAGTAACTTATCGTAATTATAACTTATTTTTAAGATAACAATATTTTTATATGTAACTTGGAGTAGTTTAATTTGCAATTTAATTATAATCGGCCCTAGGGCTTAAAATTGCATTCACTGAAAGAAATAAATAAATAAATAAATAAAATTTGCTACGATAAAATTCTTCTATTCACCGTAAACGTGTAATAAAAATGACTTGCGACGGTTCTGAATATTTATATTTACATTTTGATTCAAATTTGATCTATTTTAGAGGATTTTCAAAATGTATTTATGTTTTTCCTGAACAAATTTTTGGAACAACCCTATTATTCAATATTTATCTTTGACAATTAATTTTCAATAACAACAATTGCTCTGTTCCAGAACCTGCAAGAAGCTACTACTTTTTACTACGATAACATTTTTTCCTTTATGTTAACGAAAAAAATAGTAAAAATTAGTAGATTCTTGCAGTACTGGAACAGACCAAATGTTTTTGTAAATTTGTTAGTTGTTGTAATTCATGCGTTTACCTTATATGAATGTGCCCTGTGTGTAATCATCGGGTAAACAAATGCACGGCGTTATTACACAATTCATTTTTTCTCAAAGTTGGGGTTTGTCAACCCAAAAGTATTTCTCATTTGTTCAGTTTTGCTTGGAGTACTGGAACGATTTTTTCGCAAAAAATTAATGGAAAACTGGCAAAAATAGTAGAAATTTTCTATTTCTGGAACAAAGCTATATGATGTATGAAGTTTCATGTGAATTTGTCATATTCGTGGGTAGGAAAATCTAAAGTCGAATTTTCGAGTTTATCTATAACCTAAATTCGCTTCGATTTTTAAACTCTTGCAACCTAAAAGTCGAGTAATCGATTAATCCAAAGTCGACTTGCGTATCCCTAATCAGTTGTTATTTGTGTTTCCAGCTGAAAAGTTCGTTTCAGCGGGAAGTGAGTTTGGAATCGGTGTTTAGTATTGTATTTGTCCGTGGTCTTTTCGTCTTTTTTCTTTCTGTGTTGGAGAAATTAAGAAAAAAAAAATAACAAAGAATAATTAGTGACAAAGCAAAAAATAAACAATATTTAAAAATCTTGCGAAAGTAATAAGGAAATAGGTAACGGGTCGGACCATCGGTAAACAGTAAAGAAACGATAAAACAACAATAAAAAATAACGACGTCACCGTAATCATCAAATATGAGATTTTATACGTTTGGAGCAACAACTGTTGCTCTTTTGTTGGCATTTGTCGTGATTGTCAGTGGACAAGAAGCTGAGGTAAGTCGTCTTATCACAATTTTGAAGCTTCATTGTAGTTCATCTGTCAAATAGATAAAAGAGATCAACGGAAATATGAAAATTCCAATTGGAAAAGTTACTAACTCTTTGATTGGACGAGAAGTCAGATGTCGCTAACAGTTAGTTTAAGCTTGTTTTTTTTACATTTTGTTTTTCAACGGTGATATGAGCACGCTTACACACACACACAAACTTATGATATAAGAAATACTACACCAATGGTGGGCAAATTGCGAGAGACTCATGTATTTTTTACACTTTTGTGTATGAGGCCGAGCATTTCTGCCCAACAGTGTACTACACCTACTGCGTCAATTCATAAACTTACACAAACTGCAACTAAATCGAAACAAGTAATCGATTTTTTACACTACTAATACCCCCTATATTTTGAAATGCATAACACCGTTTTTTTGCTTGAGATACAATATTCCGCAGTTACTCATTGAATTGATTGATAATCTACAATAGCCACATTTGCAATAGACTTTATAACGGCATTACATTTGTATTCGTCGTTCTCCAGAGACGCAACTATAACAAAGAAAACAATTTTTGTTTTTATTTTTACTGAAATTAAGGTCATGTTTATCGTCTATACTTTCGTTTTTGCGTATTTTGAAAATATACTTATAAACAAATAATGGCAATTTACTTATCGCATGATCATCTTTTATGCCGGCAACTAATTGTTGGAGGTCGCCGTCGCTGCATTAGCTTTCTTTGTTGTCATAATCATTGAGCGGGTTCCATTGTTTAGGAGACGTACGAAATTGTAATACGAAGTGTGTGTATTGTCGCATACAAAAACAAGTGGGTCTTAACTTTTCGGAAATGTCTTATAATGGTGTTAAACATTATTAAATTGTTTAAGGGCACCTCTCGGATCGGGCTGTTGATATTCTTCGGGGCCCCGATTACAACGATATATACGGGTATGTTCTGAGACACACTTCACCTCTCACTTCACGACTCAAGCATTTTGTTCACCCAATTTACTCTTATTTTTTGCGAACTTCTCAGGGCTAAGATTCATTAGGGTATTTAAAAAGAAGAGTACACCCTAGTCCGTCCATCAAATACTCGAAAAGTAACTGTTTTTAATCGACAATTCGGAAATGGTACGCTTTCTTTTTGGAATTAGAAGACGAGATCACATTTCGGAATTTGTTTCTAAATTCTTTGGCTGTTCTTTCAATATCTTTGTTAGATATCCTAATTTGTGCCTAGAATTAAGAGTTCTTTGCTTGAAAGATCCTTTATTGTTAGAATTGCCCGGTATTGGAATGTGTTACCCTATGATCTGCGCATTTTTTCTCAATCTAATAATGGTTTTCGTTTGAAGCTCATGCAATAGGTACAACTCCGCTTAGAATACCATATTTTTCTGCTTGAATGTATTTATACTTTAATCTCCTCTCGGAGTTACTATGTTTTAAACCTGTTAAAATGTTCCTTGAATCTGAAATATTATTTGTTCTTATATATATTTTTTCTTGCGGCTGGGGAGCCATATGTTAGGGATATTAAATATAATATAATACATACTCAGGACTCTTTAAGCTATGTAATATGTATTTTTTGGCCTGGTTGGCTTTGTATTACACTATGGATAAATAAATACATAAAAAAAATAAATAAATAAATAAATAAAAATGTCTTACTTTAACACCATTACGTTGCACAATGGTGCCCCAGTGGACAAAAATCGAAAAATGTGTTTTTGACTTTTTTAAAATTTTATGAATTCATTTTATTGAGAACACTTCAAATAGGACAATTCTGAAAGAATTTTGTCGATATATGGTGTTACTATAAAGTTATAGCCCCTCAAACATAGAACACTTTTCGTTGGTAATTTATATTGAAATTTATATAAAAACGGACCAAATATTCAAGGAACTGTATTTAAAGAAGTTAATGGAATTATTACATCTTTTGAGATGGGAATTAAAGAGTGGCCAATGGACTTCCTCTTTGTGAAAAAAAATGTTTACATAAAATGTTTATATATAAAGTACCGTTATGTTGATTGAAGCAATAACATTTTATACAAAACTAATGCATTTCGTTTCTTTCATGGAGCGTATCTAAATCTAATTGCAGCAAATTGCAGCTTCGGCCATTTGGTACATGAAACAGACATGCCTTTCGAATAAAATTACACTATGCAACACTGAAAATGCAAACAACTTCTAGCATGGATTTTTTGAAAGTACATATTTAGACTACAAAAACCCTAGTTGGGTTTTGTCCTGTCAGATCCAGTTCGAATTTTATGGCCTAATCTAAACCGGGCTAAATCTTCACTTTTTTGCATTTATCAGGCCTTTATCTTAGAAACGAATAGGAATTTGGCCTTGCTGTCTTTAGCAATATTGTAGCTCTAAACTAGTAGAACTTATCTCTTGAAGAAACCACATAAGAAAAACTCCATCTAGGGCATCAAAATCTATAAAATGTAGAAAATTTTACATAATTGCTGAAATTTTGGTCAGTATCGGCTAAACTATTGGGAGTTGAACCAAGTAACCTTTTGCAAAAACCTTCCAAATAAAGTTCTCAACAATTCTTTAGAACATTCTGAAACTCTAAAATGCTTACTTCATGTTGTTTCAGCGGTATTTTGCATCATATCTCTTACAACACGTATTTCAAACACAGTTCACATCAACAGTTTATTCTCGCATTTCGGATTTCACTACATTATTGACATTTTTATTAAATCGTCGTTGAAAAATGTACTGAAAACAACGGCATAGAGGCTTTTTACAACAATGACATGTTCTGAAGAGTTGTGTATTACATTCCAGGGAATATTTTCCCAAAAGAAAATATTCAGAAAAAATTAACGGTTTTAGAGATACGGTGCGAAGTGTATAAAAATTGTGGACTTTTTGCATATATTTTGAAATTTGAGGCAATAAATGTAGTTTTTCGAGTTCATTATTTCTCCAAATATTTTATTCTTGTCCTTATCTACAAATTTGCTTCAGAGGTCAGAAGAAGATTCGCATTGGTTTCAGAGATATAGCCCCGAATTTCTTTAAAATCTCAATATTTAGCCATGTTTAGATGGGGCCATAAAATCCAAGCTGGATCTGACACAACAAAACCCAACTAGGGTTTCTTGTCGTTTGGGTCTGTGCTTTCAAAAAATCCTCAGTTCGAAGTGTTTGCACAAGATCACCTTAAAAATGTTGCACAGTGTTATGTAAAAATTACATCCGACAAAATCCGATTCTTTGAGACACAACCAGATTATCATAGACAGTTTGAACGAAAAATCCATGTTTTATTATTTTGCCTCGGTTTACCAATTCACTTTATTTGACTTATTCGTTTTATATTTGTTAATACATTTTTGCGTTGTCAAAAACACATCAAAAAGCGCCATAATGTTAAGAATGGGATATTGTTGTTATATGTATGATAAATTCATACTGCAAATGTTATAATTATTATTTTTATTTATTTTATTATTTACTTATTTTTATTTATATTTAAGTTACTATGTAATACCCAATTTGAAATACATTTGAAATACATCAACATAATAAATATGAACGATATTCAATCCAAATTGACTGAGATATAGCAAAATCGGGGAAATATATATATTAGGGGGCTATATCCAAATCTGAACCGATTTTTCTCAAAATCGGTAAAACTAATTATGGGCTTATGAAAATATCACATATTTAATTTGAAGGTTATTCGATCAAAATTGACTGAGATGTAGCAAAATCGAAGAAAGATATATATATGGGGGCTATATCCAAATCTGGACCGATTTGGACCAACGTTTGAATTTTTCATTTCTATGCGCTCATAAATACTTGTACAAAAATTCATTGACCTAGGTCAACTCCTTCTATTTTTGTCCACGTTTACAAGGGAGCGGCATCATTGTGCGTTGTTGTGAATGTTGTTTAGGGTCATACGGGCTACCTATTTTGGTTCGATCCGAGAGGTGTCCATAAACGATAAGCAAGTTTTTTCCTCAGGAGAGAAAAATATTCCGGAACATTACTGATCTAAGTCAACGTCATGATTGCACATATCATAATAATAGATAGATTGAGTGGGTTTAATATACATATTAGAGTATAATTGTTCGATCATAGTTTCATTAACTATTGTTACTTTCCCTATAACTGGATCGCAAAAAAACACTCAACTCAATATTGACAATATTCGCTCAATATTCTTTGGAATTTAGGTAAATTATTTGAAAAGCTTATTTTAGGTAGAGAATACGGTGAACCCGACAAAAAGAATGTAAGATCGTGTTTATATTATAGTCTTTTGCAGCGTTAACACTTTAAATGAGGATTTATTTGACGTATACGCAAAGGAATTGACATTTGAAACCCAGTGGGTTTGTTAAATTCGGTTATATATAAACGTACTATTAGACCTATTTTATTATATGCCTTTTATACCTTTATGGATTAGCATTCTTCCTTCGATTGTCCGAGAGCTTGAGTTTTGTGAAAGAATGTTGCCCAGGCAGAGAGTGAAGAAGAATTTTCAAACCCCTACAAAAAGATACTCGAATTTACCACATATATTCTGAAGTCATTTTCCAAGGAAATTTGTTGATAGCTTGCCCAATCATGAAAATACGTTGGTTGAAGGCATTCACAATCATGAACGTGAATTTGGCTGGTCAGATATGAATTGTCCTCCGTTGGCATTATCAAATGATTTTAATCCTATATTTTCACTTCTCGCTGATTCTTAGAAGGAGGCTGCATATCCGGAAGGATGAAGGCTAGTTGTTGTTGTTTAGTGTAACGATCGTGCCAGGCGCCTATCTCTAGTCTACAACCCTCAAGGGAGCCGAAAAAGAGATGGATCAAAAACCACAGGCAGAAGGTCAACTATATCAGAAATTGATTCTTTGTCGCATAGTCTTGGAAGATCCTATAACAACATTGAAGAACTAAGTAAAGTAGCTACAAACTGGGAAATAAATTTCGTAGTTATTCGAACAAGTTTTGCTTCATATCGTCTTAGAGAAACGGGCCATAATTATTTTTCTTTGCGATCGTGTTTGTTTAAATAGTTTGGATTACGTAATTAAATGTTTATCAAAACTGCTTAAAAATCTTCGTATCATTATACATTATGAATATGGCCATTAAACAGGATTTTCTACTTTGCTTCTTTTGGAGCTGGATTTCAATAACTTGAAGAATTATCAAAGTTTGTGAATTTTAGGAGCTTTATGTAAGATCTACTGTATGCTAATTTAATTTCTTAGTATTAGATCTTTGCCTTTTAATTTAACCTTAAATAACATAAATTGCTATATAAAAAAATGTCGCATTTTTTATTCTATTCATGACAACAAACACACAATTTGCTCACCAAATGAAAATAACTTATTCTACCTAAATTCCCATTAGCGGCGTTTTATTGTTAAATACAAATAAAATATTCCAATACAAATAAGTATGGGATTATGCTCTGTACAAAAATATTGCGCGCTGCTTGCTTAGTTTAATTAATTAAAATTCAATTGAAATTTATTGCCAATACAAATTATGTGTTTGCCTTAGTCACTTGGGAAAGTAAATAAATGCATGTGTTTGGCTATATACAAATTTTGCTTATTTTACCCATTACAATGTAATGTTTTTATATTGCAAAAATTAAGTATAATGATGGGCTATTTTAATATTGCCATCATTAGTCAAACAGACACCTTAATGATGGATATTATTTACAACGCCTGTGACGCATGTCGCCGACATATGCCTGCCCGCCAAGGCAGGTTACAAGAAGCAATTACGCATAAAATACCACCTGAGTCACTCAATTCAAATGAACTTTTGTAAATGAATTAATTGCTGCCTTGAATGTAAATAATAATAATTCAAAATCAAAGTACAAACACACGGTGTGTATGTATTTTTAATTAGTACATTCTATATGTAAGTATTGATTTAGAATAATCAATCGCACCCATTTAACACTTACCTCAGAATCAAGTTCCCCAGTACGTTTTCCAAAATTGCTAATTTTAATATTTTTTTGCCCAATGTTGTATAAAATTATGCAAAAAGTAGAATTCTGCTGATATCAGCGAATTAAAAACCAGTTCCTTATTCGCTTCTCCGTTTCAATTTATAACTGACCCATTTCGAATTCGTGCTGTTTTTCTTTCTCTACTGATATTGAATATAGATTTACGTTATTTCAGCCAATAATTCTTCTTCTGTCAACAAATAATTCTTTTGTTCAACAATTTTTTTGTAGTTGACTTTTTTATCAATTCAAATTTGCGGTAGCGAGTTTCGAACAAAGAAAAATGTTGTCAATCCTACCAGAACAATCGGGTCGCAAATTGATATGATTTGTAGGGCATATTTATTTATTTAAAAACAACTTTAAATGAGTTCAAAGCCATCAGTAGTGCGATTCTCTAACTCATTTTTGAGTTACCGACAATTGTCGGTAAAATTAAAGTGCTTATAACTTCAGTAATTACCGATGTTTTTCGGTAAGTTAGCGACAAATAAAAAGCAGTCGTAAAGTTCTACCGATAGCAAGAGTGTTGTCAACTTTTATTTGAACTTTTCATTCATAATTTTGCGTTTTAATTTTACAGATTTTTGTCGGTAACTCAAAAAATGAGTTAGAGAATCGCACTACTGGCCAAAAAAAAAGATTGAATTAAATCATATTATATAGATTTATGTTTACACAACTCCAACACAATAAAAAGCATAAAGCTATATGCAAATGTAAATATAATTGAGTATGGTAGCATTGCTCTGTAATGCTACGTTTACATTTTCGAAATCCACTCGATTTCAACTGTCAATTCCATAGCTCAAACGTCAAATGAAATCTCATCTGGTTTTCATTTGACGTTTAACCTATGGATTTGACAGTTGAAATCAAGTGGATTTCGTAAATGTAAACAAAGCATAAGGTTACACGGGCTCGAATTCAGGTCTTAGTTCAATTTTTTGTAGCGAAGAACGCACAAAAACAATATATTAAATATTATCAACAAAATTCAAATTAAGGAATTGCAAGAATCTTTCATTTTTTAATATTTTTAAAGGAAAAAATTGTAAAATTTTCAAAAATAATGGATTCTTAGAGGTTCTGCAACAGAAAATATACTTTTGGTTGAACTCTTTTTTTATTATTTTGTTAAAACAAAATATATTTTGATAGCAAGAGAAGACATCAGCTAACGAATCATCTGACAATTGAATCATGGATAGACTCATAATGTTGAAAGAAGATTATGCAATTCAATAGAAGAGGTCAAACAAATTTTGATATCGGAAATTGATTTCGGATACACATTTTGATGCCCACTAGAGGTACCTTTCATTCCCCGGTAGCCGCTTGTTTCCTCGTTTTATAGTTTCTGAACTGTGGGTCCAACTGTTCATGGGTATAATTTCAAGAAGTCCCAAAATGTTCGATATCGGAAACTGATTTCGGATATGAACTTTATACATTTTGGTGGTACCTTTCACTCCCCGGTTTTAGAGTTTTCTAACTGTGGGTCCAACTGTTCATGGGTATAATTTAAGAATTCCCAAAATGTTGTTCATGGGTATATATAATTTCAAGAAGTCCCAAAATTTTCTTTTCTTTTTTGACTTTATATATTTTGGTAGCTACTTGATGTACCTTTCATTCCTTGGTAGCCGCTTGTTAGTTTTCTAACTGTGGGTCCAACTATTCATGGGTATAATTTCAAGAAGTCACAACATTTTCAATATCGAACATTGATTTCGGATATGAATCTTTCAAATTTTGGGTCAAACAGTTCATGGGTATAATTTCAAGAAGTACAAAAATTTTCGGTATCGGAAATTGATTTCGGATATGGACTTTATACATTTTGTTAGCTACTTGAGGTACCTTTCGTTCTCCGGTAGCCGCTTGTTCCCGGGTTTTATAGTTTTCGAACTGTAAGTGCAACTGTTCATGTGTATAATTTCAAGAAGTCCCAAAATGTTCGATATCGGAAACTGATTTCGGATATGAACTTTATACATTTTGGTGGTACCTTTCACTCCCCGGTTTTAGAGTTTTCTAACTGTGGGTCCAACTGTTCATGGGTATAATTTAAGAATTCCCAAAATGTTGTTCATGGGTATATATAATTTCAAGAAGTCCCAAAATTTTCTTTTCTTTTTTGACTTTATATATTTTGGTAGCTACTTGATGTACCTTTCATTCCTTGGTAGCCGCTTGTTAGTTTTCTAACTGTGGGTCCAACTATTCATGGGTATAATTTCAAGAAGTCACAACATTTTCAATATCGAACATTGATTTCGGATATGAATCTTTCAAATTTTGGGTCAAACAGTTCATGGGTATAATTTCAAGAAGTACAAAAATTTTCGGTATCGGAAATTGATTTCGGATATGGACTTTATACATTTTGGTAGCTACTTGAGGTACCTTTCGTTCTCCGGTAGCCGCTTGTTCCCGGGTTTTATAGTTTTCGAACTGTAAGTGCAACTGTTCATGTGTATAATTTCAAGAAGTCCCAAAATTGTCGATATCGGAAATTGATTTCGGATATGTATCTTACACATTTTGATAGCTAATTGATGAACCTTTTTATCCCCGGCAACCGCTTGTTCCCAGGTTTTATAGTTTTTGAACTGTGGGTCCAACTGTTCATGGGTATAATATCAAGAAGTCCCAAAATTGTCGATATCGGAAATTGATTTCGGATATGGACCTTACACATTTTGATACCCACTAGTATATAGTTTTCGAACTGTGGGTCCAACTCTTCATGGGTATAATTTCAAGAAGTCCCAAAATGTTCGATATGGGAGATTGATTTCGGATATGAAGTTTAAATATTTTGTTAGCTACTTGAGGTACCTTTCATGCCCCTGTATAATTTCAAGAAGTCCCAAAATTTTCGATATCGGTAATTGATGGGAAAATGTTCAACACTTTTACGCTCAAACCCGTTTAATGTTATTTCTGGGATCGTGTTGAAATTTGTGTAGCGGGTAGTCAGTGTGATAATTGTTTTTGCTAGAGGATGCTTTCACTTCCTGAGATATGGGCCCGAAAAGTCCCAATATTTAGGCCACTCCTTCATACCATTCTTACTTAAGTTTTTAGTAGTCCTCTTAGACTTTGTTAAAAAAAAAACACTGTAATTTTATTTTCCATACTTCTTTCAATAATGGTCCGAATGTTCCAATAACAACGCCCAAGTGGCATTCTTGCAATATAAGAAGAATTATACATTTTGTGTGCAGACTGTGTTGATTGAGGTTGTCAGTGAAATAATTAATTTATGATACCTATCCTAATATCCTAAAAATTTACGCAGGAAACTTCCATAATCATTTTTGTCATTCACAAAAATAGCAATAATTTTTTTTTAAAATTATGGATCAATACATTTACGTCCACCATTTCTGTTGTTTTTTTTTTCTTGTGCCGTCTTAGTTTGAGGGTATGTTGCTGCCAGTAAAGTTGATTTATTTTACTTTGCTTTTAGTTGCATATTTATTTCCTTTCCCAAAAAGTTATCAATTAAAAGGATGTTGACTTTTTACATTTTGAAAATGTTGCCTTTTTTGATAAGAATTTAAACGACTTAATACCATTCCACTTAATTTTGTATTGAATTTATTATGTTTTTCCTTGTTATTAATAAAAAAATATTTACCCAGTTAAATATAAATGGTTGTATACATTTAAGTAAAATATTTTTTATAAATAAAATATTGACATAAATTCTTTGCCATGCAAATAAAATACAAGCAGAATCAACAACAACGAAAAAAAAAACAACATAAGATTGAAAATTGGAAGTATCAACAAATTTAAATCGAATCAATTTCATTGTTTGTTCTTTATCGCAAATTCGTCACGCAATTTATAATTCTTTGGTTATTGCTATTGTTTTTGTTGTCATATGAATGAGTAAATGAATGGATTGGTTGATGATGGTCGGAGGGTTAGTATGTTAAATTTAGCAATGATGATATTATTATAAAAATGGGTTTATTTTAAGCAAATTTCTGAAACTAAGGTAATTTAATAATGCTCAAACTGTTTTGAATGATTAACCAGGTCAGGTTTTCTTAATTTTCTCACTTAGTAATGTGGCACTAAATGTGGGAAATTGTAATAATCCAACGACTACCCGCTATTAAAATTTCAGTACGGTCCGAAAAGAGGTCTTGAACTTAATTAAAGAGCAAATGTGTTGAACTTTTGCTGGATAGGTATATATGAGATATAGTCCATCTTCGAACACTACTGCGAAATGTTTGAAAATTTGTGAGAAAGTACCTGAAGTTGTTGTCCGATATAGACTTTATAGGAACTTGATGTACTTTTGGAAGAAATTGTACGATCTGCAAATTTTCGTCCAAAACGGATACTCAATTTGTAAGTTAATGTGCTCATCAGTTGTTGTTGTAGCAACTAATGGGTGATCCAACAAGAGATACTCTTTTTAACAGCCTTTTTTGGCAGATCACGCGTGTGTCGTGTCACGTGTTCATGTTATTTTTGTTTAGTACTGTTTGGCATTTTATCATGGAAAATCTTACGCCTCTACAACGATTACAAATCGTTCAACTTTATTAACAAAGTGTGTTTTGAGCCTAATTTTGTTCAGTGATGAGGCACATTTCTGACTTTTCTGGTTTTATAGGTATGTAAAGAAGGAAAATTGCCACATTTTGGAAGAAGAGCAACTTAAAGAAATTCAAGAGCTGCCACTCCATCCAGAAAAAATAACGGTTTGTGAGTCGGTGGAATCATCGAACCCTATTTCTTCAAAATGATGCCGGTTAGGATTTCATCATCAATTGTGACCGTTATTGCGTCATGATAACCGACTATTTGATGTCTGAAATTGAAGCTCGTAATCTCGGCAACATTTGGTTTCAACAAAACGGCACCACTTCTCACACATCGCATCAATCAATGGGTTTATTGAAAGAACACTTCGGTGAGCACGTTTTGGACCAGTAGATTGGCCACCAAGATCGTCTCATATCACTCCGTTAGACTTTTTCTTGTGGGGTTATATAAAGTCTAAAGTGTATACGGACAACCCCGCTTCGATTCATGCCTTGGCGGCAAACATCACGCGTGTCATTCGTCAGTTACCAGTCGAAATGTTCGAATAACTCAGCGAAAATTGGACTCTACGGACAGACCGTCTTAGACGTAGCCTCGACCAATATTTGTTAGACATAATCTGCAAACAATAAATGCCATCGAATGTTCTTTCAAATGATAATAAACATTCCCCATTCAATTTGATTTTTCTGTGTTTTTTTTTCTTTAAAGAAAGTAGGAACCTCTAAATGGAACACCCTTTAGTATCGATACTAAAAAAATTCTGAATTCTAAAAAATTCAGAAGACAGATGAGTGAGGTTAGCTAGGCAGCTAGACAAATGCAGCGTGTCTTGTGGTTCTACTCCACATGCAGGGCATCTGTTTGGGTATCGTGGCATAATTTCGGGCCCAATATGAATTGAGGCGGCTGCATCGTCAGAATCTTAACTGGGCTAAAACCACTCGTGTTTGCCTTGGCAACTACTGGAATTGATGAGGGTAATCTCCAATTACTGCCTGCGCGATTACAATAGCGTGAATGCTATCCAGGCCTGTCTAATAGGCTCCTTGGAGTAGAGGTTCTCGTTTGTGCCTTTGGACCTCCCTCTTCCTCAGATGGAAGAACTGCACTAGGTCAGCTATGTAGACATTTAACCTTTCACATATGTCATCGACGATAGGACCCGATGACAAGATCGCATAATAATCCGTCTGCAGTGTGTGGAATTTCAGAAAGGTAGAAGTTAAACAGTTCCGGAGATATCAACCCGCTTTTTTCCGCTTATGTTCACGCTCATTTGCTAGTCCCGTCGCTTTTCTGGGGAACTTGATCTGATTTCGGATATTCGACCAGCAGGTATGTAGCGAGCGATTGCTGCAGTGATGATGTCCCGGAAAGCGGTGATTGGTACATTTTCTAAAGCCTGGCCAATCAGCTTTCCCATGGTTTAGAAAAATACGGCATCCAGGAAGTTGGTCTGAGTCAAGGGAAATGACGGGTTGCCAGGATACGTCATTTATCAGACCTGGTGCCACAATGGTTATATCTGGCTAGCTGAGGCAATCTCCTTTTATCCTCGTCTCCATTTACCGTGCAAAACGTGGAGCTATCAATTTGCTCGGCCAGCGCTGTAACCATCTGGGCACAGGGCACAGTTTTTTTTATCGACGGTATATACACATTATGCAACTCTACCTCGGCAGTACCACATTTTACTGCTATCCCCATATATTCCATGTATTGGTCACTGGAGTCAAGCTCAAGCTGGACAGACTGGTGCATTAGGAAGGCAAGTCCTCCTCCGCTTCTTGTACGATCCTTACGCAAAACATTGTAACCATCGCAACATTGCAAGCTACAGGTGACGGTTGGCTTTGTTTCCTGGATTGCGGCGACCATGACGTTTTTTCGACTCATAACATCCACAATTTCGCGGAGTTAATTGAAGAGACTGTAGCAATTTAACTGCAGAAACGTTGATTTCAAGGGCAAGGTTGGAGAACCGCTGGGAGGAGTTCTTGCGCAGCAAGCAGCAACATAACTCCTATCGCAGTAATCCTTTAGGCTACTAAGGCCAGAGCAGCCTGGGAAGTCCATCCGTTCCCTACATCCATTACATCTCACCGATATTGGTATGTGGTGGATGTGGATCTGACAAACGGAACAGATCCATGGCCCGAGGTTAGAGAAGGTCCGGCATGCACCGAAAGTGCTTGAAGCAAGCATTCCGGAATAAATTGCCGCTTCCATGGTAAAAAAATACACGAACACAAACACGTAATTGTTGAGCTGACGGCCCCTGGTCGAAAATTCCTCCGAGACAATCCGGTCCATAAAACCGGCCGCTGTGGGATTGATGCTCATCAGTCATTATAGGCAGGATTTTTTAGAGTTTTTGAACCATTATTAGTATTAGCTTCCCCTAGAAAAATTTTCGCCGTATTGGCGCATATCAGGTCTGTAGTGCGATTCTCTAAGTAATTTTTTGATTTACCGACAAAAATCGGTAAAATTAAAACGCAAAGTTATGAATGAATATTTTAACAAAAGTTGACAAGACCGTTACTATCGGTAGAACTTTACGACTACTTCTTATGCGTCTCTAGCTTACCGAAAAATATCGTTAATTACCGAAAATTTATAATGAATTTTATATATGAATTTTACCGATTTTTGTCGGTAACTCAAAAATGAGTTAGAGAATCGCACTACTGGGCTCCCAAAGTTTACTGGTTAAAAGAAAGGCCAACCTTTTTCCGTCCCCTTAAAAAATTTTCAAAATTTTTATTTCGCTCCTCGTCAGTAAAACTTGTGGTTTGTTCTATATTCTCTTATCTTGCTTAAGTAGTCAAATGACCAATTTAGTCGACAATTTTCTTTAAGCTTTAAGCCAGCCTCCTCCATGGTGGTGGTGGTCGGATCCATGCATATTTTCCAGATTATTTCCATAGTCATGCCATCAAAATAGGCGAATAAAAACAAACAAATTGGCACCAACTGCACAACGTCGTCTTGTTGATTCTCAAGTAAGAAGTTTGTACTCAGCTACACAACAGCTGAGCATCTTCATTTGCCAGCAGCTAGCCAGTCACACAGCCAGAAGCAATTGTTTGAGTCGGTGCTTAGGCAATAATCATTGTTTTGCATTTGCAGCAAATTCATTTTCAGCATTTAAGCTTTAAGTTATTCTCTGGAATGATGCCATTGTCGGTTGGTTATCTATGTACGAATGTTGTAGCTGCAATTGAAAAGAAATGTTGTGGAATAGGAAAGAGACGACCGACAACCACAGGCAGTAATATTCGTTTCGGATTTTTTTAATTCATTTAATTCGTCTTTAGACCTGTAGCAGTCTTAGCAGCAAAAGTTTTTCATTGTAGTTTCCTCTCTCTCTCTCTCTCGATTGGATATGAATGCAACGAGGTGCTGTGTTTAATCAAGCGGAATAGCATTGAAATTTTCTTATTCCTTAAAACTTTAATTTGTAAAATTTAGCTTAAGTATACTTATGATTGGAGCTATAATGAGAGTGTTTAACCCTATTGTAGGTCAAATTTTAAATGTGGGCGAATATAGATTACATTGGTGTAAAAGTTAAATTAATAGTTGCTTTGTATAATTTCGAGAAGCATGCATATGATTGAAGCTTCAATTAGTGTGTTTAACCCTTTTTGGATATTTTTTAAAATTTGAATATTTTTCTGCGAAATGTATGAGAAGTTATAGTATTTAATCAGATAATAGCGAGCTTGTAACATAACCTACCGGCAAACTTAGTTTAAGCAAACCAAACACTAAAGACCGCTAAGGATTTTTATGCTCCATCGAAGGGTTAATTGTAATTGTATAAATTCCAATTCATGAATTTAATTGTTATTTCCCCATTTAATTTTCTATTATTTCAACATTCATTCCCCCTCAACTTCCACTCTAACACCTACTAACGGTATTCAACTGTTGCAAGTGTGGTGTTTTTGTTGTTGTTCCCACTTCTATGGTTGATGATACAGTGAAGTCCCGATAATTGGTAATTTGCAGGAATTACATAGGTTTTCGTTTTCGATTTACCAAAGGTTAAATAACCAGGAAAATGCCTCTAGGGACATACAGAACATTAGTTAAACATTTTTGATGTTGTCGAATTATCTGGGTGCGAATTATCGTGGCCTTGCTGTAATTGTTGTTGGCGGTTGATGTTGTTGGTTGAATGTTGCCTGTTTGTGTATTATGAAGATTGATTTTTCACTTGAAATATTTCCATTTAATTGCAAAATAGGTCGACATAAGGACTCTTACTCCTTACCCTCCACCCCTCGTCTACCCCCACTATTTCTTTTTCAGCATAGCAACGTTTTAATCATTTGATTTGATTTCAGTTTGTTTGCCATGATTTAAACGTTAATGTGCACAAATGTTGTTGGCATTTGTTGTTGCTGCTGCTGTTGCAAGTGTTCGCTTGTCAGCAGTGAAGAGTTCACTCACTGTAAGTGGTTTTCATTTGACACTTTTCAGCATCGTAGGCTTTAATAATGGTCAACACTTTAAAGCAAATCTAATTTATGAAATGCACCTTTGATCAGATCTATAAATTAAAAGAAATTATTCACCAGAAAAATATTTAAATTTAATTAATGGCGCGTGCCTTAACTTCAACTGGCTTAGTGGGCTGCCGGTTATAAGACTTATGATCTGTTCCAGAACCTGCAAGAATCTACTATTTTTGAAATGTTGACATTTTTTTTCCCTTACAAATTTTTAAAAAATTGAAAAATAGTAGATTCTTGCAGGTTCTGGAACAGAGCATTACGTAAGGTAAGGTCACATTAGGAAAATACTTGTTCCAGCGACCCTACAGAATCTCAATGGTGATGTCCCCAATTTATCGTCTCTCGTCCAGAGGTCTGGAAAATTGGCAGGATGTTCGTGCTACTTAAGCCAGGAGACAAGGATGCCAGTAAATGCGAATGGTACAGGCCGATCTGCCTCTTGTCGCCAGTAGAAAAGATTCTAGAGACACTACTCCTGCCAATGTTGAGAATCTGTTTCCCAGTTGGCCAACATCAGCATGAATTCCGAACAATGCGCGCGGCACCACAACAGATTCTCACGCCATATGCACACATATGTATATCAGTCGAGGACTGAACCAGAACAGGCTGTGCGACCGAAAAGCTATGGTGGCTCTTGAATCTGGACACAGCGGAACCAGAACCAGATATCTGAAAAGATATATGAACTACTAATACTACAGATGAGCACGATAGTTCACGAATTGATCGCAAAATTCTTCCAATGGTTGATGTACCATTTCAAAAAGTTATATATCGGATAATATGTTCGAGTACCTTAAGTGCTGTTAAGTGCAACTTAAGTCCTGCTTGAAGATACATAGTTTTTAAAATTGTACCACAGGTACTCGTCCTAGTCCTGTTTACAGGGAAATAATGTTGGCAAGTTGATGCTTTAAAATCTGTAAAAAATCCTACGGCGACCAACTAAAATAGCTGATCAACACGATACCAATCGAAAAGAGTGACTTATATTGGCCCAAACTTTGCACATCTTAATGAAGGGTTATCCATTTCGTGGTTTCAAAAGTAAACGTAAATAAAACAGATATAAAATATTTTTTCATGATATTTCTTTTTTATTATAAAGTATGAACTTTGACACGCGAACTGTTGCAAGCATTCTTTTGAGGTAGTTTTAGACCACTTTTTGACACATATTAGCGGTATCTCAGCCATAAATGTTAGTTATTAAGTGCTCAAGAGTTGAAGGGTTATCTGCATAAACACGGTCTTTCGCGTAGCCCCATAAAAGGTCTAATGATGTCAAATCGCAAGATCTTGGTGGCCAGTTGATATCGCCACGCGTCCAGGAAATGTCTCTTGCAATAAATACATAATCGCTCGAGTTGTGTGGCATATGGCACCGTCTTGTTGAAACCACATATTTCTCCAAGTCGTATTCTTCAATAGCAGGAAAAAAATTCGGTTATCATATGACCATAACGCTCCAAATTGACGGTGATAGTGGTTCGATTGTGGTTTTCGAAGGAGTAAGGTCCAGTAGCACCTTCGGACAAAAGAGCGCAACAAACAGTGACTTTTTCTGGATGTAATAGCCTCTCTTCAATTACTTGAGGATCCACAGAACCACAAATACGACAATTTTGTTTATTAACATACCCGCCGAGTGAAAAATGTGCTTGATCGCTACAGAATTTTTTTTAAAAAATCACGAAAAATCTGTAAAAAAATCACAACTTTTGTTGTAGTAGGTTTTGATCATTTCTATGCGTTGTGTGATAGTTAAGCGATCCATTTTCGTCAATGTCAGACCTTCACTGAAAAGAACAAAATTGGTTCAACAACTTAGTTTGACAGATGTCGAATTCCAGTCCCATACTTTTGAAACCTAGAAATGGATAACTATTTATATCCAATGTACCGGAAATATGAACTCCTGCAATTCCCTCACAATAGTTCAAATTATTCGCTTAAGTGCAGTTTAAGGGGTGTTCGAGATTTGTTTTAAAAAAGTCAACGAAGATAGCCCATGTGATTCAACGATTTTTTGTGGTTAAGTTTATGCTTCCTGATGACCTATAATCTTCAAAAAAATCCTAAGGTGATCAGCTAAAATGACTGGTTGGCAAGATGGCTATCGAACAAAATGACTCGAAAAATTAGATCCACTACCTAGATGGACAATGTCGGTTCATACCTTTGTTACAACTCTACAATTGCGTTCTCCATATCTCTCGCGTTAATGGCCAGAAAAATTGTTTTTGTAATCTAGACTGTGGATTATTTAGGTTCACTGTTTATGATACGTACCTAAACCACAAAATGCTAAGAATTTACGCTGTAAACCTCAAAAACGTCTTTGGTCACCATTCCGGGTTATTTGTGCAGTCATATGCTGAGGGTATTTAGCTGCCGGCATAGTCGAGATATTTACCTGGGGCCTAATTATGTAATTCGATTCGATCGAGAATTTACTCGTGAATAAGTTTTCGACACGAGAAAAAAACGGTATGATAAGACTCGATCGAAATCGTTGATCGAATGTTTCGAGAGTAACCGGTAATCGAACAATGTGTTCTTCAGGGATGGTTTTGAAGGTAGATGTCAAAAAAATATGTTTATTTAAAAAGCACAAACTAAATAACAAAATTATGAATGAAAAAATGCAAATATTTGTGGAATTTTTTGAACAATACATTGAATAATAATTTCGGAAAGAAGTTGTGCCAAGAAAATATGAAAATTATTAATGGTTGCAAAATTGTTTTGACATTCTTGCTACAGATTGCTAAAACATCTACCTTAATAATTCTCTCTCAAAATAAATGAGAGAATTTGGTGGGTGTTTTGCATTAGCCTCTCTGAGAGAGTATTTCCTTTGTAAACAACGGGGGATGAACTGTTTAAAATGCACTTTATTAAACTTTTATGAAAAAATGATTTTTTTTCAACTTATATTTAACGACTGCAAACACTAATTTTTGGTTAATGATAGCATGCATATGTATCTATTTCAATTCTAATTTTATCACAATTTCTCAAAACGACTGAAAAGGACTTTTCCCAATTTCTCTTGTTATTTTGAGTAAAAAATGCTCACAATTATTTACTAATATCATTTTCCTCTATAAACCGTCAATAAACAACAATTTTTTACGAAAGTTTATTATTTATGGATTAATCGAGCTAACAAGCGAAACGGTCCGTAGGGTAATTGGTTGAATGTGTGTTGTGGTATAACGCTAGAATTCATTTTTCAATACAAAACTCCTTAGGCCATGTTAGCTCGATTAATCCATAAATAATAAACTTTCATAAATAATTGGCCTTCGTCCTAAAAAGACAATAATAAATAACAATTTTTTACATTTTAAACAAAAATACAATAAGAATTCGTTCATTTTGTATGTTTACGATAGGCCATTTGGCTACGAGAAATTACTCGCAAATTTATGCTCAATTTCTCGATAATTTTACTCGATAACGAATGTTGTCATCCCAACTTTGAGTACTCGGGTCGAAACAACTCGGTATCGAATCACGTAATTAGGCCCCTGTTTTGAAAAGTTTCTACGGATTTCGGCGTCAATATCGTGGTTATAGTGAAACATGTACTTCTTCCACATCTCTCATAACCTGTTGAACAGATCACTCAATAGGATGTCTATTTGTCGGTGAGATTAGTGGCCAAAAAAGTGACACAAAATTCATACATGGCTTGAAATTCCTTTAAATGTATAGGTCTGCCGTAAGTATCCTTATAATCGACAGAAAATCGATCTGCTCCTCTTGAGTTTTCTCCAGAATTTTGGCGAAAGATGGTAATATTGTCAATGGTGGTCTGAAGCAGTAATGCTTTATATATCGAAAAAGGGAAGGTGATAAAAATTTTACCATTTTCTGGCCAATGCAAGATATTTTTCAAGGTGTTTTCCACATGGTTTTAATAAGCAGTAGAATTAAGCAATTGAACATCTCACTAATAAGCTATTTCAAAATTTCTTTCCTGCTGCCAACATATGTATCATTACGTTAAATTATGACTGCAATTGCAATCGTGTTCTAGGATATTTTTGTAAACATTTTCACACTTTTGCTGTTTTTTTCTCAGGAAATGTGACATTTTCAGTTGAATGTGGCGTGGCGTAGCTATGAAAACGAACAATTATTAATAACTGGGGCAGCTGTAAAAAAGTAGAAAAGCAATGCCACAACGACAACATCAAAAAAGTACGGACATCAAAACACATGTTTTCCACATTTCCACGTTTATGCCTTTGATGTCTTTCTTTTCCTTAATCACCCACCTTCAATGGGAAAATAGGTTTCCATTTCACTTCCATTTTTTCACTTGTTGTTGAGTTGGTGGTACGTTCATTCATTGTCACATTCACAGAAATGCATGTATGTGCATATGTATCCAGCATGTATGTACATATGTATCCAGCAAACCAAAGTACCCAAAATTCCATCGTTTCAAACCCGATTGGGAGGTAATCTTCTTTATAACCTCGAACAGCTTGGAATTATTGACAATATCGAAGGGCTTCGATAGGTCAAGTCCACCATGAGTGTCGCACGGCATGTTCTGGTTCAATCCTCTACTGATATGTGTGGATATGGTGTGTAGTGCTGTTGGAGTACTATGCATTTTCCGGAATCCTGTTGATGCTGGGCAACTGGAGAACTGCTTCTCATAGTGCCTCCAGAATTTTTGCTACTGGCGACAAGGGTGAAATCGGTCTGTACGATTCACCTCTGCTGGCATCCTTGCCAGGCTTCAGTAAGGGGACCACCCTGCCAACTTTCCAGGCTTCTGGTACAATATGAGTGGCTAGGGATATGTTGAGAACACTTGTTAACTACTCAATCATGCTTAAGCATTACCATTGATATACGCTCATTTGCTAGTACCGTCATCTCTGCTGGGAAATTTGGTCTGATTTCGGATATACATCACTGCTGCTGCAGTGATGATATTCCGGAAAGTTTTCTCAGCTACCCGAGGATCTGAGGGCATGGGCAGCTCTCTAAAGCGGTGACTGGTAACTTCGGTGTTCAGAGGTTATGAAGTCGGGTGGTCTATTTACGGAGATGATGATAGGAAGGTGGTCTGAGCCAAGCGAAATTACGGGTTGCCGGAATACGTCATTCATCAGACCTGGTGCCGCAGTTGTGATATCTGGCGAGATGTGGCCATCTCCTTTTATCCTTGTAGGAGCGTCCTAATTCATCGTGCAAAACGTGGAGCTATTAATTTGCTCGGCCAGCGCTGTATCCCTCTGGTCATAACCTCGGCAGTATCACACTTTACTACTACCCCCATATATTCCAGAGTCAAGCTCAAGCGAGATAGGTTTGTATTCGACAGACTGGTGTGTTAGGAAGGCAAGTCCTTCTCCTCTGCTTCTTGTGCAATCCTTTCGCAAAACGTTGTAACCATCGTAATGTTGCAAGCTACATGTGGCGGTGAGGGCATGTCAGTTATTGAACTCTTTATTGCTTGACTACAAATCTATCCGACTACATTTCTCCGACGTTCTAACAGAATTCGGACAGAATTCTGTCAGACGCAGTGACTTTGAACAGACGAATTCTAAGAGAATGCGGACAAAATTCTGTGAGATGCGATGGACTTTGACTTTTAGCAGACTTGGCGAAGTCTAAATGAATTCGCACAGATTTCAATCAAGTGCGTCGAAGAAAAAACATCCGATTTTTAGCCGACTTGTTTAATATCATCAGATATTTGGTATGCTGGGTAGGGTATGCCGTCTACCTTTTATTTTTGTTGCCGTTGCCGCGGTTGGTGTTGTTTGATTTTCAATAGTACAAATGTGTACCACAACGATGACGACCAACACCATGTTCATCGTCATTCAGTCCTTTAGCTACAAAAACTCTTAAAAGCTCTCGTTTCCGTGTTGTTCTTGTGGTGATACTTCATCGTCGTCTATATCCTTTGCAGCTTCTGTGCGTGTGTGTGTGGTTAGATGTGTGAATATGTGGCTTTCTTGGATTTATTTGAACAAAGTCATTCTTCGACGAGTTGAGTGATATGGGCGAGGACGAAAAAGAAAGAAAAAAAACGAAGAAGAATGGTTGCTACTCCTGGCTGGATGGCACTATTGTGGTTTAATTTTGTTTCAAATGTTTCGTAGCAGCAATTTTGTCATGATGGTGGTGATGATAATGGTAGTTGGTTGGATGGAGTTTTTGTTTTGTTCTTTTAATTGTAAAACCAAACAAAATGACATCAGGT
The DNA here is from genome assembly GCF_047663935.1 of Musca autumnalis. Classification (NCBI taxonomy): domain Eukaryota; kingdom Metazoa; phylum Arthropoda; class Insecta; order Diptera; family Muscidae; genus Musca; species Musca autumnalis. The sequence goes on along the minus strand of NW_027411644.1, from coordinate 118,444,906 downwards.
TGGTGTCTTTAAAAGTGTTGCTTCTTAAATATTTTAATTAAACACATGCATACATGTGTTGGAATTTAGGTTCGCCTTCAGTGAATGATTATTTAGTGATGATGACATTTAATTAAAAAAACTCGTGAAAACAGTTCATTGCGATCGATGAAGTATCAGTCGATGATAAACATGAAAAAGACGGCTTTGAGTTTTGTTATCGATCGTGGTCGAGTTTGGGCCTCGTATATAGTTTTTGATTCCAATTTAATATGTAGGTGCTAAAAAAAACTTGAGATTGACAGTCCTTTTCTTGCCCTCGTAAGGTCTATGTCAAAACATTGAACTAAACCCTATCGAATTATTAACGTCGTACCAGCCATAATGCAATTTTAAAATATTGAAAAAATTCTTAATTGTTTTTGCTGCAAGTTTCCTTCTTAGTTTAATTATTGTCTTTATCGGATAAAGTTTATAAGGCCACTATGACCAGCCACTTCAAGTTGCCAACTTTGAAACCTTAACTTGTCAATTGTTTCCCTTAATGAATATCAAACTTGGTCGGCAAGAAGGCAATGCAAACAAGTAAAAAAGTATCAGTCGGCTTTGCCGACAGAGAAATACCCTCAGCCTGTGAAAATTGAAACACTTTTTTCACAAAAAACCTATGTATTTAGAGGGTTTCAAAATTTTAGTCGCATGAACCGACAAAAATGTTGATTAGGATTAAAGTTCAAAAATTTTGCGTAAAAGGTACTTAAAGGAATGGACCGACATGGACCATGGGGGTGCCATAGGGGGTTTTTACACCCTTCGGGCTGTTTTCTCAAGAAGTATGGACTTGCCCCTGAATCAACTTTTACCATCATAATTGAGGCAGCGAATGTAAGTTGCTTCAACAAAAATCAAAGTGATTCAATAGCAGGTCTTAAATTGAACTTATCCAAAATTTTGTGTGGGAGGTACGGGATGGAGTGGACAAATACAGTCCATATTTGAACCTGATCTATATCTGGTAGATATTATGAGAATGTGTAAAGTATGGACCAAATCGGTCACTCCCATCAAGAGTTATCGTGCGCACAATTTTTCCGAATATTTTTGAACTTATGAGGGGTAGGTACCTGAAGAAGTGGACCGATATGGCTAATCTACGAACTTAAACTATGTTTATAAACAATATTACGAAGGCCAAATTTTGGCTGGAATCGGCATTTCCGTTCGAGAATTATCTTGCGCTTCCACCCATAAACTTGGTGTCATAGGGTTTGTTTTTCAACTTTCAGGCTATTTTTTCAGGAAGTATTGACTTACCCCTGAGGAAACTTGTACCTTCGTATAGGGGACAGTGAATACAAGATGTTACAACAAAAACCAAAGCGATTAGAGAGCAGGTCCTAAACTGAACTTTTCCGAAATTTTGTGTGGGAGGTACTCGAAGGAGTTTACCGATTTAGTCCATATTGGAACCTCATCGAAGTCTGGTAGAAATTTCATAATGTGCAAAGTATGGACCAAATCGGATACTCCCTTCAAGAGTTATCGTACGCACAAATTTTCCGAACATTTTCGAACTTTTGTGGGGGAGGTACCGGAAGGAGTGGACCGAAATAATCCATCTTTGAACTTGAACTAAGTTTGGACAAAATATTACGAAAGCCAAATTTTGGACCGAATCGGCAGATCCACAGAACACGGTGTCATAGGGTTTTTTGTAACATTCAGGCTATTTTCTCAGGAAGTATGGACTTGCCCCTAATGAAACTTACAGCGTCGTATAGAGGACAGCAAATACAACTTGCGTAAACAAAAATCAGAGCGATTCGAGACCAGGTCCTAAACTGAACTTTTCCGAAATTTTGTGTGGGAGGTACCCGAAGGAGTGGGTCGATTGAGTCCATATTGGAACCTCATCTTAGTCTGGTAGAAATTTCACGACGTGCAATGTATGGATTAAATCGGTTACTCCCTTCGAGAGTTATCGTGCGCACAAGTTTCGCGACAATTTTTGAACATTTGTGGGGGAGGTACCTGAAGGAGTGGACCTATATGGCCCATCTTCGAACTTAAATCGAATCTGGACAAAATATTTCGATACCCAAAATTTGAACCGAATCGATTGATCCGATCGAGAGTTATCGTGCGCACCAGCCAGCCAGACAGACAGACAGACGGACAGACAGACAGACGGACGGACATTGCTAGATCTACTCAAAATTGTCTGAAACGGATATCGTACAAACATACTTGGGGTCTAAAACCATTATTTCGATGAGGCACATTTTTGGTCGTATCAAAGTGTAAATACCCTCTTTAGCCTAAAGGCTGAGGGTATAAAAATGCTGATGATGATGAATGTGAATATAGGATAAAAACTAGCAAGAAGTGAGGCAGGGAAGTCAATTGACTGCTAGTTCAAGAAAATCTAATGAAAAACTACTTCGTATAATGTAAAAAATGCAGGAAGTTAAAAGACCAGTCAATAGATAGGAAATTAAATTTTCAAAGCTGCTTGGGCTATTTGTGTAGGACAAGAGCTCTAATTAAAGATTCGAACTTAGATAAGACGAACAGAAGCACACCTTAGGTTGTCCCATTTGCGTTAGGAGATAGTATTGGAAGCACAGTGGAAAAAAGAAGTCTGAATATGTTTATTTGTGTGGGAATTTCATCTTACCATTTGGAAGTGCATATCTGGAGAATTTGGATCATTTAACATCAAGGGCTAACAGTGAGCCTAACGTTTGAATAAGAAGTATTAAAATAAAATAATTTCCATTTTGAACGTTTGACGTAATCTAAACCGGAAGTAACACAGTTACGAGATCCAACCAGAGATTCTGACGGCGAAAATTCCTCTACATAAATTACGTTGTAAATATTTTTATCAAAATTTTAATAAAGTAAAACCCATGGGAACTGAACATCAACTCATAAACACCATTGGCAGTGATTATCACATCTAATGTTGTGATAACAATTTTTGATAAACAAGTTCCCGTTACTCCACTACAAAACACGTGGTGGGTGAACATTTTTAGAATTGGAACTGTCAATGGAAGACCTAGAACGAGTAAACAACACATTATCTCATCTCATAATCCCTTACTAACCCAATATTTTAACAAGAGCTTGTCGCGCGTTGTAAGTGGCCATTTTTGGGTACTAAAATAAGTAGTTACTAAAAGTCGTGACTACTTGTTTAATTACTTACTTTAGTGGTAAAAAATAAGCACTTACTTCACGAAATAATGGGTTAGTAAGCGGTTTTTTAAAAAGTACTTTTGCTGGGTCGGTAAGTGACCAATTTAAAAATTAACCTCGGACATCCTTCCTTAGAGTACTTTTTCAGGTTTCTAAGTCCTGAATTTAGAGACATCCTTTCTAACACTGATATCCCTTTTGTAATTACGGTAGTATCCTTAGAAGCCTTGAAGACTTGCTTGAGTACTTATTAAGATATTTAACAGCATTAGCTTTGCATATCCATGTAGATCCTGCTTGATGGTACTACGTATAGTCTCTTGCAGATGTAGCCTTACATTTCCTTGTAGACCCCGCTTAAGTACTTATGTATCAAGGTCTTTCGTATATATCTTCGTACTGTAGCATTGCATGAATCATTCCGTATCGGGAGGACTAAAGTACAGGTCTCTGATCTACCAACCACTGGTTTTTCTGTCTCGTGGCACGAGAACTTATGCAGGTCTCGAGTCGAAGAACCAACACTGTCAATCCCGAAAAATCTCATTCCAGTGTGGACAGAAGAATGGTAGTACATTTAGCTCTAGATCAGCAATGGGCACCATCACAAGTAAAGACTAAACATTGTACTTGTATTGTGTTAAATATCAACAAATTCCTCAACCGAACGAAAGCACACGATGTTGCTTATAGAGTACGTGTGCTTCTGTTCGTCTTCCCTATGCTCATGAGCGTAGAAAATGTGTTTTGAAGCCCACTGATGCTCTAGATCGATTTCTCTTTCTGTTCCAATTAAAAAGTTTATGTACGGGGGAAACATTTTCTAGTAGGGCCAGCGTTGTATAGAATTGGTGAATCTGAACCTTTTCACCATCAAAAACCTTTACGATTTTTTTCGGGGCACTTTTACTTATAAATAGTTTTCCGTTGGCCAGCTCCAGTGTGGAAGAGTTAAAATGCCTTGCTCCCAGCAGTGAAAAAGCTACGTCCAAGTAATTCATCGTTGCAATACTTGTGTTACATTCTCCCTATTTACTGATTGTGCATAACTTATAGCGCACTGAGCAAACAGTCCCCATTTGTATGGAACTAAAACTGGTAGTAATGTCGATTACGAAATCTGGCCGGACATACTGGTATCACAGCACCAATCTTAATCTATTACCAGAAGCGTCTCTTCTTTAGTATGTGACTGCACCAAATTCACCATTTTGATGTGACACTCTTTGGTCTTCACTCCGACTGCTGAATTATTCGTTTCTTTGAAAATCTCTCTTTTTCACATGCACAGTAGAGCTAATATTGAAGTAATCATATTCTGAGAACAAAATATGATATTTTATAAATGTAAAAATATACATTGTTGCTGCAACAATATATTTTGTGCCATTTTGATGTCCTACAAAAATGTATTATTGAATCAACAATATATATTTTCACATTTTTTTTTAAGAATATGACCACTCCAACCATATCAATTTTCTCATTTCTGCATGTTTTTCTCCTCTCCTATCCGCCAAATACATCTCGTATGATTGAGAATTTGCCTATATGACACATTGAGCTCTCCATGGTTGTAACATACAACATTGTAATCTAGAACATTTTTTTCAGGAAAATGTACCTTATGTTAGCACCTCCCAAGTCAATTGTGACTCTTTCCATATCATTGACAAAAAACCTCTTAAATATCCTTTCAACAACTTTTCTTCAATTGCTCTGCAATCGAACATAAAAAACAAAACAAAAAGGGAAAAACTTATTCTTTCCCTTGTTCCATATAATATTTTGTATTGGTGTTATCAAAAAAAAAAAAAAACTTCCCAACTGTCATAACCAGACATTTGTGGCATTTTATTCTCAGACTCCAGTTGGCTGCCGTAACTTAGCAAAAGTACCATATCGGCTATATTTCACAGCTATTACGATTGAATGTGTGCAAACAATTTACAAAAAAAAGAAACAACAAATATAAAAGTCACTTTAATACGTTCCCAAAAAAGATCCAATCGATGATGGCTCGTTTTTGGCAAAAATCTAAATTCTTTGTATCATTCATTGGCTCACTTTTTTTGGACAAAGGCAGAATTCAAAATTTCTACTCTAGTAGACAGACACAACAATAACAATTGTATGAGAAAAAAAAATATTCTCTCATGTAGTAGGAGATGGAAGATGGGAGGCAGAGTAATTGAACGGCACAAGGTAGGTAATAGTCATCACCCCCCAAGCACGACATCGTACAATATTCGATTCAATAATGAATTCTGGGTAAATTTTTTGAGTCATATTTTGGATTTCATTGCCTGCTGACAAACACCTCACACACATACACTTGTTGTTATTTGGGTACGATTATGCATTCGCTTTGAATTCCCATTCAATTATTTTTAAACACTTAGCAAATTTTTTTCTGTAAGTGCTTCACTAGAGAATAAAAAGCGGTCTATTAAAATCTAGGATGTATGAGTAAGTACGGTTATAAATTAAAGCCATAAATAAGTTTATCCATAGGCAATTAGTAAGACTTTTCAACCCATCAGGGGATTATTACGGAACAAAAATAAACAAAAATAGGAAGACATTTGTGAGAGATTTTTGAAATTTTTACCAGGGCAAATTTATTTTTTCTACATTCTGAGGCTGATGCAGAAGTCAACAAAGCATGAGGGGCAGTTATTGGCACAGAAGAAAAGTATTTTTTATGGTTGGAAATCACATTATTATTTTTGTAAACAACAACACGCCAAGCATATCAAAATGTTTTAAGATTGAAAAATACGGTCCTCAAACTTAGATCAAATGTTGAAAATGAATGATGTTGTTACGTTCCTTCGGGTACCTCCATACAAAAGTTCAAAATTTTTTCGATAATTGGTGCGCACCATAACTCTCAAACGGATCAACCGATTTGGGCCAAAAATTTGGTCCTACTAATATTTCTTCCAGACAATAGATCATATTTAAACTAAATCGATCTACTCCGTTGGATACCTTCCATACAATTTTTTTTGCCCGAGTGCAGTCTAAGAACATGTCGCGTAAAGTTTTTAAAATTTTGCAGCAGGTTGTCCTTGTGGTCCTTATTACAAGGGTACATTTTTTACAGGGCAATTCCATACTTCCTGTGATAATGGCCAAAAACTTTAAAATCTTGCCGATTCCTACTAAAGAACTATTCGAGGATGGTTTTTTTATCGTAGATACTCCTTGTGGTCCTGCTGACGGGGATATAATGCTTTTCGTGGGCAAGTCGGTGTGTCCTGACGTAATGAACCCAAATGCTCTAAAAAATCCTACGTTGACCAACTTAAATGGCAGGTTGGCAGAGGATCAATACTTTTGCGCTTAATCCAGTTTAAACTCATTTATAGAAAACCCAATATCTTTTCATAGAAAATCAAAAGATCATTTCATAGAAGACCAGGCATGGGTTTTATAATAAAAGACCACGGACATTCTCAAATAAGGCCAGGTGTCTTCTCATGGAAAACCACCGGTCTTCTTATAGAAGTCCAGCTGTCTCTTCATAATCCTCTTAATCTTCTCATAGAAGATAAGAGGTCTCCCCATAGGAGACCAGGGATCTTCTCATAGAAGATTAGGGATTTTCTAATGGAAGCCCACGGGCCTTCTCATAAAAGACCACGTGTCTTCTCATAGAAGGCCAAATGTCTTCCCATAGAAAACAAGAGTCTTCTGATAGAAGACCGAGGTTCTTTGCATAGAAGACCAGGGGTCTTCTCATAAAAGACCAGGGTCCTCTCATAGAAGACGATGTGTCTTCTAATAGAAGACTATTAGAAGAACAGGGTCCTTCTCATAGAAGAAGACCAAGTTCTTCTCGTAAGATTAGGGGCCTTATAGAAGACCAAAGGACTTCTCATAAAAGATTATGGATCTTTTCATAGAAGGCCAGTGGTCTTCTAATACAAGATTATGGTCTTTTCAAAGAAGACCGAGCTTCTTCTCATAGAAGGTCATGGGTCTTTTTATAGAAGATCAGGGGCTTATAGAAAACCAGAAGATTAGAGACCTTATAGAAGACCACCGGTACTCTCATAGAAGACCTGGGGTATTCTAATAGATGATTAAGAGTCTTCTCATAGAAGGCCACGGGTCTTCTCATAGAAGATTAAGGGATCTTCTCATAGAAGATTAAAGTGTTCTCATATGAGAACAGAGGCCTTTTCTTAGAAGACCAGGGGTTTTCTCATAGATGTCCAGAGGTCTTCTCATAGGGTTAGGGGTCTATTCATAGAAGACCAGTATTCTTCTCATAGAGGACCAGGGGTCTTCTCATAGAAGGCCAGGGGTCTCCTCATAGAAGACCAGGGGCCTTTTCATAGAAGACCATCGGTCTCTTCTTAAACGACCAGGGGTCTTATAGAAGGCCACGGGTCTTTGCGTAAAAAATTAGGGACCTTATCACAGAAGAACAAGGGTCGCCATCGTGAGATAGAGGCATCCTTCGGTATTTATTCCATCAACTAACATTTGATATTGCATGAGCACTTGGCGGCAAAAATGGGGTTTTCTCGTTAGATCCAGCAAATTGGATAATCGCTCAAAAAAGGCTATTGTCGATATGTACAAAGAAATTGTGAATAAATGCTATCGCGCTTCTTCAAACGACGTTTATAAGATTGTCACAGACGAATCTTTATGTGTATGAGCCCGAAACAAATCGGCAATCGACCGTGGGGGTCTTCGATGGCGAACCAAATTCAACGAAAGTTAATCATGAAACAAGCACTTAGAAGCAAATGGTCGAATGTTTCTTCGACTAAACTGACTGTGTGGCTACTCTACGGTATGAGGAACATAGGGCGATTAATTCTGAGTGGTACACTACAATTTGTTTGCCTGAAGTCTCCTGAGGAATTCGAAAAACGAACAAAAGAATACGAATTATTGTCCACCATGACAATTTAAGCTCCCACAAATGGATTCAAACCTCACACATGGATTACCGGACAAAACGTGGAATTGATGGGTAAACATGATGGTTTAAGCGCATGAAAAGTGTATAAATCATGTTGGAGACTACTTAAGAAAACAGAAAAAAACTATTTTTGATGGTAAATATTCGAGTTTCCATTAGCCTAACAAGTTATCGAGCCGCCCTCGTATAGAAGACCCAAGAGCGTAAATCATAGTATCGGTACACTTCTCTCTAAATCTTGTCGGACACTCAATTTTATGTTTTTTTAAAGCCTTTTAGTAAAAATTCTAATATCTTTCTGGATGGTTTAATATAAAATTCGAGCAATATCTTACACCCGAGATTCTATTATAAGTCTCTTTAAAGTTCGTGACAAAATTTATCTCCCACTGTGGTTACTGACCAACATTATGAAAAGTCATAAATTAAATTAAAATTCATGCAAAAAAATCCGTCCAGCATGAATTTGTATGATGTGACACAGCCATTTGCACTTCGTATGGGTGTGAATTTTGCACTTCGTCAGCTTCTTCTTTTGTTTAATGCGAAGATAATGAAGATGGCAGGGGATGAGGATGATGAGTTAAGTGGCTAACATATGGCGGATATCAGACTGTCTGGCTGGTTGCATTCAAATATACACACCCACAGCTTTGTATACAGTAGACTGCTAATAATTCGTAATTGAAAAGCGAGCAGACATTTTTTAGCTTCCATTAAACGAGATGTCCATTAAAAAAAAAATTAAGAAAGACTCCTTGAGAAGAAGTATTGTGTTTTTAGGGGTATAAACTATAAACTGTATAAACTCCACTGTATTTATTATTCATCTTTAACTGCAGTCTGTTTTTCTTCACCTGTGTTGATGTCACTAGAGTTGTTGGTAGAGACTGGGGTTGGGGGTTTGAATTATATTGAGGCAGGTCGTCATTAAGCGGGCAATCAATGACCGTTATAATCATCAACTCTTTTGCATACCTATTTATAATGCGCCAATTTAATCTTTGAATTATTTAAAACTTGCCTGTTTTTTGTTTTTCTTGTTTTTGATTATCCAAAAATAGTTGAATTTATTTATTTTATTAAGTATTCAATGTCTTATTGGCTCCAAAATAATGACAGGTTTTGGTTGGTTATCTGGTTTTCGATGATAAATTGTACGGAAGCGCTAACGTGTCATTTCAGTCACATGCCCTTTTGTCTGTCCACAGGAAGTCTATTTGCGGGAGACCCCCTGCAGCAGCATCTTTACTTTCTTAGCTCTTCTATAGATTTGTTTTGTTTTTAATTTAAACACATTTTTTGTATTGATTGACTGACAGATGATTTCATTAAAAATGGCCAATATTTTTGCATAGGTTTTTTTCTTAGATTGTTTATTTTTTGTTTTTTCTTTGAAATCCGTGTGAGTGGTGTGAACTTTTCGTTTGTTAGTTTTTTTATTGTTTCAAATGCCTTGAGTTTCAAACGATTTTATGTTTGTTTTTTTTCTTTCTTTGAATTATTTCGACAAGTTCAACATCTCTGTCTGTTATCTGCTTTAACTGCTTTAACCGACAGACAGTGGCAGCAATTGTTTTGTTTAGTTTGAATATCTTTTGTTTTTTGTTGTTGTATTTTATTAAGATGTTTATGTGAATTAAGATATTATACAATATACATAAATATAACACACGTTCCATTAGCTCCATAACATCAAGAAAAGTCCAGAAAATTAAAATTAAAGTCATTTCAATTGGTCATAACCCTCCTAACATACTTCAGATGGTAAAAACATTTACAACCTGTGTGTAAATTCTGCCACTATTTTTATTTTATTCCATAAAATCGTACAAATTGAAACATAAAATTTGGGTTTAAATGATTAATTAGAATTTAGCAAAACTTTTGTTACCGTTAAGTCTATTTGACGTATACTTTTTATACAATTTACGTCAATAAAATAGACACGATAGACAAGTTTATCATGATAACATGGGCTAGCGCAAATGCCGTTTTAGTGGCATTTTATTTTAGATGCAGCCTTACCGGAAACATGAGGTATTTAAAAGTTATGGAAATTTAAACCATTTTAATTTTTCTTTCAACGAGTGTTGTTAACAAATAAAACAATCGTACCATAGACCCCATTGTGGAATTGTTTTTACCAATCCTTTCAGGGTAAAAATGGAACGGCGTTAAGTTTGGCCGGGTCGAACTTTTTATACCCTCCACCACGAGTTGCATTGAAGTAAAATGGAACAATAAGTTCCTTTCGTTTATGAGCGTTCTAACCTCTTTCACCACGCTAACTGAATAATATCGCTTCCCTTTAAACACTGAGTATTGAGGTTCCGAGATTGAGAACTAAACTAATCATTTAAAATACTTCACATCGAGTGGTGTCGTAGTACCTTCCAATCTGAGAACCCGCAATACCTCAATGCCTACAATTCTCTGTAGACAAACTTGAAATTTCAGTAATTTCGGTAGGATAATGTGAATAAAAACGTAAAAACACTAAAAATTGTGAAGTACTATATGGGCTATATCAAAACGTGGACCTATACCGACAATTTTTTGCAGGAATGCTGTATACTGAAATACTGAAAATCGGGTGGTACCATTCTAAGTGGGCTATATCAAAACGAAGCGGAAAAAAGTGGATCCTATACCGGGAAATTCCTGGGATAAAGTTTCGTAGTCTCAAAGAAGACTAAATACGAAATTCCGGACATTTCGGTAAGATAATGTGACTGACACCTTCAAAATTCGAAAATCGGGAGGTGTCGTTTATGTGAGCTATATCAAAACGTAGACCTTTATTGACATTTTTTTAGGGGGAAGTTTTGTAGCCCCAAAGAAGATTAAATATCTGTCATTTTTGTGATATCGAAAATCGGAAGGTACCGTTCTATCGGGGCTATATCAACATGTGGAGCTATACAGACAAATTTCTGGGGAAAAGTTTTCTAGCCCCAAAGAAGACCTCATAATAAATTTCAGCCATTTTGGTAAGATAATGTGGATGAAACCTTAAAAATTCCTGAAACCTGAAAACGTGGACCGATATAGCCCATTTTCAATACCAAACATCCTAGGAAAGTAGTAGAAACTTCTGTACCAAATTATAAAGCTCTATCTTAAATGTTGCGCGAACTGTATCTTGATTTCAACAGACGGACAGATGGGCGTGTTTATATCGACTTAGAATTTTAAGCTGATTAAGAATATACGTACTTTATAGGGTCTTCGGCGAATATTTCGATGTGTTACAAACCGAATGACAAAGTTAACAATTTTTAAAATGGAACGGAAAGGATAACTGATGTTATTTGCATGGTGGTAAATTCTATTCCGGACATAGAAAACTTACTTAGGTGGCCCTTACAAAACATTTTTCTTATAAGCGGAACTACACAGCATAAAATGCCATTACAAATTAACGAATTTTTTTGGTAGTCGTAACTACTTACAAATCCACCTATTAACCCATTATTTTAATAAGGGCCTTTCACACTGAATAACTAGTGATTCTATAAATGTTCTATTTTTATGACAGTTGAGATGAATTAATTTATCGTTCTAATTTAAAAAACACACTCCACATATTTTTTTGTTCTCTGCTGGATTTGAACGTGGTAATTTCTGAGTTGTAGCCATAGTGGCATAATGCCACGCATTCAAACATTAAGGTTTGTTTAAACACATGCATGGACATTAACGTCTCTTCGTTGTCTTGATGAGTTGTGAGTTCATCGCTCTCCGGTTGTGTAGTCGGACACACACGCCCTGTGCCACTGTGTTAATTACTTAGTAATGAGTAAAGTAAGTAATTTTGCCTTTTAACATTAACAAAATAACCCGTTATTTTTCAGCGTACTATTAATGAAGAAATTAGTTTGTTAAAATTACTTTATAATAGGTTATTCGGCTCATGTTTGCTGGGTAAGAGTAATTTTTCAACGCCTCCAATCAATAAGCCACTGGAGTCAGTTGAATATGATTGGTAGGGCAGTTGAATAGGACGACAAGGCGATCCTTGGATCAAATAGCTGCAATAATATTTGTTATGTTGATGAAAATTGAATCAAATGACGGGCAACCACCAGCAGGTATAAAAGGAGGTGCTGGAAAACGTGTCCTTGGCATGTGTGGAAGTAGTTAAGTGTAGTCTCTGCTTAGTAGAGTGGGGTTGTGAAACGTGCATTCGATTACCAGTGGTCCGGTTGTCTTTTTCGTTTCAGTAAAGTGGGGTTGTAAAACGTTTCCTTGACTCTAAGACAAGACAGCAGCGTGCATTGGGCCGCCAATGTCGTAGGTGGTTGTGTTGTCAAGTGGCGCATTGGCTTTAAGACAAGACATCGGCTGTTGTCGTAGTTGGTTGCATTTGTTCTGTGAGTCGAGTGAAGTTGGAAAACGTGCCCTTGGTTCTATGAAAAACGTTACCGTGCCGCCAATCGCCCTGCCGTCAGCATTATTCGAACCGCTGCTGTGTCAAAGCCCAAGTGCTGCCGGCTAGGGATATAAAGACCTTGTTTCTTGCTTATTGCAGATAGAGATAAAATGTGTGGACGACATAAACAAACGGTCAAATATGACCCCTAAAATCTTGCGGTAGTTAGTGTCGGAACTCTGTTACCATCGACCAGGACATTAATCTCAAAGCTCAGTCCCTGTGGTGAACAGAGCGGCTGTAGATTTAGTGGTATTTGCTCAGCCTTTCACAAATGTCATTAAGGAAGGTACCCGATGCAAATATCGTACAATCATCCGCATACGTAACGATCTCTATGCCGTCTGGAGGAAGATACAGGAATGTTGGAAAGGTAGAGTTTAACAGTTCGGGAGCCTCAGTAATGTCTCAAAAGTCTTTGCTACGGGCGAAAAAAGTAAAATCGATCTGTACGATTCAACTTTGCTGTAATTCTTACCTGGGGCCTAATTACGTCATTCGATTCGATCGAGTATTTGCTCGTGAATGAAAAAATCGAACTATAAAAACCTATGTGTTCTTCAAAGAAAATAAAAAAGGTGGATGGTAAAAATGTGTTTATTTTAAAGCAAAAACTAAAAAAAAAAAACAAATTAATAATGAAAAAAATATAAAATTTGTTGAATTCGTTGAACAATACATTGGGTAATAATTTCGGAATGAAGTTGTGCAGGAAAAATGTACGTAATGGTTTATTTTTTTTAAAACATTTTGACATTGTTGTAACAGATTGCTAATGCATATACCTTAGTAAATGTACGGTTGGTGCCGCTGAAAAGGTTTTTATAGTTCGATTTTTTTCATTCATGTGCAAATTCACGATCGAATCGAATACCGTAATTAGGTCCCTAACTTCAGACATAGGATCGAGACCAGTAAGATCATAATCACTTCATACTGGGATACTTGAGTTGATGAACCTGGGCTGACATTTGCCGTATTTTGAAACCTGAGTACGTGAAGTGAAATCTAATCTGTGCTAATGCTGTACATGTCTGAATTTGGGAAGTCTTGAGATGCGCTTTCCGTTTTGTCGCCGTTAAGTTGGTGGTGAAGTTTTCACTTGAATTTGTCGTGATTTTACTCGGACCTGGTGCTGAACGCACTCTGCCATAAGGATTCGGCGTCAACCTTCGCATGGCCTCACTGTTTTCTAAGATAACCATGGAACAAAAAGGTAACTGCACACTGAGCCGAGATAACGAATATCAAGTTAGGACCTTGAGAAGAATGAATGATAATAACAGCCCATGTATAGAAATTGAAGCACACGGTGCTCTTGAACCAACTTTAAATAGAAGGTGCTCACACATGGGAAGTTTTTGCGAATTCTGAAACTACAATGTTCATAGACGAGAAAAATAAAAAAAAAAAAACGCTGGAGTGCTTTTTAAATAAATCGCGGTCAAAGTTCACATTTTTAGGTTTTTTTTTGTAGGTTTTCCCGATTTTGCTGAGAAACAGCAAGCCCTATCAAAATAGGATTAGAAACAGGTTTAGAACTATTCGAAATGCATAGCCTAAAGGCATTTTCGATGCTGATTCCAAAAAAATATCCTCCCGACGCACGCGACGCCGTTTTTGGACAGTGGGCCCAACAGAATATGCACTTCAGTAGATTTGGTATTGGGGTTATATAAAATAATTTTTTACCAACATCTGAACAGGTTTAGAACTATTCGAAATGCACGGCCTATAGGTATTTTCGATGCTGATTCCAAAATAATTATCCCCTCGACCCACGCAACACTGTGTTTTAGTGGGGACCAAAAAAGTGGTTACACTTCAGCTGATTTTTTAGTGGGTATTTTGTATCAAATTTATGCGCGTATATTCAAATGACCTCTTCATGAGGCCTTTTACCTATCAAAGACTCCTGTATGAAGCCTTTTTATATATAGAAAGTTCCGTTTTCCACACTTCGGACACGATGACAATTTCTGTAAAGCTTCAATAGCGATCTTGTACATTTCGAGTAAATTTGCCAGCGATATTTCAGGTGCAGATTATCGCATCATTGTCATTAGGTTTTTACATTTTTGGCTGAGCTTATTTAACGAGCGTTACAGATTATTCCCTTAGTGACATCAAGAGGAGGTTGATGTCCTCTTAAGATTAAAGAGCAGCGACTGAGGGAAGTCACATCGTTGGCTTATCCCTTATCTATCCTCTTACTTCCAAAAACAAAAATCAACTTTACTGTTTTTTAAAAATTCAAAGAAATAACTAGGAATTACATACAGTTAGTCAACTATATTATTGCAAACGATGAATTTTTACAAATTTTGATGTTTAGTTAGAAATTACTACAAGAAATTCGTTCAATAATGTTGGGTTTTTTGTAAATATCTGTTTATTTACTTGTTAATGACAACATCAAGTCAACAAATTCAGAAATCGGACGGAAATAACAAAAACAACGGTCAAAAAGGATAGGCACCTGGTTTTTGCGGTGTCAACTAAATAATTGCAAAATGAATGAATTTGCAATAAAATCGTGGGATTTCCCCCCGATTTTTTCCAGTTAGGCATTTTTATAATTTATATGGTATGTGGACATGTTTTTGATCATAAATTAATTTTTTGATCATAAATTAATTTTTGTGTGTGTAACATAGACAGTATAATCAGAAAAAGAGAAAGTCAGGTAAACGGTTTCGGAAAATATTAGAGTTGTGTCGTTCATGAACGAACCGGTTCAAAGGAACGATTCCGTGAAAAGAACGAACGGATCCGTATCCAGCTCATTCTTTTATATCGTTCATTTAGATCCCCGATGACCGAGTCATTGCTGCTTACAAAACAAAACCACCACCATTAGCTTTTCATACACACAAGCACACAAGCAAGCAAAAAAAAAACGAATGCATTGGTTTTGCAGTCAAGCAGCACAAATTTCCACACAAAACAAACAATGATTCAGAGAGCTACTCTCGCTCAGTAACAACACATCTCGGTCATATCTTTCTTTTGCATCATTCGTTCATCTGGTTCTTTCATATCAAATCCAGAAACAAAACCACCCCCATTAGCACACAATGTGTCATTCGTGAACGAACATTTTCAAAAGAACGATTCGGTGAAAAGAACGACGGAGTCATATGCAGCGGAGAACGAACGACTTCAAAAGAAAATAACACAGTCAAATGTATTGTTGAACGAAAAAGAGCCAACGAACGAAGTGAAAGATCCGGATCTTTTTGGTGAACGGAATGAAAAAGATCGATCCGCTTAATGAACGAGATTGCCCAACACTAGAAAATATGCTACATTTGGTCTATTCCAATAGTAATAATGGTAAATCCAAAAGAGAAATCCTTAAAGTCACCTCTCGTAAGCTAAGAAGTGTATACAACATAATTTACCGCACCGAGAAAGAAGCCAGGCTCAAACGTTGGGTCTCAAAAAGTGTTGCGAAAGCCCCTTACATCCATGGAAAACCAGCATTTAATACATATTGTAAATTTCGGAAAACTGTCATTTATGCTATGGGGTGGGTTGTATACCAAGCAGTGACGTTGGTAACATCCAGATATTGGAGGAAATAATGACAGAGGAAGTTCATTTAGATGTTTCAAAACAGTATTTAACCAAAAGCGTCAAGAAATTTTAGAAAAGCGTCAAGAAATTTTAGAAAATTCAAACAAATTGCAATAGATGTACTACCAAGACAACGCCCCTAAGCATAAATCTAATTTAGGTAAGACTTGGTTGTTATACAACTGTACCAAAGTCATTTACACCCCGTTCCAATGTCTAGATATTAACCCCATCGGCAATTCATGGGTACACCAGAAGGAACAAGTAGGGAATAGGCCGCCCACCAACCTGGGGGACTAAATAAAATGCAATAAAGAAGAATGGCAAAAAATACCATTGGAATACGACATTCCGAAACTTATTTATTAAATTCAGGGACGTTTACGAGCTGTTACTGATGTCCAAGGTGGGCATACGAAATATTAGAACCAACTTTTCGAAAAATAACATGAAAGACTGAAAAGTTGTGAATTTTGCAATTATTTAGTTGACAGTGCAAATAATGAGTTGTTCTCATTTTTGTTAATTTTAAGAAAATGTTTAGTGAAATTTAGCTACTTTTTATTTTTTTATATTAATAAACATCTGTAAGAATTATACTGTTAACAAAAATATTAAAAATTATATTTATTTATACCAGTAAAATGATGTTTTATTTTAAATTTTTTAATAATTTTGGTTTTGCAATAATTAAGTTGACTAACTGTATTTGTACCGCTAATTTGCTTTTGTTGTTTTTTCTTTCTTATTATGTTTATAACATTTGTTTTAAGCCAACAACATTAGTAAAATAATTAACAATTCACAAACTTATAAGTAGGAACAAATTTTGTTTTTCAAAAAAATTTAATATTCACCCCTTCCGAAAAAGTTGCGACCCACTTATGTTTTGCTTTTTTGATAGCCTTGTTTTATGCATTCGCTGCTGGCAGGAACAACAAGAACGAACCACAACCACACACAGTGTGTGATGGCCCATTATGTCACATAACCTCCGACATTTGTTAAACATCAAAATTAAGCGGGTAACAAATGCAGAAGCAGAGTAGCAGTAGCACCACTAGTTCCCTTTCGGTGCAGCCAACGACGAAAACAATGGTAGCTTTGTGTCAGAAGTTGTGTTGCCACCGATTTATGTCAATTGCTTCTTTGAGAAGTGAGTGCAAATAAAATGCAGCAGCAAGGAAGGATACGCTGACGACGGAGATAGATGAGTTGGGCGCGGGAAAGAGGGAGGCGGGCGGGAAAATATTACAAGCCATGTACCATATGTGGATTTTTGAATGTTGAAATGACACTTGGCAATGTACGCTTTCATGTTTTATTACACTAGCTGACAGAGAAAATATTAAAACATTGTGATCCTAAAAAGGCCTGAATCAAAACGTGTCTCCATGTTACAAACTTAAATATCTGATTATTTCAATTTCAATCTTGCCCAGCAGTAGTTAGGAAGCCACATGAGCCGAGTAATCCATTATCCATTGCATTATATGGGTTATATCTTGAAAATTTTACAAGGGAAAACTAATTATTAAATAGTGAAATGCAGATAGTAGATGTACGTGTACATAAAACATTAGACATGGACATGCACGAACCCGGACCAAACCATTTATACATTTTCACGCACTAACACGGCGATTTTCATAAGAGGTACGCATGAAAAGGCAGCCCATCTAGTGACACGCATGTTTCAATTTTACCAAAAAAACACGAGTAGGCACGATTCAAATATTTTAGGCATACGTGACCAGAAATACGGTTTTTTTAAGATGGCACGGCATGCACCCATTTCTATGTCTGACTATAGAGCCGAGACTAGAGAGTTCAATTCTAACCGTCGGCAAACGAGTTTTTATACCCTCAGACTTTAGGTTAAAGAGGGTATATACACTTTGATATGACCAAAAGTGTGCCTCATCGAAATAATGAGTTTAGACTCCAAGTATGTTTGGACGAAATCCTTTTTAGACAATTTAGATCCGAATGAGCAATGTCCGTTCGTCCGTCTGTCAGTCTGGTGGGAGCGCACGATAACTCTCGAACGAAGCAACAGATCGGGTCTAAAATTTGTCTTCGTAATATTTTGTCCAAACTTAGTTTAAGTTTAAAGATGGGCCATAACGGCCAACTCCTCCCGGTACAACCCGAACAAAAGTTCAGAAATGTTTGCTAAAATGGTGCTCACGATAGCTCTCGAAGGGAGTAAGCGAATGGGTAATATTACTTCCAGACATAGATCGGGTTCGAATAGATCATATCGGTCCACTGCTTCGGGTACCTCCAACACAAAATTTGGAAGAAAATCCCACACAAAATTTGGGAAAAGTGCAGTTTAACAGTTCATATCGGATCGTATTGAATTTTTTCCAAAAATTTCTTCTTGCGGGCCCTGCAACAACGGCGCAATTTTTTCGGTGCAAGTCCACACTTCCTGAGATCTCAATCTCAAAAAAGGTCTGCCGGTACCAACTAAAATGGGTAGTACGTGAGATAACCCTCGAAGGAGAAACCAATTTTATCCCAAAGTTGTAAATCGTTTTATCCCTTTCAGCCTCGAATTATGTCCGAATATCGACTACATCCGATCACTCTTTCGGGTACCTCTCACACAAAGCTTAGAAAGAGTGCATTTTAAGGACTCGCCTGGGATTGTTTTTAATTTTTTGACAACAATCTGAGGGTATATCTCTGTCGGCACAGCTGACTGATACTTTCTTACATTTTTTTCAATTTTCACCTTGACCGACAAAAATTTAGTGTCACATGTGCCGACCCAACAACCTACATTCTGCATTACCTGTAGGCTAAAAGTAATGTGCGCGTGCCTAAAAAATTAGGCACACCGACATGCACGAACATTGACCAGAATGTTTATTCATTTTTATGTACCAACACGGCGACTTTGGAAAACAAAAATTAGGGACAATCGTGACACGCATGTTTAAATTTTCAAAACAGCACGAGTACGCACGGCCAGGAAAAAAAACGGCATGCGGGACCCGAAATAAGACTTTTTTGAGAAGGTACGACACGCGCCCTCTATGTCCGACTATAAAAAAGAGACTTGACAATACAATTCCAACCGTCGGGACCCGGGTTTTTTATAACAAAAATACGAAAAGTGGTTGATGTACATGCATGCGTATAAACAATCCCTAATGTTCGTAATCGTGGCTCATTGCGTATTGTGTTTAGCTACAATCGCATGTGGAGTACGGTGAAATTTAACATAAATTCACTTTAAAAGTTCTAATTTTTGATTTTTAGAGGCTATAGAAGAACTAATTGTTTCAAGTGACATGCGCTTGATAAAATAATGAGTTAGTAGGTTGATTTGTAAGTAGTTACGGCTACCAAAAAAGTACTATATAAAGCAGTTATTTGGTAATGGGAATTTTTGCTGGGTGGTTGCATCCAACAACAAATAGCTCAACACTTGCAGAGACTTTATTTTACATATGTTAATACACGTGTGTGTTAGATGCATGCTTTTAGGCGTTACAAGTCTCCCTTACGAAATACTAGCATACTATTAGGCGCTAAAAAATCTCGTTACATTTTCTGTCAAACGGTGTAATGAAAATGCATTGCAGTAAATATTTTCGGGTTTTTGCACATTGATCCAAAACTTTCCATAAACAAAATGAAAACACCCAACCTTCTGAACGAATTGAAATGCTCGCAAAGTATGTCTGTGTGTGTATGTACATGAACAACGAACCTACTTTATGTGCCTCCGTTCAATTCCCGTCATTAAAATATCGTCAAAAGGCAATAGCCTTAAAAACAAAGCCCCTAAAGTCTTCAATACATTAAAGGTATTAGGACAAAAAACACCAGCAGTGATTCATGACAGTTCCATTAAATGGAGCTGTCATAAAATTCGCACTGTCACCCTAAGTCTCCAACTGTACAAATGCTAGATACCCCTTCCTTTCATTCCGAAATGCTTTGAATTTCTATTGAAATGTTGAAAAACTAAAATAAATTGCAAAATAATTTTTCCGCCCGGCCTGAGAGACTTTGTTTTTGTCCTTTCACGAGAGAATGAGGGGGTAACACGGTGGTGGTGTTGATGGTGGGTTGGGGCTTCCTTTCATTAAAATAGTATCTATCCTTTAATATTTCAGCCTCTATCTGTTTTGCGTCTGTCTGTGCCTGCCTGCTTGTAATGTTAGAAAATCGTATTGATTTAAGCTTATGTCTTCATTTGTTAGAATTTAGTTCATTTGACTTTATCCTGAATGTGGGTGTTGGAGATAGGGTTGTGTGTGTGTGGGGACATTGGGGGTGTTACAATATATTCCTAACTGTTCTTTATTCTATTTGTTTGTATTGGACATATAATCTATGAAATTTATTTTTCCATTTTATATTCATTGAGAGGAGATATCTTTGTGTCAAACAAAATTATCGGAATCTATGAATTTACCAACAATGTGGTGATTCGCAAGTTGGAAAAACAATTTAAACTAGAAGATATTTGAACATTTATGCGTGAAAATTAAACCGACTTAAACAAACCAAAATTGATGGGATGGAGCGGGCAGCTGCCTAGCAGTTATCTACCCTGCTTAATATAAAATTTGTTTCCTAAGCCCCATAGTTTTTAGGATGGTATCAACATTCTTTTTGTTCTTTATCTTACTTTAATAGAAATGTTTTTAAACCTTCGTCTTATCCTAATGTTTATAGTATTGTAATGAAAATGCAGTATTTATGTGCGTACTTTTGGACGTACATATGTGTGTAATGTTCATTACAAATCGACATAATATTGTGTATTTATAGAATATTTTGGGGGTTATGTTTTTGTATTAATGTTTATATCTTTGTTGGTCCGGACATGACTTTCGAACAATAGAAGATGGCTTTTAATTTATCCCAGAAATGATATGTAACATTGACTGTGGTTTTATGCCCAAAATGTAAGTGCGAACACATTTAATTGAGAGACAAATATGCCAAATTTAGTAATTAATTACATATCTATTTTACGAATCCAGAAGAACAAAATGAAGTCACAGCAGATTTATTAGAATGTCAATTAGAGTCGATTTTTCACATTTTAATGCAAATTTGGCTTGAATTTCCTCCTTCATTTCCCCTATTTAATCCCAAAACTCTAAACACTAAATTGAACATGCGAACGGAATTGAACATGTTAACTTCAGATTTGTAGCTAAACACAGTACACCAGTATTCCTCACCACGGGACACGCGTGCTCTTACTTCCAGGACACATACAGTCTCAGTTGAGGTGAGTTTAAACATTAATGTCTACACAAGGAGACATTGATTTCTTAGCCGCGATTTTTATCGATAGAGAGAGGGGGAGAGAGAGAGTGGGAAGAACTCTCGTGTCTGAGAACGCCACAAAAACTCGTTTGCAGTCGCTGAGCTTTGAACTCACCACTTTCGGTTTTGTAGGCGGACACACAATTTGTTCCACCGCACTATAGGTAATTTGCCCTGTTTTTGAGGCAAAAAGTCGATTTTGCAACATTTAATAATAATAATTTTTTAGTTGGCATTGAAAAAAGAACATGTCAAAATATATTAATATGAATGACATTTTTCAAAATAGCGTCATTATCGCGGTTTAAATTGCAGTCAAAGTGAAAATTTCGAAGAAGAACTAAAAAAATATATATTGTAAGGCATATTTCAATGTACTAAAACCGCGGAAAAATAAACCAAATATAAATATATGTAAAATGGAATAGATTGGCAATTACGAGAGGAATTTATTTCATATATAATATAGCTTAAACATTTTGGGTAGCGCCCAAAAACAACAAAAAGTCAGAAATGAATATGTTATTTTTCTTAAACTCACTTCACATAGACTTATACTAAATTGGCCGTGTTTGGCCGTGATTTTGCCACCTAGAACACATTACTGAAAGTCTTCTGCATTGGTATTACTAGGTTTCAAAACCCGATTTTACCCGTTTTTTGATATTTATGAGATTTTATTAGGTTACTTCTCAATAAAAAGTCTTAAAATTGTGGAAGTTTGGTTTGAGGAAATAAATAATAAATGTAAAAAATATTGTTGTTTACAATTGCATTGCAAGTAAAATAAGTAATGGCGACAAATTGTTCGGTATATCCGGGTTTTCTATAAACGATGCGGCAGTAGTAAGCTTTATTTTATCTCTCTATTACATATTAATCATTGATACGGTTTAAAGGAGTACTAAACTCGTCCTTATTAACGTATATTCAAAAAGTATACAAAACTGTAGTAACAATTCGTTGGAAAATCTACTCGCGGGGACAAAATTTGTGGTATTTACTACGGTGGTCGTTTTCATCAGTTTGTTGTGTATAAGAAAAGTAATGAAAATGACATTGGAAGAAATAGCTTTGTTCGTTATATACGTAGTTGCTTATAACCGTTGTTCCTTATATCCGAATTTATCTGTACAAATCTTTGTTTTATCTCACTTTTACACATACATAATTTAAAAAGTTAAAAAATCCTTTAATTCCGCTGGTATTAATTTTTGTCTCAAAAACAGGGCAAATTACCTATAGTGCACCGTACGAGTTTTACAAGAAGTTTACTATCCACTCTTTTAGACCTCTGTTAGTAATGAGTGAAATAAGATGTTGTTGTAACAGAGTTTTTATTATAAGTTCATTCTCCTGCGTTATCTGGCTCTAGGTCAATCTCCAGTTCTAGCAATGTGACTGTTTCGATGGGATGTAAACACAGATCTACTGGAGTTAGTTGAGTAGGTTTGACAGGGCCGTTGAAAAGGTGCAGTGAGTAGTGCGGGCATGTGCCGCAAGCCTTTAGGTAATTTTTTAAGACATTTTTTGTATATTTTATTCACAAAACATCAAATTTTGTCCGTTGGACCCCCCGAAATGGTGTCGAGATGCAGTTCTGACTACGTCTCTGATTCTGTTAATACGCTTTGCACGGTGTCATCGATTCTTGCCCT
The DNA here is from genome assembly GCF_047663935.1 of Musca autumnalis. NCBI lineage: Eukaryota > Metazoa > Arthropoda > Insecta > Diptera > Muscidae > Musca > Musca autumnalis. The sequence continues at coordinate 118,421,802 of NW_027411644.1, read as the reverse complement.
ATAGGAATTCAGACGGCTGCACCATCCCGAGCGTAGTTGAGCCAAAATTACTCTGGTTTGTGGTGGCAGTTGATGCTCCCCAGCTGCGATAGATGGGGGATGCTTCCTGAAGACCGCATTCACACGATAGTTGTTTATGGCATCTGTGACTGCATCAGTATGAATGCTATTTAAACCTGCTTGATAGGTCTGTTCTTCTTGTAACGGTGGACCTTTCTTTCTAGATCATTAAATTCCTCCTGGCCCTCACCATACGGTGATTAGGAGGGCTCTAACAGTAACATCCGAGCAAGTACTACAACGAAAGCATGTCATTGCTAGGGCGCCATTCTGACAGGTTTGAATATTTTGACATAGCGTTGCACTATATTATTATATTCACGAACCTATCGCGTTATATGTGGTCAACAGGGTTTTTAATCTGCACCCCAAGTGCTGGCTACTAGGGACTTGAGGACTTTGTTCCTACATCTCAATTTATCTCAGATAGCTGTGGCATGCACGGACGACATGAACATGACGTCGAATGTGACCCCTAGAATTTTCTGTAGTTTGTGGTCCGCAAAATTCAACTCGGCCGCAACATTCAACTCGGCCGCAACATTCAACTCTGTGCTCACCTGAGCCGTCCACGTGGTGAACAGAGTGGCCGTAGATTCATATTCCTCGCGTGAAAAAAGGTGGTAAGTTCGATCAAATAGGAGTTCAGCCTTTCATAAATGTCATCAGGGAAGCTACCTGATGCCAAGATCGTACAATCATCCGCGTACGTTACGATCTCAATGCTGACAAGAGCAAAATTGGTTTGAAAGGAGAATCGCTTTGATGACATCCTTGCCAGGCTTCAGTAGCTACCCGCTGGGGCGATTGGCTAGTTCGGCATCGGAAACTCGTCGATTCTCAGCGTTACAGTAACTAGTTCCACTTCTGACCCCTCACAGTGCAATCAACTGTAAACTTTAACATGGGGATGTCATAGGAGGTAACCAATTGACACTCTATGCATTACCTGTAGGTGGTATTGTACTAGTTCCAGGTTTACAGTCATATACCAGTTTATTTATAAAAAAGTGGTGGGAAATAGTCACAACTGACGCTTCGTCGTTTACTTGGGGATATATAGGTGTCAATTGGTTCCCTTCGTATTACTTATGGGTCAATTGTGAACTAGTACCACTTACCTCTAGATAAGGACTATTTAAATTGCGACAATTGGAATTGCTAGCGGGTAGAGAGAAGAAAAGGGCGATTTGCATATTTCCGTCGTATTCCTTTTTTATACCATTCCATCAACACTAGCTTCTGTTATTGGATGCTTCATTTATATTAAAGTTATGAAGAAAATGTAAATGTGAATTATTTATACAACTCGTCGTTTAAGTTAAGTTAATTAAGTAGCAACTGACGCCTCCTCGTTTACTTGGGGATAAAAAGGTGACAATTGGTTCCCTTCGCATTACTTAGGGGCCAATATTTGTACTAGTAATGATTAGAACTAGTTCTGGACTACTTAAATTGCGACAATTGGAATTTTCGTCCCCACAGGGTAGCGACAAGTTGAGCATTTTAGGGAGATACTCGACTTCTGGCTGACTTCTGACTTTTTCAGCATTACCATGGAGATTCCATCGGGACCAAACGCTTTGGATGATTAGCTTTCCGAATGACATTCGCAACATCATTCATTGTAAATTTTTGTGGTGGTTCATCCTCGGTAAGAAGAGATCTAATGCGTCATAGTACTTACTCTTCGTCCTGTCACCCCGGGTTGTTCGACAAACTGTCGATTATAATAATTTGCGCACTTCGGATAAGTCAGCGTAACGTCGACAAACGTGACTGAAGTCCTATCTTTCTTCTTTTCAGGGTTCGAGAGAGGCTGCTTCTATTGACCCTTTCTAAAAGAAAGGGCGTTTCTATTGACCCTTTCTGAAAGAAAAGGTGCTTCTATGGATCCTACCTGAAAGAAAGCCTGCCTTTATTGACCCTTTCTGAATGAAAGGCTGCTTCTATTGACCCTTTCTGAAAGAAAGACTGCTCCTACAGTCCCTTTCTGAAAGAAAGGGTGCATCTTTTGACCCTTTCTCAATGAAAGGGTGCATCTTTTGACCCTTTCTCAATGAAAGGGTGCGTCTTTTGACCCTTTCTCATAGAAAGGGCGCTTCTTGTGACTCTTTCTAAAAGAAAGGGCGCTTCTATCGACCCTTTCTAAAAGAAAGGCTACTTCTATTGACCCTTTTATGAAAGAAAGGCTGTTTCTATAGACCCTTTCTGAAAGAAAGGCTACTTCTATTGACCCTTTTATGAAAGGAAGGCTCCTTCTATTGACCCTTTTAAGAAAGAAAGGTGCTTCTGCTTTGACTCGTGGTACAAATATTCTTTGATACTTTCGTTGTAACTAAAATACAGAATGAAATCTACTTATTTTGATTATTTCCTAAATATTCCAAAGAATTTCCTCGGATGCACATCAAAAGAATAAATCTCATTCATCATTTAAATGATGGGGTGTAGATAATGGAGAAAAGTATAAATATTTAATGATTTTTTGGAATATAAATTGTACAATTTTTAATTTATGTTCTCTATCACCGTGCGCGTTCGTACCTCCTTCAACAAAGGCCAAATTACACAAAGAGAGAGAGGTGAGTGGTGAAAGTGGTAACCGGCATCAAGAAGACCACAACTCCCACACGGGCTCAATGCCAATAAAATGTTAATGAGATTCACACGCGCGCTTCTTGTATCGCTTTGAGTGAGAGGGAGGAGAAATGGCGTTACAGATACTTATGGCGATGATAATAAAGATAAACATTTACGCACCCCTCCACCAACAAACAGTTGTTGTTCCTCTTCTCCGGTTGTAAAGAAGGACGAGTTCATCAACTACACTTACATGTGGGAAATATGCATACATCTATGTTCATGTGCTTGCCGCAAGCATCATCGTCATGGAGGTGATGTTGTTGGATGAAGATGGATGGTACGTTCCCCACCAAAAACAATGTGCGCGCCAAATTTGCTGTGGTCGGAACATTTATTATCTTCAACTGAAGGCCATCTCTGTATGAAGTAAATGAATGAATGAATCTTTGGCTAAGTAAAACATTGAAAAATTATTTAGAAAATTGATTTAGATTGAAATTATCCACATATCTGATATTGTTTAAAGAATACTTGTTATATGAGGGTAATGAGAGATTGTCAAAGGAAATATTATGGCAAATAGTCGGAAATCGGACTAATGTTGCAATAGGACTTAGAAATAAATATTTTCACAGTCTCATCTTGGATCTATATGTTCGGCATGGATATGATAAACTGATCGGAAGGCCACGAAATACCTAACCCAATGGTTATATCGTAATCTGTATCCTATTCACTGCCATAGGTATGTTTGCAGCTTTGAATTCATTCAAATTGATTTCAATGTCTTATAAAAAATTGTGTTTACTTTAATTTGGCATAGCTTCTTCTCGGACCACTACTGTACCCGAATGTTTTCCATATTTGATTGGCTGGTAATCGCAATTTTTTTGCTGATTATTTGCTTTGTATATTTATTTATTTATTTTTCGTTTGTTTTTATTTTCTTCGCTCATTGAATTGTATAATTTTCCAATTACTACTGAGCGGCAACGGCAGAGCGGAATTTGTTAAATCTAAATGTTTAATTTATTTTATTTCAATTGTGAATTGTTGATGATATGCCTGTCGATTTCTAGGTGTCTGCTTCGACATTCTATTGATTGGTGGGAATTTTTGAAAACCAAACCAAAAAAGAACTCTCGAAATACATAATAGGAAATTTGTATTTTATCCATCATCGGAAGCATTGGGGTTTTTCTACCTTTGGTTGGTTGAAATGTTTCAAATTGATTTTAAATTAATTTCAATTTGTAACAGAACAATAATTCCAATAACTCTCAACCGTATCCAGGCATTTTTATTTATTTGTTATGGGATTGTTTGGGCGTTACTTTTAACGTAATATAAATATTGGTTTGGATTTATCGTTTATCACCAGCGATGGAACAAAAAAGCCTCCGATAACCGCAAAAATTCATCATTGCATGTGAAAAGTTTTTAAATTAAAAAACACGAGGAAGTCCAGCATTTGGGGTAAATGTCATGATAATCATGTCGTCGCCAATTTTGCTTTAACCACTATCGAAAATCATTCTTTCGCTCATTTATTCCGTTCAGCAGCAACAGCAGCTGATGATGAAACGCTTCAGTCATTCTTTTGTGCGTAGTTTCATGATGCCGATCCTCATCATCCTCACAGATGTAAGTTTGGTGGTATTGGTTTCATCAACAGTTAAGCACATTTTATCACTGCACACGGCCATCACCATAACCCAACATAATCCACCGCATCGCATTGCACTGCACCACAACAGCACAACACCATTCCAACATCAACTGCGCCATTTCATCGGTTACCACAGCCGATTGGTTTTTTGGGTTATCGCATCCACCCACTGTTGTAAGGAAATAGAACTCCTCAGCAAGATATGATTTAAGTATCAATGAGATATTTGTTTTGAGTAATCGGTTTTTATGGAGATTTTGTTGAATTGAAATTTTTAATAAAAAATGGGATGGAACGTATCGACTGGAATTTTTTAAGCATTATTAGCGATTAATTTAACAAGAGTAGGAGAACTGATCTTGGAAGACAATAGATTATGAAGTACATAATGTAACTGAAGTGCTGTTATATTGGAATCGGCATCCGTAAACTGCGAGGAGCGGTTAATGCGCTATTGAAGTCTGAACAATGGGATAATCGGACTTTTACCGACGGCGTAGATGTGAAGAATACGAAGAGGCACACGTTCTTTAGCCGACAAAGACATCCCTGGCGCTGCAAATATACTGAGATTACCAAATAACGGGTTTTATACTTATTTTTTGGTATCCGAAATTACTTAGTAGCCCATTATTTAACAAAGGCATGCCATCCGAAATAAGTAGTTATTCTACGGCCACTGAAAGTCGACAAATAAGCTGACAAATCATAGGGGTTTTTTTAGAACTGTTGAGGTGAATTTATGTTCAATTTACCACCCTCCATATTTTTATTTTACCCCCTGTCGGAATTGAACTTACGAATTTCGGAAAAAAACTAGTTTTTCATCGGTGAGCCTTGAATTCTCGGTGTTGTAGTCGGACATACACGCTCCTCATTACTTAGTAATGAGTAAAAATATTTTTGTCATGCCAACTTGCTTACTTGTAATGCAGAAAGAAGCTAATTTACATTATCTTGTAATGGGTTAATCGGCTCCTGTGGCTCGCAAATCTTTGCTGTGTAGCTGAGGAGAGATACTATCACAGTTTACGACACGTGATGCTGCAGATCTTATCCGAGTCACAAAATCATCCGCAGCAATTGGATCTGAATGAACCAGGAGCTAACTTAACGAAAAGGCAAGGATGCTAGCAAAGTATGTCAGTTGTTATTGTTGTAACGGTGTTTTTATTTTACGTTTGTAAGTTAATTTTCTGCCTAATCTGGCTGTGGGTCTAACTCCAGTTCTAGGAATGTGACTGTTTCAATGGGATATAACCTCAGATATACTGGAGTTAGTTGAGTAGGTATGGCAGGGCAATTGAAAAGGTGCAGTGAATCGTGCTGGCCTGTGCTACATGCTGGCAGATGTTCTTGCCCTATACGAATTTAGACGGCTCCACCATTCCGAACATAGTTGAACCAAAACTACTCTGGTTCGTCGTGGCAGCTGAAGCGCTTCAGCAGCGATAGATGGGATGGGGAATGTTTTCCGAGGACTGCATTCACACGATAGTTGTTTAGGGCATCTGCGACTGCATGCGTGTGAATGTTATTTAAACCTGCATGATATGGTTGTTGATCTAGGGGTTCTCTCTTGTAACGTTGGACCTCTATTTCTAGATCATGAAGATCACTCCTGACATGCCTGTGCGGGAGAGTCCTATCCACCATATGGTACCACCATAAGATGACTCTCAAGATAACACACGAGCAAGTACTGGAACGTATTTGCCATTTTATGCAATTTTATTGCTGTACAGGAAGAATCTTTGTCTCCTCATGTAGATGGTCCACTGAAGACATGAGGAGGCTCTCTGTTGCGGCATTCTGGCAGGTTTGACCATTTTTCCATAGCGTTGCACTTACGTTCGCGGACCATTCTGGCGCCGCATAGCTTACCACAGACCGACCTATCACCTTATATGTGGTCAACAAGGTTACTTTATCTGCGCCCCAAGTGCTACCGGCTAGAGACAGCATGTGCGGACGATGTGAACGTCCCGTCGAATGTGAAACCTATAATTTGGGATAGTTAGTGGTCGGAATTCTGCTACCATCGACCTTGACATACAACTCTGTTCTCACCTCTGCCATCCATGTGGTGAAAAGAATGACCGTAGATTTAGTGGCGGATATTTGCATATTCCTCGCGGAAAAAAGGTGGTGGTCAATTAGGAGTTCAGCCTTTCACAAATTACATCAGGAAAGGTACCTGACACCAAAGTACAATCATCCGCATACGACGTCAATGCCGTCGGGAGGGAGCGGAATACAGGAGAGGTAGAGGTTAAACAGTTCCGGACATATCACCACACCATGGGGAACTCCATGTTTCACTCGACGGGGCTTGGACTCCTTGTTCCTGAATTCCATTATATTATCCAACGTTTCAAATTTGTCCGAAGGGTTGTCTGTTCGATATCCTCAAGCAGTGTGGAGTGCTTGACAGTATCAACTGCGTTTGATAAGCCAAGCGCCACCATCACTCTTCTGAGTCATTGACTAATGCTGTGCTGCTTACCGAACCCATGCTGATGATCGGAAAATGGATAGCTATTTCTGACGCTAGGGAGGATTGAAGCCTTAAGGGTATTTGCGACGGGCGACAAAATCGAAATCGGTATGTATGATTTACCTTTGCTGGCATCCTTACCTGGCTTCAGTGTTGCAACTTTTCCGATTACTTAACCACTTGTTCGGCTTATGCTCACCTGCCAACCTGTCAACTTAGAGTGTCAGCTCCCTGACTCTGGTGCTACTGGGGTTGGCATGACGAAGCTCATCAAACTCAATTGCTAATCCCGTCACCTGTGCTGGGGAATGTTAGTAAGCGAATACTGGGGTTGTTTTCCAATCGTTTTTCTTCAACACAAATTCTGAAAACAGCACAGTGCCACAACTGTATTGCAGGCCATTTCCACATATAGGGTAGCATGGGGCAGTTTCGTCACTGGTGTGCCTTCGTCTGCGCCGATTTTATTTATTTTATTGATCGAAATCAGGCTGTTTCCCTTGAGTGCACTTCATCACAAATCATCTCGAAAGTTCAATTCTAAAATGAAATATTATTCACAATCCATAGATTATTCGATTCATGCATTGATCTCGCAACACTAACTTTCTCAACATTTTCATGGTTATGCCTGAATAATATTCTTTTTGACATTGTTGTATTCTGACAGTGTTGTGGGTATACGCATAAATGTTCCATTTTTTGAGACCCACACAACTCCCAAGTTTTCTTCATCCCGATATTCATTAGTTTTTAATAACAAACGGATGAACGTAATAAGCCTCACTTTCCTCTGGATGCCAGGTATGTGTGGCAACTGTATCAAATAAAAGTTGATTAAACCACATTTCATCATTGTTGTTGTTGTTATTGTCAACAAAAGCCGGCGATGAAGATGAAAATCAGCATGGTATCAACTATGGATGCTGCACTATTGCAACAATTGCGCACATGCATAGCTGATAGGTACATCGATTGGTTGGTCAAATCGCGGCTGGATATCTCTTACATGTGGTACAAATCTTCTTGTTTTTTTTTTTTTTTTGGAATAATTGCCTCATTGCCTCATCATCTTGTTGTTTGTGTACAATAACATGTTGGTCTTGAAATCAATTTTCTTGTCTTGTGTGGTTATCGCAAGCAATTGTCAAATTGTGTTAACATCATAATTGTTTAACCTTTAAATTGTGAACAATGTTGTGAAAAAATTTTCATTTACAATACATACAACACACTCGAGAACTGTGGAAAAACAATATAAAAAACAATGATGCAGGATAAACGAAAATGCATTCGGAAATTTCTCTTTGGAATTTATCTTTACAGAACCTTTCCAATGAAGTTTTGGGATTTTGGTTCATAGATTTGTAGAAGTAATTTGTTCAAACACTTCATGTGCTGCCTTTTCTGCTTTGATTTTTAATTGGTAATACTGCGAAACAATCCCTTCCTTCGCAAGATATTGGTGCGGGGCTCTTAAGTCCCAAACATCAGACAAAAAAATATTTTGCGTGGAGGGCCTTAGGAAGTGGCCTTTTCGCCTACATGGCGGCCACAATCCATGATATTCCACCAGCATCCATCAGACGGTAGAGTTGGGAAAGCCAGCCCCACGTTGGGCGCCATATTATTATGTGTAATGTATACCGTTGCCGCATCACAAAGATGCCTTGACTTTTACATGGTAATTCTTCAAAAGAATCACTTCATTCGCAAGATATTGGTGCGGGGACACGCAGACGCGTAGTTTTGCATAGAGAGCCATGGGAAGTTGGCTTTTCGTTTACATGGGGCCACGAGCCATGACATTCCAGCAGCTGCCAGTAGACGTTAGAGTCGGGGAAGCCAGCCCCACGTTGGGTGCCATATTGTTTTGTGTACCTTTGCCGCAGCCCAAAGATACCGTGACAACGCCGACCAGCTCTAAATTACAAAAACAACGAGTATTCAATGATCAAACAAAACGATCACCTAAATGGCCTGTATGCCAATGGGCAATGTGAACCGTGATGGTGTTCTGAAGATGATCTAAGAATACACGATGTCCAAGAGAGTCGACAGAGCTGTTAGGCGCAGTCTAAACAACTTTGGGCTTTGGCAAAGAGACATCTAACAATAGGTGTCTTTTAAAAGGTTGTTTGAACATAATGTACAGTATAATTTCGATAATACGAACACATTTTTCGCTTCTTCTTTTTCTTCCTTTCTTCTTTTTGACATTTAGATTATTTTTACTTAAAACAATTAAGAAAGTAGCAGTCAGCTGTGATGACGGAGATATAACCTCAGCCTCTGACCTAAAAAGAAGCCAGCAATATATTGATTTTATATCACGAGTTTGCTTCAAAATATACGTGAAATCTGTAGGTACCACAATGGGTACGGGACTATGCTCAATCATTGACATATACCAACAAAATTCTGGGGAAGGGTCTATGGAAGCACCCTTTCTTTCAGAAAGGAAAAAAATTGAAAATGTTTAAGAGTTATCTTGCACACTAGCATTTTTAGTATTTACCTGGAGTCATATTATCTCAGGAAGTGTGGACTTACTCTGGAAAAATAATTGTACCGTTGTAATAGGGACCGTGAAAACAAACAAATAATTTTTTTCAAATAGATCCGACACGAGTCCTCAAACTACACTTTTCCCAATTTTTGTGTGGGAAGTATCCGAAGGGCCGGACCGATATAGTCCATATTCCGATCTGGTACATGGCTGGGTGAAATAATACGATGTACAAAGTTTGGACCAATCAGAAACTGCCTGCGACAGTTATATTGAGGATTTATCGTCAGGGTCTCTTGAATCTTTTAGGCCATTACCTCAGGAAGTATGGACTTGCTCCCAAAAAAATTGTACCGTCGTAAATTGGGCCGCAGGAACAACCTGCTGAAGAAAATCGCAATACGATCCGAGAGGAGGTCTTAAACTGCACGCAGAAGAGTGGACGGATATAGGTCATATTCCAACCCGATCTATATCTGGAAGGTTTAAAAGGATGTGCAAAGTTTGGACGAAATCGATTGCTCCCTTCGAGAGTTATCGTTCACAACATTTTATAAAAAAATGTTAAACATTTGTGGAAAAGGTAGCCGAAGAATTGGACCGATATGGGCCCATCTTCGAACTTAAACTAAGTTTGGCACATTTAGCCTAAAGGCTGAGGGAATAAAAATATTATATAGAAAATAATTTATTATTTGTTTCCAATCGGTAATGCGGACATTTCGATAATTCGGACACCGCCACATGTGGTGTACGGATTATCGAGGTTATATTATCTCCTTCCAGAAACGTGAAATTTGTCCCAGTTGTGAGCATAAAGAAATGCTTTGAGAGCCTGGCATGCCAAATATGTCGGAGCCTCAGAGTAAAGCTCTTGAACGTCTAAGGACCCGATCGTTTACCTTGTTAGACTTCTAAGTTGTCATCCCTTGTCTGTCACATGGTTCCAAAATATCATATTGATTTGATTAATTTCAAATTTTGATGGAATTTAACACCGTTTTTGCTTGCCTCTCTTCAAAAATACGCTCCTAAAAGAAACTAGAAAAAAATAATTATCCTTTTTATTGCTTGCATTACAAAAAGAAAAGAAAAAAAGGAATCAAACAATTTCCTGTTTCCGACATATTTCTAATCATTTCCTTTGCCACACACAAAACTTTTATCGACAAAGTTCCACTACAGCAACAAAGTAAAAAGAATTGAGGCCAGGATGTGGAAAAAAGGACATTTGATTGACAAAGTCAAGTAATTAGTTCAAATATGGTCGGTCGTCTCCTAAGCTGCTTGACAGGTTTTTTTTCTATGGGAATAACGAAATGAAAGACAACAAACCAAACGACCAACCATCAAAACAAAAACAACAGTGAAGGAAAATTCGTTAATGGACCATATAGAGAAAATCTTAAAAATTGAGATATCGAAGAAATGAATGGCTACCGAGTGATTGAATGAATCATAATGGACTGACTATATGTAATGTTTTAAGATACGTAACGAAGTAATTTGTCTATTGGCAAAATAAGTCATATACTTATATGGCTTACCAACCTAAGGTTGAATCAAAGCTTTAGAAAATAATAGGTATGTTCGATAACTTCACAAGTAAAAAGTACTACCAAGTTCTTGTAAGAGTTGCATATACATGTAGGAACGGGTTACGCAGTCGTTCGATTACGTGTCCCACTAACTTGACAAAGACTTATTTAACACATAATTTCATACGAACGGCGACAAAAACTAACAGCGAGACTTTGCGGGTATGCTTGGTGATATGGTGATTAGAATGGCTCTCACGGTAGCACCCGAGCAAGTACTGCAACGAAAGCATGTCATTGTGTTGCTGTACTGGAAGAAAAATTTTCCGCATGTACATGGTCCACTGGAGACATGAGGAGGCACCCTGTTACTGTTCTCAGAGCGGCATTCTGACATGTTAGAATATTTTTCCGTCGCGTTGCACTTGCATTCGCGGACCAAATTGGCGCCGCATAGCCTACCACAGACCGACCTATCGCATTATATGTAGTTTCGGAACGCCTTCCCTTTAGGTGCACGTAGCCGAAGAATTCGACATTATCACCATAGGTAGTCATTTCGGTCTTCATTCCAACGGTGTATAACTTTTGTCCCGGAAATATGTACTTCTCGAGATATAGGCTTCAAAAGTTCGGCATAAGTTGAATGTTGAACGGACTGGATTCGTATCGATCATAGACAAATTTTCGATTTGAACGAAAATTTTGTTCGCGTTCAACACTTTGCTTACCAATGCCGCCCATGTGGTGAGCAGAGTGGTCGTAGATTTAGTTGCGGATATATACATAAGTCGTAAGATCAGTCAAATATGAGTTCAGCCTTTCACAAGTGAAATCAGTGAATGTACCTGACGCCAAGATCGTACAATCATCCGCAGACGTTACAATCTCAATGCCGTCTGGAGGGGGCGGAACACAGGAGAGGTATAGGTTAAACAGTTCCGGTGATATCACCCCACCTTGGGGATTCCCTGTTTCACTCTTCGAAGCTTGGATTTCATTTTCCTGAATTCCACGTTTAACTGACGTCCACACATACAATTGATTATATAACGTTTCAAACTTGGCCGGAGGGTAGTCCGCTCAGTGTCCTCGAGACAGCGTAAAGTTCTAGACAGTATCAAATGCTTTTGATAAGTCAAGCGCCACTATCACAATCACATGGCTTGCTCTGGATGATTCCTCGACTAATATGTGTGGAGATGGCGTACAGCGGTGTTGTCGTGCTGTGCTGTTTACGTAACCTATGCTGATGATCAGCAACTGGATAGCTATTTCTAACGATGCGGAGGACTAAAGAATCAAGGGTCTTTACCACGGGCGACAAAAGCGAAATCGATCTTTACTATTCACCTTTGCTGGCATCCTTGCCTGGCTTCAGTAGCGGGACCACCCTGCCCATTTTCCAGACTTCGGGAACGATGTGGGTGGATATCGACAGGTTGAGAACTTTAGTGAGATACTCCACTCACAGCACATCCAGTTGTTTCAGCATTACCATGGAGATTGCATCAGGGCCCAACGCTTTGGATGATTTAGCTTTGCTGATGACATTCGCAACATCATCTATTGTAAATTGTGGTGGTGGTTCAACGTTGCCAAGAAGAGATCAAATGCGACATAGTCCTCTTTTCATCGCCTGAACTGAAATAACTGTCGACTGAAATAACTTGCGTGACAGAGGCCCTGCCTTCCTTCTTTCTAGGGTTAGAGAGTGACTTGCCCACTGCCACCAATTCGCTTATTCCGGCTACAATGTTGCAACTCTTTAGATGATTTAACCACTTGTTCCGCCTATGCTCACCGTCCAATCTGTTAACATCCAGTGTCAGCTCCCTGACTCTGGGGTCAAGGGGGTTGGCACGACGAAGCTCATCACGCTCATTTGCCAATCCCGTCGCCTCTGCCAGGTATGTATATACTTTTGTTGCAACGAGGTGGTGATTCGAACTGACGTCGAAAATTTAAATTTTTTTCCGACTTGTAGCAAGCCTTTCATTCACCGGGGTAAAATTGGAGACCAGATGTTTTCGCATCCGATTAACTACAAATCCGTAACCAAGCTCATGCTTTATATCATCGCAGCTATAATACAATGTGTCACTTTATGTGTTGTTGTGACGCCATTCCCTTCCTGTATGGCAGTAATATCGGCCTTGTAAACTGCACATTCCAGGGGTTTGCTTTTCTCTGTTTCCTTGGTTTGATATCTGCAAATAAAAATAATATGTGTACATATTAGACAGGAGTGGTTCGTATGGAAGGGATTGTACTGGGGTTGTACTGAGCAAAAAAGTCCACTAGACTATATGTCTACGGTGAAAATCGATCCTCCCGATTTTTACTTGAAGTCAAAACTGCCTGAAGGAGCATTCTAATGCTTTTGTGATGTACTAGAGAGTTTTTAATTATTGTCTTGGCTTTTTGTCTTAGTGTTGGATGGAAAATCTCAATATCCAAAAAACGTGGATAAAAAAAAAACTTCAAAATAAGGAGGCCCAATTTTCACCGTAGACATATGGACTAGTGGACTTTTTTGCACAGCACAATCCCAGGAATCAGAAACGCGAAGACCCATAAAGTGTTCGAATCGCCCGACGCAAGTGTATATGTACATTAGGGTTATGACTTTTTGACATTTTTTCTCAAAAATGATTGCCTGTAGTGAGAATGAATGAACTTTTGCCTACTAATGCCTAAAATAACATTCATTCCATTTTATTATAAAAAAGGTTCCGCACAAACCACTTTAAACAATTTTTTTTTTGAAAAAATACTATGAAATGAAAAAAAAAAAATCTCAAAAAAATATTTCCTGTTGCACGAATGAACTTTTGTTCACTTTTTTCACATAAATATTGAAAAAGATCCCGCACAAACCACTTTTAATTTCTATGATATATGAAATAATTTTATATATATAATATAAAATGATATGTGTGTGCCCCTATACCTTGTTTTTGATCAAAAGTTCTGAAAAATAAAAACTTTAAACGCTTTTTGTGTGGAACCTTTTTTTATCGAATCACTTTATAATTAAGATTTTATGTAATCTTATGTAGAAACTCATCACGCTGAGATACAAGGATATGAGGTTGTAAAAAAGTCATAACCCTCATGTATATATGTGTCTGTTATAGAGAAAGGCGCGTGTCACGATCGTGACAACACAAAAACTTAGCACATAACAATTGGATTTTAGTGACGTCTAAGTTTTAAACGCTTTAATTGTTGTTGTTGCTTAGTACCACGAACGTGACACGCGCCCATCTCTAATCTGGAGCAAAAGTTTTTTTCTATTAATTGAAACCACATAATATGAACTTTAGCTGAAATGAACAAATAATGTAAGGGTTGTATTACAATAATATAATGTCAACAAAACCGTAGAGTGGTTTTGAAGAGTCAATTTTGGCTGGGAACAACACTGCTTGAATATTCTAAAATTATTAAAAACATAGCAAATAGTTTAATCTTACTAACCACTCGCTTTTATAACAACCATTCGCTGCTAAAAAATAACGCAATGCATTCTTATATACACTACGCAAATCTAAAAGCTATGATCAACTTATTGGAATAGTTACGTTTGTAATGTGCTTGCCTGGCTTTTGACTAATCCCGACTTGTCATTTTATTCCATTTGTGTATCTGTCTAAAATCAAAATGTCTTCGTTTTGTTCTCTTTCATTGTATCCTGTCCTGTTGCCACCAACAATAGACTGAACCAGAACCAGAAACCGTAACGGAAGCCGCTGAACCAGTCTCCGAGGAACCCATTAAATTGGTTCATGTCTTGAATCCCGGCGAACGCGAATATCTCTCTCCCAATTTAATTGGTGTCCAGAATATAGCCATGACCTTTTTGCCATTGTCCATGAACTTCATTAACATTGTTGATGCATTCCGGGAAGTTGTCAATGGCGTCAAGTATGACTTGGTCGTAAATGCAGTCGACACAAAGGACAACGATGCCGATATTGTTTGTCATTTGATTATCTTGGAGAAACCTTGGTTACGTACCGAATGGGGTGATAAAGTTCGAGAGCTACAATATTCCAATTGCAGTTCCAATGCTCTCGATGAAGATGGTGATGTGGGACGTAATCCTTTGGCCCGTGCCAATTCGATTAATGATAAGTATGTTAAAAGTTCCGTATTCAATGGAGGTTCACGCAATGAACTCTCCGTCGATGATATGAAACATCTAGAAGATCAAATTTTACCCTCAGCCATTAGTTCTAAACGTATACCCTCCTCCACGAATAACCTTAGAATCCCCCCAGCAGATGAGGAACAAACAAATGAAAATGACCAACCCGAAGGCCAAGCCACTGAAGAGGTGTTGTCCGTGGCAACCACGGAAGGCGAACAAGTGGAAAATGACAAAGCAGAAGAGGAGGTGGCAGCCACAGAGGAGCAAACCACAAATCAAAGTGTTGAGGATGAAACCACCACAATTTCAGCAGAAACTACCAGCACCACTACTCTCCCCACAAACAGCGATGATGACAGTCCAGCAGATGTGGTCGAATTAAGCGAAGATGATAAAAAATGGCTGGATGACATTTTCTCAATTGGTGCCTTAAATTTCGAGAACTCTTTAAAGGCCAGTCGAGGCCTGAGCATTGACGACGATACCGTTGATGATGATCTGGGTCAACAGCAGCAGGTAAAACTTATTTCCATTAGCATTTTCCTCTCTCCCTCATTCATACAGCTCATGAATATGAATGAATGGCAACAGTGAGTTGTGTCGGTCATTAGGTGCCAGCCGCCACTTCACTTACTCAGTCACTCACTCGTTCGTTCAGTCACTCAAAAATGCTTCATCTTCTTGTGTACTTTGTTTGCAAGTAAATTTCTCAGTTAAGTATTCTTCTACGAAACTAACTAGCTCTGGCCATCATTATCATTATTATTTGCTTCGTTGCATAAACAATTCCAAGTAAATGGAGCAACAACAACAACAGCAACAACAGTTTTGCACGGCTATTAGACAAATAATAAACGGACATTGTAACTGTGCGGAAAAGTGGTGCTCGTGGTCTTGGAGAAGGAACCCCACATTTTATTTCCATTTTTAATTAGGAAATTACTCCTGGCAGCAACAAACCATTACAACAATGTGCCACAGAACGTGTTGACATGACGAAGAACAAAAAAAAAAAAAAAAAAAAAACAAAAAAAAAAAAAAAAAAAAAAACAGAAAAAAATCGAAACGAAGAACCATTTACAGCTGAGCTCCGTGTTTTGGGGTTATTGTTCAGCTTTCTGTGGTGTTGGCGATGTCTTTTCTCATTGTTGTGAGGCAATGTTTGAACATTTCAAAAAGAACTGCTGGTCGGTCTCTGCCATTTACTTTTGTTTTCCCCGGGTAACATTTAAAATAATTATTTTTGTTGCTGCTGTTGTAGTATTAGTAGTAGTTGTTACTATTTGTTTGTTGATGTTCATGGCGAATTAACAATTGTCCCAACAACAATAATTGGCCGTGTGGTGTTAATTCTGCCGGGAGGGAAGTTTCATTGAAGGGAATCTTAGACAAATTGGTGACATTTGGTAAATATTTATTCGGACTGAGATTGTAATTCTTAATTGTGTACTTTTTTAATTTTGGAACATTGAGTTGGGTTTCAAATTGCCATGGTTCCCTTTTTTATAAACTAAGAGATACACTTTAAAATTATTAAAAATTTGCCTCCTGGGAATAATGGTCTTACGTATGTTCTCCGAAATGCTCGAGCGAGGTTCACTCTCTACTCTAATTCGAGCGTAAGTACTCCTGCGAGTAGAAGATAATATATCGAGTATACTCTATTTTTTATGCGACTCGAATAAGGGTATATATGCTCGAGCCGAGAAGAATCGAGCAGATTCTAACTTTGTCGAGTACTCGAAACAAAAACAAATACTTTCAAGATCACTGTAGCCACTCATTAACCGTTTGCTACTACACGAACACACAAATCGACAAAAAATTTATTTATTTTGCTACCCGATTTCACTCTTAGAGGAAACTGATACTCTTTATCGAATATTTTGACTCCCACTCTTATTTTTCAACAAGGAGTAGACGCGAGCGCTGCCTTATTAAATAAAAGAGCGCGAACATCTCGTACTGTTTATGTACTCGCGAGTAAAATTGAGCAAATCCGAGCACTGGTCTGAACCAAAACAGTTTCGGACAACTCTGAGTCGATTATAAATCATGTCAAACAAAGGAACGGCCTACTTAACCCTTTCTTGCGCACTATAATTCTCGAAAGAAGTACTTGTAATATTTCTTCCAAACTTTGCTCAAGTTTGACTAATTTATTAGATTTAAGATTTTAGACCTTGAATTCAGTGTATGCCTAGATTTCTGGTCACTTTGCAGAGGTAGTCCTTGTGATTTCTTTTAAAATGCAAATCTTAATTCCTTGTAGACGTTGTGTTATTCCTGAATAAGATTTGCACCACACAACAATCGGATCGGTTTAGATTACTAGTCTTACAATGTTTTATTGACTTTAATTCACTTATTGGTACACGCCTTTACTGTACTAAGCACACATTTTGACCCTACTAAGCACACGGCCTTGCTTTACTTCTTCTCTAACTGACGGTTTTAGTTCGCTGTATGATTTACAACCCACTGACTATCTCGCCATTCTCCCGTATTTGAACCCAATCCCTTATTGCCACAGATGCTTCTAGAAGATCTGGCAACATCTCGAATACCAACAATTTATCAATGCAACAAACACATACAAACTCATATTGAGTATTAAAAGAGCATCTATGGTGGCACGTGTAGCACGCGAATAAGTGGAAAAATGTACATCAATAACAAAATAAACATGGAAAACGAGAATAGAAGGTTTGTTGAAAATTCTATACAGTAGTTGTTGTTGTAAACTGATTCAAATATAGTAACTGTCTAATACAAATTTACGTTACAATTCAAATTCTTAAATTATCCTACTATGAAAAAAGAGAAAATAAAAACAGGCCCCTCTAATGTTGACTACGATAGTGCATAGATTTTAAAGATCATGATGTGGGAATAAGGAACTGGAATTTTCGGACTCATTATAGAGTAGGTGCAGTTCACACATATGCAGATGTACTTGCAAAGTGCAAGGCCGATATTACTGCCATACCGGAAATACGATGGCTTGGAAAATGTGTCACATCAACACCTAAAGGTGACGAACTATATTTGACATTAAAATTATTCCAGGCTATTTTAATATCAAATATGCTCCTTACTTTTGGTCCAGCAGTCGAGAAATTCAATCTCCACAATGAAACATCTAACAACGGAATGAAAATAATAAACTTCACCGCGGCATCAACATGGCAGTTAGCAGCACCAGATTCATAAGGATACCTGGCTTTCACCATATCAAACAAGAAACCTAATTGATCACGTTGTGATAGATGAAAGATCGATCCAAGGAGCAAATTTTGACTCGCATTTCTACCTTACGTCAACAGAGGCACGTAACCGACTAAACGTTACGTTACGGAGGTTAGACATCGGTATGCAGCAATCACAACATATAACCACTTGGACGGGTGACCAAAAAATTAGGCACGGCATTCATAAAAACGGGTCAAAAAGTTTATGCATTTTCACGGCGATTTTCAAAAGAGGAAAGATCACGCACGATACCATGTGTTTCTGTCGTAAAAAGAAGCACAATTAATTTCTGGCCAATTTTTTGTTGTTATCCTTATGTTGTTGGTTTAGCTATTATACCTTTGGTTATTAAGCAAATAAATTAATAACCGAAGGTCTAATAGCTAAACCAACATAAGATTCTCTTTTTTTGTTGTAAACAAAGAATTTGATCTCTCATCTATAAGACACAAAGAAAAATTGCTGTTTAAAATTAAATCGTGACACGCATATTTTGCACGTGTTTTAATTTTACAAAAAATCACGAGTACGCTCGACACAACATTTTTTCGGCACGCGTGACACGAATCACGGCTTCTTTCGAGAAGGCACGACACGCGCCCATCTCTTCATTGCATATTCCACTCACTTGTCCATGTGCTTAATGAAAGCACTCCTCTTTCCGATAACATACCAGCGCAGTGGTAAATTATTGCCCATTCCATGCACACCCTCCTTTTGAGGCGAGCGAGGTAATCTAATAACTGATACAGAAATATCATTAGGATATGAAAAAAATTCAAACTTTTCTTATCCAATGGAAATGAAGAGGACGAAGATACCACAGATCTAATCACTGAAGATGCTATTAAACTACCAAAACAGTTCAAAGAAAAATTTTGCAGGCGTGCCAATTGTTTGTATATGTCCAAGGGTTGTAGTCTTAAATTCCGGAAGAAGGATGGATGTGTTCGTCAACATTCGATTATTTAAATTGACAACACCTCCCAAAGGGAGTTACGTCCTCAAGATAACATTGGACATAAGTCCAAAACATTTTTGGCGTTATGTCTTACATCAAAGGTTGAAATAACTTCTAAAACTGAATAATGAGGCCGCAGGAGCCGATGGTTTAGGTGTATGTATTCGCTTGTTATTACCATCTGGAATAAAGAATGATTGGAACCTGAGCATCCTAAAGATATACGTCTAGCAGAGTACTCAAATTATAGGGGCATAAGTCTGCTCCCCATTGCCTATAATATCGTGTCCGGAATATTGTGTGAACGACTAAAGTCTGTGGTCAATAAAATAGTTGTGCCATATCAATGCTGCAGGAAGGCCAAGCCTCTGATGGAGTAAACAAGTGGTAGAGGAGATCAATAACAAAATTTTGAATTCAAAATTGGTACAATTGGAAAACCAAACTTTATATTTATTTTTTTCGGTAATTTTAACGTTGAAACACGTTTATTTGTATGTGCCTACAATGTTGATTAAAATTTTTAGTATACATATATATATATATATTTTTTTTTTGAATTAGTGTAGTGTTGTTGTAGCAGCATAGAAACCTACGTAGAAGCATAGGTTTGATGCTGTGTTGGCATCCGCTGGCCGAAACACTATGGTTTCGGGTACATCCGGTACGAAAGAACCACTGTCGTGGGATTGCAGTGTAGTGTATCACATTGGTGGGATTTTTTACATAGTTTGAAACTATTAACGTACCAGTGTTATAAATAAGGACCGAACGTCTGTCACCTATTAGAGTAAAATATGGAACAAACTAGCTTATTGCCTCAAATTTCAAGTTTTTTCAGCTTGCAAGACCATGATGTTACCATATAATCTCTTTTATTTCGCATTTCCTAAATGGATGCAATCTGGCACTGGCCCCTTATTGGGTGAATTATTGAAAAAATTACATCATTCTTCACTCGTTATCGGCCAATTACGAGAAAGAATGATTCTTGTTTCATTTATTTCATTAATTATTTCAAAGAAGTTTTTTTTATCGCACACAAATTGTCCTTGTGGAATATTTTAATGCTTACATGTTGAAAAATTTTCAGTCACATTTTCAGTTGTTAATGGCTACAAATTGACCATATACATATTTTTTTCGAATATGAAACATAGTCCCCTTTAAACTTGCAAACAATTTACGGCCATGTTTTTGTGGTGGTAATGAATTTATAATTTTGTGCAAAAACGAACAACGAATTAAAATTCCAACAAATATTCAACATTTTTACCAATTGATTTACGTGCAATCTGTCGACCATCAATCTACCACCATCTATCAAGTCAGGAATGGACAGATAGATAAACGGAGAACATTTGTCGCAGATTTTTTTATGTTTGAGTTGCACGTTCTGTGCTAAATTCATTCAACTGCTTCGTCAATTATCGCTAACCATTAGGTCAATGTGTTCTGCCAGGCAGCCAGCACCGTATGTAACAGACAGCTAAGTGGATACGAGTGGACAGCAGCGGCAGCAGAGCAGTTTGTTGCAATGTCAACCAAACTGCTGTCCAATGTACTCCTGTTGTCCTGATAATGTTGCCATTACATTGCCACATTTGAAGTCATTCTACCAACCAAAACCAATTGCAGTGATTTGATGTCGTCCTGCAAGTGTGTGCGGGTGTGTGTTTGGCTTTGTGGATAACGAGAAATCCCTTTTATCTACAAATCATGTCTCATTAATTCCAGCTTGATTTTTGCAAATGTGCATATTTTGTGTGGATAGATAGTATTGCATAATTGTTCTGAAATATCCTGAAAAATGTCGGCAATTAAAAAAAATTGAATTTAAAATTTCAACAGTTTGGTATTGGGAGGTGTTTAAGAGCCATGTGGTGTTATCTTAAAGATTAATTTTAAATGGTCAGTAAGTCGAAGGTTATGTGAAACAAATTGCGTTAAATTAAACTCCATTCTTGGAAGGGGGACCTTGGATGCTCACTAGAGCGACCCAAAAAAACATTTTTTTCTTATTTTGAATTTCCTACCGCCTAATTTTTTCCACTTAATACCATCTTCTGGTAGTGTATTTGTTGTAGGTTCGTTGTTGTTATTGTTGCAACAGTGTTTTTTTTATTATATGTTGGTATATTCGTTCTTCTGCTGAATCTGGCTCTGGGTCAATCTGCAATTCCAGGAATGTGGCTGCTTCGGAGGTAACCACAGATCCACTGGAGTAAGTTGAGTAGGTTTAGCGGAGCAGTTGAAAAAGTTCCGTGTGTTGTGCGGGCTGTGCCGCATGCTGGGCAGATGTTTTTCACAGTGTCGTCGATCTTTGCCCTATAGGAGTTAAGACGGCTACACCATCCCGAGCGTAGTTAAGCCAAAACTACTCTGGTTTGTCGTGGCAGCTGACGCTACACAGGAGGATGTGCTGGAACCAAAGCCATCAGTTTTATGTTTCACTTTTTGATACAATTTAAGGACCTCCATCTGGCTCCTGAACATCTTGATTTTTTCACACTCCCGCCCTTCCATTCTCCATTCCATTATTACTGATTGCAGAATAGACCTGTATGCATTGGTGAAGACCTCTGGTATCCATGTATGGATTTTGCGGTTGTTTATATGGAGTGGCAATACATTGTGCTGATAAGTTATCGGAGGGAGTAGTGCTTTCATTTAGGAATTGGGAAAGTTGAATGGAATATACTTTGGCTATCTGTTGTGATTGCAGTGTTGCAATATGTTAAATCTGGTGCTACCAATTATCATTTTTTTCTGCTGCGAAGTCTGTCAACCTCATACCATTGTCAGACGCTTCACGGTGGAAACTGAATTTTTCGACTGTTGGGGCAAGTATGTTCTCCTTTATAATACCTTTAAGTCATGGGGCAGGACACAGTTCATATGTTTTTTCCAAGCGCTCGTAAAATATATCTTTGGTCTGTCTGTTCATCCTTGCCTTCAGTGGGGCCATGGACGCAAATGAAAGTGATGTTGAAAAAAGGTTTTATCTGAATTGCAGCAAGTATTTTATCCACCGCACGGAGGTTCGGAAACTGATTTTCCCAGCCAAAAATCAAAATTTTGTTGAGGGATTGATATTGGCCCAGCCTTTACACATCGTAATATTTCCCTCACACTTAAACCAAGTGTACTACATGGGTCCACTCATTGACTAACACAATATTGCATAAATGTTCGCAAAAGTTCAAAAGATCAAACATCGAGTTCCAGTAATTCTGAAGTTTTAACCACATTTTCCATCCGAATTAGCAGTAAATTGTCATTTCGAAACAGAAGTCTGTTTACCAAAAAATTGTTGAAATTGGTAAATGTTTTGGTATAGTAGGCGAATTATCGAGAGTCAAACTGTCGCTTTGATCACTGTTCCAATAATTGGCGATACATAGCATAAAAAACATGTGTTGGTGGTCGACTTCTACATTGCTGTACGGCAATTATTAAACACGATAGTTTGACTGTTGATAGTTTTCCAGCTCTATAGTATAGCCCCCATATAATGACGGTATCTGCTTATTTAACTTATTTTGAAGAAACCCATTTTTTTGTAATCAATATTCAAATTATAATCTTTTATTTCAATTAAATACTGAAAATGTGCTACTTTATTAAGCGTGTTTCTTACCTCTAACCCAAAGAATTTAATATTTGAAATTGTACTCTTATGGCTATCTTTAATATGCCTTCAACTGCTGTTTCATGACTTCAAGATATAATTGCGTTAATCCACAGAACATAAATCCAATCATGTAGCCTATCATGATGAATAATCCTCTAGGCTCAACTCAACTCTTTGCTGTGCTAGGCCAACAACAACAACAACAAAAGCCGTGCAGACACCCAAAGGAATTTGACTTAGCTGTTCTTTCATTTTTAGAATTAATAAATTGTGATGGGTTGTAATGTGTTCTTGTTATTGTTGTGACAGATAGTTGTTGTTGTAAAGGTTGACAGTGTTAAAGGTCCGCAAAAGCAGGTGAGTAAGACGGGTAGTAATGCAAACAATATGAATTTTTATTTTGTTAGTCTACCCTGCCTTTAAATCCCTGAAATAAATCCCCGAACACGTTGTTTGTTCAATTGTTTGTTTGTGTTCGTCCGCTGCTAAAATTCCAAGAGCTCTTAACATTTATGTTTGTTCTATTCTGCTCAAGTCAAACAATTTCCAACAAAGAAGCAGAAGAGTCATTTGAAATGACTTTTTCCAGGGAACACCTTATCCCAAGAGTCTTACATAGTCGTGAAATTTGTTGCAGCACTTTGTAACATCAATATCTCTCGTAATGCCACCACCCACCTACCTACCATTAGCATCAGCCAGCAGCATCCATCCACTTAAGTCTTACTTTACCGAACATCTTTGGCATTGAATGAATAATTCATTTTTATGAAAAAGAAATTAAAGTTGTGCCCGCTTAAGAAGTTCACCAAAATAGTTGTAAAAGTTTTCCCACAAACCATAAGCGGAAAATTGTTGTCGATGACGACGATGATGATGATGACGTCTCAATTCCGGAACAATACAAACATGCATATAAAAATGTGTTAATGGTTTTTGGTATGTACATATGCATGTTTGAGTTTATGTGGGCGTTTTGTAAAGTTCTTTTCATTTCTTTAAACTAAAAAAAGGATTTTGTCACCTCTAATCCCTTTTTGGCAGGCACAAAGTTCCTTTATTTGTTGGTTTTATGAATTACTTATCGCCTTTGATTGTTGGCATTAGAAATGTGAATTGGAAATGATTATATTTTTTGGAGCGGAAATACAGTTAGACCTTGATAATTCATGCCATTTGCCAATAATTGAATACGTTCTTTATAAGAATTGAGAACTCGGACCGAAGTTGTACCAGAATGGAACGTGTTTTGCCTGATTTAGGACTTTATTGTATTTATATTCGCTAATGGCTTCAGAGGCCGCTTGTTGATGCACGGCTTTCATCGACAATCGGTTGAAGTCGGATGGATTGAGGTCTTGGATGCCTTCACGATATCCTGACTGATGTGTCGGAGAGGTGGATCTTCAGTTACAGAGTGACAGATAGGGTGCCAGCAGGAACTGCCTAGTTCGCCACACTTGCTATGTTGTCTGACTGATAGCATCCTTTGCAACACGGAGCGCATTATTCTGGGTTGTTTGCAAGTTTTTCCATTATGTGGTGCTGAGGACTAAGTCAAGACATTATTAAGGACGGAACCAATGTGTGATGAAAAGTGGAGAAAATTGTCAAAGACTACCCCCAGTATTTTTGAATAATTATACTGTGGGTCTACGCATGTCTCTGATGGATATATCAAGTTCTATGTTCAGGAAATGAAAAGTGGCACTGATGATTTTTTAGGGGATTAATTAAGAAATTATCGAATGTGGCTGCTAGATAGTCCGAATGTTGTTGTAACAGTGTTCTATATTATATGTTTGTATATTCGTTCTTCTGCTTAATCTGGCTCTGGGTCGATGAGATGTAACCATAGATCAACTGTGGTTAATTGAGTAGGTTTGGAAGGTCAGTTGAATAGGTGCAGTGTGTCGTGCGGGCCTGTAGCGCATGCTAGGAGGATGTTTTTCAGGGTGTCATCGATACTTGCCCTATAGGAATTCACACGGCTGCTCAATTCCGAGCGTAGTTGAGCCAAAACTACTCTGGTTTGTCATGGCAGCTGACACTCACACGAAGGTTGTTTATTGAATCTGCGACTGCATACGTGTGAATGCTATTTAAACTAGAGTTGGGAAATTGAACGACCTAGTTCACTGTCCTAGTTCAAAAACGTATGAGTAACATCATACAAACTAACGTGAGATATTAAGTATACGCATTTTGTTCAAAGAAACGACCGGTGCCCATTGAACTAGATAGCGAACTAGGTATAAATATAGTTCAATTTGCACAACTCTAATTTAAACCTGCTTGATAGGCTTGTTGATCTAGGGGCTCTCTCTTATAACGTGGGACCTCTCTTTCTAGATCATGAAGATCACTCCTGATATGCCTGTGTGGAGGGTTCTATCCACCATATGGTGATAAGGGTAGCTCTCACGGTAACACCCGAGCAAGTACTTCAACGAAATCATGGAATTGTGTTGCTGTTATTGTACTGTTCATATGTTTTGCACGGTGCCATCGAGATGGTCCACTGAAGACATAAGAAGGCACCTTGTTGCAGTTATCAGGGCGGCATTCTGACAGCTTTAATTTTCTCTCCATCGCGTTCCACTTATATTCGCATACAATACTGGCGCCGCATAGCTTACCACAGAACAACCTATCTCGTTATATATGTTCAACAAGCTTTTTTATCTGCACTTCATGTGCTACCGGCTAGGGACTTTAGGACCTTATTCCTACATCTCTGCTTGTCTCAGATAGCTGTGGCGTGTGCGGACGACGACAACATGCTGTCGAATGTGGCTCCTATTATCGTGGGGCAGTGGTCAGAATTCAACATTTTTCTCACCTCTGCCCCCCATGTGGTAAACAGAGTGGTCGTAGATTTAGTGGCGGATATATACATACATAAGTCGTAAAATCAGTCAAATAGGAGTTTAGCCTTTCACAAGTGACATCAAGTGATATCAGGGAAGGTACCTGACGCCAATAATACAGGTGAGGTAGATGTTAAACAGTTCCGGAGATATCACCCCATCTTGGGGAAATCTCTGTTTCACTCTACGGGGCTTGAAATTCTTCTTCCTGAATTCCATGTACGACTGACGTCCACACATACATACAGATACTCGTACATTGATTATCCAACGTTTCAAACTTGGCCGGAGGATTGTCTGCTCGATATCTTCAAACAGCGTGGAGTGCTTGACATTATCGAAGGCTTTTTATAAGTCAAGCGCCACCATCACTGTTCTATAACACGCCTTGCTCTGGTTCAGTCCTCGACTAATATGTGTGAAGATGGACTGCAGCGCTGTTTTCGGGCTGTCTCTGGGATCACTGGGGTTGGAACGACGTAGCTCATCATTCTCATTTGCTCAAACCTAATTTATTTTTTGTATTTTATGCTTAATCCCACGGCAGCGGGCTCTTTGGTACCGGATTGACCAGAAGTTATTCGGCCAGCGGTTGCCAACCCAGCATCAAATCTATGCTTCTACGTAGGTTTCCATGCTGCTACAACAACAACAACTCTTAGTTGCTGATTCCGTCGCCTCTGCTGGGAAATAAAGTCTCACTTCGTGTATTCGACCAGCAGATATATATATGGCGAGCGGCTGCAGCAGTGATGATGTCTCGGAACCTCCATTCTACTACTCGAACATCAGAAGAAAAGGTCAGATCTCTAAAGCGCTGATTAGTAAGCACTCTTAAAACTCCACCAATTAGCTTTCCCACGATTGACGAAAGTGCGGCGCTCAAATGTGTTGAAATCGGGCGGTCTGCTGATAGAGTCAATTTGGGGAGATGGTCTGATCCAAGAGAAACGACGGTCTGTTCCATGTTGTGTCATTTGTAAGAACAGGTGACACGATGGTTATGTCTGGCGAACGGTGACACTCTCCGCTAATTCTGGTAGGGCATCCTCAATGACCGTGCAAAACGTGAAGCTATCAATATGCTAAGCCGGGACTATAAGTCTTTAGACGTTTCCGAGGACCGAATGCTACAACCCATGTTTTACATTAAAGTCCCCCTTCCAAATGCGGGTTAATGTTGGGCCTATAACCTGGAGTACAGCTATTTATCGGTGAGATGTATATGTTCAGAAACTCTACCTCGACAGTTCCGCACCTGACCCCAATACATTCCATGTACGTGTCGTTAGAGGCAGGCTCAACCGAGATAGCTAATTCCCTACATCCACTTCTGGTGCTATCCTTCCTCAGTGCTATTCTTCCGATTCATGGAATCCACTATTTCCTCGATATTCCTTCGATATTTGCATGGACAAGTTCAGAACAAATCTTGAGATGCACCCACTGCCGACATTGCTTCTCACTGAACCTTGAGTGCGGCGGATGCGGACGTGACAAACCGACCACATATAAATTGGGTTTTTCTCCGTCCCGGCACGAACCAAAAGAATCTGGAACAGGCTTTCCGGGATATGCTGCTCCAAACAAAGAAAAACGACACAAGTACAAACACGTGTGCACTGAGGTGGCAGCCGCTGGCCGAAACACGGATTTTGTGAGGTTCGGGGGGTCAATCCGGTACGAGAGAACCTGCTGGTGGGATTGATTTAAGAGAACTTGCCATTTTCATGAATTATGCAATCATTTTATTATTGCAGTCTGTCTGGAGACGAAATATTGTATTCTTCAGCTAGTCTTCTTTCATGGTCCTCTTTCACTTCCTTCAACATAATTACATACATGCATATGTATTTATATCCGTTTTGTTCTTTTTTATTCACTGAATTGTTTTCTATTCAGCGGGAGTCCTCGACATTAGGAGAGTGGTCTATTCTTCTTCGTGTTTTATGGTTTAATTGTACTCGGTTACGATGTTGAAGAGGATTATGTTATGTTGTTGTTTCATACAGCTTTGTAAGACATGATTATCCCCACCAGTCCTTTAGAAAATATATGTCATAATTAAAGCCCCTGTAATAGCGCATTGTAATCCTCTAAAAGATTTCCATTTATTTTTCTCAATGTTAGGAGGTTCATCATTGTTTGTTCCTTCTGTTAGCTCATCAGTAGCATATGCCTCCCTGTGCGTATGATTAACATTGTCCTTATGAGTTTCAACGTTTTGTTCATCAAACTAATTGCTGATATCTGTGTGTTTCCTTCGAATGGTAAGAATAAAAGTGATAACCTTTCAATGAAACCATTCACCTTTAAAAATTGCCACATTCGAATCAGCCAGCCAGCCAAGCAACGAATGAATGAATGAAAAACAAATGTCATATATCCTGGCTATCATCACCCGACTGACATCAATATCAGCCTGCAAAAGTATTCCGCTCTTCTTTGCATGTTTATGGGAATTCTCTGTTTGTTTCGTGTGTGTCCTTTTTTGCCGTGTGATGCTTGCCTTGCTATTCCGTTTGATGTGTGGTTGCCGTTATTGTTGTCGTTGTCAACATTGTCGTTGCTCTTAGTGTAGCTGTCTTTCTGTCTGTCTGTTTGACTGTTGGATTGTCGTATGTTTTAGTGGGTCGTTTGCAACAATTCGTATGTGAATAAATGAATGAACTGAACTGAAGGAAAGGTTACTATTTGTTTGTCTATCTCCTTTCCCGTATATTCCTGTTTTGTTTTTGTTTTGTTGCCACATATAGCATGTCCGTTTGTCTGTCTGTCTGTCCTTTTCTCCTTTCATCCGGTTGTATTTTATGCCAACGCAAAACAAAAAATGAATTCATTGCAACAATGGCTTTTGCGTGTTGTCGACACCAATGACATTAAAAGTTGTAGTAGCAAATATTACAAACACACACAGAGCTTTACATGGCAGCCTTTGGCAAAACAAAGGCCAAAATGAAGATGCTGCAGGCCATTGGGGGTAGGTAGGTACGTGGTGGTAAACTTTTACATGATAACATGATTATTTTAATTAAACCTTAAGCTAGGGCAATGATTTTTCATTGCATGTACTCCATGCCATGCCGTTCCAGCCAGCTATGTCGTCACCCACCAACAGCCAACATCAATTTATTCACCGTTTAATGAAGCATGTATATGTACGTGTTTGTATGTGTGTCGGCGTAGGGACATTGTGTTGTATTAAAGCATTGTTAAATTTCCACTTAATAGACAATCCTCTTTTGTGACTGTACCGACCCCAAGAGTACCTATTATGTGCGAGGTCAAATTACTAAGTATCAGAGGTCATGTTACTAAGTAGCCGCATAAAGTGATGATGCTCCATCGGAATTGATCTTTGGAAATGTTAATTAAAATTAAATAATTAAAGATATGCAGCTAAAGTAAAGGATGCTTGTTTGGAATGACATTTTCCATTTGCTGTATCTTGCTTAGTCAACTGCCAACCGAACCTTAAGCTACGGAACTGTGTATAAATTTCCGTCTTCTTCTTCTTCTTTATTCGCAAATTCGTTTTCCGAATATTAGCGGACCAATACAATTTTGTTACATTTCACATACATACTTGGCAAATCCGCAAATCCCTCTCTGTCTCTCGCCATGCTTAATAGATTTGTAACATCTCGAATACCAGTTCATTCCGTGATGTTATCAAGCCATGTTAACTCTTTTCCTCCTTTAATGGGGTTTCCTTCAATTTTTATGCGGGTTATATTTTGTAATAATTTATATTTTTGATTCCTCATCATTGGGACATATGATGAGGAACGCAGTTTTTCTTCTCTTTATGGCTGCGATGAGTTCTCTTCCGCAATGCATTTTCTTCAATACTTCAGCATTTGTAACATAGCAGTTCAAGGAATTTTAAGTATTCGCCGATATATCCATATTTCAAAGGCTTCCAACTTTTTAATATCAGCAGATTTCATGGTCCACACCTCCATTGTGTACAATAGGACTGACCAGGCATATGTTTGCTTTGACAAATCGAGTCTTCGTTTCGAAATTGACGTCATGGCATGGTAAAAACTCTCTTGTACTTCAAAAATGCATCTCTCGCCAATTCTTTTCGACATCTTATACCTTTCGAGGGGTCCTATTGCTCAGTGATTATAGCTACAAGATATTTAAAACTCTTAACTCTCTCTACGTTTGAATTGTGTACCGCGTTATTGTTTTTTGCTTATAATCATAAATTTTGATTTCTGGATATTAATTTTTAAGTCATATCAGTTGCAAGTTCCGTCACAAATGTCAATTGCTTGCTACTTTTGAAAATTTGCCTGCCAGGGCGAAGATCATTTTATTTTTTTTTTATTAATTTTCTCGTTTAGAGTTGAGCTTAATGACCGATGATTTTTGCAAGTGAAAAAGGAAAGCCGTCGATTCGAACCCACACAACCACCAATTTATATGACTACCCAGCAAACCAATCGTACCGACATCGTTACGAAATCGGAACAAAATTCGGACGCTACGTCCGATATCTGATCCGAAATCGTAACGATATCTTAACGAAAGTTGTATGAAGTGGTTGACATAATTTCGGAACGAAATGTCGGAGCGAAATCGGATCGATTTCGGTCAGAATTCGGAACGAAATCGGAAGAAAATACTTGGGAAATTCGGAATGCGAATTTTTTCTTCCGAATTTTCGTACAGATTTCTGAATGATTTCGGAATAATGTCGTATGAAAATCTGAGGTAGCTTCCGAACTTTCGTAAAGATTTCTGAACGATTTTGGAATAATTTCGTATGATTATCGAAGGAAAAAATGTTTCTCTGATGCCTCTTTTTTATTGATCAATTTTCTTTGTTATGTATTTTATTGGAAGATTATAATTTCAAAGGTATCTAATGATTTTCACTGTTGTTATCATTTTGTATTTATAGTAGAACAGTGTAAACTTTGTGTACGAATTTGTTGAGTCTATCAGCCCTAGCCTGAATTATTATTTGTTGCATTTATATTTAAAATATCTAAAAACTGTATATGCTAATTTTATAACCAACCATATTGTTTTTTGACAACAAACTAAAATGTTGCTTGTTATATATATAGAAAAGGTGGTTGTTGTGCGAAGGGAAATTTGTTTCCAACATATCGATCCGAATTCATAATGAAATCGGAAGAAAAACATTAGCATATTCGAAGGGAAATTTACTTCCGACATTTTCTCCGAAATCGTAACGAAATCTGATCGAATCCCCTACGAAAAATCGTATAGAAATCGAAACGAAATCTGAACGATTTTGCTTCCGAAATTGTTCCGATATGTCGGACATCCGACATTTGGTTTTCTGGGTAGTTTCGCTTTTAGTATTGCAGCTCATCAGACATATCGGCTGTGGGAGTGGCTTCTCTTCTTTCAAATGCTTAGATCCAGTCTGGAATTTTACATTTTTATTACACGTTGTCTTTGAGCTTCCGATTAGAACGCTGGATTTTTAAGGGAGATTGAGCATTCTCGTGAGATAAGAAGCCCAAAAGTTTCCAAAGAATCTCTACTGTCACAGACCACATCTTTGATTTTATTTCAACAATATGAAGAGAGAATTTTGTTTACGTAGCCAGTATTGGATCTGTCCATAGATCTAAGACCTAAATTTGCTAAATTTGCCGCCTACGAAATCTGTGATTTCAAAAACCGCGTGATGCAGTCTTGAGCTGGACTCCAGAATTTATTTGTCATTGGCCTATATATCCTTTAAAAAATATTTCAAAAATTTTGGAATCGATTTAGCCGTGTTTGTCCGTATCTCTGTCTCATTGATGCACCCGTAAATTCTCGAACGGATCTACCGATGTGCTCTAAAATTAGCACCTCGCAATATTTTGTCTAATTTTAGAACAAGTTCAACATTCGGACCTGATCTATGTCAGGATGTTGCACAGTTTGGGACAAATTGTGAGCACCATTTTAACGAAAAGTCTTGAAAAGGTATTCGAAGGAGTGGCCTGATATGTCCCACCTACAATACTGGTCCACTCCTTCGGATACATCTTCAACGAATGTAGATTATATCGACCGACTCCTTTGTGCACCTCCCACATAAATTTTAAAAATGTTTCGCATAAGTGCAGTTAAAGGACATGCCTCATATAGTTTTGATTTTTTTGCGGCAGATTGTACTCGCCGCCCCTTTTACGACGGTAGATTTTGTCGGGGTTAAGTCCATACTTACTGAGATAATGGAGAAACCACTAAAAATCCTGCTGGCTGGCACCAAATAAAATGGCTGAAGAGAACATGCGAACACGAACACATCCACACACTTCATAAGCTCTGAACGCCGTAAATTTCTAAAGCTGATTGGCAAGGGTTGAGAGAATTTATCATTCACCGCTTCACATTCTCGGGTAGCTGAAAGAGCTTCCCGGGACATCATCACAGCTATAAATTATTTAGTCGTTTAGTACTTCCTATTATAATTTCAACACGATCCAAGATATATAGGCCACTCGTTCTTAATTTTTGTATTCACGTTCGAAAAGGGAATATTTTTGTCAATTAGGCGAGAATATTGCTTAATCACCTAATTATTATAATTCTAGTAGATTTCCACGTTTTAAAACATAGATTTTTAATGAATTTCATTTTTTTAAATTATTTCCCGTGCGGAAAAATTTCGAGGGAAACATTCATGATTGCCCTGTATAATAGTCTGAATGCTCCAAAATCCTTACCCGAATGGCATTTTTGTGAAGATTGTGTTGAATTGGGTCTGTATGTGGAAAAATTAGGCCCACTGTTACAATTCAATACCTACCCTACGAACACCTAAAAATTTACACTGGAAACGTACAAAACTTTTATGAAACTTACGAATATTCTATTTATTTTAAAAATTCCTATTGTTTTTTGTTTTATACAGCGATATGTTGAGGGTATTTAGCTGACCTGACCGATACATACAGAACGCTTTTGTAAATGCCTTCATTGAATATCCCGGCATTCTTATTATATTTTGTAAATTGGATTCTTGACAGGTGATACTGAACTATTACATTAATTTCCGAACGTACCTCGTAAAGTGTAAAAAAATGTAATGCGATGATTAAGGTTTATGTTCAGTAATTTGACAAGTTTAATAAAGCGACAATAAACATAATACAACGACAACAATTACGACAGTCATTAAGCCGAATATCCGTTTTTAATGTGAGAATTTTACGATAAATCCTTGTTCGCTTAATTAATTATTCGCAGATAAAATACATTTTTGTTTAATAAGTTAAGCAATGCTGTTATTCTTTATTAAACTCTTAATTGAGAAAATCTCTAACTCGATATGTTTCTTTTTTTTTCTATAGGTTGAAGAAGAACCCATTATTGTACGATCGAAACGTAGTGCCAATACTTTGGGCGGAGCCACACCTCTCGACAACGATGAAGCAAAATCGCTTTTAACAAAAGCCTTTGCTGAAGCTACCACTGGTGATGGACCAACATATAGGTATGATTAGTTAACATATTTATGGTAAACCTTTTCTGAAAAAAACTTCCTCCCATGTTCAGTGTTTCCAGAGTACACTCAGCCAAAAGACAAACTGTTGCTGGTACTTTAACCACAATCGATGCCGATTTAAAGGATGCCGATGACAAAGAAGAACGTTGTCAAATTGAGATCTGGAGCAGAGCTTGGTTGTCGAATGGCAATGAAGTTACCATTAAATGCCCCAAGAAGGATACCGTCAAACGTCGCTATGGCCGTTCCGTCGAATATGCCGAAAAGAAATCCCACAAAAAATCAAATCATCACAATCTCAACAAGGTCGAACATCTCTTCTCGAAATTCCAAGTAAAATATAAGCGTCGTTATCACACCACCATGGAGAGGCAAATGCGCCTACGTATTTTCAAGCAAAATTTGAAAATTATTCAAGAATTGAATGCCAATGAAATGGGTAGGCTTCATTTTTTTCACTAACATTAATTTTTTTCACTAACATTTCTAATGCTGCTCGTCCTTTTTTCCTTACACCTTATAGGCAGTGCCAAATATGGTATCACCGAATTTGCCGATTTAACCAGCACTGAATACAAACAACGTACCGGCTTGTGGTCCAGAGATCCAGTTAAGGCTGCTTCAACTCCTAAGGCTGAAATTCCCGATATTGAATTACCCAAAGAATTCGATTGGAGGGAGAAGGGTGTTATCTCACCGGTAGGTAACAATTGGCATGTGGGTCTAAATGTTTTATTTACATTGCCTTTCCTCTTCCTTAACAGGTTAAAAATCAAGGAAATTGTGGCTCCTGCTGGGCTTTCAGTGTCACTGGTAATGTTGAAGGTCTACATGCTGTGAAGACTGGCAAATTGGAAGAATATTCAGAACAAGAGCTCTTAGATTGTGATACAACCGATTCAGCTTGTAATGGTGGTTTACCAGATAATGCTTATGAGTAAGTAAATTTAAAATATATGGTTTGTTGCTTTGCTTTTGAAAATGGTAAAAACGGCGAAAGTAGTAAAAATTGTAAACTGCTCCCATATGAATTGTATGTAACTGAAATAAAATAACGCTTTTCAAGTAAAAAGTGGTAAAATTTGAAGATTTTTGCACGTAAAGGAACAGAGCTATAGAATGAAAACTGTTTGTTTCATGGCCTACGCAAATATGACAACTAAAAGGTTTTCGTATTTAGTTTTTAGTGTATTTGGGAAAAAACATTTTTAAAATATTTGTTAAGTTTATTCTTCCGAATGAGTTATAAGGACGAAAAATTCTTAAACGGATATTTAAAACTAAACATTCTCAAACAATGTGATGGGTTTCCATGTTGTTTGACTGCTCAACCATTAGACATATGCATAGGTTACCGTATATTATCTTAAAGTATGTTTGTGTTCTGTTTAATGCGGCTCCGCATCAATCTCCAGACCTGGGATTGTGTCTGCTCCCACAAACTGTTATGAGTTCGGGTGTTATGTGAGTAGGTTTGATAGATATTAGATTGACTTTAAAAAGGAAACGAACACAACCATATCACATATACTGCCACAACAACAATACTACTCGCATTAGGTTATGCAAGTGTTGTTCTGCTGCTGCCGTATGACGCTGCTGCACACCGAATTATTATGATAACTAGAGTTAAGTAATCTAGTTCCTAGTTCACTGTACTAGTTCCAAAACGTATGAGTAACATTGTTCACACAAAAGATGTGGGCCATTGAAACTGCGTAGTGAACTAGAAAATTCCATATTGGCATAACTCTAATGATAACAGGCTGTTTGTTAAGTACTTACATTCCTAGGATTGGACATGGAACTACATAGAGGTGAAAAAGAAAACGAACACAACCATATCATATGTTGATGCAACAACACCACTACATGTCATGTCACATAGTGGTGGGTGTGTGGGTTCGAATCGTTGGCTTTCCTTTTTCACTTGCAAAAAAAGGCAAAATTTTCAAATAAACACCACTTTCATTTGTGTATGCAGTTGTTGTTGTAGCAGCTACTATATGTTAGAGTTGGGCAATCTCGTTCAATTGAACGATCCGGATCACCATCTCGTTCAATGGACACCGGTAATTTCTTTGACAAAACTGCGTATACTTAATTTCACACGTTGGTTTTTATGATGTTACTAATTCGTCTTTGAACGAGGACAGTGATCCGGATCGTTCAATTGAATGAGATTGCCCAACTCTACTATATCGACACCTCCAAATAGTAGTATGCTAAGTCTAAAAAGTGAGTTTTGAAGGAGTAGCTCTCAAAGTGTGGAAATTTTTTTTGAACTTCAGTACTCTGCTAAGTCAATATTTGTTTATAACTTCTGTTCGGATTGACCGATCATTACCAAAACTAGACAGAATTTAAGTTAAAGGACGTTCGACACCTCCAAATAATAGTTTGCTAATTCTGAAAAGCGAGTTATGCAGGACAAGCTCTAAAAGTTTGGAAATTTCTTTGACCTTCAGTACTATGCTAAGTAAATATTTGTTTATAACTTCTGTTCGGTTTGTCCGATCATTACCAAAATTTGACAGAATTTAAGTTAAAGGACGTTAAATATAAAAATGGAAAGAACTTGAAAACATGCTAAGTCGACTTAGCATACTATTGTTTGGAGGCGTCGATATGTACGTATACGAGTATTTCTTTTGTTATTAATTCGGCTCCAAGTTCAGAAAAAGCGCCATCAATCCTGGCTCAGTAAAAATTAAGTCGGCTACACTAACCGGATCAGTTGCGCTGCTGTGGTTCTTCCACTGCCACGGATGGTGGGTGATCTTCGAGGACGCTATTCATACGATAGGCTCTTATAGCCTCGACGACTGGATCAGTATGAATATCCATCAAACCTGCTTAATATGATAGTCTGTTTATCATGCAGATGTTTCCTGACATGTCTGAGGCACCTATCCACTAGATGTGTTACAGATGGTTTTGCCTATGCCATCCAAGCAGATATTGCATCGACAAAATCGTTTATTGTTGTGGCAAAAAACAAATCCTACAAAAATTTGTGAAAATCGGATCGGATTTTGATATAGCTATATAGGGCAAAAAATCGGCAAATATGCATATTGGAGCTATATCGAAATCTGATCCGATTTTCACAACAATTGTTTTTATTTTCTGATCTAAAGCCAAACAAAACTAATAAGTTAAGTTATAAATAATCGTTAATATAATTTCCTTTTTTCGTCATACAGGGCCATTGAAAGAATTGGAGGTTTGGAATTGGAGAGTGAATATCCCTATCATGCCCGGAAAGAACAATGCCACTTCAACAAGGCTAAGGTTCATGTACGTGTTAAGGGTCATGTTGATTTGCCCAAAAACGAAACTGCCATGGCTCAGTGGTTAATCACAAATGGTCCAATTTCCATTGGTAAGTATCTTCATCCTGAATAAAATGCATTTTATTCTATTATTATTTTTCATTTTGTGCAATATAAGCTTATGGGCCGATTTTAATTAAAATTATGTTTCTTTTTAAAAAGGCATCAACGCCAATGCTATGCAATTCTATCGTGGCGGTGTTTCACATCCCTGGCGTCCATTGTGCTCTCACAGCAATCTCGATCATGGTGTTCTAATTGTTGGCTATGGTGTCTCGGACTACCCAATGTTCAAGAAAACTCTACCCTATTGGATTGTTAAGAATTCCTGGGGCAGCAAATGGGGTGAACAGGGCTATTATCGTGTTTATCGTGGCGATAATACTTGTGGCGTTAGCGAAATGGCTAGCAGTGCTGTTTTGGCCGATGATTAGAAATAAAAAGGTCTCAACAAAATAATTAGTGGCACACTTTAACAGCAACAACAATAAAAACCATATATACATACAAAAAATTATATACATCCATACGCATCAAATAGTATAATCATCATCAAACAAACACAACTGGTGGGCAGAGATAGAAAAGTTTTTCAAAAAAAAAAAAAAAAAATACAACAACCGGTATACTCACATTTTATATGAAATTAATTAAAATAATGAATAGTAATATGTATCTGATAAAAAAGTGTGCAAATCTTTTAGATAATTCCCATACAATGAAAAATACCGCAAACCAACTTCTCATCCCCACATTTATACATGGAAATTATACTCTTCCTATATACTATTCGTCATAAATATTACTCTTCCCCTCATGCACATAAATTTAAATTTATAAATTCATTGAGATTTCTCATTATTATTTTCATAACTTTATTTGTTTATAAAAAACCTACAAACATGCATACCAACATACATACGAACATTAATTAACTACTCTCAGCAAAGCAATAACACTCATCAATTACTAGATCCGTTTCATAAACAAAACCACTTATATGTCGTATTCTTGTATTGTTACCTTAACCATTTTTTTGTTAACGAAAGTGTAGTGCGTAAAATGTAAATCATTATATTAAAAAATAATAATTAATTAATAAAAAACAACATTTGAAAGTAAAAGTTTTAAAATCCTCTTTGCCTGTTTTAATCATTCTCGTATTCACTTAATTTGAGCAACAACAAACGTAATTTACGCGCTTCCAAACCAATGGTCAAAGGTTCAGCGGGCACTTCATCAGATGCGCTGTAAATGTTGGCTGGTGTAAAGATGCCATTAACTGAAATGGAAATAATTAAAGTAAGTAACATTATATTTCAATTCGATGCATAAAAAAGAGAAAACGTGAAAACTTTGAAATGTGTGTAAAATACTATGAATTTAATTTGCTTCGTTTGGCTTTTATGTAGAAGTGTGTTTCAAATTAATTAAGTTGGTTTATACAACATACTGTTAAATATGTGAATGTGAAAACAAGTATTATTGTGAGCTTATGATAATACCCAATATCTGGATTTTATCAATTGAAAAGAGTTTCATTCACAAAATGCGCCTCATCGAAATTACACTTTTAGACG
Source organism: Musca autumnalis (assembly GCF_047663935.1). Lineage (NCBI taxonomy): Eukaryota > Metazoa > Arthropoda > Insecta > Diptera > Muscidae > Musca > Musca autumnalis. The sequence goes on along the minus strand of NW_027411644.1, from coordinate 118,383,663 downwards.
AAATCCCTTTAGACAATTTTGAATAAATTTAGACCTGTTCATCCGCTGGCTGCCAGGTGCGCAAAAAAACTCTCGAACAGATTAACCGATTCGATCCAATCTTTGTCCTCGTATTATTCGGTTGTACCAACGCAAACAACTGCATCAGTGCGTTTCGACGACGGAAAAATAAATAAAAAATAAATAAATAAAAAACTTTTATCGCCAACCTCCCAGCCGACAGTGAACAAAATCCCCGTCTATTTTGGCAAATTTCTTCAGTTCGATGCAATGTTGAGGTTCTTAGGTCTCGGGATCCACAATTCCACCCAGGGGTACCCCAAATCTAGCTAGTTATTCTACTAGCATTTTATCCGGGTCCATAATTCCATCCAATGGTACACATACTAGTTTCCAATGTAGCATTCCCACTAGTACCATTGTACTACGGCTAGCATTCCGTTTAGTTCTTCATTTTGTACCCCTACCAGTGTCCCAGCTAGTAGAGCGACTAGCAATCCGTCTAGTCTTCCAGTTCACAATGTTCATTTCCACACATCAATGAAAATTCCATTAAATAATCTAAATAAGGGCTCCAGCAGCAGGTTGGTGATCCGATCGCTTTATTCCCATTTATGCACTTTAACTGCAATGGTTTAAGAAACAGGGAACAACATCCTAATTGCTGCCCTACAAGAGGAATTATAACATTATAAGGCGAGATGGGGAAAGTCTTGAAGTCATTAGAATCACAGTTCATTGCGATGACATCGATATCAAAATCATCAACGTGTACATTCCGCCCGTCAACAGCATTGCGGCAATCCATCTGCTCCAAGGGGATAACAGAATTGTCCTTGGCAAATTCAATGATCATCACGAGATATGGCACTCTCAGTTGCCGAACGATACACGCGGTGTTCTTATTGCTAAACAGACGAAATCGACTTCACTTCCATCAACGAGGAATCCTCCCTTAGAATTACAGCCGTAGCCCGCCAGACATTTCCATCGCCAATCCATCGTTCCTTCCGTTCACATTCTGGCAAACGGTAAAGGTCACTAAAATCTGACCAGACAAAGGTAGCGATTTATTTGACGCTACCGATCCACATTCGTGTCAACAGGCATTGCTTCTCGAATTAAATTGACTACTCCATACATCACTTGTCACTGCCTTGGACTGGCATGAAAAGTGAAAAAATATTCAGAGTATAATCCAAGGCGGCAAAGCTCTACATTCCAGGGGAAGGTATTCCTTTCACGAGACCAAATTATCCATCCAGGGATCGTATTGGTACAACATCGCGACCAAATACGTGCCAACAACCCAGCTGACGAAAGAATTCTGCAATTAGGTGCGGAGATAGAGAATCTTGTTCTTGAACAGAGGAGTTCCAAGTGGCTCGACCAGATTAAAAGTCTATCTAGTTTCAATAAGAAAAAAAAAACAACTCCCTGCTATAGCTTCAATGACATTCCCTTTTCCGATGTCCAAAAGTGAACAACACAGTTCTGCCGGCCAATTTATTGAGCATACAACCATATAGAAAGGCCCGGAGATGCAAGTCGCTTAAACGGGATTTCCAGTCCATCTCCTTCACATCCAGTCAAGTTGTGGGAATTATCTCCAAGTCCAAACCATCCAAAGTAATGTTAAGGATGTTGGGAGTAGTAGGGTTTAGCTACTTCACGAAGGCCTTACAATTATCAATTTCCCAATTTGTAATTTCGGACCTTTGGAATGTGGCATAATTTCCATTCTACAGACATACAAATCCGCTACCAATGGAGAATCGTACCACCCAATCTCCCTATTACTTCCATCCCTAAACCAGCATTTTCACATAGCTTCACGTCAACATGTTTTCAGGGACGTCAATAACACAAACAAGGTTTTGCAAGAGAAAACCATTGTGGCAGCACTCAACCTGTCCGAGGCTTTCGACCATTCCATACTGGTTTCCGGCACCATGAATTCCACTCTTCCTGATGATGTCAAACGTTAGATTGCTAACTTCCATAATGCTAAGTCAGCCTTTGTTGAATTGAAAGGAAAAAAATTAAAGTTCCGCAAGATTAAAATGGGAATACCTAAAGGTGAAGTGCTGTCCCCCACTTTATTAAACATTTATTTTACAAATCTCCTACATCCACCTGCTCTATAATTTCATAAGACACTGGTCTGCTTCACTTCTCTTCGCACGCATTCCACATATATAAGGCCATTGGTCTTTGTGTCTTCAATTATGTCGCCCCGGTATGGACTTCTTTTCTGAGCAATGGAAAATCCTACAAACGTCCAAAAATAATGCTTTTCGAAATTTTACGGGTTGCGTCCAAATGACAAATGTGAAGGATTATAAGTTCCGGAGATGTCAACCTGCCTTGGGCAACTCTCTGTTTCACTCTACGGATCTTAGATTTCTTATTTCTGAATTCAACACACAATTGGCGCCCAACGTGATTATCCAATGCTTCAAACCGACTGGGGGAACTCTTCTCTATGTTCTCGAATAGCTGAGCATGGTTGGCAGTATCAAAGGTCTTTCATAGGTCACGGAACACTATGTCTGTTCGGTCACACGGTCTGTTCTGGTTTAGTCCTTGACTGCTATGTGTGGATATGGCGTGGAATGTTGTTGTGGTGCTATGCATTTTCCGGAATTTATGATGAAGTTGGGCAACTGAGAAACAACTTCTCATAATGGGTAGGAGTAGTGCCTCTAGAATCTCTGCTACTGGCGACGGAAGAGATATCGGTCAGGCTTCTGCTAGAATACGGGTGGCTAGCGATAGATTGAGGGCATTTGTCAAGTACTTAACATTGGTCCACCCAGTGGCGTAAGCATTGCCATTGCACCCTTTGGATAATTTCGCGATTCGGTGACATCTGCAACATTGCTTATCGTTTATTGTGGTGGTACCTCTTCGGCCGAGATAGCTCTTAGACATCGTAGCACATTACTCATCGCCCTGTCACTCTCGGGGTGCTCTATAAACTGTCGGGTAAAATAACACGGACTCCTGTTCGGATCTGTCACTGTCACGCTGTTGAAAGTAGTAGCCGTTCTATCAACCATCTTTCCCATATTCGACAGTGATGTAACCGTTGCCCACAATTTTCTTAATCTTGTACCAATTCTGCGTTGCTTAAGGAGTTTGGCTTCAAAAATAAGTTCTCTAATTCTTGGCTCTTCAGGGTTAGCTCAAAGAACCTCATCACGCTCATTTGCTAATTTCGTAATCTCTATTGGGAAATTTGGTCTAATTTTGGGTATTTGACCAGTATATAGAGAACGGATGTAACTGATATGATGGATGGGAAAATTCTCTCATCTACCCGAGGATCTAAGGAACTAGGTAGCTTCCTCTCTGAAGCGGTGATTAATTTTCTCTGAACCCTCGCCAAGCAGCTTTCCCATGGATCAGAAAAGTACGGCGGTCAGAGGTTATGAAGTCGGGTGATGTCTTAACGGACAGGAGGGTGGTCTGAGCCAAGTGAAATAATGAGATGTCAGGACACGTAATTTATCAGTCCGGCTGCCACAATTGTGTTGTCTGGTGAGTTGTGGCAATCTCCTCTTATCCTCATAGGAGCGAATGTCTTCTTTAACCCTAGCATTTTATCGTTCATTATCGGAATATTTGCTCCGTTTATGTGAATATTGGGTTATTGTTTTTTTCCACTAAAAAGCACACTCACCTTCACATGATTTCAAGAAGCCCATAACTTCTTGCACCGAAGGATATGCCAAAATGATGTTCTGCTTGGCCATTCCAGTCAAAAGACCCAAAATACAACGTTTAACATGTAACCATGTATCGGCATACAGACGTGCACCTGACCCGTTTTCCAGGGCATGAGCAATACGCGACAAGCCGAATTCATAATTTGATTTAGCGCAATACAATGTGCCGACTACCAAATTCACAATGCACAAATGATGATATTGTTTGCCCATATTCCCTTTTAGCTCCTCCGCTTTCTCCACTTTGCGCATCAGCTCTTCGGCTTCTTCGTTTTGAAAGGTCATGATATAGGATACACATAAGTTTGCCAAAACAGCTGCCGATACGGACATGATCTAAATGGGAAAATAATATCATTTAAAAAATATTCGAAAAAATTGCTAACAAAGTTCTCACATCATCACCATGTTGACGAACAATGGGTTCATAGAATGCAGCTGCTTCCTTGTATTTATCACCCTGCATGAAGAGAACATGTCCGGCATTTAAACGCCAAATGGGATTTTCGGAACAAAATTCAGCACTGGAACGAAATTCTCGTTCGGCTCCGACAAAATCATCATCACGCCATGATATCCAAGCTCGAGCCATAACCACCGGTAAATATCTGAAATGTTCATAATAAACCATACAAGATATCGGAGACAAACGTATTATGCGTGGCCCAATAACAGGGAGTTCCAGCAAGTGACTTCTAATAGATTAAATATCAAAAATCTGTTCCCTGTTTGCATTGTCAAAGCATTCATAATAGGATACGTTGACTGCTAGCAAATGGTTATTTGGTCTTGAAGCGCGTCCTGTTCATTAAGCCACCTCTCTATACTTACAATTCCAAAGCATTTTCATAGTCTTTTAATGCCGTCCTCAAAGCATTTTGATCTGTAGTAGAACGCACCTCCTGAACTTTGGCAGCTAAGCTCCGTAATTTCCCTGCTAAACTTGACGCCAATGTTCCTAATTTCTTTTCGGCCGATTCAGCAGAGGCTTGAGCTGTTATCAATGCATCCAATAGTTCATAGAGATACTAAAGAATAGAAATGAGAAAATTACTTCCAGCCTTCTGCTCTTTATCATATACATACATATGTATTTCCCATATGACTCACCTGAGACAAATATTTGTAGGTCAAATCGGTATGTTCAGCCAGTATGTCCGCTGCTGTTTCGTACAACTCGTGTTTGCAACAAATTAAAAGAATATTGGCAAAAGTCTCCTTTGGACATGCTGGTGGTCCCAGGTCAAGAAGAAATGCCAATTTCCTTAGCCCCGCCACTGGTCCCTGGGGATCGGTTAAAGCCATGTTATGTAATGTCACCGGATCCAACTCACTTTCAGCCCTTGGTGGTAGATCCAAAAGAGCATCTCTGGCTGCATCAACTGTTGGGAAGAAAAAGAAAATCATTGTTGTTATGCCATGTCACATTCGTATGTTGAGTGTAGGGTATATCGCCGAAATCCTAAAAACGTCCATAGAGACCATCTGCTTCATGATATTGCCCTACTCTTGAAAAGTATCAGCTTATTGTAATCATTTTAAACTTTGTGGTCATACTGTATGGTATTTCGAGTTTTGGGAACACAACATCCATACCGGCCAAGGCTGGTCGCAAGCCCGGTTAAAATATGATGAGGAGCATTGTCGCGGGTCAATTAGCTTACTGGAAAATCACAAGAAACCTCTAGGAAAAGCGGTCATTTATATACACTTGTATAGTATTGAGTTGTGCTGAGGATCTGAATGGTCAACAAGTACACGGTTCGGGGTTAATTATTCAGTTGCCGCCACTACTTTCGATAGTCCATTCCCTTACGGCATATCCTTGAGAACAACGCATGGAAAAAATGATCAAATAAAACTCAGAAACAAAACTCCTAGGCTTCAGCCTGGTAACTCTTTTGAGGATGATCATTATAGCCTAGAGTCAGGAACTGGTAGCTACCCCATCAAATTGAGTCATCGTCGAAAAGAATGCTGCCTCACTTCATCCACCCAACGCCAAATCAGCAACAGTTCTGTCCATTCCAAAAACACCAAACACCAACAAGAAAAATAAAAAAACTATCCCACGGCAGCTGGTTCATTGGTACCGGATTGACCCGGAACTACACAACATCAGTGTTCCGTTCAGCGGCTGTCACCTCAGTGTACATATGTTTGTATTTGTTTCGTTTTTCGGTGTTGGGAGCAGCATATCCCGGAATGCCTGTTCCGGATTCTTTTGGTCCGTGCCGGGACGGAGGAAAACCCAGGACCAATATATTTGTGGTCGGTTTGTCACATCAGCATTTTCACCCATATCCAACCTTCGGTGAGATGCAATATATGTCAGGAGTGGGTGCATCTAAGGGGTTGCTCTGGACTTGTCCACGTGAGGGACTATGTTGCTGCATGCTGCGTAAATACAGTCCCCAATGAGTCGTCATCAGATAACGAAACTCCCCCGCAGTCGCCTCGACGGCAACCGCACACGCAGTACTTAACACCAGCCGTTGTTGTCCCAATCCCAGAAAATGCATCCTTTTTGCAATTTAATTGCAATGGACTCCGAGGTAAGATCGAGGATGATGTCCACTATCATCATGAGTCCGAAGAATATCAAGGTCGCTGCAAGAAACCAAGCTCAACAACAACTGTAGCTTACAACGTTGTGATGGTTACAACGTGCAAAGGAAGGATGCACCAACAGTGGAGGTGGGGGATTAGCACTCCTATTGCACTAGTCTGTCCAATACAGACCTATCTCGCTTGAGTATGTATGGGGATAGCAGTCAGGTGTGGAACTGCCGAGATGGAGTTGCTGAACGTATACATCCCGCCGAGAAAAAACTGTATCTCAGATTACAAGCCTGACATTAGCCCGCTTTTGGGAGGTCACAATCGTCTGGTCCTGGGGATTGATAGCTCTACGTTTTGCACGGTCAATGAGGGCGCCCCTACCAGAATTACAGGAGAGTGTCACAGTTCGCCAGACATAAACATCGAGTCACCTATTATATATATTGGTCAAGGACTCAACCAGAGACCGCCGTGTTATAGAACAGTGATGGTGGCGCTTGACTTATCAAAAGCTTTTGACAGACAGCTTCAGACACTCACGCTGTTTGAGGACATTCAGCAGACAGCCAAGCTCGTTGGATAGTAAACTATCAGTCCAATTATGAACGGCCTCTCACCGTGAGTTTTCTCTTTCTCGCCTCCTCCCCTATTATAAACATCATATCGCCGTGAGTGATGTTATGTTCTCACTGTTCCCTTATTATAAACAACAAGAGGGTGAGCAAAACTCACGTTCGTGAAAAAATTAGCTATTACAAATGTAAAAAAAGTGAGAAAAAGAGGCAAATTTCTGCTGAAATTTCTCACTACCGAAATCAAAGTGAGTTGAACAAAAAAATTTAAGTGTGAACATTTATTTTAAAAAATACGAATATTTTGTATCTGTAATGATAATTAATTGTATTTTAGGTTGAAAGTAACAAAAAATAATAAGAGATTTTTTATGTTGTGAGGTTATTGTTGACCTTTGGACGCTATTTTCTTTGGTTTTAATTTGGCTTGAGGTCAACTTAAAAATTTAAAAACAAATGGGCGTTTTTGTTTTTATTCTATAAAAAGAAAGAAATATCATTATTATAAATTTCTACCATAATGTTTATAGTTGCATAAAACGAATGTTCTTGTTTTTTAAAGCTTAGGACATTGACCGCTAAAATTTTTTCAGAGTTCTTTACGAATTCGGTCTGAATCTCTGAATTCTTTCAGAATTTGGTACAAAATTGGGTCTACCTTCAGTTCCAAGAATGGCATGTAACTATCCACTGGAGTTATATGACTAGGTTTGGTGCTATCAATATTTGCCTAAGAATTTAGACGACTGCAATATCCCAAGTATAGTTGAGCAAAAACTACTCTGGTTTGTTGTGGACTTTATTCACACTATATTTGTTTACATTAGAACCTGCGACTATGTGAAAGCTATTCAAAACTACTTGAAATGCTTGTTGAGCAAGGGATTCTATCCAGTATGGTTGGGCTTCCCTCTCTAGAACGTGAAGATCATTCTTGATGGACCTAGTGTGTCGGGCCAACCCACCCAACGTTTTAGTTACAGTACTTGCTCGGGCATTACCGTGAGAGCCATCCCTATCTCACGGTAATGCCCGAGCAAGTACTGTAACTAAAACGTTGCCCGTGGTATGTATCAGTGAAGGAAGGCCTAAATCGAGTTTTCAGGTATGGACAGATCAAAAAGGTACATTCTGCATAAAGCGGCTCACAACTATACAAGGACCCAATCAGGAGCAACCCATGTCTGCAATTGTTATTCCTAGAGAGAGTAATGTACACGATTTGGATCTTTTGGGGTCGCAGTCTTGGAAAGAATGGGAGATGGTGCTAAACACAACTTCCACTTCATTTCCTTGGTATTCCTCAGAATTTGCCATTTCTGTTATCACCCAAAATGCAACATTAAACATTTACTTATTGTAGCCGTTTAATGACGTTTTTAAACGACATTTGTTCACTTTTTTACGACTTTCCAATAAATTTCACGAATTCTTCAGTGTAAATAAACAATTTTCACATATCTGCCAAAACAAAAGAACAGCTGTTACAGATGTTGCCATGTTGTTTTAATGTTGTATTTTCTTTTACCAATATCCATGTTCTTTTACAGTGGATTGTTAATAACTGACATTTTTCTTGCTAGAAATGTTTATTAATTTGAAAATTTATTTATTTTTTATACAAAAAATAAGAATTAATTAATCTCAAAGTTATTTGTGCAAAAAATGACGGTATGGCAACACAAATTATTATTTCAAGGGTTCACAAGTCGCGCCATTATTTTCCATTTTCCGACTTGTCAACCCTTGTTCACTTTTTGTGCTCCTCCCTGCTCAATCATAATAGCTCGAGCAGGTGAAAGTGAACTGCAACTCACTTGTGAGTAGCTCCCTACGTGAAGATTCATAATCGCTATGTATATGTGTGTACGTCAGTCGTACGTGGAATTCAGGAACAAGAAGTCCAAACTCCGTATGGTAAAACATGGAGTTCTCAAAGGTGGGGTGATATCTCCGGAACTGTTTAAACTGTACCTCTCCTGTATTCCGCCCCCTCCAGACTGCATCGAGATCGTAACGTATGCGGATGATTGCACGATCCTGGCGGCTGTCAGAATGCCGCCCTGAGAACAGCAACAGGGTGACTCATCAAGTCTTCAGTGGACCAAGCTTTCGTTGCAGTGTTTGCTTGGGAGTTACCGTGAGACCCATCGCAATCATCATATGGTGGGTGGCACATTGACAGGAAAGATATCCACGCTCTAGAGGGAGAGGTCCAACGATACAGGAGAGAACCCCTAGATCAACAGGCATATCAAGCAGGTTTAAATATCATTCACACGGACACAGTTGCTAAGACCATAAGCTAATAAAGTGTGAATAATGTCCCCATATAACATCCCCATTTATCGTAGCTGAGGAGCGTCAGCTTCCACGACAAACCAGAGTAGTTTTGGCTCAACTACGCTCGGGATATTGCAGGCGCATAGCTTCTTATTGGGCGGATATTGGTCGCGCCGTACAAAATAACTGCGCAGTATGCCGCATGGGTCCGCACGACACAAATCACCTTTTCAACTGCCCCGCCAAACCTACTCATCTAACTCCAGTGGATCTGTGGCTACATCCCATTGAAGCAGCCACTTTCCTGGAACTGGAGATAGACCCAGAGCCAGATTGAACAGAAGAACGAACGAATAATAAACACTGTTACAACAACAACATCCGTTAGGGCTCTTTATCAAAAGGCAAAATATTTTCTGTGCAAGATTGCCAAGAATGCAGAAAATTGAACAGTGCACGGAAGTGATAAGGCTGATAAACTCAAATTGTCGAGGAGTAGGAAAATCGCACAGAATGTGTTCCATTTTGACTCTAGCAAGGATCATTATAGTGTAAGGCCTCTTGCTACTGCAACGTATTATCAACATTTAGTAACCGAGTTGGTTCTAATTGGATATTTCAGGATCTCAGTGTATTGGAAGCCTTCCAACAAATTTTAAGCGTAGCGACGGTTTCTGGACAAACTCTGGACTTCCCCGGTTTCGCGGACCTTGATGGTGTCCTATCTACAGCAGCACGCACTGAATGGGATGAACAGCTGGTAGATAAATATGTCTGCGAAGTCGTCAAGTCAGCGAGATCGGATGGTATAATACCAGCAATATTGTGGAGCCGATATTAAAGATCCTGACGGATATTTTTTTATTAATCTTTGTTCCTTTCTAATAAACACAAAGTAAAGGTTACTGGATCTTAAAATTAGGACACAATTAGATTCCAAAAAGATCTTAACACTCTTACCTGAAGGCAATTCAGAATAGACCGCCTTACATAGGATTAAATTCAAACTTTACCTTGGTGTCCTTTCTCGATATAGAGGGGGGCTTTCAATAATGTAATGTTTGAATTCATCCATAATGTTCTCAGCCACACAGGAATTTCCTCCATGTTAGTGGAATGGATTGATGAGATGTTGAAAATCAGTATTATCGATTCTGTCATAAAAGATATTTCCGTTAAGAAAAATGTTTACAGAGGTACACCACAGGGTTGTTTTTCTCACCCCTGCTCTGGCTTGTGATACTAAACGATCGATGTTTCGATCAGCTAAAAACTAAGGTGGTAGCTTATGCTGACAACGAAGTAGTGCTGATAATTGGCAAATTTTTACCAACCTTTTCTGACCTTATGCAAGGTAATCTGGTACAACTGTCAAGTTAGGTCAAACACAATGGTCTGCACCATCGCTTTACAGGAAAAGGAATACTCTAGTCCTGCAAGAACTCCATTGAGAAAAGTTGGGCACTTAGACACAAATCTGGTGCTGCCCATCTTTACCTGTAGTGGACTCATCTGGTGAAAAGCTCTTGGACAATGCACTACTATGCGAATATAAATAAATCTGAATATCAGGATTAATTGGTAGTCAGTTTGAATCTGGCGACAGTATACACACCAGCGATTAAATGCCCACCTCTTTCAGGTTTGACTCATTTGGGTTGAAGGTAACTCTCCTTTGCACGTTCTGAAAATATACACACACGGAGTCTATTGCGACAATCCATTAATCGGACACTCATTTAAGCTTCATGGTAGCTGTAGCGTCTTTCAAGGATAGATTCTTGCTATTATACATCTTTTGATTCATTCAAACAAAATTCTAACAATATTTATAGAAATAAATTGCAAGTTATGTCTGTAAATGTCAGAAGCATATCTTCAATGTTTAAATTCAATAAGTTTAAAGAGATTGTTGCTAAGTTTCCCAAATTACCTGGCTTGGTAGCTGTACAGGAGACTTGGTTTAGGCAAGATTTAGTTCAAATTTTTAATATACCAGGGTATAAATCAGTGCATTGTTGTAGAGTTGACGGTTATGGAGGCACTTCTATATATATTTCGGAAAATTTTGAATTTTCTGTACAAGAAATAGCAAGTCAACATTTCATTGATGTGATTGTCTTAAATATTAATAACATAATTATTGAGGGAAACCCGCTAATTTTTGTTTCATTCTATAAAGATAGTGATTATGCCGAATTTTTAGAAAACATTTTTTGTCGCTATGGAGATATTTTATCATCAAACTTTTCGTCAGAGTTGCTTAATTTGTTGATGAACTTTGATTTTAAAAATTGTCATGATCTTATCACTCGCCCTTCCAGCAATACTTCACATTTATAGTAACATTTATAAGCCCATGTATATTGATTCTATAGAATCTGATCTTTCAGATCACAATGTCTTACATTTTAGAATGGAATTGAATGTACGCAGTAAAGAAGTTGATTTGAAATGTACTCTTGTGTGTGATTATGAGAAGTTGGAAAATCGTATTAGAAACTCAATTGATAATTTGTCACATACTGGCGACCCGTCAATAGATACGGAGAATTTGATAAAGTACTTAGTCGACATTGTTGATTCTTGTTTAGTACAAAAGCGACGGAAGATAAATGCAAAACAGAATATTACTCCGTGGATAAATGGTAATTTGCAAAATTTAATGTTATATAAAGAAAAACTTTTAAGTATGAGAAGAAAAAGAAATAATGCCAGTATTGAGATGAAACTTAAAAGAATCAGTAAAGTTATAAAAATAGCCCTTAATGAATCAAGGAATAGTTTTTATACTAACACTTTGAACGACATGAAAAATGATCCAAAAAAGTCATGGGGATTTCTGAACGAAACACTTGGTAGAACTTTCTCAAAACAAATAAATATTCAAAGTTCAAATGGAGATTTGATTCAAACCGATAGCATTAAAGCTGATTTGCTTAATACACATTTTATAGAGTCAGTGAATTGTCTAAAACTGCAAATACAAAATAATTCAGATGATAATATTAAAGATTTAAGAACCATGGTTAGAAGCAATCATACATTTCGGCTTACTTATACTACATGTGAGGAAGTTGAAAGTATAATAAGTACTCTGTCACCAAGAAAAAGGTGTGGTCACGACAAACTTTATCCTAAAGTGTTTTTAACAGCTAAAAGCTTCATTGCACCAATTCTCACCAATATTTTTAATGATATGATTGATACTACTACTTATCCTGATATCTTGAAATTGCATAGAATCATACCAATCCCAAAGGAAACGAAATCAGTCAATGTGGACCAATTCCGTCCCATCTCAATACTTCCGATTATTGACAACATTTTTGAAAGAGTTTTACATACCCAATTTTTTAGTATTTTTCAGAAAAAGACTTATTAAATAAGTTCCAATATGGATTCCGTAAAGGTTGTGGCACGGAGGAAGCCTCTGTTAATGTTATAAATTACATTTGTAAAGGTATAGATGATGGGCATAAAGCTGTAGCCGGTATATTTTATGATTTGTCTAAAGCGTTTGATCTTGTTGATCATGAAATTCTTTTGGAAAAGCTCATGTTTTATGGTGTAACAGGAAATGCGATATTGCTTTTGAAAAGTTATTTAAGCGATCGCAGGCAATATGTAGAGGTTGGTGAGATGAAAAGCTGTGTGCGTAATGTTATATATGGTGTTCCGCAGGGGAGTGTTTTAGGACCTCTTTTATTTTCGATTTATCTCAATGATTTAAAGAACCTTAACCTACATGGAAAAATGTTCATTTATGCAGATGATATTTGCGTTTTATACCCTTATTCCCATGAAACGGTGTTAAAACCATACTTAGAAAGAGATTCGTCATTAATATTAGAATACATAAGACTTAATCGGTTATATCTTAACACCAAAAAAACACAACTCTTAAGGTTTAAACCTCATTTCGGGTTCAGCAATGAGTTCAAAATATATGTTGGTCAAAATGAAATTAATGAAGTTACGCATGTTAAATATTTGGGACTGCATTTAGATGGGAAATTATCATAGGACCGCCATATTAAAGTACTAAAATCAAAAATTGCTCCAGCTATTGGCATATTATATAAATTCAAAAACAAATTTGATAGTACAACAAAATTGCTAATTTATCAAGCATTAATTCAGAGTCAATTGAATTATTTAATCATAATTTTTGGTTATAAAAAATCAACCGAATTTAAATCTCTTCAGCGTATGCAAAATCGAGCCTTGAAGGTTGTAGCAAACTTGCACATTTCTCATTCTACTGTAGATTTGTTTAGGACATGGTTCCCTACCATAATACCACTACATGGTATTTATAAATATCAAATATTGATATACATGTTTAAATGTATACACAATATTGGGCATCACACAATCATATTTTCCAGCGGACATCATGCTTTTAATACCCGCTATAGAAACAAATCATTTATTGTAAGGAGCATATTAATTGTAAACATTGCCATTGGTGGACCTAAATATACTACGACAGAAATTTGGAAATGAATGAATGGAAATGAAGTTTTTAGGCGTTTGTAGGTATCCTAAACAATAGATCTTATTATTCCACTGACAGACCCAATGAACACAGTCTACATTTTATTAACGTTGTGGTCATGATCGCACCGACTACCTACGTAACATTAAGTTTTGTTTCGACAAAATATGAGTGCCGAAACATATGTTGAGTTGGTAGAGAACAACTTAATAGATTTGGCTAGAGAATTGCACGGGTATAATTGGACTTCCCCACTAAATAATGCCCTGATTCACGTTGCTCGACTTCCAAAAGACTTTTTAAGGCACGAAATGTACCATTATTGGAATGACCAGCTCTAAGTCGCGTCACAAACCTATTGAAGGCCTTTTGGGTATCCTATCCGCCAAAGTTTTCGCAAAGTTAAAGCAGTACTCTACGCTGAAAGAATTGAAATGTGCAGTATTGGCGGAATGGAAGAATATCACCACTAAGACCTTAAGATACCTAGTCGGATCTATGACACGAAGGCTACAACAAGTCCTAATCCACAAAGGCAATAAAATATCATATTAAATGTACATCAAGTTTGTTCGAATACTCAATTAATAAGTTATCGTCCTCATCAATTGGTGGTTTTATTTTTTGAGCTTTTGGGTCATTATCTTAGGAAGTATGGAATTCTCGCCTTGAACTTAACTTTTGCGAAAACTGTTCAAGTTTACTACTTCCGTTTGTGGATGCCACCGTGGTGTAAAGGTCAATGTCTGAGTTCGAGTCGCAGGCTAGACAACAACACGCTTTCAGCTGTGATCAAACCATCAGCGTAATGTTAGCTTCCATTTCCTGAGTTTTTCAGTCATGGCAACTTAAACAGTAAACATTCTCTGCAAGTGGTGCCGTACTATGACCGACATGTCGTTCGAACTCAGGTAAAAAAACTGTACTATGTAGAGCCATTCACACTCATAAATAGATAGATAAGTCTTAAACTATCCCTTCCGGGAAATTCTGTTCTCGTCCTCAAGAAAAGACATGAAATGAAGTTTAATCGAAACTCTTATGTAATTCGTGTATTGAAAATGCAAGGTTGTTAATCACGATTTGCGGCTGTTTTGAAACTGAACACATTTGCCTTACTTTCAAGTCTCTGCCCACAGGAACCGATATTTTCACATTGCTAACTTACCATTTCCATCGTTATATTCAATGGCCGCCTTCAAATTAAGAGCTTGGGTTATGCCCGACAAGGCCATAGTTATGGGGTTACCCACACTACGAGCACTGCCATCTGTATCGATTTGAGCTCCAATACCCAATTCCGGATGATTCCTTATACCACGTTCAACAATTTCAGCTACAAATAAAAATGCACACATTAGACCCCTGTAGCTTAGGACTACATCACCTGAAATACCTGTATAATCAATAGCCTGTGTCTTCTCCTTCTTACGAAAGTGTGACAGGGCCAAATTGTAAGCAATCAAAGGATTAAAACCTCCCACCTGTAGTGCAGTATTGAATCTTTGTACAGCGCTATCGAATTGATCAGCCTGATATAGAAGGCAACCTTCGTCGTTAAGAGTTTCGGCTGTGCCGCCACTACGTTGATTCAAAACACTTTGAGCTCCAGCAAAATCTTCACTAGAATATAAAATCGCACTCTGCAGCTGTAAACATTGTTCCTTGAGCTCAGAATTATCACTGATTTGCTTAAGGACTTTTAAGGCATCTGCAAATATACCGGCTTGGTACAGAGATTGGGCATAGTAGAATCTAAAAAAAGGGAATAGGTTAAAAATGTACAAAAATAGGGGCCTTTAGAATCCTCCCTCCACTTACTTGTATTTGGAAACCTTTGGTACCAAATTACACAGCTGTTCATAGCAGGTGGCTGCCTCTTCATATTTCTGGGCATGATAGTAGCAATAACCCAAAGTGGATAGACCGGCTCTGGTATTGGCCGCTTCACCCAAATTTATAATGCACTCAATGACATCCTCATAGCGTTTGTCCTTAATCTGTTAATGTGGGGAGAGAGAGAGAGATAAATTAAAAAGGATTATTACTTATGTTTGGGTGTTGTCCCCCTCTTCATATGTTGGAAATTTACCAGATTATAAATAGTTCGTGTTATATGACCTTCGCGTAGGATTATGCCTTGATGCAACATTTTTAAATCCTTTCATAAAATTCTGGAGTGGAATTGTTTTGTTTTTTTCTGCGATTCCTTAGATTGTGTTTCACAAATTTTGCCTGACTATTGTTTTTTTTCCTTGTTATGCACTGCACCTGGTAAAACTTAGAATGTTGTTGCCATGGCTACAGGTTGCATACGTTTGGTTGCTAGGCTGTAAAGTTTACAGGAGGATGAATCAAAACCAACCCCTAAGTTCATGTAATGTTGCCGGCTACATTGGCTGGAATACATTATTTAAAATTAATACTTCTGTAAGGATGTTAGGTTAGGTTTAAGGATGCACAGCCATATGTTTCACTTGTTCCATTAAGTTCATCTGGAATAGTTTTGAAAATGATGGTGAGAAGATTCCATGGTTTATACTTGTTGAGGATAATGGGATCTATGTCTGATAGGAAGCTGCGAGTATGTATATTATATCTACCCAGTAGTCGGGGTTTTCTTGTGTTCACAAGAGGGACGTACAATGTAGATGTTCGACAGTCTTCACATATCCTACAGTTGTCAATGCCACTGTCATCCCATTTTGACGATAGAGATCTAACGCTACAGTGACCAATTATAAGTAACACAGTGATTATCATCCCTAATTTATCGAGTGAGAGGGGAGAGGTCGTTCTACGATGAGAGACCACATGGTCTGATTGCTTTGGATGTCCTGCATCAAGTTTGAAGTAGAGCTCATGAAGTTTGCCGTTGTAGCAGGACATCAGTGGTCGAACAGATACATAACCACCTCGTGCTAGTTCATCGGCTAATTAGTTTACCCAGAAAAATTAACGATATTATTGTTGTAACAATATTTGATATGTGTATGTAAGTCAAGCTTAATCTCATATTTGTTGTTTTCAAATTTTAAAACAACAAGTTTAAAGTGGGATGTAGTAAAAATTGATTACTTTAGGGGATGGCAGAGAAGACTAGTTTCGTCCAACGCCACTTGGACTCATCAGTTCTCTTAGTTCTTTGTATTAAAACAAAGGACCCCTCCCCAATTTTATGACGACTCGAGCTCAAGAATAAGTGTGACTGATAAATTCGTTTAAATGCGAATTCAACCGAAACACCTAAAAACTCTCGTAGCCGCATATGTAAACCAAATTAACTAATCCACTGTCATGGGTCTCCACATTGCAGAGAATGCACATAACTATTTTGATAGTTGTCGAAAAATAACAACAACCAACCGTCCACGGCGATGGCTTTGGACGAAACTAGTCTTCTCTGCCATCCCCTAAAGTAATCAATTTTAACTACATCCCACTTTAAACTTGTTGTTATTAAATTTGAAAACAACAAATATGATCAAGTTTGACTTACATACAAATAGTAAGTAAAACACACATCTCAACAAAACTGCCAAAGTGAATACTTGATATGTCCTCAGCTGCGATAGATGGGGAATGTTCTCCGAGGACCAAATTCAGACGATAGTTATTTATGACATCTGCGACTGCACATGTGCGAATGCTATTTGAACCTGCTTGATAGGCTTGTTTATCTAGGGGTTCACTCTTGTAACGTTGGACTTCCTATCCACCATATCGTGATTAGGATGGCTCTCACGATAACCCCTGAGCAAATACTACAACGAAAGCATGGCATTGGAAGAATCTTTGTCTCCCCTTGTAGATGGGCCACTGAAGACATGAGGAGTGCACCCATTGCTGTTCTTAGGGCGACATTCTGACAGGTTTGAATATTTTTCCAGAGTTGCACTGGAAAAATATTCAAGCTTACCCCCAGACCGACCTATCACATCATATGTGCTCATCAAGGTTTCTTTATCTGCACACCAAGTGCTGCCGGCTAGGACTTTGAGGAAGTTGTTCCTACATCTCAGTTTGTCGAATATAGCTGAGGTATGCGCAAACGACATGAACATGCTATCGAATGTGACCCCTAGAATTTTGGGGTAGTTTGTGGTCGGAATTTTACTACCATCGACCATGACATTCAACTCTGTTCTCTCTTCTGCCGTACATGTGGTGCTGTGCTGTTTACGAAACCCATGTCGATGTTCGGTAACTGGATAGCTATTTCTAACGCTGGGGAGGACTAAAGCCTCAAGGATCTTGGTAATGGACGTCAAACGAGAAATCTGTCTGTACGATTCACCTTTGCTGGCATCCTTTCCTGGCTTTAGAAGCGGGGCCACGCTGCCCATTTATCAGACTTTGGGAACGATGTGGCTGGCTAGCGATATGTTGAGAACTTTAGTGAGATGCTCGACTCCGGCAAATTCACCTGGTTCAGAATTACCGTGGTGTTTCGATCAGGGTCCAACGCTTTGGACCATTTAGCGTTCCTAGTGACATTCACAACTTCATCCATTGTAAATTGTGGTGGTTTCTCATCGGCAGGAAGAGGTCTCCGCCCTGTCCCTCACAGGTTGCTCGATAAAATGTTGATAGAAATAACTTGCGCACCCCTTCGGATCAGGCAGCTTAACGGCGCCTAACGTGACTGAGGTCCCATCGTCCTTCATTCCAGGATTCGAGAACGATATTGTGTAGGGTATCTCTGTAGTCAAGTATATATGTTTCATGACTTGAGAGCCTTAAGGGTCAAATGGTTATCGACATATATAGCCATCGGTCCTGCAAAGTTATTTTCAAGTTATTTTACCAATTCAACTGCTTTCCTGATAGCAAGAATCTTTACCTGAAAGACGCTTGAGCTATCATTATGCTAAATAAGTGTTCTTTTAATGGGTTCTCGTAACAGACATCGGCACCAGTGTCCTCCTCCATCTTGGACCCATCTGGCTAGACTTTCCAGACCAAATGTCCTTATGGGTAATTAGTCAAATCAGAAGGAGGTGGGTATATAATTGATTGCCCCATTCCTGTAGTTTGTTTCAAGCTGACTATGAATTATGTTTAAGATTTTCGTCCAAAATGTGAAGTCCGGCACAATCCTGACTCTCGTCCTCACAGCCAGAAACTAGATCAGGGTATCCAGTATCTATGTAACACACAAAAGGAAACGAGATAGACTCATGGTTCTTTCTAGGCATATACATAGGCATGTACATACCTTCTAGGCATGTACATTAGGGTTATAACTTTTTTGCAATTTTTGCAAATATCAAAAATATCATAGTAATACGGTGCCATTTTTTCTCTATCGCTAAAAAAGTTTCCGCATTTAATGCATTGCAGTTCAGTAATGCATAATTTAGTTTTATTTGTTATTATGAAATATACGCTAATAGTGTTAACCTAATTTAAAATCAATATCAAACCATTTAATGCCCCTTTGACAATATTGCAATTTATGGTTTTTCTTTATAAACTCGCGAATTTTATGTTCATATTTATTGTACCTATCGGACAAGAGAACATGTGCTCATTTGCAACGAATTCGCGAAAGTTTCAGACTGCTTTTAATGACTTTGCCTGTGAGAATCGTATTTGTTATACCCTCAGCATTTATGCTTACGAGGGTATATACACTTTCATACGGGCAAAATGTGCCTCATCGAAATAATGGTTTTAGACCCCAAGTATGTTTGGACGAAAAGTGTTTCAGACAATTTGGAGTTGATTTAGCCATGTCCGTCCGTCTGTCTGTCTGGCTGGAGCGCACGATAACTCTCGAACGGATGCAAACTTAGTTCGAGAATGTTCGGAAAATTTGTGGGCACGATAACTCTTGAGAGGAGTAACCGATTTCTACCAGACTTAGATGAGGTTCCAATATGGACTCAATCGGTCCACTCTTTCGGGTACCTCCCACACAAAATTTCGGAAAAGTTCAGTTTAGGACCTGTTCACGAATCGCTTTGATGTTTGTTGTAGCCACTTGTATACACTGCCCCCCATATAACGGTATAAGTTTCATCAGGGGCAAGTCCATACTTCCTGAGAAAATAGCCTGAAAGGTAAAAAAACCCTATGACACCGTGTGTAGTGGTTGGAGCGCAAGATAACACTCGAACGGATCTGCCGATTCGGTCCTCAATTTGGTATTCGTAATATTTTGGGCAAACTTAGTTTAAGTTCGAAGATAAGCCATATCGGTCCACCCCTTCAGGTACCTCCTCCACAAAAGTACAAACATGTTCGAAAAATTTGTGTGCACCATAACTCTTGATGGGAGTGACCGATTTGGTCCATACTTTACACATCCTAAAATATCTACCAGATATAGATCAAGTTCGAATATGGACTATATTTGTCCACTCCTTCGGGTACCTCTCACACAAAATTTTGGATAAATTCACTTTAAGACCTGCTTTCGGATCACTTTGATTTTTGTTGAAGCAACTAGCTTCGCTGCCTCAAATACATCAGTAAAAGTTTTTTTAAGGGCAAGTCCACACTTCTTGAGAAAAAAACCGAAAGTTGTAAAAACCCCCTATGGCACCATATGTAGTGGCTGGAGGGCTCGAACCGTATACTACATTCGTCCACACTTTGGATATTGTAATTTTTCTTCGAATATTAGATCAAAGGTGGTGCTTATAGGTCCACTCCTTCCGGTACCTCCCCCACAATAGTTCGAAAATATTCGTTAAAATGTTTCGCGCGATTTCTCACAGACGTAGCAATCGATTTGGTCCAAACTTTGGATCTCTAAATATTGTCGAAACTAAGTTTATGTTCAAATTTGGGCCATATCTGTGCAATCCTTCTGGTACCACCCACACAAATGTTCAACATTTTTGTGTGGTTCGAGGATCCTTTGGACATTTTTACCGAAGGTTTTCCTAGTGGCCCTGTTTACAGCGATATTATGTTTTTCGTAGGCTAGTCTGATAAAAAAAGACCTATCTATCGATATCTACGCAAATTTTTAAGCTTTAATCCTATCCATACTTTTGTCGGTGCCTACGCCCAAAATTTTGAAAAACCCCTTAAATACATGTTTTGTTTTTTTTTGGGAAAAAAAAGTATTTCAATCCACACAGGCTGGGGGTATATCTCTGTTGGCAAAGCCTACTGATACTTTTTTACCTGTATGTGCTTATATAAATTGGATATGAATGCAAATGAATGACTAAGTTTACTCCAAACACATGCTTGTATAATTCGGGAATAAATGGAGGTTGAAACAAATTTTGAAGGGATTTTGCTGAAATTTGGAATACGTGATGGATGATGGCCTACAAATAATTATAGCTTCCATATATATTTTCGCCCGATTTCACGCATTTGCTACACCAAACACCCTATATCTGTCAAATTTTGATGCAATTTGGAATGTATGACGGAATTTTGTCTACTAATAAGTGTACCATACTTTATCGAAATCAGTTCAGATTTATATATATCTCCCATATATATTTTACATATTAGCAGTGGTGTAGGGCATCATATTGTCGGCCCGCCCGGCTTTTATCCTTTCCTTACTGTTTTTTTTTTTTTTTCTTTTGAGAATAGTTCGAGTTCTCAGATTGGCAGTTGTACCAAGCAGAAGCCACAGTAGCGGTGAGAAGTGCAGGCAGGGTTGGCATAAATGAAGACAAAAGCTTCAAAAGTAAAGGAACAGACCAAAAGCTATCAATGTCTCCTTATGTTTGCCTCAGGAGGTGCCACATTGTTCGTGGATTTCACTTTCTGCTTAATGTGGGTGGCGTGCGAAGAGAACTGAATGAGATTGTTTCAACACAAAATTATATCCTTCTAACGAATTTTCTCCATTACTAAGTAATTCACCTGCAGCTAATTTATAGAGAAGTTCAACTGTAATACAGAAAAAATACACACAATACAATGCGTTTTCGGAACATCTCGTATCTCGGAATGATCATGGCGATGATTATAAAATCGGGTTGTGATCAAATTGGGTTTGTTCTATGAGCTACAAAAACAAAAAATGAAAGAGCTAATATAACCTCCATAACATATTGGAAGACTTGATATGCATGAACAATGATAGGTATGCCTTTGCTGTATGCCAAATTTTGTGCCGCTTAATTTGTTTATACCAATCCCAAAGATCACCGACAGTAAAATACAATCTTTTGAACAGATGGAGTTCACTAAGGGAATCAATCAACGGTGTTTTATCTTTTGTACTGTATGAACAATTTCTGAGAATCTCTAACAAATCGTAAATTATTCCATATCAATCCGTACAATGTGTAGAAGAACGGGATTGTGGTATTTGAACTACCAAGTCTTCTTCATATCATACCCGAGTATACTACCTACCTACCTATCTACTGAAATGTAATTAAACCAAAAAGCTAAATAAATATTATTACAACCCCTTTCTTATCATTGCCGAATTCTTAGTAACCTACCGTAAAACCAACAATGGATGAGTTGTTGTACCCGATAGATTGCTGTTTTGTTTTGTGCAAATTCTCCCCATATTTCTTCGATGATGATATTTGTCAAAATAAACAGAACTTTACATTATCTTTTGGCTAGCTGTCGGTCTGTCATGGCAATGTTAGCGTGATAAGATACTGGCGGTAACACACCCCGATTAATTTTATAGTAAAGCCAAGAAATAATTTCAAATTAACTCTTCGATCAGAAAGCGAAAGCAACCGCGCGCTTAGAATGGTTTGCTCCACAACAACAGTTGGCCGTTATATTTTCTTAGTCACAGTGCTGCTGCTAAACACTTCGCTCAGAAGTGTTGGCGCCGGAGATCACGATGACTGTTTTGTGCAATACAATAGCGCCCAGAATGAAAATATTCTTGAATATCAAAATGCAACCTTGACATGTAGGAATGATAGTAGAAAGGGAAATTCCTACAATCTAATAGCTCCCACACCAAATTATGATGTAGAAACAGAAAAGGATAATTTTGCGCGGACTACAGAAGAAATTTGTAACAATATGCAAATGTGTGGGGATCTCGATGATCTCAGTGAATCTTTACAGTGTTACATAGAAGCGGTAAGTTGTAATTTAACATATGTATTATCGAATAAAAAAACTGAAATTGAAATGTTATCGAATTTTCAGACCAGAGATGGTTTCCACAAGTCCATGGATATGCATTTCAATGCCACGCTGATTGTCATTGAACTTAACGAAGATTATGAAGAAAACGACAGGAACGTCTTGAGATGCATTCAAAAGACTAAAGAAACATTTTTAAAAGAATCGCTGGCAGAATATCAGCGTTTATTACAGTGTCTGGAGTATTGAATTATATAACGGTGTTTATATTTGTTGTGAAATTCATGGTCATGAATAGAAGAAAGAGATAAACGATATGTTTGTTGTCTTATCATACATTTGCTAAAAAGAACTAAAAAATAGTTGATCCAGTTTATTATTAAAAAAATGAAGGAACAGACCGTATATGTATCTTCTATATAACAGTGCAATGTGGGGTGTATTTGTTGTTTTTGATACAATAAAAGCAAGAGAATAATACTAACAGAATGTGTGTTAATTAAAACCAGTTCAAAAAATCGCTTTTAATATCAGAATATCCGGTTCACAAATGAAGACAACCGGATTTATCCTCCAATAAAGTTTGTTATTAACTTTTTCGTCAATACAAGAGCTTATATATAGTAAGTATTTCAGAAGCACCACATAACAATAACGAATATACCTAAAAACAAAACATAGTTTTCTGTACAAAAACCGGGTAAATGTCTAAAATGACCATGAAAACGGGAAAATATCGATTAGTCATCAATGAGAACCGTACCTAAAAACTTCTGAACAACATTTTTGTAGAATATTTGGATGCTGTAAAATCTCGTCTTGTGGTACCTTTACTACGGTTCAAGAATGCAAGGACCAAAACGACATTGAAGGAATGGATTTAGAGGGATGAAATATTCTACGAAAAGATTCGCCATTCAATTTGACTGCAGACATGTGAAAATGAGAAAATTTCCTTTTGGGTTCTTAGTACACTCATTAAGGGCTTTCATCTCCAAAAGGAATTTTTCACCCACTGACCTGACTGACCATTTTGTAGCACAGTGTCATTTATCGATATTATCCGAAAAATTGCCGCTTTCTCAAGGTCAAAACTGTCTGAAGGAGCACCCCAATGCTTTTCAGAGAGTTCTTAATTATTGTCTTGGCTAAAATTTTTTTGTGGTGCATCGAAAATCTCAATGGTTTGGCTGTTATATGCCAAAGTATCCAAAAAAAACCTGGATAAAAAAACTGCAAGTCAAAATCCGGGGGCTAGATTTTCACTTTAGACATATGGTCTAGTAGACTTTTTTTGCTCAGTTCAATCCCAAGAAACAGAAACTTCAGGCGTCTGTTAACATTTTTCTCCGTCCATACAAATCGCCCCGGCCTACTCTACACCCCTATGTGTTGGTGTTTTAGCTCAAAGTTTGTAACACAACGATCGAAATAATGTTCGTAAACCCACATTTATATATGAATGTCTTGACGAGATGAGTCGACCTGGCTATGTGTCCATATTTTCCGCCTGTCCATCTACATTATAATCCCGCTACTCCATCGAATCCTTGGTAGTTAACGCAAATCGGTCCGTATATCTTTGGGAGATTTTTTCTCTCAAGCACACCAGAACTGCCTTACCTTTGGAAACATACATTAGCACGGGTAGTATCAGTGTTTTGTAAAGTGTTATTTTTGTTTTACGAGAAGTGGCTGATCAACCCATGATGTCAATATCGTCAATATAAGCAAGTAACATGTGGCTATTGGCCATTTCTTTTGACGGTTCCATCTCTTATAACCTTTTCCCTAACATAACTTGCGTCTTTTCCATGATTTGCCGCAGCGTTAATATCTGGTCAATGGTGAATTGCCAGTTCTAAAGCCTCATTGGTATGGCCCAATTATTTCGTTGACCGTAGGCTTCAGTCGTTCGAACAATATTCCTGACACTATCTTATAGGCAATAGGAACAGACTTATGTCCCTATCGTTAGAACACACAGTCTTATCTTCTTTATCGTGGACGCGACATAGGATGCACAGGTTCCAATCGTCGGATAAGCGTTCTTCCTCCTAGATAGTGCCAATTAACTGATGCATAAACCTTATCCGCCTGTCGCCTCCAGTTTTGAACAACGCCATCGTCTTCTGCTGCCTTATTCTTCTTCAGAGTTGTCTTGCATAATAACCATTTTAGTATGTGACGGTAGGGCTTTTTGAGCTTTTGGAATATTATCTCAGAAGTATGGACTTCAGAAAAAATTTTACTGTTGTAAATGGCGCCGCTAGGACAACTTACTTAAAAAAGAAGCAAAACGATCTAAGAGGGGTTTTTAAACTACACTTTTTCCGAATTTTGTGTGAGAGGTAGCCGAAGGAGTGACTGATATAGTCCATATTCCAACCTGATACATGACTGGATGAAATAATACGATGTGCAAAGTTTGGACCAACCAGAAAATCTCTGCGAGAATTATCTTGCGTATTTGCCATTTTGTTGGCGCACTCAGGCTTACTTGGAGCTTTTAGGCCAGAGGAGCTTTTAAACTTCACTTTATCCGAATTTTGTGTGGGAGGTGTCCGAAGGAGTTGACCAATATGGTCCATAACGAACCCGATGTATATCTGGAAGGAATAATACGATGTGAAAAGTTTGGACCAGAACGAATGCTCCCTTCGAGAGTTATCGTTCATACCATTTTACAGAAAAATGTTGAACTTTTGTGGGGGAGGTACCCAAAGTAGTAGACCGGTATGGTCCATCTTCAAACTTAAATTAATTAATAAAGTTTGGGCAAAATATTACGATACCCAAAATTTGGTTCGAACACGTTGACCAGTTCGAGCGTTATCGTGTGCATCAGCCAGCCACACTGCTAAATCAACTCCAAATTGTCTGACACGAATTTCGTTCAAACATACTGGGGGTCTAAAACCGTTATTTCGATGAGGCACATTTTTGGTTGTATCAAAGTGTATATACTCTCGTTAGCCTAAAGGCCGAGGGTATAATAATCTTTATACCCTACACCACTATGTGGGGATGGTATTATAAGTTGGTTTGGGCCAAAAAGTTTGTAACGCATCGAAATAATGGTCGTACACGCATACATATATATACCAAAATTAATGTCTCGGCGAGCTGAGTCGATCTGGCTATGTGTGTCCGTCCGTCTGTCCATCTAAACCTTGTAATCACGCTACAGGTCGCAATTTTAATCCGATCGTCACCAAATTTGGGTGTTGAAGAAGGTCCCGGAGGGGAAGAAGCCTATTGATTTTGGTGATGGGCGGATAATATTCAGGGGTCGGAATGGTCAAAAAACTTATTTGGGAAAAAAGTCAAAATTTTATTTCAAAGCGAATATCTCCGCTTCTATATGGGGTATATCAAATGTAAAACCTGCTAATGAAAGTAGAAAGTGTCACCTTTGCAACGATTTAACGTAGCTTGTCGTAGGTGGTCAAACAACGAAGATATCCGCTATTAGATAGCCGCTAATAGAACCCAACTTTTCATTTTTGCGATTTTAATAATAATGACGAATATCGCAAACAAAACAAAGTCTGACTATGAAAGTATAAAATCCATCTTTACAATGATGCAAAGTAGGTTGGCATAGGTGGTCAAATAACGGAGATATCGCAATAGTCGGTAATACATCCCATTTTTCCATTTTTTTGTAATCGCGCTACAGGTCGCAATTCTGATCGGATCGTCACAAAATTTTGGGGGTTAATGGGGGTCCTACAGAGGAAGAAGCTTGTTGATTTTGGTGATGGTCGGATAATATTCAGGGGTCGGAATGTGAAAAAACTTATTTGGAGAAAAGGCCAACGTTTTATTTCAAAGCGAATATCCCTCTTCTGTAAGAGGTATATCGAAAGCAATACCAGCAAGCAAGGAAAGTAGAAAATATCACCTTTACAACGATGTGAAGTAGGTTGTCATAGGTGGTCAAACAACAGAGATATCGCAATAGTCGGTAATGCATCCCTTTTTCCATTTTTTGTGAAATCACACTACAGGTCGGAATTTTGATCGGATCCTCACGAAAGTTTAGGGTGTTGATGGGGGTCTCACAGAGAAAGAAGCCTATTGGTGGTTGGCGTATATCCCACTTTTCCATTTTTTATTTGAATTGTACTGACGATGCACTTAAATGCGTTTGAACAAAATTGACCTGAATTAAAGAAGACATTCAGAGCAAAGACGCTAAGCTATTCCAATTTTAATATTTTGAATTTTACCAGTCAAAAGCTTAGGCACAGGGGTAGTGGTGTAGGGTATCCCATAGTCGGTCCCGACCCGACTATAGCCTTGGCTCACTTGTTTTATGTTGGATGTCAAATTTCAATCGGCAAGTTAACACGCGGTTTTCTCGAAACTGTATTTTTTGAGATATGACACTCGTTGAGTAAATGAGCGAGATGCTGGTGTCATACAATAAATATATGTAATCATCTTATTGAGAGTAACAGATATGCTGCGTAAATATGACCTGCTATTTGTTCGAATTTGCGGTAATATACTTACTTAATAATATACTTAAAAAACATTACACATTATAAATTAACATAATTTATTAATAACGATTTAATGGAAACGAGTACATACAGTATGTAATAGGTGTATGTGAAGAATTGCATTGTTGAAATAATTTAAAGATTGGCGATTGGGGAAATTATTTACCACATTAATAGGTATTTGAAATGTAAAAATGTAGAGGCATTTAAAAATTAACATGCAACGATTTAGATGATAAACGAAAAATTCACCAGAATCCTGAGGATTTGCCACCGGGTGGATTGTGTACTTTAACTGAAGGGCGGGGGCCATTTTTATCCAATTCCTCTGCAAAAAAGTAAAACAAAAGAAAAATAAATTTAAGCATTTATAGATAAAAAAATGCAATGAATGATAAAAATTTATCGAGAGCAGGTATTAAATATAAATAAGCACTACAATTTAAATTAAATCAGAATTCCGATTTGTTCGATGTTACTCGCGAGTGGCAGTACTAGAAGATTACGAGTTTTACAGAAGGTCGCGAGTACACCTTGTTTATTGGTGTCAACGCCTGTACGTTGTCGTAACAACAGAGAGTAACGAATTCAAATGAGAGCTATGTCAGCCGTTGTTTAACAAACGGACATACTCTCCCATCAATTCTCTCTCATTTATTTTGGACATCAATGACCTTGTTGAAAAATAAGAGTGCGAGTCAAAATGTTTACTCTAAGAGTGAATAAAATCAAGCGGAAAAAATAAATTTATTTCTTGAAGATCTGTGTGTTTTTTTAGAAACAAACTGATTTTGATCTATAAATCTATCAGAGGCTTTGTTGGTACAGATTGGCGACAGTGATCTTTAGCGTATCAGTTGGGGATTGAGAAAATACAATCACTTACATATAAAACAACGGTATGCCAACAACTAAAAGAGTAATCGGCAAGAGTAGAATCTGATCGATTTCGATCTTATTTTACTCCCACTCGAAAACGATCAAAACTTATGTATGTGCTCTTATTCGAGGGGCATAGAAAAATACTCGTAGAGTATACTCGATTTATGTTTTCTACTCGAAGGAGTACTCCCTCTCAAAGCTCTGAATTAAATAAAAAAATTGATAGTCAACTGAGCAGTATAGGTGATCGGCATCAAGAGATATATCTTCAGTCTATGATATAAAGAAAATCCAATATATTCTGTTGGAAAGTGTGCCTAAAATCATATAAGTTAAAGCGCTAGGTTCGGTTATATTGGCAGTTATATTAAATATTGAAAAATATAAACAATATCTTGCACGCCGATTCATATTATCTCGATAATCGCCATGTCCGAATGGCGTGTCTTAAGACACCACTTGTATAGAAGTTTTACATGAATGTCGCCAACTTTACTGAGGAGTATTTTTCCACCGTTGATGTTGACTGGCCGGGGAATCGAACCCACGACCTTCAGCGTGCAAGGCGGGTGTGCATACAATTGCACCACGGTGGCACCCAAAAAAATAATTTGGTTTCGTGAAAAACTTTTGGTGTAAATATTTCCTGCCCGTAGAGAACCCGAAACATCTAAAATTTGAAAAATTGTGCGCACGTTAACTATTCAAGAAAGTAACCTTCGTTGGTAATTGCATCAGTTAAGAACGGCTGGACCGATTTGGATTTTTTTTAATATTCGTCATAACCCAACTTAGGTTTACACTTTTACGCCCGCTTATTTCAATTTTCATTTTTTTGTAATTGTCAGGGAATGTACAGGAATGGCCTCCGGGGAAAATAGTCTACATATTTTGTTGAATTTCGGAGCAGACGGGTACTTCCCCCATACTTAATTTTTAAAAAAATTCTATATTTACAATAATTCATAATGTATCGGTTTGAAAATTCATTTGCGAGACAAGACCCAAAGGCTTGATCATGCCCTCTTTTTAAAATATGTTACATCTACAAAACTACGAGTTTCCTGAAATTTTAGGGAATGTACAGGAATGGCTCCCCGTGCAAATAGAATACATATTCTGTTGAACTTTGAAAGGGGAGATATCCCGCCCCTATGCCATATTAAAAATGCCATATATTTATAAATAACCAGTAAGGAAAGGATCAAAGTCGGGCGGGGCCGACCATATGATACCCTACACCATTGTGAATATGTAAAATATAAATCGGAGCTATATCCAGATCTAAACCGATTTTGATATAATTTGGCACATTTATTTCCAGACCGAATTCAGTCACACATTCCAAATATCATTGAAATCCGACATATATAGCGTGTTTGGAGCAGCAAATACGCGAAATCGGCCGAAAATATATATGGGTGCTATATCCAAATCTGAACCGATTTCGATATAATTTGGCACATTTATTTCTAGACTGAATTCAGTCACACATTCCAAATTTCATCGAAATCGGAAATATATAGCGTGTTTGGTACAGAAAATACGTGAAATCGGCCGAAAATATATATGGGAGCTATATCCAAATCTGAACCGATTTCTATATAATTTGGCACACTTATTTCTATACCAAATTCAGTCAAACATTCCAAATTTCATTAAAATCGGACGTATATAGCGTGATTGGTACATCGCATACGTGAAATCGGGCAAACATATATATGGGAGCTATATCCAAATCTGAACCGATTTCGATATAATTTGGCACATTTATTTTTAGACCAAATTCAGTCACACATTCCAAATTTCATCGAAATCGGACATATATAGCGTGTGTGTTACAGAAAATACGTGAAATCGGCCGAAAATATATATGGGGGCTATACCAAAACTTGGACCGATATAGCCCATCTTCGAACTTGATCTTCCGACGGCTAAAAAAATGGTATTCCCCAATTTTCAGCGAAATCGGTCAGCAAATGCGACCTGTATGTTGCGAACGGACGGACGGACGGACGGACATGCATAAATCGACTCAGAAAGTGATTCTATGTATATCCCTAGAAGGAACTATGGGTCTATCTCGCTTCCTTTTGTATGTTACATACAAATGCACTAACACATAATACCCCTTACCACATAGTGGTGTAGGGTATAAAAATCAAATGTCGTTCGTTGCTAATTGCATCAGTTGAAAACGGCTGGACCCATTTGGATATTTTTGTTTTTTGAAATGTTCGTCATAACCCAACTTAGGTTTTTATGGAAAGAAAATTTACATCTACAAAATTACTGAACCGATTTTAAAATTTTCAGGGACTGTACAGGGATGGCCTCTGTGGAAATAGGCTGCATATTTTGTTGAATATTAAAAAACGCTACATTTGCAATAATAATGATTGTATCCATTTGCAGATTTACGAATTAATCTAGAATCTATGTAGGTACTTTGGGGCCTAAAGACTCGACCACCCCTACTTTTTTAATATGTTATATCTCCAATATTACTGAACCGATATAAGATATGAAAACAATATTTTTCACTCAAATCGACACAATATTAAAGGCCCTAGTCTGGAGGAATGGGGCTAATACCAAAGGTTTACGTAACATATGGGCAGGGATCTGAAGCATTCACCCATATTTATAAATAACATGTTGCTATATTTGACTCCTATGTATTTCGGATCACTCTTTGAAGTCTCTAGACTTCAAATGCATTGCGTACTTGCCGAAACATTTCGACAGAAAGTTAAATACATGTCTATTTTATGCCAAAATTACACGAAAGCGGTACCACGTCCAATGGGGGAAATATCACCGGATTACACCAAAACACTCGTTGATTTATTGTTTGGAGGCTCGAATTTTGTTAAAGAAATAAAAAAAATCTTGCGTTTGCCAAAAGTGTAAACTTTATTTTGACGCGTCAAATTTTGGGTTATTTTGGTAATCTTAATTTATTTCCTATTGAAACGTTGGAAGAGCCGAATATTTTGTGGATTTTAATTCACCACTAAATACTTAAAAAAGTTACAATTATATGTTACTAGCTGAACCCGGTGCGCTTTGCTGCCCCGAATACGATAAAATATAATGGAATGCCATAATTATTTTAACGTTTTTAATATTTTAAGAAATAAATATAGGAGATATGAAGGCGTTATATACCTATTCAGGGTTGTTATGGAGCTACTATGGTATTTTTGTATGTTTCAGGAGGTAACACTCCTCCGAAAGCCTTTCAGCCTATAATATCATAATATACATATATCATAATAAAACATAAATCTTAAGAAGTCTCTCAAAGACATGATACTTAATAGCTGTAGCCTTGGTCAATTCCTTCCCGACTATAAGTAACAACAACAACATTGTTCCACAACATCCCATACGGGACAAGGGAGACTTCTCTCATATCAATGAGTGCACCCCGATTCATATTTAGCTCAATGATATGGGACCTACTGTTTATCGCCGAGTCCGAACGGCGTGTCTTGAGACACCACTTGTGAGAAGTTTTTCAAGGCTGAAATACTCAGGAAATGTCGCCAACATTACTGAGGGGTATTTTGCCACCATTGAAAAATGTTTGATGTTGCCTGGCCGGGGAATCGAACCCCTGACCTTCTGCGTGCAAGGCGGGCGTGCATACCATTGCACCACGGTGGCACCCGACTATAAGTACTTCTGTAAATAATGATGACTTTTAATGATTGCTAAGTCTTCAAAATATCATTGAAATTGAACATACATAACAAAAACATGAAATCGACCGAAAATATATATGGGTAGCTATATTCCTATATGAACCGCTCTCGATATAATTCGTCAAATTTATTTTTAGACAAAATCCCGTCTCACATTTACATTTTGTGCATAAAATACAGAAAATCAGCCGAAAATATATATGGGAGCTATATAAATCTGAACCGATTTCGATATAATTTGTCCCATTTATTTCTGGAACGAATTGCGTCACGCTTTCCAAATTTCAGTGAAATTGGACATATGTAGTGTGTCCAAATCTGAACCGGTCTCGATATAATTTGGCACATTTATTTTTGGAAAAAATTCCGTCAGACATCCCAAATTCAGCGACATTGGACACATATAGCGTGTTTAGAGCATCAAATACAGAAAATCGGCCTAAAATATAGATAGGAGCAATATCCAAATCTGAAACGACCAAATCCCGTTACGCATTCCAAATTTCACTATATCTATTCAGCTATATCAAATCTGAACCGATTTCGATATAATTTGGCACATTTATTTCTAGACCAAGTTCTGTTACACATTCTAAATTTCAGCGAAATTGGACATATATAGCGTGCTTGGTGCATAAAATACAGGAAATCGGCCGAAAATATATATGGGAGCTATATTCAAATCTGAACCGATCTCTATATTTTTTAGCACATTTATTTCTAGAACGAATTCGGTCAGACCCTCAAAATTTCAGCGAAATTGGACATATATAGCGTGCTTGGTGCATAAAATACAGGAAATCGGCCGAAAATATATTGGAGCTATATCCAAATCTGAACCGTTTTCTATATAACTCAGCACATTAATGCCTAGACCAAATTCCGTTACACAGTCCAAATTTCGGCGAAATTGGACATATATTGCGTGTTTGGTGCATCAAATGCGGAAAATCGGCCGAAAATATATATGGGAGCTATATCCAAATCTGAACCGATTTCGATATAATTCGGCACATTTATGTCTAGACCAAATTCCGTTACACATTCCAAATTTCATTGAAATTGGACATAACAAGTAAAAAAGTATCAGTCGGCTTTGCCGACAGAGATATACCCTCAGCATGTGTATATTGAAACATTTTTTCCCAAAATACGTATGTATTTAGGGGGTTTTAAAAATTTTGGGCGTTTGAACAGACAAAAATGATGATTAGGATTAATGATCAAAAGTTTTGGGGAGGAGATACTAAAAGGAATGGATCGACATTGACCGTTATGGAAGTGGATCTCCAGCCGCAACATATGGTGCCACAGGGGGTTTTTACACTCTTTGGGCTGTTTGCTCAAGAATTATGGACTTGCCCCTAAAAAAACTTTTAACATCGTAAATGAGGCAGCGAATGCAAGTTGCATCAACAAAAATCTAAGTGATTCGATATCAGGTCTTAAAGTGAACTTATCCGAAATTTTGTGTGGGAGGTACCGGATAGAGTGGGCAAATATAGTCCATATTTAAACCTGATCTATATCTGGTAGATATATTAGGATGTGTAAAGTATAGACCAATTGGGCCACTCCCTTCAAGAGTTACCGTACGAACAATTTATCCGAACATTTTTGAACTTTTGTGGGGGAGGTACCTGAAGGAGTGGACCGATATAGCTTATCTTCAAACTTAAACTATGTTTGTACAAAATATTACTAAGACCATATTTTGGACCGAATCGGCAGATCCGTTCGAGAGTTATTGTGCGCTCCAACAACCTTACACGGTGTCATAGTGGTTTTTTGCAACTTTCATGCTATTTTCTCAGGAAGTATGGACTTGCCCCTGATGAAACTTGTACCGTCGTATAGAGGGCAGTGAATAAAAGTTGCTAAAACAAAAATCAAAGCGATTCGAGAGATGACCCTAAACTGAATTTTTCCGAAATTTTGTGTGGGAGGTACCCGAAGGAGTGGACCTATTGAGACCATATTGGAATCTCATATTACTCTGGTAGAAAGTTTACACTATACAAAGTATGGACCAAATCGGTCACTCCCTTCAAGAGTTATCGTGCCCACAAACTTTCCGAACATTTTCGAACTTTTGTGGGGGAGGTACCGGAATGTGTGGACCGATGTAGCTCATCTTCGAACTTAAACTAAGTTTGGGCAAAATATTACGAAAGCCAAAATTTTAACCGAATCGGTTCATCCGTTCAAGAGTTATCGTGTGCTCCAGCCAGCAGGACAGACAGACAGACGGACGGACATGGCTAGATCGACTCCAAATTGTCTGAAACACATTTCGTCCAAACATACTTGGGGTCTAAAACCATTATTTCGATGAGGCACATTTTCATCGTATCAAAGTGTATATACCCTCCTTAGCCTAAAGGCTGAGGGTATAAATAGCATGTTTGGTACATAAAATAAGGAAATCGGCCGAAAATATATGTATGTGGGACCTATATCCAAATCTGAACCGATTTGAATATAATTTGGTAAATTTATTTCTACATGAAATTCCGTCACGCATACAAAATTTGGAGATTGTATCTGTAACATTTCTAAAGATATTTGCATACAAAATCTAAATTGTTTGGAGGTACCTTAGGTTTTGATGCTATATCTCCAAATCAACGCGAAATTTCAAAAAATAATATAGCCTATTTTCATTCCAGCCCATGTAGCAATTTACCCTAAGAATTTCAGTAAGTTCTGTTCAGCGGTTTTCGAGTCTATATAAAGTAAGAGAGTAAGAGTCTATATAAAGTTGTCGACCGATTTCAGATAATGTGAAGGTTTAAGTTACACTTTACTACTTACTAATTTAGCCTACATTAATCTCAGTGATCAGACTACTTCTATATATCGCTCTACTACCACCTATCAAATTCAGATTTTTTGCAAGTGTTGCCACTTTTTCAGTGATTAAAATAAAATAATGGCTATTCCCGATTCTTGTATTGAGAAGAATTTAGACACATTTTCTAACGAAATTAGACCACCACCAATAAACACCATGTTATGTCTATATAAAACAACGTAATTACAAGAAACATTTCGATTAGTCTACAAATTGTATTAAGAAGAAAAGATTAACAACAACAAAAGCGCCCGAACCACTATGGCCTGGCACCGTGAGAAAAATAATTTATTTAAATATTTTATATACAAAATCCATGCAACACTGTTGGAATGTAAGTTAGAAGTCGTCAGAAAAAAACTCTTCACTTACGGCTTATTGAAAATGTTGATTGTTGCATATTTCTGGCTCCATCCACATGACCCAAACCAGTGGGACTTTGAGCTTTAGCTTGGCTACCAACATCATAGGCGGAACTGAGTAATGTGTGTGAAATTGGTTTCTGATATGTCACCTCTTTTTGCATGGCATCCAAATTCAGTTTTTTCATGTTGCCATTCACACCCTCAACAGTTTTAGTATCGCCATTACTTTCCTGCGTGGGCACTTTACCCTCCATAACATCATAGACGAATGGTGGTCGGACCGGGGTATTTAAGAAACGACCAAAACCTTGGGCCACTCGTACATTGCCATCTTCAACACAGATACGACCACGTACCAATACCATTTCAGGAACACCATGACAAACCATACCCTCGAAAATATTGAAATCACATTTATGATGGTGGGTATCCTTGGAGATGGTGCGAGTGACATTGGGATTCCAGATGACAATATCGGCATCTGAACCAGCGGCGATGCGGCCCTTTTGGGGATACAAATTGAAGATTTTGGCAGAGTTGGTACTGGTGACGGCAACGAAGCGGCAGGGATCCATGAGACCGGCATGTACACCTCTCTCCCATACCACTGACATGCGATCTTCCACACCATTAACACCGTTGGGGATTTTGGTAAAGTTACCTTTGCCCAACTCTTTGTGTTCCTTGTTAAAGGTACAATTATCACTGCCAGTTGTCTGGAGATCATCGCTATAGGAAAAGAAAGGTTTGTTATTAGAAAAAATAATTTCTTAATTTTCTTTGCCTTTACTTACTTGGCCAATAACTTCATCATAAACTCTGGAGTTGAGGGATCTGGTCTCAGGGGAGGGCTAAGAACATGGGCTGCGGCATGATGGAAACATTTATTGAAACAGTGGCTGCCATCAGTACCAAGAGCAGCGGCCAAGGTTTCACCATAGATACCACGATTCTTGTAACGTTGACGAGCTCTGGCCAGTTCAATGCCGGCCGATTTGCTCATTACATGGACCACGTACAAGGGGCAATCAACCTGCAATATAAAAAACACATTAGCGACAACATTGTAGGGATTTTGAAATTAAACCCACCTGATGGGCCAATATACAAGCCCGATGAACAGCTTCAGCTTCCACTTCTTCCTGGCGAGACATTTCATGGCCCTCAGGACCAGTTATACCGGCATTTAAAAGTTTGCCTACATTTTTGGCAATTATATCACCATTTTCGGCATGGACCTGAAAAAAGAAAATTACGACCTTTATTTTTAAATCAATTAAAACGCAAATTGCCTCCTGTACCCACCTGGGCTATACCTCCCAATTCTCGAATACGCTCAAAACTATCCAACAAATCCGAATCATTCAACTGATACAGACCCTTGTAGGCCATAAACATTTTATACGAATTAATACCCAATTCTTCACACAAGATTTTCATTTCATCCGATACCAGCTTGGACCACCATGTCACGCCCACATGCAAAGCATAATCACAGCATACCTTGGGATCAGCCCATGAACGCCATCTGTGATAAGCTTCAATCATAGATTCACCCTTGTCGGGTAAAACAAAATCAACTGCAAAAGTAAAAGAAAAGTGTTTAAAGGCAATACTTTCGGATTTCATTTTCTTTCAGCTTACTAATGGTTGTGGTGCCTCCGGCAACAGCGGCCTTGGTGCCATGATAGAAATCATCTACAGAAACAGCTCCGAAAAATTTAAATTGAAAATGAGTATGAGGATCAATACCGCCGGGAATTATTAAACGTCCACTGGCATCAATAACACGTACACCTCCGGGCACATTGATTTCGGATGCTGGACCTACAAATCTTTAAAAAAAGGAATAAATCGGATTAGTAATTAAAAGTATAACAAAATATAAATTTTAATATTGCGATCAAGCCTTATTGCGATATGTCATGCGTAATGCTTTTTTAA
The DNA here is from genome assembly GCF_047663935.1 of Musca autumnalis. NCBI lineage: Eukaryota > Metazoa > Arthropoda > Insecta > Diptera > Muscidae > Musca > Musca autumnalis. The sequence continues at coordinate 118,346,700 of NW_027411644.1, read as the reverse complement.
TATCTCCGGTCTAAGCAGTTCAAATCGGGTTTTTCTAAATTTCACTGATTCGGCACAGTCTTATCAGTAGAAGCATTAATCGTGTCTGATCATAATAACACTTGCATTTGCATTGACTCCATATCAGATTCGTAGTACGTTTCCCAAGAGCACAACAAAAATAATTCTAACGATTTGAGAAGCTAATATTGCCTCGGACCATTTTTTTGTCAAATTTAAATTTTTACTGATATCGGACGAATTCAACAGACAATTCTTCCCGAATGGAGCCCGCTGTCAAAACTGTCCTCTTATACTCATGATTTGCCGATAATTGGTTTCGAACTTAATAAAGCTCTTAAAGTGAAAATGTGCCTTTAAATAAACATTCTCAGCCTATCATAACTGTAAAGGCCTTCTTCCACAACTGGCTTCACATCTCTCTAAATGTCCAGTTCTCATTCCGAAAAGACGGAGATGCTCTTCAATTTATGAAGAGGCGATCGGTCCCCTATCTCTGTCTCTCATCTTCTTGCAGATAGCTCTGACCTAATCAGGCGACTAAATCGTGCCGTCTAATTTGACCTCGGGGACCTTGAAGTAGTTAGTGGTCGAAATTGCTGTGCATATTCTTTCTCATTGGGGGCCAAGTCAGGACTGTAAGGCGGATGACCCATCAATTTCTGGTTGGTTTTCACAGGTCAAAAAGGCGCAGGTTTGAATTGATATGTGAGAGCTTGCATTGTCATGGTGCAAAATGATTCGTTTTCTCTTGTTCGTTTTTCGAATTTCTCCGAAAACTTCAGGCAAACAAATTGTGGTGTGCCACGCCGAATTGAATCGTCCTACGTTCATCAAGCGCAATAGTCGGCACATGACCAGTTTTGTCGCAGAAACAGGCGACGATTTGCCTGGAAGTAATTTTTCCATGAACAACTTTCGTTGGATTTGGCTAGACTTCGAAGACCCACCCAGTCGATTTCTGTTTTGTTTCGGGCTCATACGCATAGATCCATGATTAGTCACTTGTGACGATCTTATAAACGTATTTTAAAGAATTTTTTCGCAATCGAATTTTTTTTGAAAATTTCTTCGCATTAATCAACAAGAGCCGATTGTCAAATTGTGCTGAAACTGACGAAAACGAACCTTTTTTACGGACAGGTGTTCATGCAATATCGTGGAAGAAAGTCACAAGGATACCTCTATCTCACGTTATGTCACATGGTGATCTTACATTATCAGTTCACGCATATTATCAGTTTTCTGGCACAATGACCGTCGATCGCAGTGCTATAGAACGTTGCTTCATCGCCATACAAAGATTTAATTTCATCGATGCGCTCTTGCCCAGATAATGCACGTCGAATTCCATTCTTTATCTACTAGCCCTTGTTAGGGGGAGGCCGATTCTATTTTACTTCATTGGTATGGGAACTCCTTTTTAACGGCAAGACCGAAAGCTGTTTCGAACATAAAACAATACGACAAGTACACGTTGGTTGCATTGTACCACAGATCTTTTATCTGTCAAAGTGGCTCCAGCGATCTCCATGTTTTACTCTACCAAACTCTGATTTCAACTCCCTGTTTCACTCTACCAAAATCTGATTCATCGTCTTTAATTGGTTACCAGATGTTTCAAACTAGGCCACATCTTTTTTATTTTAATTTATCTATTATTCGCTAAATCCTCAAAAATTTATATTTACGCCAAGATCGGTTGCAATTTCTGTCTTTATGCTTTAATATAATTCCGTTATATAGGGGCTATGTATACCAAAACGTGAACCTACGTTGCTAATATTTTGCACATAGGTTTTTTATCTACGAAGAACATAAAATGGCAAAATACAACCAAAAGTGTTGAAAAATCGCTATCGGATCGGGTGTTTTCTATCCACTGAAACCTAAATATAGCAATTTGCAGCAAAATCGATTGAAAAATTAATTTATAACTTAAAAACGTCCATTACAGTTACTTGAGCGCTAACGGAAGCCGCGGTGTCTCATATTGATCCCCACACTACCCACTAATATAAGAAAATTTTTGCAAAATTGTATTAACGTACGTCCTTTGCCTTAAAAGTTATTAGCAAAGTTTTGCTAAAGTCCGCAAATTTCGTACTGTGCGGAGGGTGGCTCGTTCGACGTCCTCAAGGTATGTAGCTCGGTAAACGGTGTCAAAGGCATCACAAACACCGTTATGTGGCATGGCCATCTTTGAGGATGGCGTGCGGTGCCGTTATTGTATTGCAATGCTTGCGGAATCCGTGTTGATAATCAGAAATCTATTTTTATTGCTGGGCGGAGTAAATTTTCAAGTCCATTTACTATGGCGACAAAAGATAAATCGGCCTGCTGGCATCAACCCATGGCTTCAATAGCGGAAACACCCTGTCCGGAAGAGGAGGAGTTCTTTTTGAAATGTTAGTCATAACCTAACTTATGTTTGTATGGAAAGAAAATTTTACCAATCTCATTTATATTTTCTACAAAAACTACTGAACCGATTTTCCTGAAGTTGTCAGGGAATGTACAGGGATGGCCACCCGGAGAAAATAGGCTACAAATTTAGTTAAACTTCGGTGAGGGCGGGGTACTTCCCATATACCGTATTTTTTAAAAATGATATATTTAAATTAATTACGAATGTATAGGTTCGGAAATTAATTTGCGATAAAATTGTGATTGTATCTCCGACCTTACCTACTTATTTGGGACCCAAAGACTTGACCTCGCCCGTTTTTATAATATGTAACATCTAAATAATAATAATAATAATAATAATAATAATAACATTTAAATATATATTTATTTATTTATTTATTTATTTATTTTTTTTTTTTTGAAATGTTCGTCATAACCCTATTCAGGTTTTTGTGGGAAGAAAATTTGACCACGCCCACTTTTTTCAATTTTCAATTTCAAATTTGTCTGCAAAAACTACTGAACCGATTTTCCTGAAATTGTGAGGGAATGTACAAGGATGGTCACCGGTGAAAATAGGCTACAAATTTAGTTGAATTTCGGTGAGGGCGGGGCACTTCCCTCCCATACACGCTATTTTTAAAAAATGCTATATCTTTATAAATAAAAATCAAATGTCACTTGGGAACGGCTGGACCGAATAGGATATTTTTTTATTGTTCGTCAAGCCCAGCTTAGGTTTTTATGGAAAGAAAAATTTACCACGCCCAGTTTTTTAAATACGTTATATCTACAAAACTAGTTAACCGATTTTGAAATTTTCAGGGAATGTTGTGAATTTTGTGGAATGTTAAAAAAACGCTACATTTGCAATAGTAACGAATGTAAAATTTACGAATTAATCTAGAATCCAAGTTCTTCTTTGAGACCTAAAGACCCAACCACGCCTACTTTTTTAAATATGTTATATCTCCAAAACTACTAAAACGATTAGTACCCCTTTTTTAATCGCTATATTTATGCCAAAATTATGATTATATCGGCTCACGCCCACTATTTTCATTATATTATTTATCCAAAACTATTGAACATAATACCATGAAATTTTCAGAAAATGTTTAGGAATGTCCCGTGGTCCAAAATGATTTATATTTGTTAACGAATTTTATAATCGCTATATTTGGTAAACTTATAAGTGCATCAGCTTGCAAATTAATTTTCGAGACAACAGTGGTTTTGCCTCCGATCAAATGTTCTTTCAGGGTACTCGAAGTCGCTTTAGGAAAAAGATAGGGGACATGGACGATAATAAATCCTAAACAGCATCAATAGGCGAAAAAGTCCGGACAAAGTCCGTGAAAGAAAACAAAGGATATAGACAAAATCTGTTGATAAATTTAAAATTCTTAATGAATTATTCGGTTTGACAATGGACCCAAAGAAATTAGGTAAAAAATACCCATTTTTGAATTGTAAAGCATAAAGTCCGTAAAAAGTTGTCATTAAAACTCAATACGACGGACCAGCAACGCGGACCCGGGCCTGCTAGTTAATATAATAATAATTGGGTATATAGTCTTCGTTGGGAATATGCAACATTTCTGCAGAGAATTGTCTGTATAGGTCCTCGTTTTGTTATAGCAGCTATATAAAGATACCCCCCGATTTTCGGTATTTTGAAGGTTTTAGCCACATTGTCACACCTAAATGGCTGACATTTGTCATTAAGTCTTCTTTGAGGCTACAAAACTTTACCACAGAAATTTGTCAGTATAGGTCCAGGTCTAAATCGAGACCCCTTCCTTGATACTTCGTATTTTCAATGGGTAGAAAAGCTCCACTAAGAAAATTATCAATATAAGTTCAGATGTTTGTATATTCCTTACATAAAGGAACCTCTAGATTTTAAGTATTTTGAATGTTATCCAAATGGACTGACTGTAACATGGTTTTTCGCAGTCTGAATGGGTAGAAACATCAATGTCCCATTGGTATTAAACCTGTTTTAAAATAACGAGATATTCTTCAGTCAGCGTGCAGAAGTGCTTAGTACTCCGCCGTTCTTACTTCATTTTTTATACCCTCAGCATTTATGATAACGATGGCAAAATATGCCTCATCGAAATACTGGTTTTAGACCCCCCAAGTATGTTTAGACGAAATGTGTTTCAGACAGTTTTAAGTCGATTTAGCCATGTCCGTCCGTCTGTCTGTCTGGCTGGCTCGCGCGCATGATAACTCTCGAACGAAGCAACCGATTCGATTTGGCATTCGTAATATTTTGTCCAAATTTAGTTTAAGTTCGAAGATGGGCCATATCGGTCCACTCCTTCGCGTACCTGCCCCACAAAAGTTCAAAATTTTTTTCTATAACACAATAACTCTCGTAGGGAGTAACCGAATTGGTCATAACTTTGGATATCGTAATATTTCTACGAGACATAGATCAAGTTCGAATATGGACTATATCGGTCCACTCCTTCGGGTACCTCCCACACAAAATTTCGGAAAAGTGCAGTTTAAGACTCACCTCGAATCCTTTTGATTTTTTGCTGTAGAAACTTGTATTCGCTGTCCCCATTACAACAGTGCAAGTTTTTTCAGGGGCAAGTCCATACTTCCTGAGAAAATGGTGTGAAAGCTGTAAAAACCCGCTACAGCACCATGTGTAGCGGATGGAGGGCGCGGTAACTCTTGAACGGATATACCGATTCCATCCAAAATTTGTCAATCGTAAATTTTTCCAAAGTTAAATCAAGTTCTAAGATGAGCCATATCGGTCCACTCCTTTGGGTACCTCTCCCACAATAGTTTAACATTTTTCGCTAAAATTGTGCGCACGATAACTCTCGAAGGCAGTAACCGATTTGGTCCATACTTTGGACATCGTAATATTTCTACGAGACATAGAACAGGTTAGAAAATGGACTATATATGTCACCTCCTTCGGATACCTCCCACACAAAATTTCGGAAAAGTTAAAATTTGGACCTCCTCCCGAATCGTTTTTATTTTTCTTGCAACAGGTTGGCAAGACACTCAAGGCACTTATTACGGTGGTACAAGTTTTTTCAGTGGCAAGTCCATACTACGTCCAAAATTCTGAAGACCCCCTAAATACATACGTTTTTTTGGGAAAAGGTGTATTAATTCACACAGGTGTTTCAATTCTGTCGACAAAGCCGACTGATACATTTTTACATTTTTAATTCTTGTATGACTGCATTCACCGGAATACCCCCTTACCAATGACAGTGTTGGATACTTACTTGATAATACCATCTTCTATGTAAACATCGGCTTTAAACATTCCATCGTCATTGACAACCTGACCATTTTTGATATAGACACGATTTTGAGCACTCTGCAAATGGAAAATAAATTAAAGGGAGATTTAAATTTTATTTAACAATTGCTGTTATATAATGACAAGTTGGATGGGCTTTGTTTATTTATGATTTAATAATTTGTAACGTTTTGTTTTTGCTGATAAGATTCAGGTAGAGCTAATATAATTGTCTTTGGATTGTTGTTGCAATTAATATTAATAACACCATTTTTATAAGCTGGAGGTCTATGTTTGGCTGTTTTTCAAAATGAATTGAATTTCATGTACCACGCTTTTGTATTTTTATGTTAATATCCAATGACTGCAATAGCTCAACATAGAATTGCTTATTTTAGCTCTGCAATTTATTATCAAACCTACATACATACCTGCAAATGGAGGGGCACCTTTTTAACGGGTTTGGGACTGTGTAACATAATTCTTTCCTATAAAATGCTGATGAAAAGGCAACCAACTTGTTTTGTTTAAATCTGTAAATTAAAAAGGTAAATATGTTTAGATTATTATTTTTAGTTTATTATTTCTCTCAAACACTGGATGATGTGAACCTTCTTCTTCCTTCGGATCAACACTAATTGATACTAATCACTTCATTTGACAACTTTGAAAAATTCTTCGTATCAGCTTCACTTGATGTTGTATTCTAAATATTATGTACATCCATCCATTCATTCTGATAAGCGAACATTAAACAACAATTGTTTTGTTTATGATTATTAAGCATTTATTATAATCGTATAAACAAAAATATTCACAGAGGGAGACACACATATTCCGTATTAGGTAAAAGAAAAAATAGTTTACCTCAAAATGCATTTACACTAGTGTTTATTATTGTGATGAATTGTTATTTAACGATATAGTGTGAATACAGGTTTATAGTATTTTACAAAGACTACTGACCGCAAGGCTTTAGAATTAGAAACGCATTAATAACTTTGTACTTGCCAGGGTATTGCTCATAAAGTACGAGGCAGGTTGGTTCACAGGTTTATCGAAGGTTTTATCTCTCAAACACTGTACTTAGTCATGCAATATGGTAGTAAATTATTCTTCTCTATACCACAGCCTTATAACCAAAGAGGAAATATGCTATTGATCTGGGGTTCTCTCTTGTAACGTTCGACCTCTCTTTCTAGATCATGCATTTCCACATGCCTGGGTGGGTGGTCCTATCCACCATATGGTGATTAGGATGGAACATCCGAGAATGTAATGCAACGAAAGCATGCCACTGTGTTGCTGTACTGGAAAAATCGTTGGCTCACCGGCTCACCATATCGATGGTCCACTGAAGACATAAGGAGGCGCCCTGTTGTAGTTACCACGGACTGACATATCGCGTTATATATGGTCAACAACATTTCTTTATCTGCACTCCAAGTGCTGCCGACTAGGGACTTGAGGAGCTTGTTCGTACATCTTAGCTTGTCTCAGATAGCTGTGGAAGTTTATTGTTGGAATTGTGCTAACATCGAGCATGACATTCAACTCTGTTCTCACCTCTGCCATGTGGTGAAGAGATCGGTTAAATAGGAGTTCAGTCTTTCATAAATGACATCAGGAAAGGTACTTGACGTCAAGATCGTACAATCATTCACATACGTTACGATCTCATTGCCGTCTTCAAGGCACCCCACCCTGGGGAATTACCTGATTCACACTTCGGGTTTGGACATCTTAGCTTGTCGCAGATAGCTGTGGTTTATTTTTGGAATTTTGCTAACATCGACCATCACATTCAACTCTGCTCTCACCTCTGCCGTCCATGTGGTAAACAGAGTGGCTGGCTGTAGATTTAGTAACGGACATTTGCAAATTCCTGAAAATGCCCGTCTAATATCTGTCGAGATGGCGGGCAGCTCTGTTGTCGTGCTGTGTTGCTTACGGAACCCATGTTGATGATCGGCAACTAGATAGCTATTTCTGACGCTGAGGAGGAGTGAAGCCTCAAGAGAGACAAAAGCGAAATCGGTCTATACGATTCACCTTTGCTGGCCGCTTCAATATCGGGACCACCCTGCCCTCCATTTTTCAGACTTCGGGAACGAAGTGGGTTGCTAACGATAGGTTGAGAACTTTGGTGAGATACCCGGCTCCCGGCTTATCCAGCTGTTTGAGCATTACCATGGAGGGCCAACGCTTTGGATGATTTAGTGTTCCTGATGACATTCGCAACATCATCCATAGTGAATTGTGCTGGTATTTCCTAGGTAGGAAAATATCTAATGCAACGTAGTACTCCCCTCTTCTCGACAAACTGTCGATTAAAATAACTTGCTCAACTCTTCGGATCACTCAGCGTAATGTTGCCAAACTCTTCTGAGGACCTAACTTCCTTCTTTCCAGGGTTTTAGAATGACCTAACAGATGATTTAGCTCTTTGACTCTGGGGTCCCTAGGGTTGGCACGACTCAAGCTCTCATCACGCTCATTTGCCAATGCAGCCAATATTCGACCAGCAGATACATGGCGAGCAGCTGCAACAGTGATGATGTCTCGCAACGTTCTTTCTGCTAACCGAACATCAGAAGGATTGGGCAGATATCTGAAGTGGTGATTAGTGAGTTCTCTGAAGCAAGGCCAATTAGTTTTCCAATGATTGATGGTGATTTGGCGGTCTGCTGAATAAAGACAATGACGGGGAGGAGGTCTAATACAAGTCACCAGGACACGATAGTTATGTCTGGCGAATAGTGACACTCTCCCCATTGTGCAAAACGTAGAGTTATCAATCTGCTCAGTCAGCACTATACCCCTCTGGTTCAGCAACTCTACCTCGGCAGTTCCACATCTGACTGCTATTTGCATTCATTCCTTGTAAGGGTCATTACAGCCAGGCTCAAGCGAGATAGGTCTGTATTGAGCAAACTGGTGCAATAAGAAACATAATGCACCACCTCCACTTCTGGCGTGATCCGCCCTTAGTACGTTTTAACCATTACAACGCTGTAAGCTGCAGTTATTGTTGAGATAGGTTTCCTGTAGCGCCGCGAACATGATATTCTTCTGACTTATGAAAGCCACTATTCCCTCGGCGTCCATTGCAATTAAAGGATGAACTTTCAAGGATTGGAACAACAACAACGACTGCTGTTAAATGCTGCGCGTGCGGTTGCTGTTGATGGGACTGCGGGGGAGTTTCGTAATCTGACGATGACTCACTGGGGGCTGTGTTCGCGCAGCATGCAACAACATAGTCCCTGTCGTAGCCCTTCGCGTGGACAAGTCCAGAACAACCCCTTAGATGCACCCACCCCCGACATCTATTGCATCTCACCGAAGTTCGGATATGGGTGAAGATGCGGTTGTGGCAAACCGTGCACAAATATATTGATCCTGGGCTTTCCTCCGTCTCGGCACGGACCAAAAGAATACGGAGCAGGCATTCCGGGATATGCTGCTCCCAACACAGAAAAACGAAACAAATACAAACACATGTACACTGCAGTGGCAGCCGCTGGCCGGAACATTGATGTTGTGTGATCCCGGGTCAATCCGGTACGAAAGAACTCGCTGCCGTGGGATTGCAGGTGCTGCGTGTGCGGCTGCAGTTGTGGGAACTACAGGGGAGTCGCGCATTAGAATTCCGACGACGACTCATTGGGGACCGTGTTCACACAACATGCAACAACATAGTCTCTGACGTAGTACCTCCCACGGACGAGAGACCAAAAGAATCCGGAGCAAGCATTCCGAGATATGCTGCTCCCAACACAGAAAAACGATACAAACACAAACATGTGTACACTGAGGTGGCAGCCGCTGACCGGAACACGGGTCTTGTTTGGTTAGGGTCAATTCGGTATCGAAGAACTCGCCGCCGTGGGTTTGTAACAGCAGTTGTTGACCCCTCCTCAAATCCAAGTCATTTTGTTGATTCCTACATCCGGCGGCCACATTATGTCCTCAGTTATCGAGAGCATATAAACTTTGATACGATCAAAAATGTGCCTCACCGAAATCTGTACTCCGTTGCAGACAAATATTGAATGGAATTGGCCCTGCCCGTCCGTCTGTCGCACAGTGGTCGAAATCACTGATCTAGCGACACGAAATTAATAACTTGAAAACGAATGGTGATATGTTTCTGAACTTTTGCAGAAACGTAGTGTGTGTCCGTGGGTAATAATGGACTAAATATGAACAACATCTAATATTTTGGTATAGCCCCCATATAACAGTACCTCCCAATATTTTGTGTTTTGAGGATTTTGTCCACATTCTCAGACCAAATAAGCTGAATTTTGGCATTGGAGCTTCTCGTTGGCTATACATCTTCTCCACCAAAATTGTGAACATAGATCAACGTTTTGACATAGCTCCCATATTACTGTACCGCCCGATTTTTGAAATTTTGAGGTTTTAAGCTACATTTTCCATGCATTTATCAGCAAGATGTGCGGCTATTTGCAGCCAAAAATTGATTATACGGAATCTAGGAAGTCTAATTTAATTTATCGAAAAAGAATTGGACTGGACATTCGAGAACTTTTGTAGTTACGCTCCATTTAGCAAAAGTATATTACACTAAAAAAACACAAGAAAAATAAGAATTTTTGAAAATTTATTGCTATAAAACTTTTTTACTCCAGGCTCCAAACAATTTTTTTCCATTTAATTTACACCCTTCTCTATTAATTAAAAATAAACTTTGTTTAGCTTTATTAAGAATTTATTTAACAATTAAGCAAATATGAAGTTTAAATATCAACAATTTTTATAAAATCTGATGCAGCAAAGTTGCTTGCATTGGATAGTGAATAGCTGAGACAATATTTACAACAACAACAAAGTAAAAACAAAATATTAGTCACCAGAGTGTCTATAACAGATACAATGGAAAACATTTCTCAATTTTATAGTTTGATTTTTTGACTTTCGTGCCACTAGATCACTGGTTTCGACCAGTGTGTATCGGTCAGGATCAACCGATTTGGTAAAACAATTGGTCCTTGTAATTTTTCTTCTCGACATAGATCAGGTTCAAATAGTGACTCTTAAAATTAGATTCAGTTTAAGACCACTTTTCCTATCGTATTGAAATTGAAATTGCCGGTATTCGCTTTGATCATGCCAACAACATTATATTTTTGCTAGCCAAAGCCAATACTTCCTGAGATATGGAACCCAAAATGTCATAATATTTTAGGTGACTCCTTTATACCACTCTCGCTCTATAGAAGTATTTGCGGTTATTATTACAACGCTATAATCTGAGTGTCCATACTCCATACATGGTGCCGCAGAATTTCAGGATCTCTGCACTGGCGATTGAAATTAATTTTTGGTGGAACCCTTTATCACAGTTCTATGTGGGGTATAAATAATTCTTACTTTTTCACACACCCAATATCAACAATTGCTTTATTCTTTCACTTTTATTAGTTTAGCCAATGATAGCGTTTCACATCCGCAGGGGGCCTCATCGCAATGTGTAATTTAAGAGTTAACTAACAGAGTGGTGCCAATAATTGCGAACACTTAATTGTCGGCTAGATAAGGACGCGATATAATATTTATAAGTAGATATGAATGTGTTTAAAATTGCATACAAATTTAATAATATCGTTTTATTTTGAGAGTGATATGAAAAACACCAAACCCGTTAATTTACGTACATGTGTATGTATGGTCAATAAAACTGATGAACTGTTTCTTATAATTATTAAATTAGTCTTGTGATGAACATAAAACATTATAATATCTTTTGCAATTTGTATAGACTTAATAATTTATTTCAAATGTGTGATATTTAGGCTATTTTGCGTGTGTGGACTTGTACCACATTTCACAGACATATTCTGTGATGTGCGATGGCCCAAACATTTTGTGAACCATGGGAACGCACACAAAAACTAAAAAAGATGCATCCGAAACATGTGCATCATGATGCTACCAGGCCAATGGACCCGCTAGGCCACTACCGCATTCACTGATGCAAATGCCAAGTGGGACAAACGAACTACAAAACAAAAATCGAATGATTTATTTTTAGCGACAACATCACTTTTTACGCTGTTTGTGTTGAAACGAACGAAAAAAAAATACTTTAAAATTTTATATTTAATATTTGGTCAAGGGCGTTCATTTGAAATTATTTTAGAATTGGGTTACAACGAAGACTGAAGATGTCTTCTGTTTACGTTGAGAATTTTAAAGTTTTCTTTCAAAATTGTGGAAAATAAAGCAAACAGTAAAAGAAAAAAATTCATTTAGACAGATGGAAATACTGTTGATGTTGATGAACATTTGTTTGGGGAAAAATACTTAAAATCTTAGTAATTTAGGGCCCTTGAAATTTCAAGAAAATATTTAATTGCTATGCCTTCGTTAAAAATACTCTAATGCAAGCATGGTCACATTTGGCACGGCGGTGCCGATGATTTTCGGCAATTTACACGCACACGACCCGAATGCACAGAAAGAGCGTTCAAAAGAGAACAAATGTTTTGATTTGTTATTGTTTTACAGCTTGTGTGAATACAAACTTACACACTGTTATATGTTGTCAATATTTTGAATACATTCACATTTTCTCCGTTCTCTTTTTGGTCATGCCTGCTCTAATGACATACAAAAAATCATTAATTAATTTTAACAAAATGCTTTTTTCCGTTTTATCCCAGTTTTCATTTAAACCACTTTGAATGTGGAAGTTGTTAGAATATCTGAGGTATTAATAATGGCTGTTAACTTCTGACGTGGTATTTTATTGGGGTTTTCAATAGTAATGGGCTTGTCATTGTCTGTTTTTTTGGGCGATTAATTAAATCAATTTTGTCGTTTAAAGAGTAGATAATTCAAAAAGGTGGCGTACTAATTAACCATGACCACATACTAATTACTTTTTTTCAGTTCCAGTTACAGATACCAATTAAAAATAATAGTTTAAAAACTTTTTCAATTTAATTTCAATTGAAAATAACAATTTTACATCAGAAAGAGAAAAAAGCGGTGGAAGGAGACTGTTAACATAATTATATCGTAAATACTTTATAGAGAAACATATTTTTCTTTGAGTGTAATAGGGTTATCCTAGTTATCCAGATCCTTGAAACGATCTGGATTCATCTCAAGTGGATATACCTAGCAAACCATTCGTACAGACATCGTAGCGAAATCGGTACGAAATTCGGATGTTACGTCCAATGTTGGATCCGAAATCGTAACGATATCTCAACGAAAGTTGTATGAAGTGGTTGACATAATTTCGAAACGAAATGTCGGAGCGAAATCGGATCGGTTTGGTCAGATTTCGGAACAAAATCGGAAAAATGTCCTTGGGAAATTCGGAAAGCGAATTTTTTCTTCCGAATTCTCGTACAGATTTTTGAACGATTTCGGAATAATGTCGTATGAAAATCGGAGGTACCTTCCGAATGTTCTCAAAGATTTCGGAATAATGTCGTATGGAAATAAAAGGAAAAATTTGTTCTTTAATGCCTTTTTTATTGATCAATTTTTCTTTGTTATGTTTTTTATTGGAAGATGGTAATTTCAAACGTTTCTACCCAGCAAACGGAGCAAGCACTCCGAGACATGCTGCTCCCAACACAGAAAAACGATACAAATACACTGAGGTGGCAGCCGCTGACAGGAACACGGGTCTTGTTTGGTTAGTGTCAATTCGGTATCGAAGAACCCGCCGCCGTGGGTTTGTAATAGCAGTTGTTGACCCCTCCTCAAATCCAAATCATTTTGTTGATTCCTACATCCGGCGGGTACATTATTTCCTCAGTTATCGAGAGCATATAAACTTTGATACGATCAAAAATGTGCCTCATCGAAATATGTACTCTATTGCAGACAAATTTTGAATGGAATTGGCCCTGCCCGTCCGTCTGTCGCAGAGTGGTCGAAATCACTGAACTAGCGGCGCGAAATTAGTAACTTGAAAACGAATGGAGATATGTTTCTGAAATTTTGCAGGAACGTCGTATGTGTCTGTGGGTAATAATGGACTAAATATGAACAACATCGGCTAATATTTTGGTATAGCCCCCATATAACGGTACCTCCTGATATTCGGTATTTTGAGGTAATTTCAATCGTTTCTACCCACCAAACGAAGTATCGGATGTCCGACACATCTGAACAATTTCGGAAGCAAAATCGTTCAAATTCCGATTTCTTTTTTGACGACAAACTAAAATGAAACCTACCTTTTGCTGTAAGATACATACAAAAGGTGGTTGTTGTACAATGGGAAATTTGTTTCCGACATTTCGATCTGAATTCGTACCGAAATCAGAAGCCAAACATTGGTATATTCGAAGGGAAATTTAATTCCAACATTCTCTCCGAAATGGGAAAAAATCTGAACGAATTCTCCAAGAAAAATCGTATCGAAATCGGAACGAAATCTGAACAATTTTGATTCCGAAATTGTTCAGATGTGTCGGACATCCGAAATATGCAACATTACATGCATACATACAACATCCCCGTAGCCTCCCTCATATCAATGAGTGCAACGATATGGGACCTCAATGATATGTGATTTCAATGACACGGGACCTACTTTTTATCGCCGAGTCTGAACTGCGTGTCTTACGGCATCACTTGTAGAGAAGTTTTTCATGGCTGAAATAGTTAGGAAATGTAAGCCAGTATTACACTGATGGGGATTTGCCACCATCGAAAAATTGTGTATTCTGGTCAGAGAATGGACCTTCTGAGTACAAGGCAGACATGCTTACCATGCTTGTGGGGGAGGTACCCTATGGAAAATACCGAAATGAACCATTTTAGAAGTTAAACTAAATTTGTAGATTAGTAGATCTAAAGTTTGGGGGGAGGTACCGGAAGTTGTGGACCGATATTGCACATCATCAAGCTAGGTTTGGACAAAAACCTTTCGTGCTGTTTTCTCAGGAAGAATGGAGTTGTCCCAGAAAAAACGTGTACGGCCGTAATTGGGCAGCGAATACAACAAAAATCAATCAAAGCGAATCGAGATCAGGTCTTAAGCTGAACTTTTCCGGAATTTTGTGTGGAAGGTACCCGCAGGAGTGGACCGATAGAGTCCATATTGGAACCTCATAAATTTCTTGATGTGCAAAATATGGACCAAATCTGTTACTCCCTTTAAGAGTTGTGGTACGCACAATTTTTACGAACATTTTTGAACTTTTTTTGGCGGAGGTACCTTTAGGAGTGGACGAATATGGCTCATACTTGAACTTTAACTAAGTTTGGACAACAAAATACTACCGCTAAAGTTTGGACCAAATTGGTTGATCAGTGGTGCGATTCTCTAATTCATTTTTTAAATTACCTACAAAAATCGGTCGAATAAAATGATTATAATTTCAGTAATTAACGATATATTTTTATTTTTCAAAATAGTCTGGCTTAACCCCATTGTTGTTGTTTTAATATTTAAAACAACTAATTTATTAGTGGAGAAGGTTTGGCATTGTTCGCCAAGGGGTAAGGCAGGGAAGACTAGTTTCGATCGTCGCCACAGGATCTCATCAGTTCCCTTGTTTTTTGTTTGTGGATATTCTCCACCGAAGTTATTATTCAATAACTTCTTCAACAAAAACTATATAACCGATAACTTTAATCCCAGGGCTATCAGAACGATTTTGTAACTCCAATATTTATAATAAGACAAATATCAAATAGCACAAAAATGTAGCAATACCGTCAATAGTTTATTTAGTAAGACAAAAGCAAATCCTAAAAAAGAAGACAAGTGCAATGTAGTTTATAAGATCAAATGTAATGGGGACGGAGCCAACATATGCCCGAAGGTATATGTTGGCACGACAAAAACAAACCTAAAAACTAGACTATCCGGACACAAGTCGGATCAAAAAACAGACAAACCTTTAGAACAGAAGACGGCGCTAGCAGCACATTGCACATTAACTGGACACAAACCAAATTTTAAAGATGTAGATATATTGATACAAGAAAATAATTACAAACGACGTTTTACAATAGAAATGTTGCATATAATAAATGTCCCGAATGACCAAAGAATGAACTGCAAAACTGACACTGACCACTGTGCACATATCTATAGGAATTTAGTTCATAAGTATAAAGAGAAAAAACTTTAGTTTAGCGTAGACAGTGCAGCAAAACTGTGGCTTTTCTCACAAAATGTAAATTTGTGTCTTGTAATTTGTTGTTATCTATTTATAATATATTGTGTTTTTCGTAGAATATCCCTGAAGATGACTGTCGATGGCAGTCGAAATATTGGAAACAATAAAAATTAGAGAACAAACAATAAAATAAACATTGTTTTATTCGAACGACCTTAAGCCAACTAACCCTCAACATATAAAAACTTGTTATACCCAAACATCAATCGTCAGCTCGAAGTACAAAGGTGAACCAAGAAAAAACTTCAATGAGAAGTTTTTCTTTGGCAACCTCACACAACCCTGACGAAAGTGTTTACAGAACAAAGGAAACCTTCTTCACTTCTTTTTTAATTAACGATATTTTTATATATTTTTTTTTTATTAATTTAATGACATTTTTCGGTAAGTTAGCTACGACTACAAAGTATTCGTAAAGTTCTGCCTATAACAGTGTTGTCAACTTTTATTTCAACTTTTCATTAACTATTTTTCGTTTTAATTTTACCGATTTTTTGTCGGTAACGCAAACAATGAGTTAGAGAATCGCACTACAGTTCTAGAGTTATCGTGTGTCCCCTTCACTACACTTGGTGGCTAGGTATTATTACACCTTTCGGGCTATTTTCTCAAGAAGTATGGACTTGCCCCTGAAAAACGTGTACTGTCGTAATGGTGGCAGCAAATACAAGTTGTTACAAAAAATCAAAACGAATCGAGAGGAGGTCTTAAAGTGATGTTTTCCAACATTTTGTGCAGGGGGTACCAGAAGGAGTGGACCGATAGAGTCCGTATTGTCTAGTAGAAAATCAACAACAATTTTATTTATATAAATATTGGGACATTTCAAAGCTCATATTAACCGCTATTAAAATTTCAACACATTTCGGAGAAGTGCCCATAAACTGGATAAATGCGCAAATGTGTTTTGAAGTTTTCTGGAGGAGTTACCTAAAGGAATGCACCGAAAAAGTCCGTCTTGGAATTGGAGTGATTCCCTTCCATAGCCAACCATCAATTTTAGTTGGCCATCATTGGATTTTTTAGAGCTTTTGGGTCATTATGTCTGGAAGCATGGAGATGGCCAAAAATGTTGTATCGTTGTAATCAGAATCTCTAAGAATACCTTAGATAAAAATTTCAAAACAAACCTCAATCGGCCCTTCAACCGAAAATGTTTAACTTTTATGAGCGAGGCACCGAAAGAAGTTTCCCGATATAATCTATGGAACTTGATTTAAGTTCGAGTTAAATATTACGATGTGCAAATATTGGATCAATGTCATGCATTCCTTTCAGTCATTCTGGGCAATATATCGTGCCCGCCAGACATTTTAGTTGGTCACAGAAGGATTTTTCGGAGCTTTTAGACCATTATGTCAGGATGTATGGACTTACCCATGAAAAACATTATATCACTGTTAATAGGACCACAAGGAGCACCATCGGTAATACTTTCCAAACAATCGTCGTACAGCCCTTAAACTGAACTAAAGGGGCGACCCCCACTTGTAAATTTCAGAAAATCGAAAAAAAAATTATTTTCTTATTACAAAGTAGAAGTAGCACAAAATATGTGGTAACATTTTCAAGTCAATCGGAACAATATTGCTTGTGATATGAACTTTGGAAGGCAAATTTTTATTGTATTTTTTATGCAAAATAGAAACTAAAAACGTCTTTTTGAAATCGGTCGTACCATTGTGGGGTTATTAAGGACATGAACATCTAGTCCTTCATCGGTCGATATTATTTTTAATTTTTGCGCTCTTTTTATGACCAGAAAACTGCAGTTTTTAAGCCAAAGATTGAAATTTTGAATCTTTTGGTCCACCATCTCAGTAAAATCTAACATTTAAAAAAAAAAAAAAAATCATCGGTTAAGGATTTGATCTTTATGTTCTAAATAAGCCCACAAAAATATATGACGATCGGTTAATTAGTTTTCGAGCTAGAGTTGACACCGCAAAACGCTTTTACAAAAAAAGGGTTTGGTGGACGGTAATTTGCCACAAACCCACCTAATATTTTCCTACGAAAATCAGACACTAGATTAAGATGTGCTCTTTCAGATGGGTAAAAATTCTACCAAAAAAAGATTGGTAGTTTTCTTGAAAAAAACAAGTAAGAACGGTAACCACAAGTTGTATTGAAGTAAAATGGAATAATTAGTTTCCTTTCGTGTATGAAGAAGACTTAATACTAAATTTCAGCAATTTCGGTAAAACAATGTGAGGCACCATTCTATGGGGGCTATTTCAAAACGTCGATCTATACCGACAAATTTCTGACGGAAAGTTTTTAGGCTCAAAGAAGACTAAATACCAAATTTCCTATATCTCGGTAAGAGAATGTGGCTAAAACTTAAAAAATACCGAAAATCAAGAAGTACTCTTCAATGGGGATATAGGAAGACGTGGGCCTATACTGATAATACTCTTCTGGAATATTTTATATTTCGGTGGAATATTGAGGCTAGAACGTTCAAAATACCGAAAATCGGGAGGTACCGTTCTATGGGGGCTATATGAAGGCATGGACCGATACCGACAAAGTTCTGGGGGAAAGTTTTATACCACCAACGTAGATTAAGTACCAAATTTCAGCCATTTCGGTGTGATAATGAATCTAAAACCTTCAAAATACCGAAAATCGGGAGGTACCGTTCTATGGGGACTATATGAAGGCATGGACCGATACCGACAAAGTTCTGGCGTAAAGTTTTATACCACCAACGTAGACTAAGTACCAAATTTCAGCCATTTCGGTGTGATAATGAATCTGAAACCTTCAAAATACCGAAAATCGGGAGGTACCGTTCTATGGGGGCTATATGAAGGCATGGACCGATACCGACAAAGTTCTGGGGGAAAGTTTTATACCACCAACGTAGATTAAGTACTAAATTTCAGCCATTTCGGTGTGATAATGAATCTAAAACCTTCAAAATACCGAAAATCGGGAGGTACCGTTCTATGGGGACTATATGAAGGCATGGACCGATACCGACAAAGTTCTGGCGTAAAGTTTTATACCACCAACGTAGACTAAGTACCAAATTTCAGCCATTTCGGTGTGATAATGAATCTGAAACCTTCAAAATACCGAAAATCGGGAGGTACCGTTCTATGGGGGCTATATGAAGGTGTGGACCGATACCGACAAAATTCTGGGGGAAAGTTTTATACCACCAACGTAGACTAAGTACCAAATTTCAGCCATTTCGGTGTGATAATGAATCTGAAACCTTCCAAATACCGAAAATCGGGAGGTACTGTTCTATGGGGGCTATATGAAGGTGTGGACCGATACCGACAAAAAAAGTTTTATACCCCTAAAGAAGGTGTGGACCCATACCGACAAAATTCTGGGGGAAAGTTTTATACTTCCAAAAAAGACAACGTACCAAATTTCAGCCATTTTGGTAGGATAATGAAGCTAAAACCTTAAAAATACCGAAAATCGGAAGGTACCGTTCTATGGGGGTTACATGAAGGTGTGGACCGATACCAACAAAATTCTGGGGGAAAGTTTTATACCCCCAAAGAAGACAACGTACCAAATTTCAGCCATTTTGGTAGGATACTGAAGCTAAAACCTTAAAAATACCGAAAATCGGGAGGTACCGTTCTATGGGGGCTATATCAAAACGTGGACCGATATATCCCATTTTCAATACCAACCATCCTACAAGTACCAAATTTTGTACCAAATTTTGACTCTCTATCTTTAAAATTGCTAGCTGTATCTTGATTTCAACAGACAGACAGACGGACGGACAGACGGACATGGTCAAATCGACATAGAATTTTATGCTGATCAATAATATATATACTTTATAGGGTCTCCGACGAATATTTTGATGTGTTACAAACGGAATGACAAATTTAATTATACCCTCCATATGGTGGAGGGTATAACAAGTAAAAAAGTATCAGTCGGCTTTGCCGACAGAGATATACCCTCAGCCTATGCAAAATGAAACACTTTTTTCACAAAAAACTTATGTATTTAGGGGGTTTCAAAATTTTGGTCGTATGAACCGACAAAAATGTTGATTAGGATTAAAGTTCAAAAATTTTGTGGAAAAGGTACTTAAAGGAATGGACCGACATAGACCATGGGGGTGCCATAGGGGGTTTTTACACCCTTCGGGCTGTTTTCTCAAGAAGTATGGACTTGCCCCTGAAACAACTTTTACCATTGTAATTGAGGCAGCGAATGTAAGTTGCTTCAACAAAAATCAAAGTGATTCAATAGCAGGTCTTAAAGTGAACTTTGTGTGGGAGGTACGGGATGGAGTGGACAAATATAGTCTATATTCGAACCTGATCTATATCTGGTAGATATTGTTACGGAATTAGATTTAAACTTATGTCCGTGTAGACGTTGTTTTATTCCCCGATACGATTTGTACCAAATAAAAGAGGGTTCGTTTTAGATTACGTTTCTACAATGCTTTATTTACTTTATTACACTTATTCGGAGCTGACTGTTATAGCAAGTACACAGCTTTACTTTACTTCTTTACTAGTCGATGTTTACACTTCGGTATAAAATTCACAACTGCTCACTGTTTGGCCGGCATCTCATATTTATACCCAAAATCTCCTTGGTCTAGAATTATCTACACAATCTGGCCACATCTCGAATCTGTGCAGCGAACACACAGAGGAACATTCGCACTAAGCGAACAACCATACTCACATACATACATGGGGGAATACAATTGGACGACAAGCACAGTAATGACGTAACAACAACAAACAAGTGCAAAGAAGTAACAAACTAAACAATAATTACATGATTATGGCAAAACAAAATAAAAGCACATTAATGAAAGGTAAAGTAACATCTAGAATAATGAAGAGAGTTCTACATGGTAGTTGTTGTTGCTTAAATAAAGTAAGTGCGTAATAAAAACTTTACGTTACAATTCAAATTTTTAAATTAACGGAAATTAAACTAACTTAGACCTATCAGTTACATTCGTAACAATATTATGAGAATGTGCAAAGCATGGACCAAATCAGTTACTCCCTTCAAGAGTTATCGTACGCACAAATTTTCCGAACATTTTCGAACTTTTGTGGGGGAGGTACCGGAAGGAGTGGACCCATATAATCCATCTTTGAACTTGAACTAAGTTTGGACAAAATATTACGAAAGCCAAATTTTGGACCGAATCGGCATATCCGTTCCAGAGTTATCTTGCGCTCCAACCACTACACACGGTGTCATAGGGTTTTTTGTAACTTTCAGACTATTTTCTCAGGAGGTATGGACTTGCCCCTAATGAAACTTACAGCGTCGTCTAGAGGACAGCGAATACAACTTGCGTAAACAAAAATCAAAGCATTCGAGACCAGTTCCTAAACTGAACTTTTCCGAAATTTAGTGTGGGAGGTACCCGAAGGAGTGGGCCGATTGAGTCCATATTGGAACCTCATCTAAGTTTGGTAGAAATTACACGTTGTGCAAAGTATGGACCAAATCGGTTATTCCCTACAAGAGTTATCGTGCGCGCAAATTTTGCGACAATTTTTGAACATTTGTGGGGGAGGTACCTGAAGGAGTGGACCTATATGGCCCATCTTCGAACTTAAATCGAATCTGGACAAAATATTTCGATACCCAAAATTTGAACCGAATCGATTGATCCGTTCGAGAGTTATCGTGCGCACCAGCCAGCCAGACAGACGGACGGACATTGCTAGATCTACTCAAAATTGTCTGAAACGGATATCGTACAAACATACTTGGGGTCTAAAACCATTATTTCGATGAGGCACATTTTTGGTCGTATCAAAGTGTAAATACCCTCTTTAGCATAAAGGCTGAGGGTATAAAAATAATTAAAAATTTTCTTTTTTGGGGGTCGCCCCTTAAGCGCAAATCTTAAGTTTTTGCGAGAGAGGTACCCGAATGTGTTGCCCAAATACATCTTTTTGAAAACTTGATGTGCGTTTGGAAGAAATTTTACGATGTGCAAAGTATCGGCCAAATCAATTCGTAAGTTTTCGTGCTCAATGACTAATTTTAGGTGGTGCCGAGTGTCTGAGCTGGTTTAAAGCAAACATAAAGCCAACCTCTATAAACATCCTAACGGACAAGCAAAACAGCAATTAAAGCTACGAGTATAACAAACAAGGCAGTGAAATCAACAACTGTATTGGAGTGTAAAGTCAATTAAGGACTAACATGATGGGCATGGTTCGGTAAACATTATATGGGTACCAGGGATTAGGGGTAATGAGATAGCTAACTCTTTGGCACAACACACCAGGGGTCAAACTACGGTAAGCCTACATAATGCTAAGCCTTTAAAAGACGCGCGCGAATAGTGTTAAAAGTATATCGATATATTCCTCTAGAATAATGAAGACAAAGGGAAAGATATAAAAATCCCATGGGGCAACCCAGATGAGGACAAAACAAAGTTCTTACTATTTATTAGTGAGCAAAAGTGGCATTAGTAGATTTACAAAAGGAATGTGTCGGAATCCTTAAAATACCGTAAATTGAAACGTATCTGTATATCGTCACCTGAAATGCCCAAAGCCCAAAGCAACACCATATGTTTTCAGGAGGAGAAAAAACGTTATGAAATGAAAAACTGATTTTGTAGAATATCAATCTTATGAGGGCGAGTATTTGGGGTATTATCAATCATGCACGAATGGGAGAAGGTAATGAAAGTAAATCCGCGAAAACGCTTAATTTTGGGAACCGTCATTACAACAACATCTGCAATGTTATACCATTTTCCGAAATGCCATTTCTTGAATAGAATCGTTATTTTTGAAAGCAAAAGCTTAGAATTTTGCCAAAGCATGTATTTTAGATTTATGTATCAGACTCCATCAAATGGAAACGATGAAAAAACATGTGTTTATCTTGACAATATTTTTAGTTGCATAGCATAGTAGCTCAACACCTACTACGAACCTCTCCTAGAATGTTAATATTGATATGCACGGTGCGCCTAAACCAACTTTAAATGAAAGGTGCTTACACCTGGGAAGTTTTTGAGGCATCTAAAACTACAATGTTCATAGATGAGAAAATTAAAAAAAATCGCCGGAACGAAATCAAAGTTCATATTGTTAGGGGTTTTTAGGTTTTCATGATTTTTCTTGGAAACCGCAAGCCCTATCGAAGCAATAATTTTATGTATTCTCTAAAAAGTCCTTCGAGTTCAGGTCTTTCTAATAGGCGCATAATCTCATGGAATTGATGACAATGATTCCCTTGCCAGTCAGTCCATTGTCATTGTTCACGAACAATGATCTTATCTGGTTAATATATTGGGTAGAAAGTGTGGTTCTTACCGATCGAATTTGGAATTACAAAACATTCCTTTTATTTACAAATACTATTAACACACTTTTTTCTCTATATGTATATTCAATATGAATACACGTATGTATGTAAGTAGCTGTAACCCCATATCGATTGCATTTAGTAAATTGTTATAATTTATTGTTAATATGTACATAATTTATTTATGTATATATAAAATTAGGATGGGCGATTTGTATGGAAGGAAAAAGATCATAATGGGCCATTCGCGTTTCTAATTCTTGGGCTTGTACTGAGCAAAAAAGTCCACTAAACCATATGTCTACGGTGAAAATCGAGCTTCCCGATTTTGACTTGTAGTGTTTTTCTTTTTTGGAAAAATTTCAATTTTTCTTGGGTGCATATTTCGTAAACTATTTGAACTATTGACCCAAATATAAAAACGTGATAAAAAATTGTGAATTTTGAAGTTTTTTCTAAGTAGTATGTTCAGAGAAATTGTAGCACGAGACAATAGCTACAACTTTGCTGTTGTAAATAATTAAAAATTTCAAATATGTACTATACGAAATATGAGCCCAAGGAAATTTGCAATTTTCCAAAAAAGAAAAAAAAATGCAAGTCAAAATCTAGTGGTCTAGTGGGCTTTTTTGCTCAGTGCAGTCCTCAGAATCAGAAAAGCGAAGGGCCCATTATGATATTCAAATCGGCCCACCCTAATATAGATACATATTTTTATTTTAGTATCATTTTCATTTTTATTGGAGATTGTTTATGCATATTGGAGGACAACAGATAATCACATCCATTGATTTAAATCGTAACAATTTATTATATTTTTTTTAGGCACATCTAGATTTGTTTTGTTTTTGTTTATTTTTACAAATTTCACTTTCACATGCTGATGTACACATAACAATATGAATTTATTTAAAAATAACTTTTTTATTTTTAAATCTTTTTTATTATCTCATAAAAGAAAAACAAATTCACCTTTTTAAAATTAAAAAAACGGCACCGTAAAATTTCAGAATTTTTTAAATTCAAGAAATAATTTTTATTCGAATTTTATGTTTAATTTTCCAGAAAAATCGTATCAAAATTGTTTTTCACTATTTTTTCTGTTATAAAACAATCAAAGACCACTGCCGTTCACCGAATTGTGTTTCTTTAGCAACGCCGCGCCAACAAATCGATCCGAACCGATCTGATCACCACGAATGTTAGAATGGAAAAGCTAGAGATGAAAAAATTGAAATGAAAATGTTGAAATATACCGACAACAAAAACAAAAAAAACATAAAATCTCTAGTTTTTTGTGTTTTTTGTTTTGAGAAAAACAAACTGCGGTACACACCAGCTCTCGTATAAACACATACATATGTATGTACATACATATCTACCATAGTCTCAGCAAAAATAATTCATTGATAGGCCGCCGGCCGGGTAATCGACCAAACGTCCAACCGGACGATCATAATTACTATAAATCTCACACTTAGGTGGGAAAAATACGAGAGACTATCTAGCCACGACAAGTGATTAGCGAAATACCATAGCGAGCCAGCAATCTGGCCAACGAAATAACATATTTATCTCATTCGCCCGGCGTAAGTTGCCAGATGTTGGGTATTTTCAAACATTACACTAATTTGCAACTGCCTCCGACAACAAATATTTAAAGCATTTTGTGAATCCAATCATATTTTGGGATTCCATTTTCAATAACAATTGTAAAACGAACATAATATGTACATATTTAGGATTCACTGAATACCTTTGCAACAATTCTGCTTACAGATAGAAAAAAACAAATGTTTACCATATGTTTCCCAACGAAAGAAATTTTGTCACATATCGAAGAGAGTAGCTAACCCATCACTCTGTTATCCATCCCTAATGCGAGACTCGTTTTCATAAACCTTTCTCCCAGCCAACAATTTTTGCCGAGATCGTACCGAATTCGGATGTATTTTCTGCACAAGTTTCCATTTCTGATGCCGTAATCGCATGCAAAACAGGTCCGAATTTGTGTGAAGCGGTTCGCAGAATTCGGAACGTTTTGTCGAGGGAAATTCGGAAAGAACATTCTACTTTCTACACGAATTCGTTTAGAATTCGAAAGATTTTCTGATAACACTCTGAACAAATATTCGAAAATCTGAAGAAAAAGAATTCTTTTCGGAGAATTGTTTCGAGATTCTGAAAATCTTCGGAACAAATTCTAAAAAAATTCTAGATATTTTATCCGTAAATCGGAAAATATTCTCATGTTTTATTAGATATTCTGAATATTTTCTCCTAAAATTCTCAATGTTTATTAGGATACGATTCGAATTTCTCATCGATTAAATTGGAACTTTATTTAAAATATTTGTTGAACTTTTTATTATTACAATGTTGATGAAATAGTATTCGTCGCTGCTGCCCACTGAATTGCACATTTATAAAATCATAAAGCACAGTCCTTGCGAACAAAATTTCCATTTGATTTATCTAAAATAGAAATAACAATATTATAAACAACGCTTTAGAAAATGTGTATACAATCTTACACTTTCATTTATTGCAAAACATGTGCCAATTTCATCACAAAATAACTTGTTCCGTTACGTCTTATTCACTTAACAGCTGCAAAATAACTAAAAAAACAAGCAATATCGTGAAGACACAAAAAATCTCTCCCTTGTTCGGCAATTTTGTTCCCGAGAGAGAGAGAAACGAATCAAAATTTCCCATTAGAGTATGTGCAGATTACTCGCAACATTTTCGAAAACAAGCGCACGAAAGTGTGCAGAAATTATTAAACGAAATCTTGCTGAAGATCACTTCAATTTCTGAGGGAAATTTTGAGAATTCCGTACATTTTCTGAACAAACTTTGGAAAACCTCTTAAAAGAATCTAATATCAGAGCGCTCGGCAACAATTGTTTACTGGGCTATTGAAGGAACATTCAATGTCAGTCACATGACATGACACAATCGTCGTTTAATGACGTCGAAGTCAGTTCTTCGAAGAATCTGTAACTTCTAGAAGACGCATCCCCAGGTGAGTGATCAAAGATTGCCTCCAATTTTGGGTGGTACGAGGGAAATCAAATAATTCCCGCGGATCAACAGGTAGAGTTTTGTACTTGACACGGCGGAAGAATGGACTTTCAAAACAACAACTCTATCCACTTTGCATGTTTATGTTTTAAGCATGAAAAAGGCAACTACCTCAAGGGTTAATCATACAGATTTCGGAAGTGACTAGACTTGATAAAAATAACAAAATGTGACCCTGCGGAAGATCCTGGAAGGCCGTAATATGCTACTACTTAATCAAGGCCACATATTTAGTGTATATTTAAAGCGAAGGCGAAATGCCCCGGCCAATCTGGAGATGCCGACAAATTTGAACATACGCTAAACTCCGCATACACAAATCCAATGTTAGGTAAGGGTATAGGTAGTGATCGCTTCACTCGGAAACCTTTGGTACATTGTATACATCCTGGATAGATTAGAAGATAATGATGAGAACATTCCATGGTTAATGTTTGTAGAATTCAAGATGATAAACAATTAAAAAATTTCCGGAATATTGCTGTGTTATTGCTCGATGGTTGGGAGATCGCAGGCCAGATTCGTTTCCCATTATATTACTATGTCTTAGAACCCAGCAAAGTTAAACGATATTTCAAATTTCATGTAGAATAGTTCGCGAGCTTATGGTCTATGACTTGAGAGGCTTAAGAATCTCTCTACCTGGAAGACGCTACAGCTATCGTAAGGCATTTAAAGAGTGCTGGATTAATGCATTTTCGTAAAATACAACAGCTCCAATGATTTCGTCCATCTTAAATCCATCTATATATTGCCAGAGCGTCCAGATGAGAGCTACCTTCAGTCCACATGTTCCTACTTGGAATAATTACTGATTGTGTGTCAAACCAGAAAGAGCTGGACGTCGCTTGTGTGATTACTGTCGCCATATTTTGCCTGTCCAAACTGTGAATCTCGTCGTCTTCTTGCCTCACGGAGTTAAGAAAGCTGTCCCACAACATGAAACTGGACAAGGATATTCAGTGGTTGGAGATCCAGCATCACGTTCTGCTCTTAATTGCTCCAGTGGTCAGAATTGAGGCGGCTTTATGCACACACAATACTTAAGAAAGTATTGCCTTATTCCCCAATGGGCTTGCCACCAGACACGGATACCCATAGGCAGTAAGTATATGACTTGTGTTGTGAGTGCCCAAATTTTTCCAATAGAGTTTTACAGCAGTAGAGTGCAATAAGACCTTTTTTGTCTGCTCCTTGATAATCTTTTTCCACGTCAAGCGATGATCCAGGCATATACCGAAGTATTTAGCTACCAGAGAATGTTCTAATGCAACTCCATCCAAAACTGGTGGGTGTAAATCGAGAAGTTCGGGTTTCCTGGCGAATACTACTTGTTCCGTATTCCAGCTAGACAGGTGTGCCAGAGTTTCTGGAAGGACAATAGTGGTAAAAAGTCACCACTTGCGACTACATTGTCAGCATAAGCAAACACCTAAGTCGAAACACACAATAGGTTCGTTTTTCACCAGAAACAAGAGTAGGGATGAGAGAACCACAAAATCGCCAAAAATTAAAATACACACATTTAGTGTATATTTACATATATTTTTTATTAAGGGAAACAAAAAAAATGGATTTTCAAGTTATTAAACAATTTATTTAAAATGTTAATAAGCATTTCGTCATTAATTTATCATCTTCAAAAAGTCGGATTTAATCAATGTGTCATAACAATTTGTTTTGTTAAGTTGCATACTATTTCAATGACATTTTTTAAATATTGGGGGAAGTACCGAAAGTTGTTGCCCATCTTCGAACTGAAACTAAGTTTGAACAAAATATGACGAAAGCCTAATCTTGGACCGAATCGGTTGATCCGTTCGAGAGTTATCGTGCTATCCAGCGACTACATATGATGCCATAGGAGTTTTATACCTCTCGGGCTGTTTTTTCAAGAAGTATGGACTTGCCCCTGAAAAAATTTTACCGTGGAAAGTGAGGCAGCGAATGCAAGTTGCTTCAACAGAAATCAAATTAATTCGAGAGAAGGTCTTAAAGTGAACTTATCCGAAATTTTGTGTGGGAGGTACAAATATAGGACAAATATAGTCCATATTCAAACCTGATCTATATCTGGTAGATATATTAGGATGTGTAAAGTATGGACAAATTCGGTCACTCCCATCAACATTTTTCCGAAGATTTTTGAAATTTTGTGGGGGAGGTAGCTGAAGGAGTGGACCGAACTTATACTAAGTTTGGACAAAATATTATGAAGGCCAAATTTTGGACATAATCGGCAGATCCGTTCGAGAGTTATCTTGCACTCCAACAACTACACACGGTGTCATAGGGTTTTTTGCAACTTTCAGGCTATTTTCTCAGGAAGTATGGGCTTGCCCCAGATGAAACTTGTACCGACGTCTGGGGGCGGTGAATACAAGTTGTTACATCAAAAATCAAAGCAATTCTAGAGCAGGCCCTAAACTGGACTCTTCCGAAATGTTGTGTAGGAGGTACCCGAAGGAGTGGACCGATTGATTTTACGATGTGCAAAGTATGTACCAAATCGGTTACTTCCTTCAAGAGTTATCGTGCGCACAAAATTTCCTAACATTTTCGAATGTTTGTGGGGGAGGTACCTGAAGGAGTGGACCGATATGGCCCATCTTCGAACTTAAACTAAGTTTAGACAAAATATTACGATAGCCAAATTTTGGACCAAGGCTTACTTTTCCCGTATAAAAGTTTATATGCCCTCGTTATCATAAATGCTAAGGGTATAAAAATGTGTAATCGCAAGTACTATTGTTTTTGAAGGTTACAACAATATAAATAATTTAACAATTGGACCACCGACAAACTTTGCTGATTTCGAGACAGGGCAGTCTTCATCAACTACTCCGTTCTGGCTAGGCCAGTTATTTGTAACTACTTTCATTAACGTCATTTACCAACCAATAATGGTGCTGTGATGACATATCGTACATTTTCTCAAAGAGCGACATAACTCAAAAAATGCATTTTCTGACTTCGACTTCTACTTTATCTTGTATCAAATTTTCATGTTGATATCTCTAAAACCCTACGAGTTACAGCTTATTTACTAGGTGTTTCGCATAAATCAACAAAAAAGTAAAGATCATCAACAGTGTATGTATATCGGTTGCATACATACCCAGCAAACCAATCGTACCGACATCTTAACGAAATCGGAACAAAATTCGGACGATACGTCCGATGTCTGATCCGAAATCGTAACGATATCTTAACGAAAGTTGTATGAAGTGGTTGACATAATTTCGGAACGAAATGTCGGAGCGACATCGTATCGATTTCGATCCGATTTCGTTACGAAATCTGAAGAAAGTCCTTGGGAAATTCGGAAAGGAAATTTCATTCCGACATTCGTTCCGAAATCTGAACGAAATCGGTACAAAATCTGAACTATTTCCGCTGCTTCCCAAATTGTTCAGACGTGTCGGACATCAGACATTTGGTTTGCTGGGTATGTACATATATCAGTTGCATACATAGCTGTATGTATGTATATACAGAAACAACAAATGTCAGGAAGCTAAATAAATCTGTTCATATTTCATAAAAAATAAACAACCACAATTTGTGACGTTTTGTCAGATATTCAGTGAATAACATTTTGCAGATTCGATTACATTGTGGTTACCGATTTTTTTAAATATTAATTTTTATATTAACTGACAGTTGTAGTAAAGCACATGATTACATGTTTAGCACAGGGTATAATCTTGCCAAGAACATGGGTATGGACAACGATTGGTGTTGTTCATAAAGGCGGGATGTGATTAGAAAGAACCTTGTCTTAACAATACACTATGCAGAAAGCTCCAGAGACGTGAAGAGTGTATCAAACGAGAAACGGGCTCATCTCAAATTCAGATTTACGTTAGAAAAACACGTTTTAATGCTAAAGAACTACTTCCGAAATAGATTCTTAATATAAAAGTGATAAAAGTATAAAATAGTACAAAGTAACAAGGAGTACTATAGACTCTGTACTGGGACCTCTGTAGGGGAATGTTAGGCGTTATGGAGTTGGTTATTGGTGTATTTTGTATTACGCCATTTCTTTTAGCGTTTCCATCCCGTCTGACTTTTCCTAGCAGAAAAATAACTCGAAACTCTTTCAGAAACTTTATTTGGTACTTAACTTTTCGGAGAGGTTCATTCCTATTTTGTCCTATTTTACTGTCGAAGACTGCTTTGTTGGAATTCGAGAATATATGGTAATTATCGATTTGCATCTCTTGGGGTTTTCCAGGACTTGCTGCACGGTAAACCCGTATTGATATGATCCAATTATTTCATTGCCGCAATCGTCTTGTACGCGTTTCACCCGCCATATGGTGCTAACTAGCTGATGCCAATCCCACGGCGGCGAGTTCTTCGATACTGGACTGACCCGGGAACACACTAAATCAGCATTCCGGCCAGCGGTTGTTAACTCACTGTACACATGTTTGTATGTATTTTTATCGTTTTTCTGTGTTAGGAGAACCATATCCCGGAATGAATGATCGGGTTCTTTTGGTCCGTTTGAAGCACTACGACAGGCCAATGAGTGGTCGTCATCTGAATACACGACTCAGTCCCGCAGTTCCTCAACAGCAGCCGTACACGCAGCAATTTAATCGAAGAAATAGTGGATAGTGGCGGTGCAGGAAACCGAGCTCAACAGCAGCTACAGCTTACAGCGTTGTGATGGTTACAACGTACTGAGGAACAATCGGACGTAGATGTAAGGGATTAGCTTTCCTATTTCAGCAGTTTGTTCAATACAGACATATCTCGCTTGAGCCGTACATGGAATGTATGGGGTTAGCAGTCAGTTGTGGAACTACTGAGGTAGAGTTTCTTAACGTATACATCCCGCCGATAAATTGCTGTACTCCAGGTTGTATGCCCAAAATAAGCCCGATATTGGAAGATCATAACCGTCTGTCCTTGGTGGGCTTTAATACTCACGATTAGTTGTGGCAATCGGTGGCCAAAGGGGTACTGTGCTGGCTAACCAGATTGAGAGCTTTATTTTTTTGCACGGTCAATGAGGACTATCAGAATTAGCTAAGAGTGTCACAGACATTACCATCGAGTTAGCTGCTCTGACAAATGACGTCTCATGACAACCCGTCGTTTCTATTGGTTCCATCAGCAGAACGCCCAATTTCATTACCTCTAAACTCTGCATATTCATCAATCATTGGAAAGCTAATTGGCCTAGTTTCAGAGAGTTCACTAATCTGCGCTTCCGAGATGTTCGTGTAGCAGAAAAAACATTCCGAGACATCATCACTGCAGGTCGAATATCCGAAGTGAGACTGAATTTCCCAGCAGAGGCGACGGAATTAGCAACTGAACGTGATGAGCATGGTCGTACCAACCCCAGTGACCCCAGACTGAAGGAGCCGACACTGGAAGTTAAAAAGTTGGTCGGTGAGCGCAACAAGTTTCTAAATCATTTGAAAAGTTGCAACATTGGAGTCGTAATAAGTTAATTGTTGGCAACGGTTAAGTCACTCTCGAAACACTGTAAAGAAGGAATGGCTATGTAACGCTGAATGATGCGAAGAGGTGTACAAGTTACTTTCATCGACAATTTGTCGAGCACCCAGAGAAAGTAACAGGGCAAAGATCTGTTCCTGCCGTGGAAGAACCACCACAATTTACAAAGGATGGCGAACGCCATCAGGAACGCTAAATCATCCAAAGCGTTGGGCCCTGATGGAATCTCCATGGTAATGCTGAAACTGCTATATGTGCCGGGAGTCGAGTATCTGACTAAAGTTCTCAACCTGCCGCTATCCACTCACATCGTTCCCAAAGTCTGGAAAATGGGCAGGGTGACCCTGGTTTTGTCGCCCGCAGCAAAGTCTCTTGAGGCTTTACCCCTCCCCAACGTCAGAAATAGCTGCCGATCATCAGCATGGGTTCCGTAAGCAGAACAGCACGACAACAGTACAGCAACCAGAACCTGTTCTAAACCTCCCCCGAAAAAAACCCTCCGAATCTCCGTACTTGTCCCCTCCTCCTAACCTCCGAACTTCCCCCTCTCACCTGGTGGCTTGTAAGGAAAATGTTTATAGCATTTTCTGCTTGTTGAGCCGCATGGCAAACTATGTACGATTATGTAACACTTGCGAGTTTGCAATTGACACTTATTTTACTCTTTACACCAGCGTCGGCCAAGAATTTCCATCAACATTTTAGTATGTGTTTATGTATGGGTGAAGAAAACAACAACCACATGATGTTTATCGTTTGTTTTTATTCACGTACACAGTAAGTGAGAGAGAGATGCAAATGCAAAAACAACTCAGTGGGCGCCCTCACTATACCTCTTTGCAAAGCCCGTCTCTGCTTTACACACAAGCAACGGTCTCGATGCGTCGTAAGTGTGTTTGTGGTGGTGGAAAAAATACTTGAGTACCAAGACGCAAGTGGCTTATTGATTATCTCTGGTGCCTCAGCCTAATGGCTGAGGGTAAAACAAGGAACTTACAAACATGTCATATACTCGTACTGTTACAACAACCTGCGGATGCATAACCCATATCAGCGTGTCTCCTCCGGTCTTGAACAGCTCGATTGGTAAACCAAAGGCTCCTGCTGCTTTATTATTGTTCAGTCGGTTTATTGCCGTCTTTACCTCATCTTGACCGTGCGGTATACACTCAATACCATCTTCTGGAGTTGGATCTGTTATATCTTCGTCATCGTTTTAGTTAGCATTAAGGCCTGCGTACATAAGCTGCTCTGCCTGATTGCCTTGCTTTCCTGCTTCATTTTTGACATAATAAAAATAAAAGAATAAAGAAGGCCGAGGAAATTTCGAACTGGGTTGCCCTTTTCTTTTTTATTCTGTTATCAGAAGTAAGCAAGGTAAGCAGGCAAGGCAGCTTATGTACGCAGGCCTTTAGAAAAATACTCTTGTCTCTACAGCAGGATGTGTCTGTACCAAAGCCACCTGCTTGATGTCTAACTCTATGGGAGAATTTTCGAACTTCATTCTGACTGCTGTTCATCTCTTTACGTCTAAAAAAGTTATCGTCTGCTACGTATGAAAAGGTCGTAAGTCCGTTTTTAGATTTTTTCAGTAGGAAGAAAAAACTTCTATGTATGTACTTTGTTTTGGGAGATAATTGGATGTTTTTTTTTTGACTTACGACCTTTTCCTTGTACAGTTTTGTATTTTTCCTTGGACTTACGACCTTTTCCTTCAATTTACGGATTATTTAACATAAAATATTTATACTTTACTCAACAATGTGGAAAGGGTATTATAAGTTTGTTTTGTCCAATATTCATGTAACAACGTGAAGTATACGTCGCAGATCCCCCTTGCCGTTTTTCATATCTCGACGAGATAAAGCGATCTAATTATTAAAAATGTTAATAAAACTCTAGGCATAAATTATGGAGCGATCGCCACGAAATTTTGTAGATAGGTTCAGTTCCGACCGGAAGAGACCGCTTTAGATGTTGGTGATGCTCGTAAGGGGTGAAATGACCCAAGAACAAAATTCTTACCCGATTTTGTAGCTGTCCTGTAGGTCGCAATAATTGTCCAATCGGAGCGAAATT
Source organism: Musca autumnalis (assembly GCF_047663935.1). Lineage (NCBI taxonomy): Eukaryota > Metazoa > Arthropoda > Insecta > Diptera > Muscidae > Musca > Musca autumnalis. The sequence goes on along the minus strand of NW_027411644.1, from coordinate 118,312,872 downwards.
GAAAGGATAATTTGAGTTTAAGATAAAGAAGAAACTTGAAATTTAACATGATGATCAGATAATAATTAGCGGATAATGGACCAAATCTTTTGGGTGAAATATTTAATTTAAAACATGATTATTAAAATTACTATATTTTTATTTCTATAAGACACGTTTGTGTCGTCAAAGTGACAAAAGCAAAACAAATTAGTATGATTAAAAAAAATAAGTGGTTACAAATCTAACATTTTAAGAAATTAAAAAATAATATATGTAAACGCATATTCTTTTTAAACTACTCTTTTGGCATGTTATCGTAAAATTTGTGGTGATGTAGGGGTAGTGTTTGCTTAAAATATTCTAGATCTTCATATTTCTTAGCAGTTATTTTTCTTCTTTCACTGTATAATTGAGATAGGTTCGAAAAGTCCATTATTAATTTTTTGAGGTAAGTCTTCCACTGATCCGAAAAGTTGAGTATAAAAAATGTATCCCCATTTGGCGTGTATTTAAACCCATGCACATCCGTTACTTTAGCATTGCCTTTTCCACGACCAGGTCGAATAGTTTTAAAAAATGAAACGTTTTTAAAACTTTTAAAAAATTTATGATCCAATTACATAACTTCGTACGGATCGGGCTGCTTTGCAAATACCAATATATTGGGATGGGATATCAATATCTTTATTTTTTAAGGCGCGTTCTATTGAGGAGTGGACACTATCTGCCTCCATTTGGGTGTGGCCGATTTCTAGAGTTTTTTGTTCAATATATAATATTATGTACATATGTAATATTATGTTTAATTGATGCATTAAGCAATGCCTTGCCCATTATGCAGTTGCGGTTTTGGTATGAACAACCATCACTGTTATATATTTGACTTAATTCATTTTACATATTACATACAATAAATTACAACTGTGTTATTAGTATAAGTGATCTCACATACTTGTAAGCACACCTATGATAGTCATAAGCAATGCATAAATAAAACAGTCTCAAAATAACTCTCAACGCGTGCTCATCTCCTTCATACACACCAAAACATAACAGTGGCGACGAGGATAAAAAAAAATTTGTTTGACCGGTCGGTTTGTTTCTTTAGTGCTAGTGCCCTAACAACAAAAATTAATTTTTAACAAAATGCCAAACGATGCGAGTTCAAGTGAAAATATACAATTGCTAATACAGCAACAGCAAAATTTTGCAAGAAGCCTTTTGGAGCAACAACAAAAGTGGATGCAAAATATGATGGACAAATTTCCATCATCCAGCAGCAAAGCAGTACCAGCTTTTCACGCATTTAATAAAGACAGCCAAAATTGGGACTCATATTTGCAGCAGCTAAATCAACATTTTTCTGCTTACAACGTTGATCAGCCTGATCAACAAAAATCATTTTTCTTGTCATGGATTGGTACGGAATTATTTGAATTGCTAAAAAATTTATTTGGTACATCCAACCTGGACAACAAGAATTTTAGCGAGCTAACGTCAAAATTAACGGAACATTTTAGAATTTCACATCATGTTACAGCAGCAAGGTACGAATTTTTTAAAAGTGAAATGAAGGTCAGCCAAACATACAAAGAGTGGATTGCAGATCTTCGTGGTCTTGCGAGAGAATGTAAGTTCGTTTGCAACTCCGAAAATTGCTCTCATAATTATGTTGATGAGATGATACGTGACCACATAATTGTTCATACTCCTCATGATGCAGTTCGCGCAACAGCTCTACAGAAGCAGCAGTCAACTTTAGCAGATGTTCTTTTGATAGCAGAATCTTACGAAGCAACGACTAAAACAGTAGCAGCGATGAAGGAGAATAAGAACGTTTTCAGACGATAAGGTTTGACTGCTCAAAAACGTGGTTTCCGTTTTGACTCTCATTCGTAATTTTCACATCTAGTGTTGCGTTTTTGAAGTCATTGTATACAAGCGTACTTTTTGAACAAAAAGAAGTACGGTTTTACATAAATGTACCAAAAAGGTTTATGTGTGTATTGTATTTGAAAATTAAAAAAGTAATTCTTGTGAATCCCATAAAATTGGGTAAAATGTATGCGTTGTTAAAATTGTTGCCTCATGCGCGCATGCCATGTAAAAAATAATGTAATAATTCTTACCACCTGAAGGTAAGATGATACCTGCGTTACCAGCGTAAATTTTTCAAGAAAGATTTTTATGAAATAGGGAAATACCTTTGTTATTAACAGGTACATAGAAGTCATGTTTTATGGAACACCTTTATTTGTAAAAAATATGATGAAACAGGTAGATAATATCTTACATGATAGTGTTGTATGTATGGTACTTTATGAACGTTTTCGTTCACTTACATCCACATTTTGTTTCAACACTGACACAATTTACGAATGACAATCAAAACGGACAACGCATTTTTGAGCAGGCAAACCTTATCGTGTGAAAACGTTCTAACAGTGATCATCACATAAACGTCAATTTAGTGAAAAATAGAAACAGTGATAAATCAAAAAGAAATAATAATAATCAAAACAAACTAAAATCGTGCTCTGGTTGTTATCGTTCGCATACAAGAGAAGAGTGTAAATTTAGAAATGCCACTTGTAATAAGTGTAATAAAAAGGGACATACAGTTAGGCAAGAAATGTATTGCAAAAAACAAAATTGTAGAAAATTTCATATTAATTGTTCGTTTATGGCAACAAATTATGTAAAAACTATACGGTTTTTTCTGCACATCTCTTGCTATAGGTCCTTACAACAATATTCTAACAATATTCTGTCAAAATATGCAAAGGTTATTTGCGATTTATAACAAATACGGTCAAAAATAAGAATTAACTACTATTTGGGGGTGACAATAAAAGTATTGCAAAAATTACCAAATCGATGGTTTCTTTGAGAATTACCAAAGGTGTGTTCCTTAATGAGTTGTCTATCCATTTTGGACATTCATTGGAGCATTAATGAGCTTAGTTAAACCAAAAATTAAGGCTCGGTATGTTCCACTCTATGGATACTGGTTCCCCAATTTGTAGTAAATCTTGATCCTTCGTTGGAGGATGTTTTTGGAGTTTTTTGTTAAATTGGACCCAAAAATTTTATGAGGGCTGATATCAGGATGTTGGCCCGATGTATTTAAGAGTTTTGTGTTGTTATATTACATCGGCAATTTACACAAATAAGATTAACATGTCATTATCTGGTATTTGGAATGGTGGTAGTTGACTTTGTTTGAGCTTTCGGGGTCGATTTTTCTGACTTTTAGACTAATGCTTATAAAAATTTCTTGATGATGTCAGTGGGGATGTCTTCCCAATCATTATTATATCTGTGAACCCAATTTCGCATACAATTTTCCATGGTAAAGAATATAGTAACCAAATATTCGGCATTCCAGTTTCTCCAGTAGCGGTTTAATTTCCATATTTGATGGGTTTTACTGGATTTGGCGCAATTTTTTGGATTTATTATGATAGCAGAGAATAATATCTATCCACTTAGTAAAAATTAAATCATATCAATACCATTTAGAGACGAAATAGTGCTCTGTCGTAGGTCGTTTCAAAATACTACGCTGGTTTCAATTTTTTCATATACTTTCCAAAGGTATTTCGATGTTCTCAAAGCCAAAATCGGGCTGTTTTGCATTGTTCCATTATCCTACAATACATATTGAGTCAAATATTCATTCTTGGCATACTTGCCTGTGGCCGATTCGTCATTGTTTATTGTTAATATGGTCCCATGCGTTTTTTACCTCTCTGAAGACCCTCCATGACCTCATTTTTTATCACTGAACTTTTTTACATTCAATACTGTTAGTCTATTATTAGCCGCAAAAGTCATAAAAATGCATAATTACCGCAAAAATTTGCAAAAATTGTTGGCGTTTTTTATTGTCGGACTGCAGAATTTTACATCTTTGTGTTTATTTCAGCTTTAGTCCATATTTTGTTGTAATTCAATTGTTTGAATAACAACAAAATATTTTAAAGTGGATATGAAATTGATTAGTTGCGGGCGAAGGGTAGGGAATTGGGAATTGAGGGAATTGAGGGAACTGATGAAGTTGTTTGGTGACAACTGAAACTATAGTATTCCCTACCCTTCGCCCGCAACTAATCAATTTCATATCCACTTTAAAATATTTTGTTGTTATTCAAACAATTGAATTACAACAAAATATGGACTAAAGCTGAAATAAACACAAAGATGTAAAATTCTGCAGTCCAACAATAAAAAACGCCAACAACAATAATAGGCATCAGCACGGCCTTGTTGACCAATGCGTAATGCAAAAACAACTTTCTTGTTGTTTTTACCCCCGCTTATTGAAGCAACACTCCTATGTTCGTATTCTTTGTGAAACAAAGACGACATAAAAACAGTGGTGGATATGAAATTCTTTAGTTCGACTCAAATTGTAGGGTAAACAGCTTTAGGGCCATACAGCAAATTTCTCATTTTATTTAATTTGCTAGATGGCTTTATTGACCTGTTTATCGATACAGAGTCGGCGAAAAAGGGAACTGATGAAGTTGTTTGGTGACAACTGAAACTATAGTATTCCCTACCCTTCGCCCGCAACTAATCAATTTCATATCCACTTTAAAATATTTTGTTGTTATTCAAACAATTGAATTACAACAAAATATGGACTAAAGCTGAAATAAACACAAAGATGTAAAATTCTGCAGTCCAACAATAAAAAACGCCAACAACAATAATAGGCATCAGCACGGCCTTGTTGACCAATGCGTAATGCAAAAACAACTTTCTTGTTGTTTTTACCCCCGCTTATTGAAGCAACACTCCTATGTTCGTATTCTTTGTGAAACAAAGACGACATAAAAACAGTGGTGGATATGAAATTCTTTAGTTCGACTCAAATTGTAGGGTAAACAGCTTTAGGGCCATACAGCAAATTTCTCATTTTATTTAATTTGCTAGATGGCTTTATTGACCTGTTTATCGATACAGAGTCGGCGAAAAAGGGAACTGATGAAGTTGTTTGGTGACAACTGAAACTATAGTATTCCCTACCCTTCGCCCGCAACTAATCAATTTCATATCCACTTTAAAATATTTTGTTGTTATTCAAACAATTGAATTACAACAAAATATGGACTAAAGCTGAAATAAACACAAAGATGTAAAATTCTGCAGTCCAACAATAAAAAACGCCAACAACAATAATAGGCATCAGCACGGCCTTGTTGACCAATGCGTAATGCAAAAACAACTTTCTTGTTGTTTTTACCCCCGCTTATTGAAGCAACACTCCTATGTTCGTATTCTTTGTGAAACAAAGACGACATAAAAACAGTGGTGGATATGAAATTCTTTAGTTCGACTCAAATTGTAGGGTAAACAGCTTTAGGGCCATACAGCAAATTTCTCATTTTATTTAATTTGCTAGATGGCTTTATTGACCTGTTTATCGATACAGAGTCGGCGAAAAAGGGAACTGATGAAGTTGTTTGGTGACAACTGAAACTATAGTATTCCCTACCCTTCGCCCGCAACTAATCAATTTCATATCCACTTTAAAATATTTTGTTGTTATTCAAACAATTGAATTACAACAAAATATGGACTAAAGCTGAAATAAACACAAAGATGTAAAATTCTGCAGTCCAACAATAAAAAACGCCAACAACAATAATAGGCATCAGCACGGCCTTGTTGACCAATGCGTAATGCAAAAACAACTTTCTTGTTGTTTTTACCCCCGCTTATTGAAGCAACACTCCTATGTTCGTATTCTTTGTGAAACAAAGACGACATAAAAACAGTGGTGGATATGAAATTCTTTAGTTCGACTCAAATTGTAGGGTAAACAGCTTTAGGGCCATACAGCAAATTTCTCATTTTATTTAATTTGCTAGATGGCTTTATTGACCTGTTTATCGATACAGAGTCGGCGAAAAAGGGAACTGATGAAGTTGTTTGGTGACAACTGAAACTATAGTATTCCCTACCCTTCGCCCGCAACTAATCAATTTCATATCCACTTTAAAATATTTTGTTGTTATTCAAACAATTGAATTACAACAAAATATGGACTAAAGCTGAAATAAACACAAAGATGTAATTTGCAAAAATTTTATAGTACTGGTTTTCCCGTTGCAATACTTTTATTGTCACCCCCAAGTAGTAGTTAATTCTTATTTTTGACCGTATTTGTTATAAATCGCAAATAACCTTTGCATATTTTGATAGAATATTGTTGTAAGGACCTATAGCAAGAGATTTGCACAAAAAACCGTAAAGATTTTACATAATTTGTTGCCATAAACGAACAATTAATATGAAATTTTCTACAATTTTGGTTTTTGCAATACATTTCTTGCCTAACTGTATCTCTCCCGTGTGTTTGTCAACTACGACAAAACAAAATAAGAACAGTGCAAAAAGAAGACATTATCGTTCGCATAATGAAATTGACAGTGTTGGAACAATTTATGGAATTAATGATGGAATTTTGGAAAATAACTCAAAAATTTACATTGAATTAAAAATTTGCAACAAAACAATAAAATTTCAATTCGATTCTGGTGCTTCAGTGTCAATAATAAATTTAGTCACATATAAACAACTAAATAAACCACCGCTTGTGAAAAGTAAAAGAATTTTACACGGTTTCGGAAAGAAATTAATACCCGTCCTGGGAGAATTACATACTAAAGTGAAATACGGACAAAAAGAAGAAGCAGTGACATTTATTGTTGTGAACATTGAAAATGGAGAAAATCTTTTCGGTATTGATTTATTTAATAAATTCGGATTTCAAATAAAACAAATTAATAGTGTCACGGAAAACCATGAAGCGAAAATTAAAGACTTGTGTAATAAATACAAATCAATTTTTGATCCCTCCCTGGGTACCGTAACCGACTTTAAAGCAAATATTCGCCTAAAAGCAGATGCAAAACCGCAGTTTTTTCGAAGTAGACAAATTCCATTCGCTCAAATGCCAAAATTTAAAGAAGAAATCGAGAGGCTCATTAAATCAAATATAATTAAACCAGTGAAATATAGCCAGTGGGCATCACCCATTGTAATCGCTCAAAAGCCAAATAACGCAATAAGAATTTGTGGAGATTTTAAACTTGCAGTAAACCAACAAATTGAAATCGAACAATATCCTTTACCGACTCGTGAAAGTTTACTACATACAATACGAAATGGAAAATATTTTTCAACCATCGATCTGAAAGATGCTTATCTTCAAATGGAATTAGATGACGAATCTAGAAAAATTATGGTAATAAACACGCCTTTGGGACTTTTTCAATACCAAAGATTGCCCTATGGTATCGCTAGCGCTCCTGCTATTTTTCAAAAATACATAGAACAACTTTTAATCGGTATCGATGGATGTGCTAATTTTATTGACGATATAATTATTTCTGCTCCCACAATTGAAGAACATTTCGAACGCCTAGAACAAGTGTTAAGCATTCTACAATCCAAGGGGATAAAATGCAAATTGCAAAAATGTCAATTTTTGCCAGACAAGATAACCTATCTTGGTCGACAGATTAGTGCGAGGGGAATATTGCCAGACGAATCAGGTGTCGCAGCAGTTAAGAATATTAAACCGCCTAAAAACATCAAAGAATTGGAAGCGTTTATGGGTAAAGCAAATTATTATCATAATTTCGTGCCTAACTTCTCAAGTATCGCCGCTCCAATCAACGCCCTTCGAAGAAAAAATACAAAATTTTACTGGGGAACCTCTCAGCAACATGCTTTTGAACAACTCAAACAACATATTATAAACGCCGCTCAATTATCTCATTTTCAAGATGAATTGCCTCTAATACTTGCAACCGACGCTTCACCTTTTGTAATCGGAGCCGTCATTTCCCATCTATATCCTGATGGAAGTGAAAGACCAATAGCCTTTGCATCGAAAACATTGGATAAACATCAAGTTAAGTATAGCCAGATCGAGAAAGAGGGTCTAAGTATAATATTTGGTGTTCAACGTTTTCACCAATATCTCTACGGAAGAAAATGTACACTAATTACGGATCATAAGCCTCTAGTAAGCACATTCAGCCCGAATAAACATCTACCTACAATGACAGCTCACAGATTGCAACGCTGGGCTATCATTCTGATGGCATATACTTATGATATAAAGTATGGGAAGACTACAGAACATGGTAATGCAGACGCTTTATCACGGTCACCATGTGAAGGTCATCAACCTTTTGATCAAGAATAAGCCTGTTACAACATTACTTTCGATGAATTTCCAATCAATCCTAATGAGATTCGCAGATGTTTAGAAAATGATGCAGTACTCAAACGTGTACGAAATTTTGTGTTACATGGATGGCCGGAAAAGTTATTGCAGCATCATATTCACCTCAAACCTTACTTCAACAGAAGACACTCATTATCGGTTCAGAATGGTTTACTTTGTCTTCAAACTGATTTTGTTCGAGTGGTTATTCCAGATGCCCTTAAACAACAGACTCTTAAACTTCTACATGATGGACATTGGGGTGTAGTGAAAATGAAGCAACTAGCCAGACAACATGTATGGTGGAACAACATAGACAACGATATCACGCAACTTGCTTCAAGATGCAAAAACTAAAATCAATCACCTTCAAAACAATTTAACAGTTGGCCAACAGTAACCAAACCTTGGCAACGTATTCACATCGATTTTGCTGGGCCTATATTCAACTCCATGTGGCTCATATGCGTAGACGCATTTTCTCAATTTCCTTACGTGACGCAGATGTCTACTACTACAATAGATACAATAGCAGCCTTATCAGCAATTTTTTCAATTGAAGGAATTCCAGACACACTAGTCAGCGACAATGGTCCTCAACTCACTTCTGATGAATTCAAACAATTTTGCTCCAACATGGATATAAAACATATTACAACAGCTCCATTTCATCCAGCATCAAATGGATTAGCCGAACGTTTCGTAAGAAGTTTTAAATCAGCAGTTAGAAAGAACTTAGATGACAACTTATCATTGAAACATGCCGTACATAAATATCTTTCTACATATCGTTTTATGCCGAATGAAACTGGTAAATCTCCAGCTGAACTTATTCGTGGAAGACCTGTGAAAACAATTTGGTCGCAGCTTTATGCGAAATCGCCTAAATCAACAAAAGCAACAACATCCAAGTATAACATCAATCAACCTGTATATATTCGCTACTATGGAAGAGGAAGAAAATGGATACAAGGAATTATCAAACAACAACTTGGTAAAATGTTATTTATCATCAATACTCCTAATGGTCAGTACAAGCGTCATATTAATCAGATGAAGCCAAGACATTCAAACGAATTTCGCCAGCAACTACATAATAACTTTAGCGCTGATTACTTATGCATTTCATTACCAATTCAACAGCCTGTTGTTATTGAATCTCAGCCTGAATTCGCCGAGCAGCCTAGTCAACATCAACACACAGCAGAAGAGCCAGTAATTGAATATCCAACAACAAGCCGTAGTACTGATGTCAATACTGAAGGTCCTAGACGAAGTTCAAGAAGAAGGAAAGAAGTATCTCGTTATTCACCTGAACCTTTTCGTAAATAATATATATTAATTTCAAAATATTCTTCCCTTAGGTTAGGTTAGGTTATAGGATGCGCAGCTGCTGTGAAAGGCAGCCACTCCACTCGGAGACCTTGTGGTCCATTGTGATCATCCTGCTTGTTGAGTTCGGATATTGTTTATCTTGATATTGTCTGTTGTTTGGTGGTTCTGCATGTGGTGTTGTGTGTGATGATGACCGTTAATGTGTGGTGTTGTGATGATTTTTGCTGGTGTATATGTGATGGTGGTTGTGTAAGTGTGGTGTGATGATGGATATCCCTGCCAGCAATTGGAAGTGAGTTTCGCACTCCCTCGCCTAAGAGGTCACTCCGGAGACACCCCAAGGAAGATCGTCGGTGAATTACACAAACAATTTCTATAGCCTTATTGTGATTACGTTTTATGGCGTATGCCGACACTTCTGAGTGACTTCCAAGGCGATTGTTTACATTTATTTAATGATTCAACACATTTGAACAAATATAGAACATTTTCTTTCTGATGATTATATGAGACGGTGGTGCAGTGGTAAGCACACTCGCTTTGTACTCTGAAGGTCCGGGTTCGCTTCCCAAGTCAGGCAAAAAAACATCACATTTTTAAAATGACAAAATTAATGTAGGCGTAAATTGCAAAGAATAATTTCTCTAAAAGAGAAGAGAAATAAAAAAATAAATAAAAATAAAAATATAAAATTAAAAAAATAAATAAAACTAAAAAAATAAAAATAAAAAAATTTAAATAAAAAAATAGAAAAAAAAAATAAAAAATATATATTTTTTTTAATTTCTAGAACTATCGCGGAAATAATCTTCTAGAAGTGTCGCTGGAGTGACTTCCAAGCCGACACCCCGGCGTGGTTCATTTTCTCACAACGGAGGTCACTTCAGGGTGACTTCTGCGACTATCGCCGCGACTGTTTTCATCGCCCTGGGCGACACGCCTAAGTCACATCCGCGATAGTTTTTGCTTGCAGGGATTGCATCTATGGATTTTATTGTTGTGATGTGATGGCGTGTGGTTGTCTGCTCGACTGGATACCAGTTTGTTGTTGCTGGATAGGGGAGGAAGAGGTAGGAGAGGAAGATACGGGTCGGGGGGGTATAGGAGAAGGATGAGGGAAGATAAAAGAAAGAAAAACAAGAGATGTGTATTAGTTATTAAATAGACTAACATGCAGTTAAGTTTGTCTGCCCCATAGCCATTTAAGACCTCTACAGTATGCAAGCAGGACTGATGGGTCGAAAGAAGAGAGGTAGGAGAGCGATTCAATCATGTATGTGCCGAAGAGTCTGTATCTCCTGGCCGACAGTCTGGGGCACTGGCACAGTAAATGATCAATCGTCTCCGTCTCCTCTGCATCTTCACACAGCCTGCAATAATCACTGCTGCTAGTCTCCCATCTGCACGTCATTGATCTGATGTTGCAATGGCCAGTAATGACCCCCACAACAACCTTGATTTCTAACTTGCATAGTGAGAGGAGGGAATCAGTTCTACGTGCCGAGATCTCCGGCCAGATTGACTTAGCCACCCGACAACCAGGAGCGTCTAGCCAAGTTCTTTTGGTTTTCTCAACGTGGAACCTTGTGAGTTTGTCAATAAAGTGACAAAGCGGGGGTCGCACTCCAACTTCCAGTTGTATGTCGGTTGATTGCGAGCCTCGCCTTGCCAATTCTTCCCTTAATTTCCAAATCATTATGTATATATGTATATCTATTTACTACCTTCTACTTTGAATTTTCTGGGGGGAGTAATGTTATATATTTGACTTAATTCATTTTACATATTACATACAATAAATTACAACTGTGTTATTAGTATAAGTGATCTCACATACTTGTAAGCACACCTATGATAGTCATAAGCAATGCATAAATAAAACAGTCTCAAAATAACTCATCTCCTTCATACACACCAAAACATAACAATCACTGTAAAATATAATTTTTGTAGGATTTTTATTATCAGGTATGGTGTATGAGTATGCCTTTCGGGTAAAATGTGCCAAATGTGTTAAATCTGTAAAAACTTTGTAGTTCTGGAACCAAGCTAATATAAGATGCTGACCTGCCATTTTCAACAGTCAACAGTGAAAACATGATTTTCTTCTTCCTTATCTTTAATTTTTTCTTTCTGGCATCTTCTTTCTTTTTTTTGGTGAATTTTATAATCTTCTTGTCCGAGGTTTCCAACTAAATATCGATCACAAATTTCACATTGGTCTTTTTTGGGGGTAAACAATGCTAATTTCTTTGATTTAAACATCTCATAAAATGTTGTTCTGCAAAGTAGTTTAACCTCCTTTTTCTGCAGAAATCATTAACATAATGCGAAATCGAGTCGAATCGGTTTCCATCACATACCTGTATATGACAATTTTATGGGTCGATTCCGTCTTGCGACGCGAGTTGTGTCGCGTTGCCCGATGCAATTTTTCCATTACTTATGGCAATATTCGCCCAACGCCGTCAAGTGTTGTCGCCAAAGCGTTCATTTTGCGGCGACAACAAATTAGCTGTCGCCGTGCATTTTTACAAACGAATAACAACGAAAAATTGCAACGTAACATTTTCATTGATTTTAAGTAAATTTGTTTAATATTGTATACGTTTTTTGGTGTTTCAGTACTTATAATGGTAAAAATTACTTCAAAACAGAAATTTGAAATGCTGGTTGAAAAAATGGAAGCCCACCCAAACGTAGCTCGGGGAGTTAGACTTTTTGGCGAAACTAAAGCCACTTTTGATAAGGTGTGGAAGGGTGTTGCGGATCAATTAAATAGTTGTCGTCCACCAACCCGTACACCTGATGAATGACACAGAGTGTGGACTCATTTTAAATCCAAACTAAAGAAAATTTTTTTCTCAAAATAAGAAGAACATTACAGCTACATGAGGTGGACCATCACAAGAAATATCTTTGTCGTCGATGCAGCAAGCGGCAGCAGACTTACTGCAAATTAATATGGTTTCAAATCCTGAAGGTGCGACCTACGGAATTGAAGAGACGTGGGATGATAATAACAGTGAAATTGGACAATCTGCTGAAGTAGAAAATGAAAGACCTCAAAATGAAGTAGAAATTGTCAAAGTACATGCCAACAAAACGTTTAAACTAAAATATTTCTAAAATATTCAGATACAAAATGGCGAACATCTTCCTTTGATCCCATTATATGTACGTGTGTTCCGTCAATGCATCCGACAACGCCCGGGAAATTTGTTTTTGAATAAAAATAGTTTTTATTTTGACGTTTTTCCTCTTCTCTTAATTTGGAAACAATCCAAATTTCACACTATTTTACTATTTTTCCTCTTTTTACTCCAGAACTTCGCTTAATATCTTTGAGAATGTGGGTTGAGCCATCCGGAGGTTAAAGTCATTGCCATGGGATTTCTTAAAGTTTTCTTCTGCAAAAAATCTTAAAGCAGCACACACTTTAAGGGGTGGCTGTATTCCTGTTGATCTGTTGGTTTTTAAAAAAATATCAATAATAGTTAAACAACGCCATGGTTTTATTTTTATCCGTTTTCTTTATTTCAATGCAAATTCATACTCACATATTCATTGGATAATACGCACGAGAATAAATGTTATTATTATTTTGTTTTGTTTTTCGTTATATTATGTAAAAATACTGTGAAAAAGCAATAAATATAAATATGTATATTTTTGGTTTATTACACTAAAGACAATTTATGAGTTATGTGATTTAGGGTTTTGTTTTCTGTCTTTTCATCATTTCCATGGGGGAGGAGAGTCCTCTTGCATTCTGCTGCGACGGATATAGAGGGTTCTCTGTTTATACCATCTGTTTTATTTACTATTATAACCCCCATTATTATAAGTCTTCTTTTTTAACGAACAGATTTATAGCGTTTCAGTTAAGTTAAAGTTAAAAGTGATGTTTTAAATTCAAGATGGAGCTTCCTGGCATTAACTTCTAATGTAAAAGTTATATTTTTAATGCGTACAAATTGGTTTATTTTGGGTTTTCAAATCCATGCGATAGTAAAAGAAAACACATAATAATGGCCCTAATTCTATTATTACGATTTTCTCTACAACACATTAACTATGTATTTGACTCTGTATTGCGTTTATGGGAAACATAATTGAAATAAATTAAAGCACTTTAAAGAATTTAATTTAATTGTACTTAAAATAAGTGATCAACAATAAACTATAACAGAACGACTAATTGAATTCACTTGGGTGATTTGAAAAAAAGAAGTAATAATTATAACTTCTCCTTTGGGTACTGTTGTCTAATAAATAAATAAATGTTATTATAAATATGTGAATGTGTGTTTGTATGTATGAATATGCTGCATTACTTTCCTATCCTAGTGGTAATGTGAATAAATACTTTTTGTATAATATTTGTATAACTAATTGTTACAAAAACAAACAAAAATAAAATCAACTCATATTTTAATTTAAAATATTAAACAACTTGATTTTGGTAATTAGCATTAGGTGACTGTGTCTGTGTTTGTCTGTATGGGTGTTAAATAATATAAATAAAAACAAAATAAATAAATAAATATAAATTTTTTTATATTTGATTTCATAATTAGTTGTTTCTCATCCACGTTGTTTGTTGTTAAACTCGGTAGCTGGGGAGGTGATGGTGAAGAATCTCCACTGCTTGCCATCACCCACTTTGTCTTTGGACAACAATGCCATTGCAAAACGTTGCCATTCTTGGTATATTTATTTTAAATTTGTTGTGCGATAAGGATGTCTCCCTTTTGAATTTTTGATATTGGAATTTGTTTACCAGAAACCGGAAGATTTTCCACCTGGAGGATTTCGTACTTTAACACATGATCGTTTGCTGGATTTATCTAATTCCTCTGGAAAATACAAAAAGAGAATTATTTAGCAGATTCTTTACGATTAAATTTTCTAATTAGTTTAAATGTTAAAAAGCTCAGGTCTACTATGGTCCCTTCTTAAACTCAAAGGTGGACACTATCTCTTGAGATATATGTATGTATGCATATTGCTAGCATACCGTAAAGTTGTGACCTAACATGGACCGCGATTTTATCTATGGGTGAACGATAACAACTTAAACTGATGTATCAGATCATTAACTCAAAAATCGGTTATAAATAAATGAAAAAGAATCAGTCGGCTTTGTCGACAGCTGAATACCCTCAGCCCTTGACGGTACAAAAATCTATGATCAGATACTATGATCATATCCCTAACTTTAAAAGTCAATAACATTTTTGCAAGTGTAGGAATTTAGACGTCTGCACCATCTCGAACGAGCCAAAACTACTCCTCAGCTGCGATAGTGGGTCAATGTTCTGCGAGGACCACATTCACACGATAGTTGTTAATGGTATCAGCATATAGAACATCACTCTTGTATCGCTGGATCATTTCTAGATTATTTCCGGTTCCTTTCAGTTCCGGAGATATCACCCCACCTAGGAGAACTCCCTGCTACAGGAGGCTTCAACTTTTTATACCCTCCACCATAGGATGGGGGTATATTAAGTTTGTCACTCCGTTTGTAACTACCCGAAATAATCATTGTAGACCCAACAAACTATTGGTATGTTCCTTTATTTTTAAAAATGGTAACAGTGGCAGAAAATGGTAAAAGTGGCAAACTGCTATCATATAAATTGCATGCTATTAAAAGTAAAGGAACACTTTACAGGTTAAAAATGGTAAGAAATGGTAACCTCAGGCACGTAAAGGAACAGAGCATATATATATTCTTGATCAGGGTGCAATTCTACATCGATATAGCCATGTCCGTCCGTCTGTGGAAATCACTCTAGCTTCCGAACGGATTGAAGTAGGTGGATGAAATATAGGTAAAATCTATTATACATATATGTAGGACTTTTGGTATTTGGTATTTTGTGTCTCCAGAGGCCAAAAAACATTCCTACCAAAGTTGGTTTATATAGGTCCACGTTTTGGTATAGCCCCCATATGAAGTACGCGTCATTTTAATATATTTTGAATGTATTAGACCCATTTGACAACAGAATCGGTTGTAACTTAGTATTTTGTGTTTCCAGAGGCTAAGAAATATGTCTTCCATAAAATGTTTATATAGGTCCACGTTTTGATATAACCCCCATAGGACGATATCTCCCTATTTTCGGTATTTTGAAGGTTTTGGCCTCATTATCACACCGAGATTGCTGAAATTTGGTATTTAGTCTTCGTTGGGGGTATAGAACTTTCCCCCAGAAATTTGTAGGTATAGGTCCACGCCATCATATAGCCCCCATAGAACGGTACCTTCCGATTTTTGGTATTTTGAAGGTTGTGGCCGCATTAATCCACCGAAATGGATGAAATTTGTGGTGGAATGTATAAAAAGTTCGGTCCGACGGAACTTAACGCTTTTCCTACTTGTTGTTCCTAAATCCCATGTACTGCTGCCACACATATAATTGATTATCCAACGTTTTAAACTTGGCCGAAGGGTAGTCCGCTAGATGTCCTCAAACAGTTTATAACGCTGAAGCAGCTAGATGAGCCGGGAGGGAGTATCTCACTAATATTCTCAACTTGTCACTATCCACCCTCATTGTTCCCGAAGTCTGGAAAATGGGCAGGGTGGTCCCACTACGGAAGCCAGGCAAGGATGCCAGCAAAAGTGAATCGTACAGGTCGATTTCGCTTTTGTCGCCCGTAGCGAAGATCCTTGAGGCCTGAGCACAGCACGACTAGAGCGCTGCACGTGTGATAGAACAGTGGTGGTGGCGCTTGACTTATCAAAAGCTTTTAACACAGTCAGGCACTCCACGCTGTTTGAGGACATTGAGCAGACAACCCTCCGGCCAATCATACGTGGAATTCAGGAACAAGAAGTGCAAACCCCGTAGAGTGAAACAGGAAGTTCCCCAAGGTCGGGATATATCTCCGGAACTGTTTAATCTCCACATCTCCTGTATTCCGACCCCTCCAGACGGCATCGAGATCGTAACGTATGCGGATGATTGCACGATCCTGGCGTCAGGTACCTTCCATGATGACATCTGTGAGAGACTAAACACCTATTTAAACGATCTTACCACATTTTCCACTCGAGGAATACGCAGATTTCCGCCAAAAAATCTACAGCCACTCTGTTCACCACATGGACAGCGCAGTTTGGACGAGAGTTGAATGTCATGGTCGACGGTAGCAGAATTCCGACCACAAACTGCCCCAACATTCTAGGGGTCACATTCGACACTACATTCAAGTCGTGCGCACACGCCACAGCTCTCTGCAACAAACTGAAAAGCAGGAAAAAGGTCGTCAAGTCCCTAGCCGGCAGCAACTGGGGGGTGGTCAGATAGAGAAACCTTGTTGACCACATATAACGCCATAGGTCGGTCTGTGGTAAGCTATGCGGCTCCAGTTTGGTCCCCGAGATTATGTGATACGAATTGGAAAAAGATGCAAACCTGAGAACAGCAACAGGGTGCCTCCTCAAGTCTTCAGTGGACCATCTACATGAAGGCAAAGATTCTTCCAGTACAGCAACACAATGAGATGCATCTGGTAGGTATGCCCGACACATTCAGGCATCTATACGTTAAGCAACTCTACCTCGGCAGTCAGGTGTGAACTGACTGCTAACCCCCTTCAAATCCAAGCCAGTTGAAAATATATTCCTCGCGTGGAAAAAGATGGTAAGATAGCTAAATAGGAGTTAAATCTCTCACAGATGTCATCAGGGTCGGTACAGGAAGCCTGGATCGTACAATCATCCGCATACGTTATGATCTCAGTGCCGTCTGGAGGGGCGGAATACAGGAAAGGTAGAGGTTAAACAGTTCCGGAGATATCACCCCACCTTGGAGAACTCCCTGTTTCACTCTACGGAGTTTGAACTTCTTGTTCCTGAATTACACGTACGATTGGCGTCCACACATATACGAGTAATTGATTATACAACGTTTCAGACTTGGCAGGAGGTTTGTCTGCTCAATGTTCTCAAACAGCGTGGAGTGCCTGACAGTATCAAAGGCTTTTGGTAAGACAAGCGCTATGATCACCGTTCTATCACATGGCCTTTCCTAGTTGAGTCCTCGACAAATATATGTGTAGGTGGCGTGCAGCGCTGTTGTCGCGCTGTGCTGCTTACGAAATCCATGCTGATCGGTCTATACGATTCACCTTTGCTGGCCGCTTCAGTAGCGGGACCACCCTGCCTTCCATTTTTCAGATTTCGGAAACAATGAGGGTGGCTAGCGATAGGTTGAGAACTTTAGTGAGATACTCAACTCCCGGCTCATCTGGCTGAGAGATTCCATCAGGGCCCAACGCTTCGGATGATTTAGCGGTCCTGATGGCATTCGCAACATCATCCATTGTAAACTATGGTGGTTCATATTCGGCAGTAAGAGATCTGATGCAACGTAGTACTCTTCTCTTCGCAAACTGTCGATTGAAATAACTTGTGCACCTCTTCGGACCAGTCAACGTAAAGTCGCCAAACGTGACTGAGGTCCTATCTTCCCTCACTCCGGGATTCGAGAGTGGGCAACGGTTAGCCCACAATTTACTTAAACCGTCACCAATGTTGCAACTCTTCAGATGATTTAACCACTCCGCTTATGCTCGCCGACCAGCCTGCTAACTTCCAGTGTCAGACCCCTGACTCTTACTTAGGGTATTCAACCAGCAGGTATAGACGAGCGGCTGCAGCAGTGATGATACCCGAACATCAGAAGGATTGGGCAGTGCTCTGAAGCGGTAAATGGTGAACTCTCTGAAACCTGGCCAATCAGCTTTCATATGATTGACGAATGTGCGGCGTTCAGAGAGTGGTCTGCATATGGAGACAATTATAGGGAAATGACGGGCTGCCAGGTAACATCATTTGACAGACCAGATGACACGATGGTTATGTCTGGCGAACTGTGACACTCTCCTTTAATTTTGATAGGAGCGTCGTCATTGACCGAACAAAACGTAGAGCTATCAATCTGCTCAGCCAGCGCTGTACCCCTCTGGTCGTTTCCAAGGGCCGAATGCCACATCTCATGATGCGCATTAAAGTCCCCCAAGACCAGACGATTATGACCTTCCTAAAGCTTGCAAATGTTAGGCTTGTAATCTGAGATACAGCTATTTCACGGCGGATTGTATACGTTCAGTAATTCTATCTCGGCAGTTCCACATCTGACTGCTACCCCCATACATTTCATGTACGGGTCATTTGAGTCAGGCTCAAGCGAGATAGGTCTGTATTGAACAGACTGGCGCAAAAGGAAAGCTGGTCCTCCACCTCCACTTCTGGTGCGATCCTTCCTTAATACATTGTAACCATCACAACGCTGTAAGCTGCAGTTGTTGTTTCCGATTCATAAATTCCACTATTTCTTCAATCTTAACTCGGAGTCCATTGCAATTAAATTGCATTTTCTGGGATTGGAACAACAAAAACGGCTGGCGTTAAATGCTGCGCGTGCGGTTGCTGTTGAGGGGACTGCGAGGGAGTTTCGTAGTCTGACGACGACTCACTGGGGGCTGTGTTCGCGCAGCATGCACAGCCCCTCGCGTAGACAAGTCGCTGCCGTGGGATTGCAGGTGCTCGAGCATTAGAATTCCGACGACGGTTCATAGGGGGTCGTGTTCACGCAGCATGCAACAACATAGTCCCTGTCGTACATAGTTCCTGACATGGACAAGTCCAGAACAACCCCTGAGATGCACCCACTTCTGCCATCTATTGCAACTCACCGAAATTTGTGTGTGGGAGATGTGTTAAACTGAACTCATCCATATTTGTCCTCAGCTTTCCTCCGTCCCGGCACGAACCAAACGAATCCTGAGCAAGAATTCCGGGTTGTTGGGAGCAGCATATCCAGGTACAAATACAACATGTGTACACTGAGGTGGCAGCCAAACGAGTGTTGTTTGATTCCGGGTCAATCGGGTATTGAAGAACCCGCCGCCGTGGGATTGTCGTGTCCACCACCCATTTTCGTTAAGCAGAATTTTTTAGAGTTTTTGAACTATTTTGTCGGAAAGCATAGATTGGCTCAGAAAAATTTTGTATCGCTGTAAACAGGGCCACAAGGAGTACCTTCGGTAAAATTTTCAAAAAGGTCCTCGAACAGTTTACAAACTGATTTTCAAGAAATGTTGACCTTCTGTTAAGGAAGTGTTATTTGACATACCCCTTCTTGTAACTCGATGTATGTTTGGAAGATATTTTATGATGTGCAAAGTTTCGGCCAGGTCGGAAACACAATTCCTATGTTAACGTTGGTGCAGGCAGGATGTTTAGAGATTTTGGGTCTTTATCTAAGGAGGCATGTTGTTGTTGTATCAGCATAGAAACCTACGTAGAATCATAAGTTTGCTGGGTTGGCAGCGCTGGCCGAAACATTAGGCTTCGGGTCAATTCGGTACGAAAGAATCCGTTGGCGTAGGATTGCTAAGGAAGCATGCACTAGTCCGCTGAAAAAAAAGCATGGGGCATTCGCAGGGACATTCTGTTGCTCTTAAACCGTGGTATTAGGCTTCGGGTCAATTCGGTACGAAAGAACCTGTTGCCGTAGGATTGCTAAGGAAGCATGCACTAGTCCGCTGAAAAAAAGCATGGGGCATCCGCAGGGACATTCTGTTGCTCTTTAACCGTGGTATGCTCTTAAACCGTATTGGAGGTACACGAAGAAGTCTATATTCAATCCTGATCTGTCTCTTGAAAAAATATTACGAAATGCAAAGTTTGATCCAAATCAGTCACTCCCTTCGAGAGTTCTACACCATTTTCAACTGTAATTCAGAAAATACCAGTTGTAATTCGGACATTTTATTTGAAATTCAGATGTTTTATTTGTAATTCAGACATTATATTTGTAATTCAGATATTCCGTTTCAAATTCAGAATACTTCATTTGAATTTCAGATTTTCCATTTGAAATTCAGAAATTCCATTTGAAATACAGAATATTGCAATTGATATTCAGATATTCCATTTGAAATTCGGAATTTCCATTTGATATTCAGAATTTTTTCCATTTATATTCGGAATTTCCATTTGAAATTCAGGAATTCCATTTAAAATTCAGATATTCCATTTTAAAATCAGAACACGTCAATTGAAATTCAGATTTTTCATTTGAAATTCAGAAATTCCATTTGAAATTCAGAATACATCAATTGAAATTCAGAAATTTTCAATTGAAATTCAGAAATATTCAATTGAAATTCAGAAAATAATATATTAAATATATTTTTAATAATAATTTACATTAACAAGAAAAACAGCGAACAAATAAAGTAATGATAGGATTGTAAATAAAATAGCGGAAAATTAAGAATGCATAATCAATATACAATCAATACAACGCATATAATCAATATACTATGTAAATACATAGTGTTAACAGTTCAACACAAATGTAAAATAATCTATCGTCCCACCGGTATATCTTCCAGAGATAGGGCTTCTTCGTGGAATGTTGAGGAGTGTTGAATGGCTCGACTGCAATCGCCGACACTAATAGTTAACAAAGGTTCGTCTATTACAGATTCCAAATATTGCAACCTCTGCTGACCGATGTTTGGTGGTGTCACGGTTGGAATGGCCAAATTCCCTTTAACATAAGTTTTTATTTTACCCAATATAATTTCGATTGGGTTTCATTGAGGATAATAAGGCGCTAATCGTAAAAGAGACGCAGGGGATTGCAAAAATATTTCCTCCAATATATTGTGACATGGAGCGTTATCCACAACAAGAACGAATTCCGACAATTGGTTTCCCATTTCCACCCATTTGGACAAAATCGACTGGACCCACTCTTTTGCATCGTTTCCTCTGAAGGCTCCACGGCGTCGATCCATTATTATGCCGCACGCGCCTATTACTCCAATGATATGAACATTTGGACCTCTGGACGTTTGGAGAATTTGCACTGCCCTAGTACCAGTGCGAGACCATCCGTGGCTCCTTTTGCAAAAAAAGGTTGAAATTGGTTTCGTCCATAAAAATTACCTGCTTCCCCTCTCGTATATATTCATTTAGTTTTTGCACATATTCTGACCGTTTTTGTTTATTTTGCAGAGAATTCATTGCTTCAGGTTGACGTTGGACACGTTTAATTGGAAAGCTTTTCCATGGATGGTATTCGAAATTGTAGATATCGTGACTATCTTTTGAAAGGTATTGAATATTATTTCCTTGATTGATTTTAGGGTTATACACGAGTTATCTTCAACCCATTCCATTATTTCATCGACTTCTGCTCCTGATAGTATATGTGGTTAACCCAAGTAAATGCTGTTTTATATATATGGTATTAAAAGAGATGCTGCAAGCTCTTTCCAATCACCCCCTATGTTTGCCGTCTCAATTATTCATACTCTATCTTGCTCCGAGTGTCTCTGATATGTTCTCCTTTGCACCATTTCTATTCCTATGATTTAATATATGATATTTTATATTTTTCTTATTAATATTTTTTAAAAATGTGTTGCCCTGGATTGATCCTCAGCATAATGGACATGTCTCTTCAATGTTTTCCATACATTTGGCATGGAGCAAATGTCTATGTACATGGCATTATCTTGTACATCACCTCTTGTCATCTTAGAAACGCAAATCGCACAGATTTCTTTTAATCCATTTTTACGCAATTACACGTGGGACAATAAATTTAATATGTTGTTAAGCTGAATGTAAATATTTAATTCTGTCAAATCGTATAGGATACATACATTCGAAGGCTAAAAATCATATGGACACTATGTTTTTAGGAATTATGTGAAGATAATTTTAATTTGTTATTAATATTCTGAATTGTAAATGAAATTTTCTGAATTTCAATTGAAATATTCTGAATTTCAAATGGAATATCTGAATTTCAAATGAAAATTCTGAATTTTAATTGACGTGTTCTGAATTTGAAATGGATATTCTGAATTTCAACTGATATTTTCTGAATTTAAAGTGGAAACTGCGAATTTCAATTGATATTTTCTGAATTTAAAGTGGAAAATCTGAATTTCAAATGGAATTTATGAATTTCAATTGAAATTTTCTGAAATTTGAATGAATTATCTGAATTTAAAATGGAATTTCTGAATTTAAATTGACGAGATCCGAATTTCAAATACAATTTCTGAATTTCAAATGGAGTATCTGAATTCCAAATATAATGTCTGAATTACAAATAAAACATCTGAATTTCAAATAAAATGTCTGAATTACAACTGGTATTTTCTGAATTACAGTTGAAAATGGTGTAGTCCTCACGATTTTCGGGACATTTTTTAACTTTTATTATTAGAACTTAACTAAGTTTGGATAAAAATATTAAGTCGACTACAAATTGTCTGAAACGGATTTCGTTTAATGGCTATAAGGTTAAAGACCTATCAGAGCTTTTTATAGACTCAATAAAATAACTTTTAATCCACACTTACCGCTTATGGAAAATGTCGATTCTTGCATGTTCCTTGAACCGGTAACATGACCAAGACAACATGGTGAATGTGGACCCAATGAACCGCCACCACCACCAGCTGCACATTGCGATGGTATCTCAATTTCTAAAGCTGTCATATTCATTTTTTTCATATCGTCATTCAACTGTTCGTCGATATGATGTTCGTCGCCATTACGCTCTTCATTCAGATGGACTTTTCCCTCCAACATGTCGTAGACATATGGTGAACGTACTTCGGGATTCAAGAAACGGCCAAAACCTTCAGCCACTCGAACCGAACCATGTTCAACACATACACGACCACGAACCAAAACCATTTCGGGTACACCATGACAAACCATACCCTCGAAAATATTGAAATCGGTACGATGATGATGGGTATCTTTCGAAATGGTGCGGGTAGCATTTGGATTCCAGATGACAACGTCAGCATCTGAGCCGACAGCAATGCGTCCTTTTTGTGGGTATAAATTAAAGATTTTGGCAGCATTGGTACTGGTAACGGCCACAAAACGGCTGGGATCAAAGAGACCCGCATGCACACCCTTCTCCCAGACAATGGACATGCGATCCTCAACACCATTGGTGCCACTGAGGATTTTCGAGAAATCATGAATGCCACGGGCTTTATCTTCATTCTTAAAGGTGCGATTATCACTGCCGGTAACTTGAAGGTCATCACTGGAAATGGAAAATATTTCAGTTAATAACTCGTTTCTTAAATCAAAAACAAAAATACGTACTAGGCCAATGATTTCATCAGTTGACTTGGTGTCTCAGGGGATTCACGAATTGGAGGACTGGTTGTATAGTAGATTCGTTCATGTTTGGGAATACCATGCATGGAACGGCCAATTGAACTGGCCAATGTTTCACCAAAGACACAATAACCGCTGCGTCTGGCACGTCCCACAATTTCGGCCGATAATTTTGATGTGATGGATGTTATATAAAGCGGCGCTTTCATCTGTAAACAGAGTACATATATATAATATAAATTTTTACTTTGGGTATCCTAGCATACCTGATGAGCCAAAATACAAGCCCGATTTACAGCCTCTGCCTCCACTTCCTCCTGACGTGACAATTCATGTCCTTCGGGACCAACAACTCCAGAAGCTAACAGTTTTGAAACATTTTTGGCAATAATATCGCCATTCTCCGCATGTACCAAAGCCAAAGCGCCTAAAGATCGTATGCGTTCCAAGGCATCCAACAGTTCGGCATCATTCAGTTGACTAACACCCTTATCGGCCATGGACATTTTGAATGAGTTCACACCCAATTCTTCACACATGATTTTCATTTCTGAAGACACCGATTTGGACCACCATGTTAGGCCCACATGTAAGGCATAATCGCAACACACTTTGGGATCGGCCCACGCACGCCAATTGTCGTAAGCCTCGACAAGGGATTCATTTCTTTCCGGGAACACACAATCGACTAAAAAGAAAGAAACAATGTTAAAATTTTTTGCAGTACTTCGAGGAAGCTTTTACTCACTGATCGTGGTGGTACCGCCGGCCACTGCCGCCTTAGTACCATGATAGAAATCATCGGCTGTCACTGTTCCAGCAACTTGCAATTGAAAGTGAGTGTGAGGATCAACGCCACCTGGTATAATTAAAAGACCGGAAGCATCTATGACTCGCACACCGCCAGGTACAACAATTTCGGAGGGTGGTCCAACAAATCTGAAATGAAGTGAGATCATGTCACAACGTGTCAATAATGTTTTGAGGTGTGAAGCAGAGTTTCAAAGGAAAAAAGAAAGGACAAAACCAATTCTGGTTTTAGAAACGCTATATGTTGCGGAGTCGAAATTAGCTTTGACAACTTTGCCAGAGAATAAGACAACAGACGGATATGGTTTGCCCGGAGGGGTGTCCTCAGAATTAGCTGAGAGTCCCACAATTCTCCAGTTTGGGTCAGACAATCTCTCTAAATTCGTGTCCATTAACAGACCGCCCGAATTAATCACGTCTGGACGCCGCACATTCATCAATCATGATAAATCTAGTTAGACTAGTTTCAGAGAGTTCAACAAACACTGCTTCGGAGAACCGCCCAACCCTTCTGATGTTTGACAGTTCTGACAGTTCGCCAGACATTGTCATCGTGTCACCTGGTCTGACATATGACGTCACCCGGAAACCGGAAGTTTCTCTTGGATCAGACTATCACTTAATTATCTCCATCAGTAGACCGCCCGATTTCATCACCTCAAACCCACGACGGTCGGTTCTATGTACCGGATTGACCCGAGGAATCATCTTCTCGGCCAGCGGCCGTCACCTCAGCAACTACTTGTTCGTGTTCGTCTTTATTTTTATTTTGGGAGCGGCATGTCCCGGAATGCCTGCTCCGGATTCTTTTGGTCCGTGCCGGGATTGAAAGTAGCCCATAGGTCGGTGTCAATGAGATGCAACGGGTGCCGAGGATGGGTGCATTTCAGGAACTGTTCATGCGCATCATGAGTTATGGCATTCAGCTCTAGGGAATGACCAGAGAGGTACAGATCTGGCTGAGCAAATAGATAGCCCCACATTCTGCACTGCGAACGAGGACGCACCCACCAGGAATAGAGGAGACTGCCACAGTTCGCCCGGTCTGACGAATGACGTGACATGGCAACCCGTCATTTCCCTTGGGTCGGACAATCTCCCAATCCTCATCACCATAAACAGACCACCAGACTTCATAACCTCTGAACGCCGCACTTTCATTAATCATGGGAAAGCGGATTGGCAAGGTTTCAGAGAGTTCACTAATCAACGCTTCAGAGAACTGCCCAATCCCTCAGATGTTCGGGTAGCAGAGAGGAAATTCCGAGACATCATCACTGCTGCAGCCGCTCGCTTTATTCCTGCTGGTCGAATACCTGAAATAAGACCCAATTTCCCAGCAAAGGCGACGGGATTAGCTAATGAACGTGATGAGCTTCGCCGCACGAACCCTAACGATCCCAGAGTCAGGGAACTGACAATGGAAGTCAATAGATTAGTCGGTGAACACAAGCGGAAAAAGTGGCTAGAACATCTGAAGTGCTGCAACATTGGAGCCGGCTGTAATAAATTGTGAACAACGGTTAAGGCGTCGAGGAAGAACCGCCACATGTTACAATGGATGATGTTGCAGATGTTATCCGAGGCGCAAAGTCATCTAAAGCGCTTGGGCCTGACGGAATTTCCATGGCGATGCTAAACCAGCTGGATGACCCAGGAGTCGAGTATATATGCAAGGTCCTCAACTTATCGCTAGCCACCCTAATAGTTACCGATGCCTGGAAGATGGACAGGGTGGTCCCGCTGCTAAAACCTGGCAAAGATGCCAGTAGAGTAGAGGCCGATTTCACTTCTATCGCCAGTAGCAAAGATACTCGAGGCATTACTCCTCCCCAGCATCAGAACGTGTTATCCAGTTACGGATCATCAACACGGATTCCGGAAGCAGCATAGTACCACAACAGCACTGCAAGCCATTTCCACCAGGACAAACCATGTCACAGAACAGTGATGGTAGCATTGGATCTGACCAAAGCATTTGATACGGTCCGCCATGCTAGGCTGTTCGAGGATATCGAAAATACTACCCTCTGGCCTTGTCTGAAACGCTGGGTCATCAACTATTTGTGTGGTCGCCAGTCATACGTTGAATTCAGAGACAATAAGTCCAAACCTCGTAGAGTGAAGCAGGGAGTTCCCCAAGGAGGGGTGATATCTCCGGAACTGTTTAACCTCTACCTCTCTGCAATTCCACGCCCTCCCGACATGGCGTCAGGTCCCAACATCGGTAATGTTTGTGACAGGCTAAATGCCTATCTCATTGACCTTGTGAAAATATCCACCACTAAGTCAACAGCCACAATGTTCACCACATGGACGGCGCAGATGAAGCTCCCACTGAATGTGCAGGTCGACGGTGCAATTATTCCGACCTCAAACTATCCCAAAGTCCTAGGGGTCACATTCGATAGCATGTATAAGTCGTCCCAGCATACTACAGTTATCTGCGATAAGCTGAGAAACAGGAACATACTTGGGGTGCGGACAAAGAAACCTTGTTAACCACATACAACGCGATAGGTCGGTCTGTGGTAAGCTATGCGGCGCCAGCGTGGTTTGCTAACGTAAATAATACGCAATGGGATAAACTACAAATCTGCCAGAATGCTGCCCTGAGAACAGCTACAGGGTGTCACCTCATGTCTGCAGTGGACCATTTACATGAGGAGACCAAGATCCTTCCTGTGCGTCGACACAACAGGATGTTGACGATGCAGTACTTGCTTGGATGCTATAGGCAAGACCACCCAAATCACCATCTGGTGGATATGCCTGAACCCCCCAGGCAAGTTAGGGAGGATTATCGAGATCTGGAGAGAGAGGTCCAAAGATATAAAAGAGAACCTCTAGATCAACGTGCATACCAGGCAGGTTTAAGGGACACTCACACTGATGCGGTTGCAGAGGCTCTAGCAGCCTACAGTGCGAATATCGTCCTCGACGATCATCCACCACCCGTGGCAGCAGAAGAACAACAGCTGCCAAGACAAACGAGAGTCGTGTTGGCACAACATAGATCAGGTTGGAGCAGCCGCCTCAATTCTTACTGGGCCAAGATTGATGTCACGCGGAATATCTGCCAGCATGTGGCACCGGTCCGCATACTACGCAGCACCTGTTTAACTGCCCAGCCAACCCGACTAACTAACTCCACTCTCTCTTTGGAAGAATCCTATTCAGGTGGCGTCCTTTCTGAACATGGAGCTGGCGGCAGAGCCGAATCAATAAAATAAAGATTTACATGTACTTGTAGAAGCTGCTACAACAACATTTCATCACCTTTGAACGCCACACTCTCACCAATCGTTGGAAAGCTAATTGGCCGAGTTTAACAGAGTTCAATAATCACCGCTTCAGAGATCTGCACATCCCTTCTGATGTTCGGATAGCAGAAAGAACGTTCCGAGACATCATCACTGCTACATCCGCTCGTCAATTATCTGCTGGTCGAATACGCGAAGTGAGACCAAATTTCCCAGCAGGGGCGACGAGATTAGCAAATGAATGTGACGGCCTTCGTCGTGCCTAGTGACCTCAATGACAGGGAGCTGACATGGGAAGTTAACAGTTTGGTCGGTGCATAAGCGGAACAAGTGGTTAAATTATCTGAAGAGTTACAACATTGGAGACGAATAAGAGAATTGTGGGCAATGTCTAAGTCAATAAGTCGAATACTGGAAATTAGTACAATTGGACCTCTGTCACGTTTGGCGACGTTACGCTGACTGATCTGAAGAGTTGCTCAAATTATTTTAATCAACAGTTTGTCGAGCAACCAAAAAATGACAGCACGAAGAGTACTACGAGTACAGAAATAGCTTTCCAGTTGCCGATCATCAGCATGAGTTTTGTAAACAGCAAAGCAAAACAACAATAGCAGTGCATGCCATCTCCACTTATTAAAAGCCTTTGATATGATCAAGCACCCTACCCTGTTTAAGAACATCGAGCACACTACATTCCGGCCAATTTTGAGATGTTATATAATGGATTAAACATATGTATATGTATGTGCACAGCATTCGTACGTGTAATTCAGGAACAAGAAGTCCAAGCCCCGTAGAAAGAAACAGGGAGTTCCCCATGGTGGAGTGATATTTCCGGAACTGTTTCTCTTATATTACACACCCTCCAGACAGCATGATTGTACGGATGATTTTACGATCTTGGTGTCAGGTACCTTCTCTGATGTCATTTGTGAAAGGCTGAACTCCTATATGACTGATCTTACCACAATTTCGAAATGTTATGCGTTGATGGGGGAGAGGAAGCATGCTATTGATTTTGATGATGATCGGATAATATTCAGGGGTCTGAATGGGCAAAAACGTATGTGGAGAAAAATGCAATTTGTTATTCTTTTACGAATATTTCCGCTTCAAGAAGGGGTATATTAAAAGCAAAGCCTGTGAATGGAAAGTACTATATATACATATAGAAAAAGACGCTCAGGTATCCCAATTTTCAATTTATGGAATTTTATTTTCATGGCGGATATCTCTGCTTCTGTTGGACATACTCCAAGGGAAGAGCTTGATACTGAAACTAGACCATCTAAGCTTTAAAAGAATGCCAATTGTGTTGGCATTGATAGTAAAATATCAGAGTCATTGCAACCTATCCCAATGTTAATTTTTTGAATTTCTTATTTTAATGACAAATATCTCTGCTTGTATTTGGTGTATTAAAACCATATAAAATGTTAATCAAGCAGACCAATGGCTCAATTCTTTTTATATGAAAACTTTTGTAAAGGAAATATTTTTCATTTCAAAATTTCATAGAAAAAGAATCCAGCGCCGGCAAAGCTTTCAATAAGTACCAAGTAGTTTGTCGACAGTAGTCAACTACATATAACGTTAATTATTAATAAATTATTAATTATTTTGGTTCAGGGTGGCTGATAACTTTAGTTTCTTCCTAAAAGGAATGTTTACCAGTGAAAAGCTTGTGCACAGAGGTAGTGCATCACATAGTCGGCCCTGTCCCGTCTATAGCCTTTATTCACATGTTTTTTACTTGTTCTTAACTAAACTTACTTGATGGTACCATCTTCAATGTAGACATCGGCTTTGAAGGTTTTATCGTGATTAACAACTTGACCATTTTTGATGTAAACCCGATTTTGAGCACTCTATAAATAAGTGGCAGAAAAATGCAGTTAATCGCCAAAATTTTCATAAACAATGAAATTATTATCAGACTTACCTGTAAATGAATGGGAACTTTTTTAACTGGCTTCGGACTGGTAGACATTTTTTAAGTAATTTAACTAGAAAAGAAGAAGAGAAATGCAAATTAATATCTAAAAATCACGCACTGTGTAAAATCTAAGACAAGAGATACAGGAAAAGTAATTATTTTTCAAAGGCCGGTTCATGGAAATAATTAAATTTTTTGAACTGTCCTAAATCCTCAGTGCCGTTAGATAAGAATTGGCAGCCTTTGGAAACTCTACAAACTAACACGAAACAAAAAAGTCCAGCAGCAAATAAAACAAACGACTTTTCAACGTCCTTACCACCACCACAACTTCAACCAACTGAAGTTTCCAAAACGATTTTCATTTCATGCAAGCGGCATGGAAATGCATTCGACGACTATCCCAATGAAAAATACATGCGCAGATGCCCAACATATTCCACAGATGTAAGGAAACAGATAAGAAAGAACTCTGCCAAACATAGAGTGAGTGGCTGGCGACAATGAATGTCGTCCGATATAAAAAGGCTTAACATCCCTTTTGCTCGGACCAACCAACCAACAAGGGGATGTAAGAAGCACAACTTTGTTACAAATGCAACCCTCCCCATGTGGTGCACAATGCTCTCTCTCTCCTCATAAATATGCCACATATTCACAGCATATTATGTTTGCCGGTTTTTGATTGTATCAGGGAGTCCTTGTGGTATTTTATGAGTCATCATCTTTCGTAATGACCGGCAACGATTGCATAAAATGATGTCACATAGCTCTTCTTGTCGCCCGCCCCTCTCTTAGAAAAGCGACCCCAATAGATGTTGCAAAGCGGACACATGTCTGGCGTTGTTGAAATTACCATTGCAAGTATATTTCAATGAAATCTATTAGGAACTTATTAAAAAAATGGGAATATTGAAAAAGACATGCAGACCTGTATGTCATATTTTTAAGAGTTTGTGGATTGATGGCTAAATTACGGTCCTTCGCAATAAATAGCGACAACATTGTATTTTTTAGCAAACAAAAACAAGTAAGAAAGTATCAGACAGCTGTGCCGACAGTGACCACTCACCCTCAGCTTCGCCCCGAAAAAAATGTACCGTTTTAACTAAGGCCACATAAAAAACATGTTGCCAACAATTTAAAAACAATCCCAGACGTGTACTTAAACTGCACTCATTCTAAACTTTGTGTGGGCCCGCAAATTTTGTGTGGGAGGTACCCGAAGGACAGGACGGATATCGTCCATATTCCAACCCGATCTATGCCTGAAAGTAATATTACCATTTACTAAGTTACCCCCTTCGAGAGTTATCGTGCGCACTATTTTAGCGAAAAATGTTGAACTTTTGTGGGGGAGTTACCGGAAGCAGTGGACCGCTTGACCCATCTTCGAACTTAAACTAATTTTGGACAAAATATTACGAATTCCAAATTTTGTACCCGATCGCCAGCCAGACGGACGTCCAACCAGCCAGCCAGACGGACGTACATTGCTCAAACAACTCCAAATTGTCTGAAACAATTGACCAAAGACCAGACTCCATATATGACCTGCTCCCCAAGCAATTACTGAGTCTTGTTACACGATTATTGACACATGTATATGATACTGCCAACTATACACGATGTCTCATCCAATAACCTTCATATTCGGATCACAGGTGTATTATTAATACAGCCGTGTAGGGAATAAATAGCATGAACAATAACCTTACCCAGCAAAAAAAAGTCCTCCCAAAATCATGGGTTTCGTAAGGGATTTTTGGCAGCCGTAACTACGTAACTTTCTTCCCCATTATTTTTACAAGGGCATGTCGCACTCAGTTTGTAGTTATTTTATGACCACTAGAATAACTAGCTATTCTGTGGCCACTAGAAGTTGAAAAGTAAGGTGAAAAAAATTCTATTTTTAGAACAGTTGATGTAGAGAATTTGTTTTTATTTCATCACACTTCTTACTTTTATTTTACTTTATTTTATTTCGCTGTCTGCCCGAATTGAACCCACGAACCCTCTGATTTCTAGCCAAAGACACTACACAATATGCCACGCACACGAATATTAAGGGTTGCTAAAGAAGTTAAATGTGCACCACGAACTATTATTGTTTAATTAAAAAAACTCGCGTGCCGACGGTGAGCGTTGAACACACAGCCGTAGGATTTATAGTCGGACACACTCTCACTGTGCCACCGTCGTCATTACTAAGTGAGGAGTAAAGTAAGTAGGTTTACCTTGTACATTTTTTAAGAAGTAACCCATTACTTTTCAGATTACTTGTAATGCGAAAAAAAGCTTGTTTACATTACTTTGTAAAGGGTTACGTAATGACTACCGGATCCAAATTTTTGCTGGGTAGTTATTCCACTGAAGGACCCAATTATCGCAGTCTACACAAAAAAACATTACTCCACAAACATGCGATTCCGATTCATATGAGCACCGTCAACTAGGGCGAAACACACGTGAAAATTTCCCTGACATCTTCTTCGGACCATTAGCACAACTCGAAAAAGAAATCTTTCTTAGTCATCAACATCTTAGTTTGTCACCGTAGGAATTTTAAGAGCTTATCGACTATAGTCCCATGAGTCATGGCCTAGCTCACAAAAAAAATATATATCGCTGTACCTTCGGTAAAAATTTCAAATCGAACCTCGAACAGCCTTTACACTATATTTAAGCGAAATTTTTTAACTTTCGTGAGGGATGTATCGGAAGAAGTTGTCCGATATAGTCCATCTTGGAAGTAAGTTTAACTTTATGCAAAGTTTATGCCAATGCCTGTCACTCCTTTTGATAATTATCGTGTCTACCAGCCAGAGAGAAGTTGTTTTCTGATAAAGGGCTTCTTGAAACTTTATATACGATTGAAAGAAGTTTTTTAGTTGTTGCTGTTGTAACAGCATATGATATTTTTTGTAAGTTCATAATTCAGCTTAATGTGGCTCTGGGTCTATCTCCAGTTCTAAGAATAGGGCTGCTTCGATGGGTTGTAACCAGTTGAAAAAGTGCAGTGTGTCGTGCGAGCCTGTGCCCCATGCTGGACAGATGTTTTGCACGGTATCATCAATCCTTGCCCTACAGGAATTTAATCGGCTGCACCATCCCTAGCGTAGTTGAGACAAAACTGCTCTGGATGGTCGTGGCAGCTGACGCTTCTCAGCTACGATAGATGTGGGATGCTCTACGAGGACGGAATTCACACGGTAGTTGTTTATGGCATCTGCGACCGCATCCGTGTGAATGCGATTCAAACCTGATTGATAGATGAGGTCCTCCGAGGACCACCTTCACACGATAGTTGTCTGCGGCTGCATACGTGTGAATGCTATTCAAAACTCCTTGAACTGCTTGCTGATCTAGAAGTTTTCCCTTGTAACGTTGCACCTCTCTTTCTAGATCATGGAGATCCTCTCCTGATATGCCTGGGCTGTCCTATCCATCATATGGTGACTAGGATAGCTCTCACGGTAACGGTGAGGAGGCACCCTGTTGCAGTTCTCAATGCGACATTCTGACAGGTTTAAATATTTTTCCATTACGTTGCACTTATATTCGCCACACTCTTATATATACCACAAACCGACCTGTCGTGTTATATGTGGTCAACAAGGTTTCTTTGTCGCCTAGGCACTTGAGGACATTGTTTCGACATCTCAGCTTGTCACAGATATCCATGGCATGCGCGGACGACATGAACATACTGTCGAATGTGACCCCTAGAATTTTGGAGTAGTTTGTGGTCGGAATTCTGGTACCATCGATTATGGTATTCAACTCTGTTCCCACCTCTGCAGTTCAAGTAGTGAACAGAATGGCCGTCGATTTTGTGGCAGATATTTGGATATTCCTCGAGTGAAAAAATGTGGTATGATCAGTCAAATAAGAGTTCAGTCTTTCACAAATGACATCAAGGAACGTACCCGACGCTAAGATCGTACAATCATCCGCATACGTTACGATCTTAATGGCGTCTGGAGGGGGTGGAACACATAAGAGGTAGAGTTTAACAGTTCGGGAGATATAACCATACCCTGGTGAACTTTCTGTATCACTCTACGGGGATTGGACTTATTGTTCCTGAATTCTACGTACGACTGGCGTCCACACATATAATTGATTATCCAAACTTGGTCGGAGGGTAGTATACTCAATGACAAACAAAAACAAACAGCGTGGAGTGCTTAAAATTATCAAAGACAGGCTTTCGATAAGTCGAGCGCCACCAACAGTGTCCTATCACATGGCTTGCTCTGATTGAGTTCTCGACTAATAGGTGTGCAGATGGTGTGCAGCGCTGTTATAGTGCTGCTTACGCAACCCGTGATGATGATCATCAACTGGATAGCTATTTCAGCTATAATTTCCCAAATCTTCATATTAGAGCAATATCAAAATCTGACCCGATTTTCATTAATTTTTGTAGGATTAGTTTCCTGACAAAATTTTCTAATCGATTAGGCAATAATTTAAGGTTTTTGGTTCAAATGGACCAAATTTAGAGGCTTTAAAATATCCTTTTTTCTGGGGTCAACCTAATGTACTCCTGTAAACTCTTTTAGCCGCTTTAGCCATGTCCGTCTGTTATACTCATAGTAGGGTTCGTTTACTTATAAAATACCTTTACAAATGGATAAAAATAATTATTTTGGTATTGAGACAACACGGTCCATATTTTGGAATAGCTCCCATATTAGATGACATTTGGGTCCTCCGTGAATAGAATACCTTGATACTTTTAAGTTTTCCCTTTATTGATTTGAGTTTATTTCAATTCAAAGTAAAGTCTAAAAATTTAATACCATCGGCTCCGACATCGACTAATGTTTGCAAAGTGGTGCATGATATCCTGGACAATACCAAACACTTTACAAAGTGCCAGCAATCGACATACACATTCTAACAAGAACCCTGAGAACAGCCCCCTAAATACATAAACAAATAAAGTAAGGAAATATAAAATTTCTCATCCTCCAATGGAAAACGCTTAAGGATATTCAGTGCTAAAGGACATGTACGCTATCCCAATAAAAAAAAAACGCCACAATGCTTCAAAAAAAAAAAAAAAACGCCACAATGCTTCAGACATGTACATATGTATGTATGAATATTCCACTTTGCATATCAATACACATAGCTACTCCCATACATATGTATGTATATTTCAAGTTCATATCAATTTGCTAATAAGTGCTTTGTGTGTAATCTCACCACCAAAGACAGCCACCACCCACCACCCACTTCAATCATAATATTAGTACGTTCCCTGGGAAACGTGGGTTACACGTTGCTGAGTTCCTTTGTTGTTGCAAACATGCTGATGCCATGCCACCATGTTTGTTTAAAGAGAAGTGAACATTTTACAACTTTTTTTGTGTACGGGAACGCTTTTTCGAGTAAAATGTGTAAAAGTAGTAAAAATTGTAAAAACTTTTTAGTTCTGGAACACAGCTATAGTATTACGGTTTTCATTGCAGTAATCGATATTTGCTGAACAAAATCGATAAAACGATTGCACCACTTATATATCTACAGAACCCTAACACTTGTCAAAATCTTATAACGTTATCGCACAGAAGACGGAAGGCAAAAAACATAAAGCAACACGATCATAAACGTATTCGTCTTCGAGAAATTTGCAGAAATTCAAATCATAACAATATATAAAAATAAATTATT
The DNA here is from genome assembly GCF_047663935.1 of Musca autumnalis. Taxonomy (NCBI): domain Eukaryota; kingdom Metazoa; phylum Arthropoda; class Insecta; order Diptera; family Muscidae; genus Musca; species Musca autumnalis. The sequence goes on along the minus strand of NW_027411644.1, from coordinate 118,277,416 downwards.
TTTATTGGATAAACGCCCGCTTAAACAAAAATAAATTTCTTGAAAAGAAATTGAAGCTTGTGACTAAAACTAACCGAAGTAAAAGGTAAGTTGGATGTGAAGTTGGAGTACATACATACAAAAAACATACAAAAATATACCATCAACAATATGTATACAATACATAAAACTCGATTTTTCTACTCTTCTCATTTAGCAAAAAGAAAACGCGCAAAGAAAAATATTAAAGAAATATTCAATTTTTCTATCTCATTATCATCATATCATTCTACATTACATCTATACACATACACATTTGTAAAGAAGAAACCCATAAAGAACGAAGAATAAAACATGGCGTAAGTATTAGTATTAATTATTATTATTTGTTAATGTTCAGATTTCAGTTAACTTGACTTATGTGAGATTTACAGTCAACCAAAAAAGTCTACATACACCCTATAAATCTCGGGTTTTAAGGGTAAGGAACCATTTTTATGAAAATCCAAGTACATAGTTCTATCTCATATCCCTAATAAACAATATTACATACAACAAAAATATATTCCATAATACGAATAACGGTAAATTCTATAAAAATTAAAAAATTAATAGGGAAAAAGTGTACATACACCCAATGAAATATTAAGATTACCGTACAATTTATGAAATAAGCAATACAAATTTTACATTTTATTGCTCTATCGAATGTCTCTGGTTGTCTATGATATATTTAAGACAAAATATGAACATATTTGTGGATTAATTGCCGTTATTTAATGTCAGACTTAGCGTATAACTCGTTAAGGCGGACCCTTGCAGATTTCTTTGAGTTTTTCAGTCTGGTAGTATATGAAACCTCAGGAAATACAGTGGGACCAATTATTTTGAGATTCTAGAGCGCTTTAAAGTTGTACTTATGGATAATATATGCTCCTGAGCTTCGATAAATATGTGAATTCCTGAGTTTTTCATAAATTTTATAGTTTTCACAACATTCCAAGGGGCAAATTACATGCAGAAGCCTTCGAATTACCTTGTAATAAGGTCTGGTACAATCCTCGAGCATCCCTTGAATCAACAATGTAAAAGTATCCGACATTTATGGCGCTTCAAGTGACCCTAACTATCATAATACGAGGGCGTACTAGTTAACTGTGTAAATTTCATACAAATTTCATGCATTCTTTGGTGGTGCTTTTATTTTGATGTTTTGGAAACTTTAGGAGCGGGTTTGGAGAATAATGTTGTACATTTCTGATTAAGTTAAGGTCCAAAAATGTATTACAAAGTAATTCCAAGGTTCTTGCTTGTAAATTGACCCTTGGAATATATAAAATTTATGAAAAAACTCAGGAATTCGCATATTTAGCGAAGCTCAGGAGCATATATTATCCATAAGAACAACTTTAAAGCGCTCTAGGATCTCAAAAACTTTAGTCCCACTGTATTTCCTGGGGTTTCATAAACTACCATACTGAAAAACTCAAAGAAATCTGCAAGGGTAAGCCTTAACGAGCTATACGCTAAGTCTGACATTAAATAACGGCAATTAATCCACAAATATGTTCCTTTTTTGTCTTAAATATATCATAGACAACCAGAGACATTCGATAAAGCAATAAAATGGAAAATTTGTATTGCTTATTTCATAAATTTTACGGTAATCTTAATATTTCATTGGGTGTATGTACACTTTTTCCCTATTAATTTTTTAATTTTTATAGAATTTACCGTTATTCGTATTATGGAATATATTTTTGTTGTATGTAATATTGTTTATTAGGGATACGAAATAGATCTATGTACTTGGATTTTCATAAAAATGTTTCCTTTCCCTTAAAACTCGAGATTTATAGGGTGTATGTAGACTTTTTTGGTTGACTGTATGTGATAGTAAAGGAACATCTAATGTAGTTCTGTTTCTTTGTTTGTGTTAGTTGTTAGTTTTGTGTGTATCGGGAGTTCGCCATTGTTAATTTTTTGTTATCGTCCATTGGACTTTTTATTTTTTGTTATTTATGATGATGAAAGTAAATAACAAAAATTGAAATTTTGACAGGGCCTTTAGATTTTGGCGTAGTGCGGAGGTATATGGTGACTATGAGACTATGAGGTGTAGAGGTGGCAAAAAATCGATGGCACTATCGATAATATCGATTATTATTTAAAAGTTCAATATCGATAGATAGTTTTGCCTATCGATATTATCGAAATAAAAACCCCTAACCTGAAATCCATTGAAATAAATAGAAATTTCGCTGCTTTTCGGTTATATGTGTGTAAGAAAGTAAGTCCGTAGTCACACGTACACATTTTTCGGAAAAATAAAATGTATTTTTTTACATTTTTTATAAAATAAAAGCAGTTGTTTATTTTCCTTTACATTTCTGTGGACTACTTTTGCATAATTTCAAGAAAATCATTGACATTTCCGCCATTTCATCTCCAAATTAATGGCGATGACAACTTAACGATAATATCGATAGCAATCGATATTTTAAAATATTATATCGAAAATATCTAATGTGGGGAATATCGATGGTTTGCCAGCTCTAATGAGGTGACTGAGGGTAAGTTTTGAAAAAAAAGTATGTCATGTTATCTGTTTGTTATGTGTTATCATAAAAAGTTAAAAGTTAAGTTGTCATGTCCATTATTACATACATCTCAAAACGTGTATTATTATACATGGCTGAAATACACAGGAAACACAGGATTAGGATTCGTGTATAGGCAGAGATTATCTATAATAAGGACATCAATGGAAATTTATCTCCTCCAGTCACACTTTATGATGAAAGATATACTGTAACTTCTGTATACTGCATTGTTTTTTGTGTTTATTATAAAACATTTGGATGTCTGAGGGAAGTGAGTGTGAGTGCAATACACAAAATAGAACAATAATATTTAGGGTAAGTGCTCCTATTCCGCAGTAGTTATGCAGTAGTTATCATTCGTATTTCAGTTCAAATAACTCGAAATTGGGGGAACAAAATATGAAAATAATATCAAAAATCCTAATTATGTGTGAAATTTCGTTAAGCTATTACCATTTATTATATCAGAATTTAACATTTTGTTAATGAGCGTATTTCACCAACTGAAAATGAATGTCTCTTGACGTCAACATAATAAAACATAATAATGTCTGAAATTATATTAAAATTACGAAATTTTAGGGACAATAAAATTAAAATGTAAAGTTTGCCAGAAGTCGGCATGGCGTGAAAAACACGCACTTTTTCCATTATTTTTTGCTCAACATTTCAGAAAAATCATAAATATATACTTTAAGTCTAGTTAGTAATAAATAGGTTACTAAAATAATGACTTTTTAGCGATTTTAGGCAATATTAGGCATATAACAGTACCTTAAAGACTATTACCTACATCTTCGGTCTAAATTGAATGTAATTTGTCTATGGGTTCCTGAAGGTGGAAAGGGCAAGTTGAGATCGAGAAGTTCGGAAGATGTTTGCTCGGAAATTGGGCGGAAGTTGTTCGGAATAGTAAAAAGTATTTACTAAAAAATTAGAATTAAAAAAATAATTAAAGCTTAATTAAGCTATTTATAAATACATAATCTTTTGAAATTTTTTAAAGAATATTTTAAATTTTTTAAATATTCGCTGATATTTTAAAGATTATTTTTTAAATGTTCGGTGATATTTTAAAGAATATTTTTAAATTATTCATGGACATTTAAAGGAATAATTCTTAAATGTTCTTGAATACTTTTATCTATATTTTTTAACAATATTTTTAATAATAATATATATATAATAATTGTTCCACAAACATCCCAGATGGGACAATATTCTTCGATATTTTGAAGTACATTTTTACCCACCCCACCAGGTTTACCAGGTTTGATAAGTGCACTTAAAAAACGAGACACTCTTTCAAAAAATTACATAAAAACCAATTTTTAAAAATATAAGAAAGAAGACAATTATCATGGCGGCGCATATGAGGGATCAATTATTGGCATTAGAAGCTTTGAGTGGCAGACTTGTATATGAGAAAAAAAGGCGGTATTTACGCGAATATGCTGATTATCCCGAACTCGTTACGGTCGAAAATGACGTGTTTCCACATCAAGAATTGGGGCTGACAGAGGAGACTATAGAAAGCCTCAGACAGTGGTGTCGTTCAATACCGGAACAAGAAAGATTATGCGTCCTCTCATTCGATGGAGTGAAAGTGGAAAGTGATGAAATCAAGGAAGAGTATGTTTTCATGTTATCCTCTTTAAAAACAGAATGGAGATTTCCAGTTGGCATTCTTCCAAGAGAAGCCTCAGGACCCCAATTGCAGCAATACTATGAATTTTGTTGCAACATGGCAAATGACATTGGTTTTCGTTTGGTTTTCGTTGTGTGCGACGTGGCCTCTGCCCATATACCACTATTCAATTATTTTAACGAAGTCGGTATACATATAGACCTTCAACGGCATATCGTGTGGGGAGTGGACCTGGTTCACATCTTGGTGAATGTAACCAGGGCCTGCATATTACGAACACCAAGATCAAGATTGATGTTTAACGGAAAGGAAGTGTCTTTTACTTGTATTCAACAATTCTCCAATCACATAAATAAACTGAAACGCTTGTATAACCATGATACCTTCACAATAGATTGTTATGAGGAAATATATAATGAGAATGTAGTGCAACATCTACTGCGCATGCGAAGGCAGCATGAAGCACTGCAGGAGGACCAGCAAGACCCAGCAACGTTACAAAGATTAGAAGGTACAAGACAATTTGTGAAACGAATGACTGAGTTTTGCGAATTGCTTTCTGTAAATAATTTAACGCATACACAGAAGATGAGAAAATTGAATCATGTTGAAACTTTACTCCGTCATATTAATGTTCAATACAATCAGATCTATGCACGAAGCGTTCGGTGCTTAAGAATGCTGCTAAATAGGTATGAGGACATCCCAATCCCAATACTGAATTTGACATCCCATGCAACAATAGAAAGATTCTTCGGCGATCTCCGGAAACATTGCTGCGAAGAGACAACACTCACAAGGAGAAAACTGACTGTTCGAACCGTGGAATACGCGAAAGCAAGGTCCGACGCAGTTATATTATATGCGGAAAGGGATATGGAAGTTTATTGGGCGGAAACGAATTTCCCCATATAAAAGTATGTATTTCTTGATGTTGAATTTATTTATTATATATTCCATTCGAAAAAAAATAAAAAAATTCCTTAAATGTGAAATTATTATTAATTTGAAATTATGGATAATAAAACTTACCTGTAGTGGAATTCTGTAACTTATTTTTTGACTTACCGACAAAAATCGGTAAAATTAAAATTCTTATAATTTCGGTAATTAAGGAAATTTTTCGGTAAGTTAACAATCAAAATAAAGCTGTCGCTAAGTCCTACCGATATAGGCAGTGTTGTCAACTTTTATTGATACTTTTCTGTCATAAATTTGCATTTTTATTTTACCGATTTTTGTCGGTAACTTAAAAAATGTGTTACAGAATTCCACTACTGGCTATGAATATTACATCTTATGCTTACCTTTTTCTTATACCTAAAGTGGTGAATATTTTATTGCGAAATATAATAGACTCATAAAATGCGGCGAAAACCCAATTGTTAAAATAATTGCTGGAAACAAACACATATTATTAATAAACAAATTAGCCCATTATTTCGACTATTAATCAAGGGAATGGATCCTACTCACTACGATGACATCAGTATTACCCTTGAAGGTGTTCAAGGTGAAGTTTTACAATATATTTTCCTCATGCTGCATAATGGCGGGACATTAGTTCCGCGTGAATACTTATCCGAGTTGTTATGTGCATTAAAACAAATGGAGATTTCTGTAAATTTTAATATTTTGGATGGAACAGCAACAACAATAACAACCATAGAGAACAACAACAACAACACCGACGACACTACACACGACACTACACACGAAAACGAGAACACTATCGACGACACTACAAACGAAAACGAGAACACTATCGACGACACTACCATAGAGAACAACAACAACAACACCGACGACACTACACACGAAAACCCTGATAGTGTTCTCATCAACGACACTACACGCGAGAACATTGACGACAACACCGACGACACTACACACGAAAACCCTATCGACGACACTACACACGAAAACGAGAACCCTATCGACGACACTACACACGAAAACGAGAACACTATCGACGACACTACACACGAAAACGAGAACACTATCGACGACACTACCATAGAGAACAACAACAACAACACCGACGACACTACACACGAAAACCCTATCGACGACACTACACACGAAAACGAGAACACTATCGACGACACTACAAACGAAGACGAGAACACTATCAACGACAATACACGCGAGAACATTGACGACAACAACAACGACAACGACCTCGACATTCCCAACATCTACTATTTCTACTTCAGCACATCGCCAAAAACTTAAATCATTGAAAAGAAAGAAAGTAGTGAATATAGAAGAATCGCCTCAAGAAAGACTGAAGAAGGCCGTAGAGGTATGCTACTGGAGCAACAAAAAACCTTCGTGGGCCGCAAGATTGTACAATGTTCCCGAGGCTTGAAATCCTGAAGGATAAAATAATTGGTATAAAACCATGAATACTTACCATTTACTTACCTTTACTTACCATTTACTTCTCACTACTTAGATGACGACGCAAGTAGTACCACTAGCTCACTTCTAATTGAGAGTCTTGACTTGCAGAGTATGATGTCCCGCTGATATCCACTGAAGACAACTTAAATAATGCTATAAAGTTTTACAATACAAACAGAGACAATTGGGGGTCTCAATTGCCTCTGTTGCTAAGCAATTCAACATTGACTGGAGAAGATTAAAAGCCACCCTCGAAAAAGATCCCGAGTACCAGCGCAGACAAAGTGACAACCAATCTCGATGTGCGAAGAAGAAGAAGAAGAATTAATAAAACTGCTACAGGCAATGCCTTATCTAGTCCTGTTTTTGACATTGGAATGGAACCAACCAGAGTCAGAGTCATATGGAGTTGGATGAAAATCTTGCAGAAATAGATTTAAGAACTTTGTTTTTCCGCACCTCAATGTTTTCTTTTCAATTAATTCACGGAAATCCCCCAATGGAACTTCATGCAAATCTGGTGATTACAGTTCCAAAACTAGCCACAGATTATCCCCAGTTTTCTTGGCTTTAATTTGCAAATTTTTCCGACTCTTTTTTTTTTTTTCTTGTCCTATATATTTTGTAATATTTATTTTCCATAATAATAACATATCTCTTTTATTCCCTTCCTCCAATTTCAGATTCATATCTTGGCATGGATCAAACGAGTGTTGTCTGTGTTATAGACACACAATTGGGGGATAGTCTCAAAGATCGAGAATGTGCCCTGGAAGAAATAAAACAAGCTGTACAATCTGTTGGTGCAAATTTTCAACCATGTCGTTGTGTTGTACATGTCGAAGTTTTGTCTCCAATAAAATACATACATACGTTTTTTCGCAAGTCTAGACTAAACTTTCCAAACTATAGACAGCCAGTCATGGGCTAGACTATAATTATGGTAACCTTAAACTTCTCCCACTCTACTGTTCCATATTTGAAATGAATCAATTCATGATTTTAAAAGAGACACAGAGAATTTTCCTCATTGTAAATCAGAGTTATTTTAAATTGAAAGGGGGAATTTTATGATGGTTGTCTGGTTGTCGGCTTTTGTCCGGTGTTGATGAATTCCATTCGAAAAACAAAACAAAACTGTGACAAACGAGTTAAATTTAATTCAATTCAATTAAATTTGTTAGAATTTTGCAATGCACAGAAGAGGCAGAGAAAAGCAAACGGATGTCAAAGTGTATGATGGCTGGTTGGTTGGTCGGTTGGTATTTAGAACAAAAAGATAATCAACAATTTGGACATTAATGTGCTAGTAAGCTGTGCTGACCCCCACAACCGGCAGTCAAAGGCCCCGAGGGAGATACCAGTGCGATTAAATAATTTATAAATGACCACAATGACCATTAAAAGTGTTGTAAAATGCAGACAAATAGATAAATAGACCAGGTCACTAAATTAATGCCACACTCAAAAATGATTTGCGGTTCATAATAAAATATGATGAAGTCATGTAGACCAACTCCCATAACGTCATTATTAAATTATGTTTCATTCAGAATGCAATTTGAAATTTGATTATATGGACTGGAAATAGGAAATCTCTGAAAGATGATGACAACAATTTGATTCCAATGATGGAATGTAGTGAATGAATGTAGTATCTCTTCAAAAGTTCATTTGATCATTGAATACTCTTATCAAAACTTTCATATTATGGAATTCGAGGGAAGGCATTAGAACTATTGAAAAGCTATATTAGAAATCGGGAACAATATGTAGAAATCAATGGTGTAAGACTGGATACTGGATTTGTAGAGCATGGAGTACCACATGGAAGCGTTTTAGGATCACTTCTGTTTACAATATTCTTGAATGACATATCTAAGTTAAAACTAATAATGTACGCAGATGACATAGCTCTCCTGTATCCCTACAATCATGAATTGGTACTGAAAGGTCAAATAGAGAATGATGCTGGAATTATCTTTGAATACTGCCAATTGAATAACCAAGCTTGTGATTAATTCAAATTTCGTTCAATTCGGTTTCGTCCTCGATGCCGACTAAATGATGCATCTTTTTCTGTGACTATTGGAGATACACACTAGGGTTATGACTTTTTGACCTTTTTTCTAAAAAATGATTTCCAGTAGCGATAATGAATGAACTTTTGCCTATTAATACCAAAAATAACGTTAAATCCATTTAATTATTAAAGAAGTGAGCCAAGGCTATAGTCGGGTCGGGGGCGACTATGTGATACCCTACATCACTACCCCTGTGCTTAAGCTTTTGACTGGTAAAATTCAAAATATTAAAATCTGGATAGCAACGTGTAGCGTGATTGCAAAAAAATTAGAAAATGGGTTTCTTCCTCTGTAGGACCCCCATTAACCCTCAAAATTTCGTGACGATCCAATCAAAATTGCGACCTGTAGAGTGATTACAAAAAAATGGAAAAATGGGATGTATTACCGACTATTGCGATATCTCCGTTATTTGGCCACTTGCGCCAAACTGCTTTACATCATTGTAAAGATGGGATTTTCTACTTTCATAGTCAGGTTTTATTTTTGGAAGTGTTCCAACCAAAGCTGTGATAGTCTTCATTATTATTAAAATCGCAAAAATGAAAAGTTGTGTTCTATTAGCGGCTATTGCGATATCTTCGTTGTTTGACTACCTACGACAACCCTACGTTACTTCGTTGCAAAGGTGATATTTTCTACTTTCATTAGAAGGTTTTGCTTTTGATATACCCCATATAGAAGCGGAGATATTCGCTTTGAAATAAAATGTTGACTTTTTCTTTTTCTTTGTGTACTCGTTTGTGAGGGAAAATGGATCCACATGTACCAGTGGTGAGCGAAATCTCGAGAGATCTCATTTAAGGCAGAGTTAATATTGCATTTTTCTTGGTGTTTCTTTACTTATTTGAACATATTTTAAACATAAATGTCGACTAAATCATTAATAATCTAAATTAATAAATTTAATTAATAAAAAAATTGAATAACCGTTGATTTATTGATTACCTTACATGTACTCATAACTGGCCTATACATAGGTTGTTGAATTTACACATCTCAGTAAATAATTCGGCATTTATTCATTTATTTATTTATTTATGCATTTATTTATTTATTTACTTATTTATTTATTATAGTCACTTCGGTAAGAGATGACCCCAGTTCAATGTAGCTGCCCATAATATTTTCCATGCCCATGGTGCATTAAAGTCACCCATAGTAGTTAGTGGTTAGTGGCCGTCTGCTGCGTAATATAACTCTTGAACGAATGAACCGATTTGGTCCAATCTTTGCATCTCTCGGCCAACTTCTACGGGTGCCTCTCACACGAAAACGCAAAATGTTGTTTTTAGAATAATTTTCCAATTACGATGTAAATTTGCTTCAATTTGCAATGGTCCGATTTTTATGGAATTTAAATTGATAAAAAAGTTGAGATGTTATCTGTCTAGCAAAAAAATCTAACGGTTCAAAATTACAGACTTTCTGACAGTAAAAAAAAGGTCTCACTAGACATATCTCAAAAAATACCAGAGATATGCCTTCTATGGTCGACCCGTCCGACAATAACACCATATCCCTTGTTATTATTGTTAATCTTATAAAATTAAGTTTTAAAAATAATTCGAATCGACATCTACGACTTGTTGCAGCAGAACAACTGTACCAACGGCTGTCATCGTGACATCATCGTCACTCATTGTTGCGGTTATTATTTGACGGCATTTTGTATTTGTAAAATATTTTACGTCGGTTTCATTTTGAAATTAAACGTCATTTTGTTAAATGAGGTTTGTAATAGGAGAACAAGTTCTATTGTGGACTATTGTAATTAGATATTTAGCCATTGAGCAAAAAAAAAAACTTGAGAGGATCGGAATAAAAACTGAGATAATTTTATTTGAATAAAATGTTTTATTGCTGTTATAATAATATGTAAAACTTTAAATTGGATACCCTTATATGGGGAGTATACCCATAATTTAATGAAAATGAGAACTGTCAGCTTCAGTTCAGTCCCCGGCAAGGTGGCACAGAAGTGGAGATGGGTATGCGAGATGCGTACATGAAAAAAAACTTGAAGTAGTGATCAATTTCATCTACCTTGGAGCCACCTTTAAATAGTTATACCCTCAACCTTTAGGCTAGGATATGAAAGCGGATGTGTAACCACTTGTGTAACTACGCCACTCGAAGACCCTCCGATCCGTTGTGATTATCCAAATATATACGAATGTTGACATTTATGAAGAATTTTTACAGTGGTGATGGTTGGAAATCCGTCGAAGTAGCAGGTTATGTATTCTGGCTGCGGCGTGCCAGCCATTTCAAATTCTAGATGGTATTATTGATGGTAACGGATCCGATATTTGAGCAAAAGGTTAGACTTTGGTAGAAAATAGAACGCCGTCATCGTTCCATTTGCTGGTAAAAGCTCTAATGTTACAGTGCCAGGTAATGACTCCAGTCATTTTTGGTTGGCTCAAATTTATGAGTGAATTTCTTCTGTTGGTGGATAAAGTTGGCCAAATGGGTTTTGACACGTTGCACCTAGGTTCATTATGCCATAATTCTTTGGCTCTTTCAGCAAAGAATGTTTCAAAAAATGTCAATGATGGAGTTCTCGCAGTTTCCTGGTACCCAGCATAGTCGGAAAGCATTTGTTGGGTTTTCAAATGCGGTTCTACACTCAAGGACGTTCTACACTTGAAGGCCTAGCCTTTCCCAGTAGCCGCCAGCTGCGGTACCTTATAACATCTTCAAGTCATTTGTATAGAAGACCATACCGTCCCGATGAGGGTTATTTCAGTTCCAGTCATCCCTACATGGGATAACGACCTCAACATCTTCAAATCTCAGGACTGTTTATACATACACAGTCGCTTAATTTCCCACGAGGGTCATCTTTAATGTGCGCTCCTAATTCGCTTAGGATACATTTAAGATTCAGGTCACGCGCTGTCTGTCATTTTATGTTGAGCCCCAAAAAACTTAGAATCACTCCACAATCCGCTCTGAATGCAATGCTGAACCTCTACATTCAGAGCAGCTTGGGGAGTGTTTCTAATGGGTCCCGTTATTAAAATCGAGGCTGCTCTCTGCACCATGTCTATTTTGCTGGAGGTCCATTTCTGGCGTAGAGAGTACCACCAGACAAGTGGGTTGTCCTTTCCACAAGTAGTTTCTCAAACGAGTTCTTACAGGAATAGCCTGAAATTAACCCTCTCTACGTCCGCTACTCAACGTTACTTTTCTATCTCTGCTTCAGTTCCGAAATTGTAGATAGAAATTTGCCAGTAATCATTAGTACTACATCATCCGCGTAGGCGTCAACTTTAGTTGCTCTGATTGTCCATTTCCGTCTGTATGTTGTTGATCACGAGTAGCTGCTGCAACGATGAAGACTACCTCTAGTTCAGTGGTGGCAGATGAGAATGGAAAGAGAAAGCGTATGTTGTTGTTGTTGTACATCCGATAACAAATGTGGACGAGCATAACTGCTCTAGTTACTGTTTTCCTAATAGTCCCGTCTCACCAATACTTGTATTTAGAATTCTGCTTTCCAGCGTCTTATTTATCCAGTTGGGTGCCACCGAGGTGCAATGGTATGCACACCGTCTTGCACTCAGAAGGTCTGCGGTTCGATTCAGTAATGTTTGCGACATTTCCTGAGTATTTCAGCTATGAAAAACTTCCCTACAAGTGGCGTCGTAAGACACGCCGTTTGGACTCGGCGATAAACAGTAGGTCCCATATCATTGAGCTAATATGAATCGGGGTGCTCTCATTGATATGAGAGAAGTCTCCCTTGTCCCTTCCGGGATGTTTGTGGAACAATTATTGTTTATTATTATTTATTTATTATTACACTGTGCAGCAGCATTTCTGGGGGGTGGAAAATTTCTTTTGGAGATGAAAGCCCTTGATGGGTATACTAAGAACCCAAAAGGAAATTTTCGCCAAAGGTCAAGTTTCTGAGATACCACGCGATGAAGTTTTTGATTTTTCCCTATAATACTTGGTAAAATGGCTTCATATCTCTTTTTGGCGTTGTTGTAGCTTCATTTTGAGGTGACATGTCTTCAGTCAAATCGATTGGCGAATCTTTTTGTAGAACATTTCATTCTTCTAACTCAATGCCTTTCATGTCCTTTTCGTCCTTCATTTCTTGAACCGTAGTGAAAGTACCACAAGATGAGATTTTTCAGCATCCAAATATTCTACAAAAATGTTGCTCACAAGATATTCCGACATTAAAACGGATTTTTTAACCGGTTTTAAGCAACCGATTAAACTTATTTGTATATAACTCAGAAGTTTGACCTGCGGCATGACTGTCCTTCCGGGTTCGTGATATTATCTTCTTCGACTTTCATCGCCAAAAAGAATTTTTCGCTCCCAGCCTTTGATCTCCATATTTGCGCGTACTGAAATTTTCCTTAAAAACGGCTTAAGAAATCGGTTTTTTGTTCTAGAACTGCAACTAACAACGGTTTCAGTAGCGAATTAATTTAATTTGATTGACAACTCTATATGCTTTTTAACGGTATACAAATAAGTTTAATCGGTTACTTAAAACCGGTTCAAAAATCCGTTTTAATGTCGGAATATCCGGATCAAAAATTGAGATAACCGGATCTATCCTCCAAGAAAATTTGTTACTAACGTGTTCACCATTACAAGAGCTATTTGTGGTAAAAATTTCAGAAGCAACCCAGATGTCTACATAAGCAATAACCAATTGTTATGTCTAAATACCAATAAATAACCAATAACGAATATACAGAAAAACAAAACATAGTTTATTTCTGAACCAAAACCGATTAAATCTCAAAAAGGACAATGAAAACGGGACAAAATCGATTAGCTGTCAAAGAGAACCGTACCTAAAATCTTCTGAGCAACATTTTTGTAGAATAGTTGGATGCAGAAAAATCTCATCTTGTGGTACTTTCACTACGGTTCAAGAAATGAAGTACGAAAAGGACATGAAAGGCATTGAGTTAGAAGAATGAAATGTTCTACAAAAAGATTCGCCAATCGATTTGACTGAAGACATGTCACCTCAAAATGAAGCTACAACAACGCCAAACAGAGATATGGAGCCATTTTACCAAGTATTATAGGGAAAAAATCAAAAACTTCATGGCGTGATATCTCAGAAACTTGACCTATGGCGAAAATTTCCCTTTGGGTTCTTAGTATACTCATTAAGGGCTTTCATATTCAAAAGAAATTTTCCACCCCCCCAGACTTTGAGTTCCATTTTGTGTCACAGTGTTATTTATCCAGCGTGTCGGGGTATGCGGCATTTTAACATTTCTAAGTGAGAGCGGATGGATTCAAGTTTTACGTTGTTGAATGCTCCTTCTATATAGAAAAGCGACCAAAGTAAACTTTGAATGCTCCATGCTCCCCTCAATATAACCAACCACCTCATGAAGAGGGGGGCTAAAATACCCAAAATCGGCCAAATATGCATATTGTAGTTATATCAAAATCCTATCCGATTTCCACAATTTTTCCGATTGTTTTTTAGCTATAACAATGAACTGTTAAAGTTTTTTTTTTTTTGTCGATTGGACCGTAATTACGGCCTTTAGAGAATTTTCGTGAGAATGCACCTTTGGCCCCATACAAACTACTTTTGAAGCAAATATCGTTCGGATAGCACGGTCACCACAAAATTTCATATATACGGTTTTGGGTGAAATGAAAAATATTAGGGGGTGGGAGTTCCAATCAAAAAAAAAAAAATTGGGTCGCCCTAGTGTATGCAATTTGATAAGATACGATAAGTGTCTTGTCGAAATAAATGGTTTTAGACCTCAAGTATGTTTGTACGAAAGAGCTGGAGTTTGCAATTGGAAGTCATTTCCTAAAAGTCCTCATCGTTCCCATGTGTGCAAAAGAACGTTATTCAGGTTCAAATCTCATTTTGTGGAGGATTTTGGATTTTTCTCAAAAACGGTAAGACTTATCAAAAATCGACTAAAGTCGAAGCTTTAGACCTAAAATAGCATACAAGAATTTTCTTTATGATTTTAAAAAATTCTTGTGATATTGCGATCTAAGTGTCAATTTGCACATATGGAGAAATAAGACGCGACCCGCTTGGGCTTACGTTTAAACACGTGACTTAAAAGGGTTAATCTGGTGGCTTAAAATCGGTATATTTTTAATGTTTGTATATAGCGTTGGGGCTTCAATGTCGGGCGACATTTCCAAGTGGGCAAATTCTAGAATATGGGGCACTCTATTATTGACAACTTTTCTTAAAAGGCCTTATAGCCCCATGTCGGGCGCCATTGTCAGTTTAATATATACATTAATCTATCTACGAGACTCTTTTGGAAGATCTTCTATCTTAAGACGAAACCCTTAAGCAGTCTTTTATATATAGAAGTCATCTTTAAGAAGTCTTTTATCCATAGAAGGCACTTGACTAAGACATCGATCTACAGACGGACCTCTTCAAGAAGTTTTCTATATAAACAAGTAAAAAAGAATCAGCCGGCTTTGACGACAACTAAATACCCTTTACACATGTGACTTAAATGGGTTAATCTGGCATAAAATTTCGGTAATCTAATCACTAATTAAAATGCTCTTCGATTTTGTTGGAATTTTTAAAGATAGGTATAAATGAGATCATTGCGGGAATAAGAATGCCATGCTGCTTATTTGGAGACCTTAAAATATTTGGATTTGCTCCTTTTATGTCACAGTCTGAGGGTATGTACATATGTCTCTTTTGCCAAAATCGACAGATACTTTTTTTACTTGTTTGCGACATACCGTCTCTGGTAATTAAGATGTCATCAGAATTGATTTCACAACCTACGAAAAAATAAAGCATTGCTAGTCAGTCCCATACTTCATGACGCCAAGCGGTCTTCATTGCAGATAGTTTACTCATACATATATGTATATGTACATACATGTACGACACACACTTACATACATATAATGTCATTGTTAATATGCAATACTTCCATAATACTCGTACTACATGACTGCAAACAGTTCATATTGGTGCATTGTATAGTCTAGTCATGAGAAGAAGAGTCATGGCAGAAATAGAAAAAAAGAAGCACATATAAAAATATGAATGATATATGTCGTCATAGTACGGCACGAAACAATTGTTTTGTAGATTCATATCTTTGAAATGTGCTAAAACTAAATTTTTTTCTTCTTCAAAGGGTGGAAGGAAGTATTTGTACATTGTTGTAGGGGAAAATAGTACATACAGAGTAGGCTTTATTTTTTGTTTTTCTCGCTCGAAGTACGATGAACTTACTAGGTATCAGCCGCATGAGGCCACCATCAACTCATCCCCTCACCACCAATTTTGCCCATTTTTTTGTTGTAAGACAAGCTTGAATGCATTTTTAATTGTGTTGGAATTTCCCATTCCAGTTCCTCCCTTCCGCAGACCATTTCCTCAGACACATAAGAACTCGTATGTACATACAAATTGTATGTATTTTTATAACGCCATAACCAAGCAAACAAATAGGCGATTTACAAACATGCAGATGATGACGTATCTAACAATAAGGCAAGTGTTTTGGCATCTAGAGAACAGCTTAACTGCTTCGCTCTTCACTAAAGTATCCAAATAGCAATAACCAACCAACCCGTCTTAACAGTGCAACAAACGCTTTAAATAAAATGATAAGAAGTTCAAGAATGGTGGTATAATGATACTTTTGCAACATTACAGTTGTTAAAGTTCGGTGGCGCCTATTTATGGCATGGGTGACCAAGAGGAGAACAGAGAAAAATGTGAATGTTTAAAACTATTGGCAACTTATGTCTGTGTGTTAGTATGTATGTGTGTAAATTGCAGAAAAACTTCGGTACCGCCGAGCCAAAGAAGAACACATTGGATTTATGGGCTCTTGTGACTTTGTGTTGTAATTGTCGATGAGAAAGAGAGGTAGGAAAAATTGTAAAAGTGCAGTATTTTATTTATTTATTTGCTACGGAAATAATACAACGTAAATGAATGTGAGTTGAAAGATTTTCGGCGACATGAAATGCTATGACTAACAACGATGTACAATCACTTAGGTCTATTTAAATATAAATATACGAGCTAATTATTGATCTATTGTTTACATACCCTCTTGAACCACGTAAGATACTAGGTTGGAAATATTTGGCTTTGGTTAAATCTCTGAGCAAAATGTTGCCCATATTTCTTGAGTGTTTCGGCTATGTCAAACGTCTGGGATGTGGAACAAACATCCCAGATGGGACAAGGGAGACTTTTATCATATCAATAAGTGCATCCCGATTTGCATAAGCTCAATTATAAAGCGTGTCTTAAGACACCACTTGTAGAGAAGTTTTATTTATTTATTTTATTTACATTAACTAGTAGTAAATACAAATTTAATAAGAAGGTAGCATTGCCTACTTAGGCCATCAGCTATAGAGAAGTTTTACATAGCTGAAATGCTCAGAAAATTTTGCCAAATTACACTGAGGGTTATTTTGCCACCGCTGAAAATTTGACATTGCCTGGCATGGAATTCGAACCCGGGCATTCAGCGTGCAAGGCGTATATGCATACCACTGCAACACGATGGGACCCTCTATTATTGATAATTTCTCTAAAAAGGCATTTTAAGGAGGTTTTTCTTGCCTTATTACCCCTCATCGGGCGCCATTGTCAGTTTAATATATACATTTATCTATCTATGAAGCCCCTTTCGAAGATCTTCTACCTTATGAAGGCACCCTTAAGAAGTCTCCTTTAAGAAGTCGTCTATCCACAGAAATCACTTAACGAAGACATCTATCTACAGACGACCCCTCGGAGATCCCATATAATTTAGAATTTATTTAAAAAAGAATCGGGTTGCACCCATTGATATTAGAGAAATGTTTACCCTTATCTCTTTATTTAGCAGCCTTGAATTCTAAGCTAGTTTTGTCTTAAACGTCTACATATGTACGTATGTATTGTATATGTATCCACCACATCGGGCAGCATTAACAAACTAATAGATAAATAATTGTAGACTAAAAACTTTATTGCGAGAGGGGTATAACGGAGTGCCTCTTAATATCGGAACCCATATCTCAGGAAGTATCTCATGCCTCAGGAAAAAGTATAATTTTGTAGTCACAATGACCATCCACCATTAAAATTTCAACGCTATCAGAAAAGTGGCCGTAAACTGGATTAAAGCGCTAAAGGGTGAACTTTTGCGAAGGAGGCACCTGAAGGAATGTATCTATATAGTCCATCTTAGAACTGGATCTAATTTTGGAAGTCATTCCTTTCGATAGTTGTCACGCCAATCATCTATTTTAGTTGGTTACCGTAGGCTTTTTAGATCTTCTGGACCATTATGTCAGCAATCGTGGACTTGCTCACGCAAAATAGTATCCCAGCAAAATTAAATGGAAGTGATTCCATGTGAAATCATGATTTCACTGGTTCTTTTGCATGAGTGCGAAAGGAGTCGTGAAAGATCCCATCTTTTTCATCGAATTTTCATGAGTGCAATTGAAGTCGTGAAAGGTCCGATCTTTTTCATCGAATTTTCATGAGTGCAATTGAAGTCGTGAAAGATCCGATCTTTGTCACAATATTATCATGAGTTCAAATAAATTGATAAGTAACCGCACAATAAATTATCAAATACTCATATACCCGAATAATTGTGTACTTGCAAAAGTAATTGTTAAAATGAAAATAAAAGTCAGATGAAAGTGGTCGATAGTGGCAAAATGTATATATTTTAATTAAAAATACAATGTAAATTGATATAAAACAAAAGAAAATATATTTTGTGTTTGGAAACCTGTTTCGTTTTGTGGATATTAAAAAGAAGTATGAAAAAGACCCGGTCTATAAACCACGAGCTTCCCCAGCCGACCAACACCGATATAGTAAAACATATCGAGCTGCAATTATTGGGTTGGTTGGGCCATGTTAACAGGATGGATAAAGATGCCACCGGCATATGAATACGAGCCATTTGACGTTATGCGACCCGAGGGAACAAAACTCCAATGGAAAGATCACGATATCACAAGCATGGCATGCAAAGTGAGAGTAGCAAAATAGGAGATCGGTAAAATAAGTATAAAAGAGACCATAACGTGGTAGCTATTACAGGATAAGCTTTTTCTTTTGAAATAAAATAACAGAATTCAAATTTATACTAGATTTCCCAAACGATGAGCTTGGTTCAGAGATTGACACATAATTTATCGAATATTGGAAAAACGGAACCCCCAAGTTGAAAGAAGTATCTTGCAGCCATCGGAAGAGATAAATATGATATTGCAGATTAATATAATATATAATTTTGAAAATTACATACAAAATAAAGAAAAATAACATCTGGCGATACAAATCATCTGCGCATTGTATTCTTATTAATTCAGCAAATTACATAATTGTATTGCGAATTTTATTTCTGATTGGCAAAAATCCGGATCCAAAGCATTGGTGCAAGAAGCCATGACGATGAACTGGTGCAAGAAGCCATGACAATGAACCGGTGCAAGATGCTATGACAATGAACTGGTGCAAGATGCCGTGACAATGAACTGGTGCAAAATGCCATGACAATGAACTGGTGCAAAATGTCATGACAATGAACTGGTGCAAAATGCCGTGACAATGAAGTGGTGCAAAATGCCGTGACAATGAACTGGTGCAAAATGTCATGACAATGAACTGGTGCAAAATGCCATGACAATGAACAGGTGAAATCAGGTGTCACTCCCTTGTAAATTTCATCGGTGATTCACCTAAATTTGCACCTATGACAAGTCACTTGCACCTATGATTCAACTCATGATCTGTCATCGAACATTTTGCTGGGATATCGCTCTAACCATGACCACAAGGATAACCTTTGGTAAAAATTTCAAAACCATCCTCGAACAGCCCTTAAACTCCACTTAAGCGAAAATGTTAAACTTTTTTACGGAGGCACCGGCAGGAGTTCTCCTATGCAGTCCATATTCGATCATCATTTAAGTTTATGCAAAGATTTGACCAATGCCAGCCACACCTTATGATAGTTATTTTAGTTAATCACCAATCGGACCTTCCGGTGGAGGACTATGTCAATCCTCCGCTTTGTTTCTTCCACAACAAACTCGGTATGTTCTACGCAGAGAAAACAGTAAGAATTTGCCAAGACGTATGTATGTACCTGGCTGTAAGATATCCAAGTCAATCTAGCGAGCAATCTCAGAGCGTAGAACTGTGTCCCTTCTCTCACTACGTAAATCAGAATTGTAGGGATCATTACTGGTCACAGTGGCATTAGATCTATGGCAAGCAAGTGGGAGGACAACGACATTGAGTATTTCAGGTAATGTGAGGATGTGGAAGAGACTGAAACAATTGAGGATCATCTCTGCCGGTGTCCTAGACTGTTAATCAGAAGACATAGGCTGTTTGGTGTGCACGAATGGTATCCCTCTTTTTCCCCCATTGGCCCTGCAGCTTTGTTAATCTACTGCAGGAGCCTTAAGTGGCCATGGGTCGGGCCATCGCAGACTATGAAAGTTCTAGTAACTACTTCTTCCCCACCTCACTATTATATTAATATTGTTTTGCTATTAACCTAGGACACTATCAGAAGAATAATTTGAACTCGAAACAACCATTGTTAAAAATTCCTCTACATGCTGTTAGGGTCATCCTCATTCTTTTGTTAAATTGACAAACCGACCCTGTTAACATCTTCGTTACTAATTGCTGTGGTTATCATCATAAAGTTTTGCAACAACAATGGCAAGTGGCCAAATGAATTCCAAACTTTAAAAGAAAAGACTGAGTGGCACGAGTATTTCATGTAAGAACGCTTTCCTAGATACATGACTGCCACTTCACCATACATGTTCGGCACAAATACATATGTCGGGGTGTGTGGCATAAATACCATTAACATACACGCACACACTTATTTATTTGTACGAAATGTTGTTCCAAGTGGAATCGAGTCCATATTTTAAAGTATCAGACACTTATAAATGATACGAGTTGCTGATGTTTCTAAATTATTTGCTGGCATATGTTTTAATATGCTGGCGGATATAATTATTCGGGAAACGAGGAACATGTGCTCAGGTTTGGTTAAATCTATCACAGAAATGAATTGTTGATCGCACTAAAACAGCTACAGTCCATTGGCAATTTTTTCGAAATAGCAACAGTAGGCTGTGTTGAAAAAAAAAAATATGCCTGCAAATCTGAAAAGCAACGAAATCAGGCATTGAATACCCCATATTTTTGTGAGAAAAATGCGGAAAATTAAAAGTTTCGGGCATTTTTAAATTTCCATACACAACTTTAAAACTCTAACAAAATATCTGCCATAGGTATAAGTTACATATGTTTTGGAATTTCAATGGAACCCGCTGAAGGGGATGCCTAATTAGAACATCTGAGCGACCGGTTGGATACAAAGCAACTACTTCGGGAAACTTTACTTTGGCGGCCTGCACAGGAATTAGCTCCATCCTAGTGGAATAGATTTATGAGATCATTATTTCGCACATATAAGAGGATAACTGTTATCAGAGGTACACCGCAGGGGGAGTTCTATCTTCCCTACTTTGTCTGGGCAATAAATGAATTTCTTGTGTGTTTCGATAAGCTGAAAACTAAGGTGGTGGTGGCGACTTATGCTGATGATATTGTAGTTCTGAAAAGTGGTCATTTTTTACCTATCTTGTCGGACCTGATGCAAGGTGCTCCGGTACAACTGTAAGACTGGACCCATGATAATGGTTTTGAAATAAACCCGAAGAAGTTGGAACTTGTACTATTCGCCAGGAAGTTCAAACTTCCAAATTTCCAGCCACCAGTTTTGAGTGAAGTTTCATTAGGACTTTCTCTAGAAGATAAATATCTCCGTACAATTCTTGACCTCCGTATGACCTGGAAAAGGAATATCGAGAAGCGGACAACAAAAGGTCTTATTGCTCTCTACTCCTGATAGAACTTCTTTGAAAAAAGTTGTGGCTCAGGCCACAAGTTATACACTGTTTGTCTGTAACCGTGGTTTTACCCATTCTGGTGGACTTGCCTGGTGAAACTTGGCACTTGGGAAAAACTAACACTATTTTCCAAACTGGCAAGTGTGCAAAGTAGAGTTGTATAGTTCACGAACGAACTAGTTCAATTGAACGATTCATTGAAAAGAGCGTACGAACTAGATCTGTCGATATAGTTCATTATAGTTCAGTAGTTCACTGAGCACTGACCGAAAGATAAAACAACGTTTCAACAAGAACGAACGATTCAGCACGTCATTCACGTATCATAATGTGACGCTGTCGTCAGAGTTAACTGTTGCCTTTGTAAAGGTAATAGTTTTGGGGGTCGATCATCGATAACAATTATCGTTGAGTGGCGTTGCCAGTTGTCAAAATTGATCTACGTATGGCAACTCTCAACTGAAGTTGCGAATCTCAGTTGACAAAGCGGCTGTTTTTCAGCAACCACAAATTGTCAGTTGCAGTAAACATTTTCGAAGAAACAAGAAGTGAAATAGAAGGAAAAATAAAGAATTTGTTAACAATTGTTGATTCTTTGCGTCATTAATTAATTTTGTGTATCAATATGGTGAAAATAACGACAAAGCAGCAGTTCGAAATATTAATTGATAAACTGAGTGAAAATCCAAACTTAGCCCGAGGAGTTCGGGAGTTTTGGTGAAACCAAAGCCACAGCGGATGAAGCGTGGAGGTCCATTTCGGACAGTTTAAACAGCCATGAACCTCCAACACGAACACCTGAAGAGTGGCAGAGTCTGGATTCACTTTAAAGCAACGTTGAAAAAGAAATGCCTCAAAATAAAATAAACTTCAACGACACTGGTGGTGGTCCATCACAATAAGTGAATTTATCGCCTTTGGAGCGGACAGCAGCAAATCTTTTGCAAATTAATTTGGTGACAAATACAGTAGGTTCAGTTTAAGTACAAATGACGAACATCCTCCTACATTTCGTTTTTGAATAAAAATGGTTTTTATTTTGCCTTTTTTCCTCCTCTGTCAACTTCGAAACACACAATTTGTCCTCTATAAAGTGGACAACTTCCTTCAATACTCTCGACAATGTAGATTGAGCCATGCAATTGTTGAAATCATTGCCATGGGACTTTTGGAAACTTCCGTCCTCAAAGAATCGCAACGCTGCGCACACCTTTAAAAGTGGGGGTATTGCTGTTGATCTGTAACTTAATTTGAAGTCATCCTTTAACGTTTCCACAACGTAAACTACGGCATCCTTTGGCAATCAAAAATACGCCTTAAACCTGAAATAATTTACTGATTATACAGATCTTTCCACATGATCATCAGCTTACAGTGCAGATGGCAATTCCAATGGATTCGATTTGTTCCTCAAATTTCTTCTAATAGATGCAATGTCCTGTACATTTTCTTCATCATCAAAAAATAATTCCACCGAACTTATCATTTTTTGTAAAACTTGACGATCCGAAGATTCAATGGGCAGGTTATATTCCAATCTTGGGTTGTTTTCCAAATTTGCTCGAAAACTCAGCAAAAATATTAAAATATTGACCAGAATACACAAAAGAGTTATCCAAAGCGCAATTATTTTTAAAATGTTTTTATTTTTTTGGCGAATAGAGGTCACAAGTTTGAAAAAACACTGATCGATAACATGTTTATCGACCACCCAGTTGAGTTGACATTCATGGTACAACATTTCGTCTCAGTCGCGCAGACAACTGACAACGCAACTCAAGTTTAGTGGCAATACAAGATAGACCCATTGTTTACATTTTGAATTTTACACAGATACGCACACATAACTTTATTCATCGTATTTTGTAATTTTAATATTTTCATTTATTTCTAAACTTAAATAATTACAAATTTAAAGTTTAAAAAATTCCAAATTGCTTTTTTAACACACCAAACCTATTTTCGTTACTAGGTTCTCTAAAATATTCTTCTGTGGTTTGTTCCTTTGTGTTTATGTGTGTTTGTATACAAATGAACGAACTTGCAAGCGAACGAGTCAGAGCCGGTGAACGATAAAAAAGACAGCTGACTGACAGAGCTTTTCGACGAACGATTGAACTACTGAACTAAAAGAACGACCTAGTTCGTTGAAAAGAGCTGAACTAAAAAGAGCGATCAGCAAAAAGAGCTAAAAAGTACAACTCTAGTGCTGCGTTAATTCTGATCACTGCAGCAATCAAAAACACCCCTCATGCTGCTCTAAACGTGATACCAGATCTCCAACCTTTAGATATACTGGTTGAGTTTCAAGCTGTGAGGACGGCTTTTATATTCCGAATGCCAGGAAAGGGGTCAGTTTCACAGTTTGGGCTGGCACAGGTCTTAAACATAACTGTTAGTCAGCTTGAATCTGCCGACAGTAATTGCACAAGCAATTATATTCCCTCCCCTTTCAGGTGAGAGTCAAACCTGTAATTCATCAGTAATTATTTCAATCAAAGACATTTGGGCTTAAGATAATTCTCCTCTGGACGGTCTGGTAATATATACAGATGAGTCCAAGATGGACGGTGGCACCTGCACTAATAAAAGCTTAACGATAGCTGCAATGTCTTTCAAGATGAAATTCTTGTTATCAAGAAAGCAACAGATTAGGTTACAGCTCAGTCTCACAGGACCCGGACCTTAGCTAGCTAATGGTAGTCCCAATGGCGGTGCGTCAGTGGAGGTCATAAAATCATAAACTACCTTCAAATTGTAGTTTTTCACTGTTGGTCTGAGTCTACTATCGTCAATTGCTTTGTTGTTTAAACTTCATCAAAATATTTCAGTTGCACACTCATATTTCAGTTCAGTTCCTCGAAAATACAACTAAATGTACAAAAATAAAAATAATACATGCTTGCTTTTTACCTGCGTTAAAAATGCATATTTTTGACGTTTTGAAACACGTAGCTTCGCAGTTGTTAAGTACAACGGCGTTAAGAAACATAATATGTACTTCGCAGATTTTCAGAAATTTGTAAAGCAGCCTTGTTCTTCTCACCAAATCCACTTTGGCAGTATTTTCAATAGAGGCTTCAATAGAGGCATCTTCCTACAGAATTATATACGCTTTAGGGTATAATGCTGATAATGGGAGTCGGATTTATCTTTTTCTTTCAACGCAAAACAAAACTCTTGGATATTAAGTCTATTTATACCATATTGCTTCCGGTAATATAAGGCGTGACGACATATTTGAGGTAATGGCTTTTTGACTTCAACTACCCGATGTGTCGACATAGAAAATATTTCAGCAAAACCGTGAAATGTTGTTGAAGCATCCCAATGTATCTGACGTCTTTTAAATATGCACGGTTAGTTAAATTAATGATGGGTACACGCTTTCTTATCGTTTCGTTACCTTCATTGTGTCGAATGTTGTTGTTTATGCTATGGTTTTCATACATTTTTCTGCTCTTCTTCTTCTCATTCAACATGTTCCACTTTCTATCGTTACAATAAAAGTATGC
Source organism: Musca autumnalis (assembly GCF_047663935.1). Lineage (NCBI taxonomy): Eukaryota > Metazoa > Arthropoda > Insecta > Diptera > Muscidae > Musca > Musca autumnalis. Next base: position 118,252,251 of record NW_027411644.1, on the reverse strand, counting down.
TTATGCGATAAGTACAAGCATATCAGAGAGAACGAACCTCTTTCATATCTGCGTTAGACACCTAGACAGGTATTCTTGTAAAATGTGTTCGTTCCACTTTTGTTTTTGCTTATTTCAATATAATGAAGTAACATATATTTTGTTTTGAGTTCTGAATAGTTTTTAATTAGTAACACAGCCATCAAGTTTTATTGTTCACCATAGTCAATAAATGCCTATTATAATTATATCTTGAAAACTGTTTGAATGGGTCGAGGTGGTTTTGATAATAAAAGTGCTCAAATAAAAGGTCTTCAGTATTATTAAAAGTGGAGATAAAGTGGAAGCTACCCGGCTTTGATATTGAATATATCACATTGTTAAACGTCAGTAAAGGTTGAAATGGGTAACATAGGGAATCATAGATTCATAGCAGATTTCCAGATTGGCTTTAACATGGCTCTGTCGACGACATTTCTTGGACCCTCTGAGATTGGATGGGAAAGTATAACAATTCAGCACAGCATATCTGTTGCTTTCTTCAGCCCTACCTACAGGCCTTAAACTAGGTGCAGTTTAAGTGAAAATTTGGAACTTTTATGAAGGTGTTGTCCGATATAGAGCATCTTGGAACTTGATGTAGGTTTGGAAGAAAATCTACGATGTGCAAAACTTCGGCAAATCGGATACTCATTTCGTAAATTATCGTGCTCATCAGTCATTTTAGCTGGTGTCGGCAGGGTTTTTTAGTTTTTGGGTAACGGTAGACTTTGACGGTAATATGATGAGATTAGAGTTGTTAAATCTACTGAACTAGTTCAGTACCATGGTTCGTTTGCGTATGAGTTATTTCATGAAAACAAAGAGATAATATAACTCATTCGCAGTTCGTTCATACAAACGAGCGGTGTCCACTTAACCGTATACTGAACTAGCAGCCTGTTTATATAATAGCCTTCTGTAGGGTTCAATGGAATTGATATTTGAAACCCAGTGGGTTTGGTAAATCCTCTTATATATATAAGTACAATAGGTCGTTCAAACGAACTAGATTTTTCTTCCTGCATGAAGGCTGAAATGGTCGCTAGATAGTCATTATACCCTCAGACTTTAGGTTAGAAAGGGTATATACACTTTGATACGACCAAAAATGTGTCTCATCGCAATAACGGTTTTAGACCCCAAGTATGTTTGTACGATTTTCGTTTCAGACAATTTGGAGTCGATTTAGCCATGTCCGTCTGTCTGTCAGGCTGGCTGGTGAGCACGATAACTCTCGAAGGAATCAACCAATTCGAACCAATTTTGGGTATCGTAATATTTTGTCCAAACTTAGTCTAAGTTCGAAGATGGGCCATATCCGTCCACTCCTTCGGGTACCTCCCCCACAAAAGTTCTACATTTTTCTGTAAAATGGTGTAAACTATAACTCTCGAAGGGAACAATCGATTTAGTCCAAACTTTACACATGTATCGGTCCACTCCTTTGGGTACCTCCCACACAAAATTCGGATAAATTGAAGTTTAAGAGAACCTAGCAGATAGTTTTGAAATTTATTTCAGTAGGTTGTCCTTGCGGCTCTCTTTACGACGGTAAAATTTTTTCGGGCGCAAGTCTATACTTCCTGAGTTAATGGCCTAAAAGCTTCAAGAAAAAGTTCCTGGTGGCACCAACAAAAATGGCAAATCCGCAAGATACTTCTGGCAGGGAGTTTCTGATTGATACAAACTTTGCACATCGTATTATTTCATCCAGTCATGCATCAGATTGGAATATGGACTATATCGGACCAAACCTTCGGGTACCTCCCACACAAAATTCGGACAGACTTTAGTTTAAGAGCTCTCCTCGGATCGTTTTGAAATTTTTTTCAGCAGGTTGTCCTTGCGGCTCTCTTTACGACGGTATATTTTTTTCGCGCAAAGCCATACTTCCTGAGATATTGGCCTAAAAAATCCAAGAAACCCTGAAGGCACAAACCAAAATGGCAAATCTGCAAGATAAATCTCGCAGGGAATTTCTGATTGGTGCAGACTTTGCACATCGTATTATTTCATCCAGTCATGTATCCGGTTGAAATATATCTACATCGGTCCTCTCCTTCGGGTACCTTTCGCATAAATTTCGGGAAAAGCGAAGTTAAAGCTCCTCTTGGATCGTTTTGCTTCTTTTTTTCAATAGGTTGTCCTATTGACCTCATTTACAACGGTACAAAATCTCCAAAAACCCTGCCAGCACATACTAAAAACTAAAATGGTTATTGAGCAAGATAACTCTAGAACTTTTTAGTTTAACGTTATTTAATATGTATTTCGAGTTCCATATGAATCAGAAGTTTGCTTACTAAAAATTGTTCGTATACGTCGATGATTTGGTATTGCCCCACATTACAGTACCTACAGATTCCATGTATTTTAAAGCAAATTCGTGATTATTGTGTTTTTTTCAGTGGCTGAGGGTATATCTCCGTCAGCACAACTGACATATACTTTCTTACTTGTTCAGTCTAGAAATTATTTCATCAACATCTAAACCAGATTACCATCTTAATGCCTTGAAGTGTTGCAAAATAAAGATTGAAGAGGAGTGATAAAGTGAGGAGAGTCAATTTGCGGTATTTTGGCTCTCAACCTCTGAATTTCACATATTCCTGTCTTTCACTCAGATATTAACAAACCAGCGCTTGGTAATGTTGGGCCATAATTTAACCCATCAGATCTACCGTGTCAAACGACAAATCCAAAGCGGCGATCACAGTCCGCGCTGGCGGCCAATTCTGGTTGAGGCCATTGGCAGTATGTGTTATGATCTCGTTCAAAGCCGTCGTTGTGCTATGAACCTTCCGAAATCATGCTATGACTTGCTAGTCAAAACATTGGCAATTAGTTTTAATAGGAAGATAGATATGATTTTCCAGAGTTTGCCGATTTAGCATTTTTTTGAAGGTGGGATTACTCGTACAACTTTCCAAATCCCTGGTGTTACCAATAGGTTTACCGTGAGATTAGGTAATTGCGTCAGGAACCCGGGGATATTGGACCGAGGTGCTTTAGTATCACCATGACGATGCCATCTGAACCATGAGCTTTTGATGATTTCGCCTTGAAAATTGTAGCTTTAACTTCAGCAGCAGTGAAGGAGCGGGGATTTGGCTCGCGTCGGATTTTCCAAAATCTCCGAAGGGTTGCTTTTTTGGTCGCAGAACTTATTTGCGCACTTTTTTAGCATCTGAATGTTGGGTATTGTCGAAAGTGATAGTATCCTGCTATCAGGATGTTATTGACATGCATGGCATTGGAGATCTCCACTACTTTATTCTTCAGACCATTGCAGTGTAACTGCAAGATTTTAAAAGAGTGGACACCACCAATGTGATGGTTGCAGGTGTTGAGAGGGGAGCGGCTCTGGTTTTGTAGTTGCATGCCAGCATTATGTAGACCCGGTTGTTGTTGTGGCAGGTTGTTTATACTGCTGTATCCTGGAGTACTGGTTGGATGGGAGGACATTGTGCTGCTTGGAGACGTGGATGTTGCTGCTAGAGATTGACAGCTGTTGATGGTGTTGTTCGCTAAGGTTGATATGCTGTTTGCTGTGGTAGAGTTTGCGTAGCAGTCTGCCACGAATTCTGCTGACCAAACACGATGAGGTTCGTGTACCGTCTCATGTGGTCATTTGCAACGAATTCGAGAAAGTTATTGACTGTTTTTAACTTTTTCCATCGAATCGAACTAAAACATGCGTTTTCGTTATCAGGACAATATTCTGTACATGGTATTGGCGTGGTATTTTTTGGTTATAGCCCTAGTAAGCACCTTTCATTTAAAGTTAGTTCAGGCGCCGTGTTCATCGGTGAATATTTATTGTTTCATGTTTTCATATTCTGCTCAACCATTCATAATAGGGGTTATCATGAATGAAATTTCCCCGTGAGTTTTGTTTTTTCGCCGTTGCAACTTAAGGGAGAAAGTGAAAAAATGGTCCCCAATGGTCCTTTATTAGCAATCTGTTACAACAATGTCAAAAAGGTTTTGTAAACATAGACAATTTTCTTATTTTCTTAGCACTACTTCAATCCGAAATTATTATTCAATGTATTGTTCAACAAATTCCACAAATATTTACATTTTTCATTTAAAATTTTGGTTTTTAGTTTTTGTTTAAAAAAACACACACATTTTTTGGCGTCTACCTTGACAATATTCCCTGAAGATCACCTGATCGATTACCGGTTACTATCGAAAAAATCGATAACATTGCTTGAACGTTTTCGATCGAGTCTTGTCATGCCGTTTTTTATCGTGTCGAAAACTTATTCACGAGAAAATTCTCGATCGAATCGAATGTCGTAATTAGGCTCCAGACAAGTCAATAAAATAGAGAAATGTATAACCACAGCCACAATCTGCAAAATAAAGAAAATCGGGAGGTATCGTTCTTTGGGGGCTATATGAAGGCCTAAACCTAAACCAACAAATTTTAGGTGAAAAGAGTTTTACCCCCAAGGAAGACTTAATACCAAATTTCAGCCATTTCGGCGGGATATTGAGGCCACAACCTTCAAAATACCGGAAATCGGGAGGTACGTTCTATGGGGGCTATATGAAGACGTGGACCTATACCGACAAATTTCAGCTAGAAAGTTTTATACCCCAAGGAACTCTTCATACTAAATTTTAGCCATTTCGGTGGGATATTGAGGCCACAACCTTCAAAATACCGGAAATCGGGAGGTACCGTTCTATGGTGGCTATATGAAGACGTGGACCTATACCGACAAATTTCAGGTGGAAAGTTTTATACCCCAAGGAAGACTTAATACCAAATTTCAGCCATTTCGGTGGGATATTGAGGCCACAACCTTCAAAATACCGGAAATCCGGAGGTTCCGTCCTATGGGAGCTATATGAAGACGTAGACCTATACTGACAAATTTCAGGTGGAAAGTTTTATACTCTCAACGAAGACTTAATACAAGATGTGAGTCATTTCAGTGTGATGTTGATATCGGAAATCGGGAGGTACCGTTCTATGGGGGCTATATGAAGGCGGACAAATTTCAGGTGTAAAGTTTCATACCCCTAACGAAGACTTAATAGAAAATTTCAGCCATTTCGGTGGGATATTTAGACCACAAAACCTTGTATATATTTTTGCATATGGTTTTGCATATGCTCATTTTATGCAAATATGTAAAAATATGTCAAAATATGCAAAATATTAAAAAAAATTCTGGTCCTAATTCGTTTTATTTTGTGATAAAACGAGTTTCTGTCTAATCTGATTTTCTCTATGACCATGCTAACCATATATGTATTCCGCTGTCTAATTATAAATTTAGCTCATACATATTAACACGCTATGTAACAAAGAAAATAGCAAATAATAATTTTTTCCCATCGCGGCAAAATTATTGTCACTCAAGCACAACAACTATTTTCTCAACCTAATTTTTCATTGCTGGTAATTAGGCCTATGAAATATTATACGCGTTATTTATAACAAACGTTATTTGTTCATGGCGTTGCGAGTTGGAAAACATTCAACTGTCACCATATTCTGTTCTAAATTTGGAACAAAGCATATGTAGTTACTTAGGAGGGGTAGTACTCCGAGTTTTATAACATTGGAAAATATGTACAATGATCACATCATCAATGTTTATTTTTGTTAGACAGGTCTTTGTCCTAACAAAAGTTATTCGTATATTGAACAACACATTTTTGTTGCGCACTGTTAGAGCCACTGTTCAATAAGTTTGGTGAAGGAAAATGTCAGCTTATCAGCAAAAAATCACTAGAAATCAATCATTAATTATGTGAACCTCTAATACCCATTTAGTTACTCTCAGCAAAAATATGCAATGAAAATTGTCCATTAAATTTCCACATGGGGTAAATAAGCAACGTTTACATATCATTATTACACCTTTCGTTACAGTTTATTTTGTTATCTGTTTCCAATTTGTGGTACGAGTGCCTGATTTTAGCCTCATTGTCCAAAGTGAACTTATACACCTGCTTCTCAATTTCCAACTAAAATGAAAGCGAACAAATTACAAATAAAAATTCAATTTATTGATTTTTATTCTATGCGTCTACATTCTTCACAACAAATTAAAACCATTAACATTTAAACTAACTAATCACATAATATGAAATGTGTGTTTTAGCAGTGAGTGCTCTTCCCCCATTTAACCAAATTCTCTACACCTTAAGCTAAATTAGATTAACACACAAAATTTAGAAAAAAAGAAAAAAAACACTACCAATGTTTGTTAAATACTAAAAATCAATTTTCTAGTATATAATTTATTTAAAATTTTACATTTAAAACCCGCATTGTTTGAATGCCCACAATCTAATTATGTTATATGTTAACATCACTAGGATTTTTTCACATTTGTACTTAGCAATTATTATGTAGAAGATAAATGCATTTTACATTTATACATTTTGAAGTTACCAACAGATGTTAATACCAGCCGCCTCCTGGGCTTTCAACTCAGCTACAATATATTCACGGAATTGCTCATAGGCTTCATCGATATCAACATTGTTTATGATCTTATGGAAGTTACCAGGGGTCAAACCATAAGCAATTTCGGTGGCAGCAGCATCCAAACGCTTTTTCAGTGTTTCTTCGGTTTCAGTATTACGCTTACGTAAACGTTCTTCCAATGCCTCTATTGATGGTGGGTTATTGAAGATTAAAATTGGATTAAGGTCGGTCTTTTTCACCTGTTCCACACCCTGGGGTTCAATGTCCAGAATACAAACTTTACCAGCACTTTGTACCTTGCGTACGGCTTCTTTGCTTGTGCCATACATATTACCACTAAATGTGGCCGATTCGATAAATTCGCCATTGGCAATGGCCTTCTCCATATCTTCACGTTCTACAAAATTATAATGGACACCATCCTCTTCACCCGGTCGGGGCTTGCGGGTTGTATGCGAAACACTAAAGCCAAACGTATTGGGAAACTCTTTGAACAGCCTATTCAAGAGTGTACTTTTGCCAGAACCCGAAGGTCCACAAACAACAACTGGTCTGGGTCCCTGTTTGACCATAGTGCTTAAAAGCCTATTGGCAATGAAAAGAATGCTAATCATGATTAAAAATGTTTCACAAAAGTTAACAGATTTCTAGAACGGGTTGAGATTTGTTTAGTAGTTTTTTCTAAATGCAAAGTTGCTTAGTTTTCAGTTAGTCGTTTGGGTGGGTGGAGATGAATAAATGCTTTGGACGCTAGAATTAAAGGTGCATGTGGTGTACTGGAAAGAAGAAGAACAAGAAGGCTAATATATCCCCAATGTAGTGCAGAATTTTCGACAATTTCAGTGTGAGAGAACAAAACAAAAAGTGTCGAAAATAAAACAAATACAAAAGCAAATGATGGTGAAGAATGACGGTATAAAATAAAAAAATTATGACGGCGATGGTAATCTTTGTAGGAAATGCAACAAAATTTTACAAAAATTTTCTTTATAATATAAAATTAAAATAATTTACTTCATTATAAATGCGAAAGCAGAACAAGAATATATCGACACCTCCAAATAATAGTATGCTAAGTCTAAAAAGTGAGTTTTGCAGGAGAAGCTCTCAAAGTTTGGATATTTTTTTGAACTCCAGTACTATGCTAAGTCAATATTTGTTTATAACTTCTGTTCGGATTGACCGATCATTACCAAAATTAGACAGAATTTAAGTTAAAGGACGTTCGAAACCTCCAAATAATAGTTTGCTAATTCTGAAAAGCGAGTTTTGCAGGACAAGCTCTAAAAGTTTGGAAATTTCTTTGACCTTCAGTACTATACTAAGTAAATATTTGTTTATAACTTCTGTTTGGATTGTCTGATCAGTACCAAAATTTGACAGAATTTAAGTTAAAGGACGTTAAATATAAAAATGTAAAGAACTTGAGAACATGCTAAGTCGACTTAGCATACTATTGTTTGGAGGCGTCGATATATGTACATAAGGTAGGTATGTAATTAATTCGATAATGCCGTATTGCGTTCTTTTTATTGGAACGGAGCATGAATACCACGCACCAGCAATTTAAAAGCGAGGAAGGCTTTACAGAACTTATACATATATGGAATGAATAAAATCAGGGGCAATTTCATGAATTTTTTGTATCAGCTTTTGTATCCTTAAGAAGTTTTTGATGCTTAATGTTTAAATCGACTACGCACTTGTGCACTATAATGTCAATATCACCTGCTGCTATAAAAACCTTTGAGGATTTTAGCTGCATTTTTTTATCGGAACTAGCTGTCATTTGACATTTAAGGATTCTCTACCAAAAATTGTCAACATACATCCATGTTTTGGTGTAGGTCCCATATAACGGTACCTCCCGATTTTCGATATTTTAGGGAGTTTAGTAACAATTTTTGGCCGAACTAGCTGTAATTTGCCATTTGAAGTGCCTAGAGGTCGCAGCACTCCTACACCAAAAATTTTGCAAGATAGGTCCATGTTTTGCTACAGCCCCATATGACGGTACCTACAGATTTTAGATGTTTTGAGGAGTTTACCTAGAACTGTTGACCGAATTATCTGTAATTTGTCATTTGAGGTTCCCAGAGGTCACAAAACTTCACCACCAAAAATTGTCAACAGAGGTCCACACTTTGATATAGGCCCATATGGTACACAGAAAATTTTTTTAGCAATTTGAAAAAAAATTCAAAAAATCAATAAAAAATGTATCGATTTTCCGGCGATAAAAAAATTGTCATATTGACAAAATTCGATAAAATTATTTGATCACAAAGTAAAAATACAACTGATAAAATATTTCACATATTGACAAAAATATTTATCAAAATATTCCATTTTATCAGTTCTGTATAAAAAATCGATAAATATTTTAGTCAATATGTGAAATATTTTATCACTTGTATTTTTACTTTGTGATCGAATAATTTTATCGAATTTCGTCAATATGATAATTTTTTTTATCGCCGGATTTTTTTCTGTTTAGTAATTTGAAGCAATTTGAATTCGAATCGTCTTAGAGAAATCGGTCATTAGTCTTCTTTTGATATCAAAAGTTTTTGCAGCGAGGAATGCACCAAAAAGAATAAAACATCGAATTATTATTATAAGAATACGACCTGAATTCGACTTCTGGATAACCTTACTAAATAAACCTTGGATCCAACAGTTCTTATAATGTCCAAAAACTCGATAGTTATGATCAAGGCGAATTGCACCATGGTTATGATATATGATCTGTAGGCCTATTCTGTAACCTTTATCGATTGAAAAGTTGTTAAAACTTCTTTTGTTTTTGTAACAACTAGAAAACACACAAATGAAATTGTTGTAAAATACACAATGAGTAAAGATATTAAAAAGTTACAGAATAGGCCCCCTGACTGAACTCTTCCTTAACAATATTCATAGATATTAAGAGGCAACCAATTACAATAGAAATGGGTCAAGCATATTTCAATTCTATTATCGTGGTAATCGTTCAACCAAAGTATGTATCAATATTCCATTTTCTGATATATAAAATCTTGGTCAACACCTCAAAGACAACTACTTATAATCTTCTGGTATCTATTTTATCTGCTGAATATACCACACCCAAGTTCAATGGCTCTTATTGGAATTAGTATATGCAATGTCATTCAAGTATTATCAATGCATAAAATATTGGAATTGCAAATGGAATAAGAAACAACATACAACCCAAATGCAGGCAGCAATACCGGTAAGTAGTGGCCAAATATGTTATGACCAACCAACAAACATCGACAACAAAAACAACACTTGTAACAACCATAAACGTCGTCTAGATAATTAACTACAAGAGACATTGGCAATTAAAAACGCACAGAAACTCGGTATGTACGCACCATCCAACCAAACAACCAACCAATAAGAAAATCTTCTTTCAAGTCGGGGAAGAAACTTTCTTTTTTCGCATTTGGAAAAATGGTTGAAATTCGAGACAAGTTTTCCTCCAATGAAGGTAATTAAAAGACAATTCAAATTGAAAGCCTAGAAAAAACAAACCCAGACAAGAGGAAAATTCAAGTCTACTACGCAATATTTTGAAGGAAAATCAATACTTGTAGGTCGTCGAATGCGCTAGTTTTTAATGTAAACCCACCACCGCCACAACAACCAAACAACCATTGCCTTAAAACCCAAGCAAAGGGTGTTCAGACAAATTTGTTGCCATCCATATACCACCACTATCTTACCAACAACAACATGGCTGCAACAAAAGTAAAAAATATGTTATTTGAGCCCTCTTCAAGGGGGAACCTAAGATAAAAAGCACACGAAAATGTGTATAGAGCACAATGAAAAAATTAAACCACAAGTATTTCTATTCAAACTACTTTTCTGAAAAAATGATTTAATTACCAACCGTAAGAGGTATTTAAACATGAATTAACATTTCTTTTCATATAACACCATTTGTATGCTTTTGCTGAAGCATATTGAGTTTTATGGCTAAAAAGAAATAACGGTGTAGCTTTACACCAAATCCGGTATACATACATGGGGGACGACGACCACCCATAAAAAAGCAACAACTAAAGTCCGTACCTATTTGGAGGGGAGAGACCTTAAAAGGCGTGGTGTCGGCTAGTAGAAATAAAATCAAATACCAATATATAATTGTATCATAGGTGTTAACCGGAAAAATCCATAAATTTCACCATATATGTAGGTATATACATACACAAATAAGTATGTATTTTTCGGCAATGTTGTTAAATATGGAATGTTATTAAGAAGGAAAACATACCTTTGGTAACTGGTTGATGCTCACTGGATACAACTTTACAGATATACTAAGGATATTCTCTTAATTTTTTGTTTTGTTATTTTCCTTTTATAAATAAAGACCTCAACGACTTTTATTAACACAATTAATTTTTATAAGGTTTTATTTTCTTTCACTAATTGAGCATTTCTACTTTACTTATACACACACACTACGATGACTTTTGTGCTATTAACACAGATTTTATTTTAACAGTCAGAAATAAGCCCAGATTTGTAAAGGCAATGAATTTCAATGAACTATTTTTTTTAATTGTAGTTTGTTGTTTTTCACCTTTATAAAATGCTTGTTATCTCAATTGTAACGTACTATACACACTCACTTCCGTCGAAAGACTGATTCGAATGACTGATGTATTTCGTTGGTATACTCTTGGTGCGGAACCACCATACACTGGGTTTACAGCTGCTTTGGAGATAGCCACAACAAAATACAGGCCATCATCATAGCGTAGAAAACCTTTTCTCAGTGAAATACACAAAATATGAAAAGTATCTACAAAAACACGTACATACATTATTTGTTGACATTTTGCGGATACTCACACTCAGTTGAATGAGAAAAATAAACTCTCTTTACCAATACCTCTCACTCTTAGTAGGAATTGTTAAACTCTTATTGGATTCGTTGTTAAATGTGGTATTACCAGATAGAATATAACGAAATACATATAAAGGTGACCATTAAACTTGATAAGAATTATACGAAGAGTTCCATATGAAATCTTTAGATTCTATACGTTAGAATAGGAAATTGATATCATACGTATCAAGGCATATCGACCAGGTAGTGGCATCGACATATTTGTAATATGTTTGCTCTGATCCAGAACCTGCAAGAAGCTACTATTTTTTACTACGACAACATTTTTTCCTTTATGTTATCGGAAAAAATAGTAAAAATTAGTAGATTTTTGCAGTACTGGAACAAACCAGTTATTTCAAAAATTTCTTTATGTTGTTGAGTAAATTACAACAAAAATATTTTTTTATAAAGGGATTTGACACTTCATATTCGAACAGCTGTTGTGATCGAACAAAATAGTAGATTCTTACAGTTCTGGAACAGACTACAAAAGTTATAAAAACTTGTAAAAAACAACAAAATAGGAAATTCAACGTACTAAAAACATAATATTAAAATTAGATAAATACATAAAAAAATAGTTTTGAAATCAAATGAAAAAATAAGAAATCAATATATATATAGTTATAAGGAACACTTTTTTAAATTTATTTTATCATTCACAAAATAAATGACGGGCTTTAGAAAATATTCTTTCAGATGGCGCCGAACTAGCAGGTGTTCTTATGAGGCTCCCACCATTCCAATACATCGAAATTTATATATATGATATTTCAATTGATATTTCTTTCCCTGCTGTAGTTGAATTCTGTAACGCATAATTTTCATTCATAATTTTGCGTTTTAATTTTACCGATTTTTGTCGGTAACTCAAAAAATGAGTTACAGAATTCCACAACTGGTATTGTCATCGATAAGCTCTAGACAAAGTACGTCAAAAATGATGATCTATCACAAGCTGGATATAATGTGTAAGTTTTTCATTTAACTTTTGGATAATATCCGATTCTGATACTTGTGTGCACATATTTATTAATTTGTGGATCTGAGGAATCACGCATAATGCGCCTCAATAATTTTGAATACACTTCACAATTCACTTGTATAGTTTTTTACATCTGCTGCAAATCACTATTTCTTTTAGAACCACTCCATTTTCATTTTTTATGTCCGTAAACACATTAAAAACGTCACTTCCTGGCCCTCTTTTCATTATCGTATATTCTCCCCATAATTTATGCATCTTTTATATCACTGAAATTCTCCATACTGAAACCACAAGGACACAACCTTTTTTTAAAGTGAAAAAAAGAATAAAACAGGCTAAAGGGACCAGATTTATGAAGAAAAATTGTGGATTAAAGTGGGATTTCCTGCGGTGTTTTCATAAGTATTCAATATTTACATTCAAGTGTTCGAAGGCGTTCAGAATTTACACAAAATTGATACATGCAAAAATAGTTTACCTGTATTTATGACAATAAATTAGCGAAGAACACCATGGTTTTCCCAACGCGTTTTCTATCTATTACAATTGTTTCCAATTTTGGGAAACATATTAATGTAACAGGCTGAAAATGTATACCTCTTTTTATGTAAATGAGTCAGTGAAAGATTCGATTTACCGGTAAATTTTTACAATGATTGATTTTTTTTTTTTCAAAATTTAGGGGTCGATTATAGATATCAATTATCGTTGAGTGGAGTTGTCAGTTGTCAAAATTACTTTATGTATGGCAACCATCAACTTTAGTTGCGAATTTCAGTTGACGAACCGGCTATTTTTCAGCAACCAGTTATTTTCAGTTGCAGTGAACATTTTCGAAGAAACAAGAAGTAAAATTGATAGGAAAAAGCATTTTCTTAACAATTGTTGATTATTTGCATGATTAATTGATTTTGTGTATGAAAAATATGGTGAAAATAACAACAGAACAACAGTTTGAAACATTAATTGATAAAATGAGTGCAAATCCAATGTGCACATGGGTCCCATCTATACAGCCGACAACACCAGGGAATTTCGTTTTTTAATAAAAATGAAAATGATCATGACAATGACTTTTGGAAACTTCCCTCCGCAAAAAATCTCAACGCAGCGCTCATTTTTAAAAGTGGGGTATCAGTAACTTACTTTGAAGTCATCCTTTAACGTTTCCATAATGTAAACTACGGCATCCTTTAGCAATCGAAAATACGCCTTAAACCTAAAATAATTTACTGGTTATACAGATCTTTCCAACATGAGTTTCAGCTCACAGTGCAAATGGCAATTCCAATGGACTCGACTTGTCCCTCAAATTTCTTCTAATAAATGTCATGTCCTGTACATTTTCTTAATCATCAACAAATAATTCCACTGAACTAATTATTTTAAAATAGGTTTTTGGCGAATTGTGCCTTTTGGTTTTATATAGAGTTCACAAGTTTGAAAAAACACTGATCGATAACACGTTTATCGGCAACCCAGTTGGGTTGACATCAATAATACAACATTTCATCTCAGTTGTGCTGACAATTGAAAACGCAACTCAAGTTTAGTGGCAATGTATAATCGACCTCTTATTATTTATTACTACATACCTGCATATAATTGGCCTGTTCCCGTACTTTATAAAGTGGTAAAAGTCGTAAAAGTTGTAAAAGTCGTAAACGATTTTCATATAAATTTTGTGTACGGGAACGCAAAATGTGTAAAAGTGGTAAAAATTGTAAAAACTTTTTAGTTCTGGAACAGAGCTAATATTTCTAACACATAAGCACATTGCAGTAACATAAATTTACAAAAGACACACACAGGCTGACTTCCGTATTGTCAGTTGCTTTGTATTCGTGCATGAAACGCAAATTACTATTTTTAATCTTTTCGTCTTTTAGAATGCTTGCTCTGTAAAAAATGCAAAGATAACAATATTTTTATTTCATAAATAAAATTCGGACAAACATTCGAAATACTTAAGATACATAAATATGATTAACTACGGCAATTTTTCCCGAATTTTGGACAAAAATAGTTATTAGCAGTCCTTCTGCATCAATACTCGAAGTCTCATATGCAAATAAATGTTGAAAGCGTTTCAGAATACAGTTTTGAAAATCATGTTATGTCAAGACATGTCGGAAATAACGAGGAATAACAGATTATTAAGGACGAAAAATTTCTCGAAAATAATACATTTCTTCAATAGGTTACCCCACGTTCATTCCTGGGCAACTTACTCCATTCCTTTCAAATTTATGTATTAATTTTGGACCTCGATTATCCGTGATTGTCAGGACCGGAGGCATTACGGATAATCGATTTTCCCGGATAATGGAGGGAATGTTTTATGCAGTTTTTGAACATATTTTTAATTAAAAATGACATAATCAGGCATGTCACAGATTCCGATCGGAATGGTTTCAATTCCGTAATTTCATTTCGATCGTATTTGTTTTAGCTTCTTCAGATTTCGATCGATTTGGTGAATTCCGAAAATCGTATTATTTGTATAAATATGGCAACATTAGAGGAATCAAAAGAAACGAAACAAAAACATATGATTAGAAAACAGTGTAGAAGTGGGAATTGTGAAAATTTTGTGTTTAAAGAGAGCTTTTTTGTGCGAAAAGAATGTTAATTTCTTTATTGAATTGTCAATTTTTCTATTGTTTATGTAATTGAGGCGCAAAAAATTAACTTAGCACTAAAAAAAAATTTGCTATTTTTTTTCTTTTGTTTTATGTTATCATTGTTTTAATTTATCTTTTGTAATGCCAGATTGTCTAGTTTTTACAAATTTACATTGTTAACAATTGATTTGGTTGATTGAGAAATAATGGAAATGTGCGAATTTTTTAAAGAAAATGATAAAAAAAATATATGAAATTAAATGTGATTTTGTTAATAAAACAATTGCTCTGTTCCAGAACCTGCAAGAATCTACAATTTTTTACTACGATAACAATTTTTCCTTTATGTTATCGAAAAAAATAGTAAAAATTAGTAGATTCTTGCAGTTCTGGAACAGACCAAATATCTTCATTATTTTAAAGTGTTTTTATAGTGTTTTAAAGTGACATGTTTCCAAAAAATACAATTCCACTTGAGAAACCAAAAGTGGTTTAATTCCGATAAAATTTTTCGTTTTTCGGTTTCTGAAGAAGCTAAATACGGAATCAATTCCACTTTCGATCGGAATTGGTTTCTGTGACATGCCTGAATATTGCAAAAACCATGAGACAAAGTCAATTCAGATGAATATGATGATGATATTTTTCCTTCTAAAATTTGGTGGATTACCGTAACAAATATAATAAAAATTGCAGATTTTCATATCGACACCTCCAAATAATAGTATGCTAAGTCTAAAAAGTGAGTTTTGCAGGAGAAGCTCTAAAAGTTTTGAAATTTCTTTGACCTTCAGTACCATGCTAAGTAAATATTTTGGTCTGTTCCAGTACTGCAAGAATCTACTAATTTTGACTATTTTTTCCGATAACATAAAGGAAAAAATGTTATCGTAGTAAAAAATAGTAGCTTCTTGCAGGTTCTGGAACACAGCATTTGTTTATAACTTCTGTTCGGATTGTCCGATTATTACAAAAATTTGACAGAATTTAAGTTAAAGGACGTTAAATATAAAAATGTAAAGAACTGGAAAACATGCTAAGTCGACTTAGCATACTATTGTTTGGAGGCGTCGATATTATATCTGCAATTTTTATTATATTTGTTACGGTAATCCACCAAATTTTAGAAGGATAAAAAAATAT
Organism: Musca autumnalis; assembly: GCF_047663935.1. Taxonomy (NCBI): domain Eukaryota; kingdom Metazoa; phylum Arthropoda; class Insecta; order Diptera; family Muscidae; genus Musca; species Musca autumnalis. The sequence continues at coordinate 118,236,109 of NW_027411644.1, read as the reverse complement.
CATCATCATCATATTCATCTGAATTGACTTTGTCTTTGTGTAATATGGGAGTATTTCCAGTTTTCGTTTGTTTACCTTTTGTTCGCTTAATCAGATTAATTGGAAAGTGTGTTTTTACTCCCGGGTATTGAAGACCAAAATTTATTTTCTATCACGGATAATGGAGGTTCCCGGATAATCAACGTTCAACTGTATTAAGTTTGGACCATTCGATAAAGAGATAGTATTCTCTAGAAGTAAAAACGGCTATTTTGCAATTTTGTAAGCCATAACTATCGTTCATAGTAAGCGTAGAAATTCAGTCGAACGCGGACAGTATGAAAACTTGTATAGCTTAATTGTTACTCATAATTTCTCACAGCTTTCGGCAGAAAATGATTTACGAAACCGTATTCTAAAACATCAATACATTTTATGCCAAATATAAAACGGAACCTGCGATTTTTACGGCGTAGAAACCAAAGTGTGTTTATATTACGCTAGCCAGGCATTGCATTTCCAAACGCTGGAAACATTTATTTGCATATGAGACCACGAATATTGTTGCAGAAGGACTACTATTAGTTATTTTCGTCAAAAATTCGGCAATAAATTGCCATAGTTAATTATATCTATCAAAATTTTCTTCAGTATTTCGAATGTTCGTCCGACCTTTTATTCATGCACATTTTTTAATAAAAATATTGTTATTTTTACATTTTTCTACAGCACAAGCATTCCAATAGACGAAATGAACAAAAATTAGCGGTACTTTGCTTAAAAAAATCCTTAAGTACCACAAACAATTAATACTTCTGGGTGTACGAATACGAACTTTAGGCGCCATATGTACCTAAATGACGGAATAAATTAAAATTAGTTTTGATATTTTAAAATCTTCCCTGTTCATAGTAATTACCATCAATTGTTTCACATTTACATAGTATTAAATATGTAATTAACAACGATTTTATTCAGTTTTTAGGGGTGTTCGAATATGAACTTTGCATACTGTATACGAAATTAGTCGTATTATGTACATTAATCACAAAAACTCGCGATTGTTTACAAGTAAATGACTAAAGACTGACACCATGAAAATGAATGCTATAACATTTACGTCCGCGAACGTGTTAAGTATTGTGTTTCAATACGTTTAATAACCGCGGAGAACATGTTATTTACACGCATTTTATGGGACGGCGCCTGTTTAAGCAATTGTAATTTCTAGGACCTCATCAGCAATGGTTCAGTGTAATCCTTGTATGTCACTTCCATTGCTGGTTGCATACAAATAGACACTGTAGACTGTAGGCTTCAAATTTTAGTTAATATTGAATACTCTTACAATAGCACTGTCGTATGCCTAAAATATATTTAATGTTAACAATAGATTAATGTTATTCCTTTCAAATATAGTGTGTATCTGTTATCCATACATGCAAAAACATTTCTTAACTCTTATTGCATTTCCTTCAAAGGTTTGTCTTAATAATGAAACCAAAAACCAAAGATATTCCAAAATAAACACTCTCATTATTACCTTATTTGGAACGATTTTAAGCGGAAACTGGAAATGTATATGTACTGCTTGCTATTGATTCGGCTATATTATGACTAAGAACACGATAGTCCTACAATGTTCTCTGCGTCTGGAGTATTTTGAGGTGGTTGGTTGATTTTTCTACTACTAATATCCTCAATCCAATTAGAAATTGAGGAATGAATAATTCGCAATGTGTTTATTAGAAAACGATGAATGTAGCAAAATATCGATAACAACATAAATCGATAACGATTTATATTTTTACAATTATCGGTCAGGCATAAAATAACTAATGATACGTTTACACCATGGTACAATAAAGTAGAGGTAGGCAAAGAATGAAAATCGCTGAAAAATACAAACCTGCAGCCATGGCTTAAAATGTTAAATTGCATTGTGCAATAATAACGGTAGATGTATCTGCTTAGTTAGTCCGTTTTACAAAAACATATGGAATGTACAACTTCACAGTTTATGTGTTAAAATTACCAAATAGAGTAAAGGCCTAGGTACATAAGCTGCCTTGCCTGCTTGCCTTGATTGCTTCTGATAAAAGAATAAAAAAGAAAACGGCAACCCAGTTCGAAATTTGCTCGGCCTTCTTTATCCTTTTACTTTTCTTATGTCAGAAACAAAGCAGCAAACAAGGCGGCGAGATAGCTTATGTACCCAGGCCTTAAACAATAATAATTATAATTACTTCAAAATAGTCTGGCTTAATCCCATTGTTGTTGTTTTAATATTTTAAAACAACTAGTTTATTAGTGGAAAAGATTTGGCATTGTTCGCCAAGGGGCAAGGCAGGGAATACTATAGTTTCGATTCTCGCCACAGAATCTCATCAGTTTGTGGATATTCTCCACCGAAGTTATTTTTCAATAACTTCTTCAACAAAAAACTTGTTATACCCAAACATCAATCGACAGCTCGAAGTATAAAGGTAAGCAAAGAAAAAAGTTAAATGAGAAGTTTTTCCTTGGCTACCTCACACAACTCCGACGAAAGTGTCTGCGAAAACAGTTCAAACCTTTTCCACTAGTATGTGTCGTCGAATTTCAACGAATGCACACACCAAAATTTGGTTGGTCTGCTTTACAGCAAAAACAACACACGTCGTGCCAGTGTCTTCAATTAGAAACATTGTGGCGTTTTTATTGGGATAGCGTTTGCAATTTTGTCTTTTTTTTTTTTAAATACTTCTTCAACAAAAAACTTTTTATACCCAAACATCAATCGTCAGCTCGAAGTATAAAGTTAAGCAAAGAAAAAAAGTTCAATGAGACTGATGTTTGGGTATAACCATGGTTCAATTATTAGAAGGTTGGGCAGGTTGATAAAATGTTTAAAAAACAACTCTGAAGCCAGTTTGCTTATAACTTCAAACAAATGCAACAAGTGTTGTTCATTTGAAATGTTGTCAAAGTTTGTATTGTTTACATTTTGTTTATTTTATCTTGTTTGACTTAATTTGTAATTGTCATTAGACACTTGCGTAAGACTAATGATTTACATATATATTTTCCGCGCCTCAGTACCGCAGGCTCTCTCTCTCTCTCTCTCTCTCGGTCTCTTTCTCAGGCTGGTCTATTTGAATATAAGAAAGTTGGTTATGAGTACTTCAGCTACATTACCAAGTGTAGGTGAAGTCCCAAGACTTGCACCATTCTGTTGACAGGTGCATGTAAGCTTTGCATGTTGCACGTAACTTGGTACTTGAACCACGTCTGATTTCTGGTGTTGGTTCCATTGAAATGTCTTTGTAACAACTTTGGACTTGCAAGCAGTTAACTGCTTTGAGAGCAAAACATGCTTCGCACTCGGGAGAAGGCGATTGTGACTGGGAGCAATTGGCTGTTAAAATGGGAACCACTCATTTTCATTTATTAAAATGCTAACATTAAATAAAACAATATTTAGAGAGACCTTTATAGTTTGGTACATAGTAAGTTGTATTACTCCTAGGATGTTTGCCCTTAAAAACGGTTAAATCGGTTTGCGTTTTGATATAGCACCCATAGAGCCGTACCTCCCGTTTTTTTGGTGTTTTTAAGGTTCATTATTCAAGCGAAATGGCTAAAATTTGGTACCTCGGTACCTATAGCTGTTGGATATATAATATATTTCTGTACAGAGTTGTCGGTCCAAAATTTTGTATATAGCCCCAATCACAAAGGTTATTTTAAAACCATTTAAGGATTGCCTAGTATAGTGTTGTGATAATGGCATGAACGCGATGTAGTTGGTAAACCTGGTTAAAGCATTTATGAAGACATAAGCTTCGTTCCCGCACTTTTTAATAGTAAAACTCGTAAAAGAGAGAAATAGAGAAAAATTGTTGTCACAAAAAAGTTTTTTCAAAAAGTTCGGGAACGGAAAAATGGAAAATACGTCAAAAAAACTGGAACAAATGTCAAAGTCGGCGTATCAGCCCATCAGACGCCGGCAACCATGTTACTATTTTTTTACTCGCCCAAATTTGTCGTGTAAAAAGTTTTTAAAGAGAGCGTCATTCAGCCCCATTTTTGTTTAAAGACTTTTACAACTTTTTTGTGTACGGGAACGCTTTTTCGAGTAAAATGTGTAAAAGTCGTAAAAATTGTAAAAACTTTTTAGTTCTGGAACACAGCTATAGACAATGTCTTTTGTGGTTTCGCTTGTCCAATCAACCAGATTGGAAGCCATTTATTTATGTCATTTTTTACTAGGAATATCTGTCTACAAGTAGTCATTTAGTCTATCCTTCATCCGGTTGTATTGAATATATATGTATGAACATCCGAAATGATGATTCAGCAGCGGTTTTTGCATACCACGTTCTTCGTAACTTTTAGCCAAATCCTCGGAATCGAGAAGATATCGAACCTTATTCTTTTTTTTAAAAACAACATGTAAGATGGACAATGAAAAGTGAATTTCTCCAATCTGTATCTCAAAATGTTGGCCCTTTAATGTAGGTCCCATTTTCAGTACATTTCTACTTTGGTTCGTTATTATCATTGTCTAGTGTAGGCTTTTTTGAATGAGGGCTCTCAGCAGCCGGCTTGTACAATTGCAATAAAGTTCCTGGAAAAATTAATTGCACAATTTATTCCGATTTGCTGCCACAACCTGTTTCACGCTAGGATTTAGACACATACATATGTTAGAGTTACCCATAGGTTCAGTTATACAATCCCAGCGAAAATTTCAATTCAAGAAATTCTAGGTTTTCGTGGCATTGATAAGTACATACCAAACAGACACCAGCTCATTTGGACAAATCATCGTGGCTTTTTGGGGCTGCAAGTCAGACATGAATAGAATGCTTGTCATTTAACGGGACACTGCGTATATGTGCATACCTTTTCGTCAAATGCTCCTAATAAAGCAGCATATTCTTCCTCCAAGACATCTAAAATTGTGGCACTGGATTCGTCCAAAACATTTTTTCCAACTTCCGGCTTTCTTTACGTTTGGCATAGCTCAGATATAAAACACACGACAAATGTATTTTTCCCAACAAGATAAAGCACGCATTGAATTTAGTTTGTAAATTATCAAGTTTTATATAAAAACAACAAAATCTGTTTACATAAATTCAATAAATATTTGAATTATTTTTTTTCAATTGTTTGAGTGGAGTATTAGAGTATGAATTCAATATATTTGTTTTGTCGTTTGTCAACCTTTGTCAAAACTGTTTCGACACAATAGGCGGACCTCAAGAAAAAATTGTAATCATATGTTTGCTGTGTCCTAACTTGTAATGATTGTACCATGGGTATAACAAGTTTTTTGTTGAAGAAGTTATTGAAAAATAACTTCGGTGGAGAATATCCACAAACAAAAAACAGGGGAACTGATGAGATTCTGTGGCGAGAATCGAAACTATAGTATTCCCTGCCTTACCCCTTGGCGAACAATGCCAAATAGTATCCACTAATAAACTAGTTGTTTTAAAATATTAAAACAACAACAATGACTATTTTGAAAAAGCAAAATTGCAAACGATATCCCAATAAAAACGCCACAATGTTTCAAATAATAATTACTTTAGCTAGACTCCAGAATATTGTTGATAGAAAAGTGTTTCAAAAATAACAAAAGTGGGTACAACTCATGATGAAATAATAAGGTGGCGTAAAACGGCCAGCTGATTGGTTTCAATCTGTCAAATATTTTGTAATTGTGAATAAATTGTATGAAAACGTAAACAAACATTTTGACGTACTGAAGAATTTTCGGCCAAAATAGAGTTGTTGTTGTGCTACTTACGTGACCTGTTAAATAGATCTTGGTACAACTTATTACAGTAAAAAATGTCATTCTCTTAATTTCTACTTGAGAAGTGATTGGTGGCGTCCGATTTTTAATTTGTCTAATGATGCTATAAAAATGCAAGCCATTGCGAAATATCCCAGAATAAATAAAATGCATTTATTGTTTGTGCAAAGAACTTTATTATATAAACACACATTAAAAAAAAGACGCCATAAAATTCAAGCGGAATTGGGCTTACTTTCTCCGTTCTCCATTTAATCCAAACCCATCTTATTTTGTTTCATCACCCTAAAGGCTTTTTATGTTGCCTTCCCATCACTAGTTCAGCTTTAGACATGGACTCCAACTCCACTCCATTACAAATTCCCGTCCCGTGAATTACCGCAAAAATGTTCGCAACTTAAGTTTTTAATTCTTTATTTTATAAAAATTCTTAGAAATTTATACACTCCTTTTTGTTTTGGGAAAAATGATTTCGCCAGCGACAGGTAGGGATTAACCATGGTACAATTACCAGGTAGATGCATCAGTCAACAATTACAACAAAAAACAGTTTAGTACTGTGAAATGTCAAAAATGTTTTCCAAAAATAAAGCGATTCACATAATTAGAATTATTAAGAATTATTTCAAAAATCCACCAAAAACTCACAATTTTTTATTTAAATGTTTGTTGTTTTTTTATTTTTGTGATTTCAATTACAACAGCTTTTTTTGTTTTTTGAACGCACACGCAGAGTTATAGGTTTGGCCCTCAACGTATTCGTTTGATTTGTCAGTAGTCACACGGGCAAAGTTTGCGGTAAAGAAAATAGAGTTTATGAGAGAGAGCGGAGAGGAAGAGCCCTTCTATAGTATTTGCGCGTGTGACTATTAACTTTCTAGCGATTCGATTCAGGGGAAAGCCAAAAACAAATTTTAACTAATGTTTGGTTTACATTCGGCTTCGTTTCGTGATTTCAAAGGCTTTTCGTGATTTCGCGCGGAATCAAGCAAAATTTATCATGATTTCGCATACAAAAATGAAATCATCTCATTTCGTGATTTCAGCGAAATCAACATCGAAATCACAGTACACATGATATACAACCTTGCTTTTGCCTAAAAAAGTACCAAAAGTTGCAACACTTTTCACGTATGACAATAAACAAGGTAGATGTGCGAATTGCTGCAACAAAAAATGTCAGTATCAAAATTTGTAAACAATGTGAAAAAATATTAAACTACTTGGTTACAATGCTATTTGTTACATTCGCGCTTGTGCGGCACTGTGGTGGAGGGTCCAACTAACTCAGGGGAGCTGCTCTCAAGGCGGTTCCAACCCTAAAACCATCAGCCTAAGGGAATGCACAATAAAAGGGAGTGAACACAAAGACATACACAAAAACAAACAACAAACACAAAATACCCCGTGACAAAGGTGCTTGATGACATTTGCACCCACACATAGCCCGCCCAACCTTGACCCTTCAATCCTTTGTTTTCATATCTTTCAGAAAGGCCCCGTTTCCCACACACACCTACTTCACAATTTACCTTTTGTTATCCCCCCTTTACAAAACAATTAGCACATCATATTCTTTTACATTTAAACACAGGAAATATTTATTATAAAGTCTTTCATACTTAAGTCTAACAAACAAACATTAATTTGAAAAACTAACACCAATTATATAACTTCCTCTTTCTTTTGAGTCAATACTCAGATCACCTTCCTTACGTTTATATTAGTTACCTTTTTAGGCCAACCAGGGCCGACAATTTTTACTCTTAGACCTGCCTAAAAGAGCTCTGTTAGCGGTTTCTTGGGACTTATTCAAATGTTGACTCCCATAAAAAAAATCAATTAAATATCTCTCGAATAAACGCTACAAAAGGGTAATCCTACACTCACTTTTAAAACTTGGCGTTAACTTTCCTCACAATTAAATAGTCTTTTTGAAATTTTAATATCTCGACAACATTTAGGACAACACAACTTAACCTAGTTTTTGTTAGTTTTCAATAATTATATCTTTTTTCTTTGTTTAGTATTTTTTTGTTGTACTTAGCAAAATTTTCTCATAGTTGATTTCTTTTCTCTTTTACAGGTGCATGGCCGTTGCTTTTGGGTGCATTACTCGCAAATTCAAAATAAACATCATTCGTTTGAAACTCATCAAGCGGACATATATTGGCATGGTCATCAATTCAATAAGTCAAGCGTTTTGTGAAATGACATCTTCCGCTCTTCGATTAAAATTTTTGCCTCACCAATAATTAAATGCTGACCCCCTCCTTGATAACAGCAGAGGAGGTCAGTGAACGTCTGGCTTTTACAGTTTGGCGTACACTTCAAATAAAATAAAACACAAAATGCAACTATAGAATTACAGACGCTACACAATTTGTCATTAACACTTACGAATATTAATAACGCCCACAACATAAATAAAAAGTAGACTTCAATGTCTTCAAACAAAGCAAAATTATTGTTGTTTCAATGGGTTTTGGTTGGTTGTTTTTTTTATAGTTTATTGATCTCAACGGCTACTTGAATCACCTTTACGGTTTATATTACCGGCACCACTTTGTAAAAGAAGCTTTCTTTGTCGACTTCTGTGCTTTTATATGGAGGAAAACGACGCTGAATTTCCCTCTTTTTCTTTGTTTTCCCATTTTCTTACATTTATTGGCCTTTGTTGGTCATTTTCAACTACAAAGCCCTATATGAGGCCGGGTTGTATTTCTTAGGTTGCGTTACTTGTTCACTAACCTATGAATGATTGCTACTGGCAACGCTATTTTCTCAATCACCAGTGCTACCAGCAAACTGTATCCGGTTTATTTCTTTATTGTTGGCTGGTGCATTCAGGTTATTAATGCTGTCATCCAAAAAGTTAAAAAACATTAAAAAAATATAAATTTCTATTGAGGCCCGCAACATATTTTTCATTGTGTTCCCGTACTTTTTTAATGGTAATTTTAGAAAATAGAGCGAATTGTCAAAACTTGCTTCCCCATACAAATTTCCTAAAAAATACGGGAACGGAAAAATTACGGAAATTGCAAAAACTCCAGCAGAAATGTCAAAATTAACGTATCAGTTATAATATTAGATACCAATGAACATATGTACATGCTTGCTGCTGGTTTCTACTAGGACAACATTTTATGGCAGAAAACAGGAGAAGAGGGTGTTATTCGTCGCTATTTTTGTTTAAAGAGAATTGCAAGTCTTGCTAGATTTCGGTGTACGGGAACGCATTTTTAGCACTAAACGGAAAAACTACTGCAAGTACTAATATTTTGCAGGTTCTGAGCACAACTTTTATCTATCAGAATTTATTATTATGATGTATCAACGATATCATTTTTTTATTTTTTCATTTGTTGGTACTATACACAATTAATACGATGTATATGGTCTGTTCCTTAACTTCTGAAAATGGCAAAACCGGCAAAAGTAGTAAAAGTTGAAAACTGCTGCCATATGAACTGTATTGTGTCTAAAGTAAAGAAACGCTTTTCGAGTAAAAAGTGGTAAAACTTGAAGATTCTTGAACGTAAAGGAACAGAGCTATAGATAATTTTACGATAATTTTCCAAATAAAGTTGTAAAGTTCTATATTGTCGTAAATTGTTGATGATTAATTTAATTTACAACAACTTGTTTTGAAAATTCATGTTCGATCAGCTGCGACTATGCTTCTACCTTGATCATTGCGATACGTTTGAAATCAACAAAAAATAAGTGTAAACACCGGGGTGTATTTCAGGATTTCGTGAAATCCAGTGGATTTTGGAGCGCAAGTGTAAACTTGGCATAAAACTAATTTAGTTTTCGGTAAACAAAACACACCTATTATTCTAAACGTCCGATAACAGTAATCGATAACCTTCGGTAATCATTTCGTTGATTATTATATTAATCGCTTTGCTGCCATCACCAAATTAACTTTGTGAAAGAAATAGAAATGCAGTGAAAAAATAAAAGTTCCATTTATAAAGCTAGCTTTGGATAACAAACCATTAATAAATTAAGAAAATATCTAAAAAATTTTCGCACGGGAACAGTAAATAATAAATTAAAATACTCATGTCAATAACCGTAAGTGTGCCAACGGAAAACGAATGCCATAAAAAACCTAGCCATTGAAATTAAAAGAAGAAAAAAACAAATTGACAAAGTGCGTGAGATAAAGAAGCAAGACGAGACAGAACTAAATGACGTACATATTGTGGAATGATGGAGGAGTTGTCGAAGATAAGGAAAATATTATTATTTATAAATATTATAGAAAATGGTTATTGCGTGCAAAATGGTTGTACATTTTCTGGTGTGTCTTTATTTCCTTCCAAAAGAGAAATGATGACCATACAATGCAAGTGGGCTGGTTTGGCACAACTAGCCACAACAACAGCAATTACACACTCATCCAGCCAGTTTTAATTGCCACTCACTCAATTGGCAATAACTTTGTGCAATAATAATAATTGATAGTCGGCAATGATTAACTAATGCTTTTGATGTTTCGTTTTTGGCCAGAACAAGGTCAAGAGATCTATTTTAGTTAGCTGGTATAAAGGGCGATATACAGCAAAGAAAATTTATGTAGGTGCATGTTTATTATTATGAGCATAACAAAAAAGTGTGACATACATGTACACGGTTAGGTGCGCTGTCGTAAACATTAAATTGAAGTTTTTATTATTAAAACAAAAATCAGCTAGCGTTCACACTTTCCATTTTCCATTATTGTTACTTTCTATACATCAAACAAACGACAAAATGACTAACAAAAGAAGAAGCAAACCCTTCTTTATCTATTGTTGTTGTGGCTTTTTCATCTGCTGACTAAACTTAGATGAGCCGAGCTGAACTTCTTTGACAACTTCCTCTTCTCTTTGAACATTGATATTCTCGTCAAAATTAGCATCTTCCAGACAGAAATTGATTTATTTCCATGAAAATTTTAATATTTTACGAGGTTGGTATAGGAAAAACCTCGACTTTAAAGTTCAAGTAACAAAACGTACATGTGCCTATACAAAAAACAATACCTAAGGACCCATTTAGTTTAGGAAATTCAAAGAAGCTGGCACTCGCAATAACTCACGTATGAGTATAATGAGGTATTTAAAATAGAAAGTAAAGCAAAAGTTTGCTCAAATGAATGGTGATACTTAAAATCTTCCATTTGTGAAATATCTGTAGCAACTATTCAATGTTCCTTTCCTGTCACCCATTTAAATTTTCTTCTTTTTATAGTTCCTCTTCTCACTATTGTCTAGCATTCAGTGTTAATGCAATAAATAGCCAGGTTTCAGGTTGAGTGACAGCTATTAATTTCAGCTACTTGTCCTTCTATATCTAAACATTCTACGGGCAGGTCATATAAAGGAGGCATCATTTGTTGCATAGTGACAGTGAGTTTGATGAAAGGGAAGGGCGAGATACCCTACAGTAATAGTTCTATATATTAGTCTAATAGATATACTAAACGGGCTTGAAAAGTATTTATGCTATATATAAAAAGAACTGTAAAATAGATTTTCGGGGATCCACTTTAATCCCAGGAAATTTTTTATCCATTTAGAAATCTTTGGAATTTCAAGTTTAGTCATAAACCCAGCGTTCAATTCTTGTCATTTGAGGGTTAAAGTTAAAAGCACAAACATATACAATTTTTTATAATTTACACGCTTAATTGCATTCAATACTATTTTACAGCTATTGAGAGGAGGCAAGCAAAAGACAAAATCTTGTGTAGGAATGACCGTGATGTCCAAGACTTCAATAGCGGAAATATGTGAGAATGCAAAATTGGCCAGAGATATGGCCTTAACCGGTGACTATGACTCAGCTTCCATATACTATGAAGGTCTACAAGGATTATTGGCTCGCATGATAAGCTCAACTAATGATCCCCTGAGAAAGGGTAAATGGACTATGGTAAGTTGACCTGCTGCAACAGATAAATATAGATAAATGAATAACTGTAATTGTTTTGTTGTTTTGCCAGGTTAAACAGCAAATCAACAAGGAATACACACAGATAAAGGACATACAACGCACTTTGTCTGAAATGACTTTGGATTTGCAAAGTTCACAGTTTGCATCGAAATTTCGTACACAAACCAGTGAAACAGAAACCAAAGATCCCGCCTCATGGTTTAAACCTGACCCTGATATTTGGACACCACCACCAAAAGATCCTGATGTATGGGGACCACCAAAACCAGAAAAGTATGTTAAAAAGAACTCAAAACATTTTTTTCATTAATTTTGCATAACGGAAAGAAAACAATAGTGCATCAAATATTTCGCGGAATACGCCATCGTCTCTAAATCCCAATCTTAGATATTATCATCTACCATTCTGTGAAGAAGCATCAGCATAGAAAAGGGAGTGACACATTCTATTTCTAAGCTACTGTAAATAGTCTATACACAAAATACCCTTGGTAATACGAAAGTTGTAGCCACTGTACAATAGTTGAGAACGAATGTTTTGTCGTCGATATGTCAAATTTACACTAGGAACTTTAAGGGCTTGTTTCACTAAGACGATTCGAATTCAAATTCGTTCGAACTACAACCATACGAATTTGAATTCGAATCGTCTTAAAGAAGCAATTTTGGAATATTGTTTGATTTTCGAATGCTTCCTCCATATTTATATTAGGCAATTTTCCTTACGGCAATTGTCAGTTTGTCTGTGAGAGAGGGTCTCTACATAAAATTGACAATTGCCGCAAGGAAAATTGCCCTATGTAAATATGGACGTACTTGTTTAAAAAGGCACATCGCTGCTACCATTGACATTCAATATTGAGTTGATAGAATATTTTCAAGTGCAAAATTTTCATTGTTTTAATTTTCATCATTTCTATATTTTCCACGCCGATAAAAGGTGAACGAGAATCAAACTTTTGTGGTGTTTTCTCCTCATTTCTAACTGACGAGTTACGAATCAATACATTCATTTGCCCCTTCCATTTTTTTTTTTTTTCGAGGAAAAAACCGCAACAAGTATTGAATTTCGTGACGTTTGTTTACAAAAGTTTCATTTACAGTCGAATATTTTATGCTACCACATTTGAGATCTTCATAATGTTGAATTTCGTACAGTAGCAGACAATATTTTTGCAAAATAATTTTGATCTGCTGTTTTGTATAAACTTTCGCTTTATTTATACAAAATGCGCTTTATTTAATAATAAAAGTTAAAAAGCTTTCAGGAACATTGTTTCTGAGTTCGGCCGAATTGTAAAATTTTTTCAATTTTATTTAATTTTAATAATTTTTTACTGTTTTAGTCGATGTGATGAAGTATTCAAAAATTATACCGAAGAAAAGAACAAATATTTCAATCAAATTAATGATTTGTACTTTTTTGAAATTAGCCAGGCTATTTTTGTCCGCAACTGTATAAAGTTATATAACTAATTCTGTAATTGTTCCATCAAATTGATTTCGTTGACGTAATTGAGATGACATTTTGCAAGCACTGAATTCCCACCATTGAACATTCAATGATACGTATGCAATATTCCAATGCATTAATAGATATCAATAAAATAATAGGGTTTGAGTGAGAGGTAGGGTAGCTGAGAGGAAATTTCCCTAATGCACAGTATCGGCAAAAGTAATAACAATGTCTTACATATTTTTAATGATCTTGTTAAATTCTTCAAAATATTTAAATTACACAGTGCAATAATATTTAGTCTTAAAAAAAGACAGGAGGAACAGAAAGGCTAATGAGATCGTAATACCTTTTTCAAACTTAAATTAAAGATGGTCTACAGTCCTCCCCTACACAAATTTAATTTTTCGCTTAAGTGCAGATTAAGGGCTGTTCGAGGATTTTTTGAACGTTTCAGTTAATGTGGTGTTTATGATTTTGACTGCAACGATATAATTCCTTACGTGGACAATTCCATGCTTTCTGACATAATTACCCAAAAATTCAAAAAATTCTAGTGACCAACTTAATTGGCTGGTTGGCAAGATATCTTTCGAAACAAATGACTCAAAATTCAGTTCTCAGATGGACTGTGCCCGTCTATTCATTCAGGTATCTACTTCATAAAACTTCAACACACACCACTTCTCGGATCGTGAGGAAAATTTTAAACAGTGGGTAGACATTGCGACCTTGACTCCTACAATAAAATTTTTCTTTCTGGGGGAAGTCTTAGTCGCGTTGCTATCGATAGCTTTATAATTTTTGTCGCTTTATTGAAACGTCGCCTCTCTTTTGTTTACAGACCTGTAGTACCCAATCGTAATCGTAGTGTGCCGGGTAAAAAACCATTACCTGGAAAAAGTACTATACCAACACGTAACAGTACTTCAAGTAACGGCCTAAACAAGAAATCGAATACTGGTACATCTTCAGCGCGTTCTTCAGTTAATTCACGTGGCCCATCCACTACACGGAAATCCGCTGCTAGCAGTACCAACTCCACTAGTTCTAAGGACAAAGATGATAATGGCTCCAACAAAGACCATGACGAGGCCAGAGATGATGAATCACCCGATCAAGAGGAAAAGGAAGAAAAGAAATTTCAACCAAATAATCACATTGAAGCCGAATTGGTTGATATATTGGGTAAGTGGTGTGGTGTCTAAAAATAAAAGTGTTTCTTGTTTGTATACCCAAAATTAAACATGCATTTTAGAACGTGACATCTTACAACGTAATCCCAAAATACGTTGGAATGATATTGCCGATTTACATGATGCTAAGCGTTTGCTGGAAGAAGCTGTCGTATTGCCAATGTTAATGCCGGATTACTTCAAAGTAAGTAGAAGCTATTAAAAGTATCATCGTCAGACTTTTTATCTTTCGTTGTTTGCACAACGTTATATTGACCCAATATACTTAAAAAAACTTCCGCCTTGTCGTAATTCCAAATATAGTGAGTAGACGTCAAACCCAAATATAGATCGTAAATAAAATGTTATCAAGTGTCACGATTTCATACAGCAAGCAGACCCTAACAAGAGCCCAACGAGTAATCGCAACACATTGATGTTTGTCATTTAAATTACAATTATCGAGAGTTGTTTTTGTTACAAACAAGCACGCTCCAATCCAGCAAAAAAGTGTTATCAAATAACGGGGGTTTTAACCAATTATTAGTGGGTCATAAGATATTTTTGTATACATATTTAAATATGGGTCACAGGGCCAAAACGTTTGCAAAAAATAACAATAATTTTTATTATTATATAGGTGAAAAAGGTATCAGCTTCATCTAGGATGTTTTCAGAATCTTGTGGCCTTTTTTGGAAATAGGCACTTGCAACAAAAATATAGGAATAAATGGGGACGTCTTGCTTATACAGTTGATTTGGATTATAGTTCTGAACATTGGCGGAGGTGGTGGTATCTGATCTAATTTTGGGAGTCATTCCTGCCAATAATTGTCGTGCACATCAGCTATTTTAGTTGGTCGGCGTAGGATTTTTAAGCTCAGACAGATCTTCAATCTATTCCAGAAATTAAATATAACAAAGTAGTCAAATTGCTACAAAAAATCCAATGATTTAAATACATTTCAATTAAATATATTTCAATTATTCTCATCAGGGTATTCGGCGGCCCTGGAAAGGTGTTCTCATGGTTGGTCCACCGGGTACTGGTAAAACAATGTTGGCCAAAGCGGTGGCCACCGAATGTGGTACCACGTTCTTCAATGTATCTTCGTCAACATTGACCTCAAAGTATCGTGGCGAATCGGAGAAAATGGTTCGCTTGCTATTTGAAATGGCAAGGTTTTATGCACCGAGTACCATTTTTATCGATGAAATCGATTCGCTATGCTCCCGTCGTGGTTCCGAATCAGAACATGAAGCATCCAGGCGTGTCAAATCCGAACTGCTAGTACAAATGGATGGTGTGGGCAGTGAGGAGGCCAATAAAGTTGTTATGGTATTGGCTGCCACCAATTTCCCCTGGGATATCGATGAGGCTTTGCGACGGCGTTTAGAAAAACGTATCTACATACCGTTACCCTCAAGTGAGGGTCGTGAAGCATTGCTAAAGATTAACTTAAGAGAAGTCAAGGTGGATGAAAGTGTGGAGCTGGCAGAAATTGCCCAGAAATTGGAAGGATATTCGGGCGCGGATATAACAAATGTTTGCAGGTAAATAAACATGAATTGATAAAATAACAAAAAATGTCAATTCACATTAAAACAATTTCCCATTTCAGAGATGCTAGTATGATGTCTATGCGTCGTCGTATTGCCGGCCTGACGCCAGAAGAAATTCGCCAACTGGCTAAAGAAGAAGTCGATTTGCCGGTGTCGAAACACGACTTCATGGAGGCCATTAGCCGCTGCAACAAGAGTGTTTCACAGGCTGATTTAGATAAATATGAAAAATGGATGGCTGAATTTGGTTCGTCATGATGGCCGCAAACTACAACAACAACGTACAACAACAATACTAATACAAAACGTCGCATGCTGTTGTAGATCTTGAATGCAGTTTACAGCATAGCCCAGTCCACGAAATCCCCCCTAAAAAACACTCACCTAATTAAAGATTTTTTGTGGAAAAATCTTAGCCAAGCTAAGCTCTTCTAAAAGCATAACCTCCACCACCCTTACTTCCACTAGATCCCAGATGTGTTTTGCCTTAGATATTTTTTCACAAAGTGATAATTGATCTACCATGGCAAAACAGCTGAGGGATAATAAAACTGACGTAGATGTGACACCCGATCACCCACAACACGTGCCCTTAACAAAAACTAAAAACATGAAATAACATGGAAATTAAAAAAAAAAAAACTTTATAAACATAACAAATGAATGGAGAAAAGACTAACAATAACAACAACAATAAGTCGTACATTTTATAGGAGCAAATTATTCATAATCATAATAAGTACAACCATATACTAATTTAAAACAGAAACACCACAACAATCACTCGTCGTCGTACTACTACTGCTGCTAGTATTTTCATTCTTCATCCTTAAGATTGTCATTATTTTTTGTAATTTTTTCTAGCATG
The DNA here is from genome assembly GCF_047663935.1 of Musca autumnalis. Taxonomy (NCBI): domain Eukaryota; kingdom Metazoa; phylum Arthropoda; class Insecta; order Diptera; family Muscidae; genus Musca; species Musca autumnalis. Next base: position 118,219,307 of record NW_027411644.1, on the reverse strand, counting down.
AATCGTTTTGCATTCACTTGCATTTTGTCCATTCCCCTCAATCCACACAAACACACACTCCAAGTGCATGCATCCATTGTTAACTTGCATTGCAATACTCCAACTACTACTTGTCCTTCTTACATATATTTACTAGTATTTTTTAATAGAAACACATACACACAAGTATTTGTTAGTTATTTGCTTTGTTCTTCTATTTCTCTCATGTTCATCTTCATCTTATTTTTTTTTCAAACAAATAAAGTATTTTTGCCTCTTTTTTAATAAAATAAAAAACACATTTCTTTTTCTTTTCATTAGCTGTAATATAAGTTTATGATAAAACAACAACAAATATTAAATAACTATTTCTAAATTAAAAAATATAACAATAAATAACATTAAAACAAAATATGTGTATCTTTTGTTTTGTAAGGGGGTTGCAGGAATTAATTCCACCACACAGTTTGTGAAGGTAATGTTTTCAGTTTTCATTACTGGAAATGTACTGAATATTCAACCCATGCATATTCAGTATCAGGCATCCACAGGCGATTTGAGGATCAGAGAGCTACATATTGGCAACACTCATGGCTTGGTAGCCATGTTGGGCTAAGGAAATCGACTACATCTTGCCTACTCTGGACTTCGTTACAGTTGACATAATCATTTCGGAAAAGAATGAGCGAGTTTAGGGCAGACCAATTCCAGACAGTCTTGCCAATTTCACAGATGTGTCGAGGATGGATGAAGGAACGGGAGCTGGTGTGTATTATGATGAATTGGACATCAGACACTTAAACAAACATTTGGAGCTGTTAGTGGTGTAACGACAAGTTACCTCCGGCTCCGGTTCGGAAATCAGGGTGACGTTGCCGCATAAAAGGAGTCTCCCCGATTCGGGCTTAGGCGTTACCGTCTGGGTGTGTAGCATTGCCGTCTGACTGTCTCCGCTTCCATTTTTTCAGCCAGCATTTCAAATTGCTGCTTTGTAGTAATTTTTGCCATTATAAGAACTCAAAAACCAAAAAAAAAAAAAACGTAGATAATCGGGTATGTGATGAAAACCGATCGACTCGGTAAATAATAATATTAAACAAATGAAAATGTTACTTATCAGGTATGTGATGAAAATCGATTTCGAGCGCAAAACGAGTCAAAAACCAAAGATGTAAATATTCTAAGATGGAAAACTTCAATTGTAAAAATTTAACTGTAGGTGGAGTTAACCTCTGTTGTTATGATATCATTCTGTTAAACGAAACGAAACATTCTGTTAAACGAAAAATGTTATTCATTGGAATATTGACAAGAAACAAAGTTAGGGGACGATTTTGCATTGCCACTAAACTTGAGTTGCGTTGTCAATTCTCAGCATAACTGAGATGAAATGTTGTATTATTCACCCTTATTACGGTTGGCGTAGTCGTAGACTTTCAAGTGACGTAGACGTTGTGGTAGTCGTAAGTTACATTTTTGATGTGATGAAAAATGATATACAACGAGAATTTTAGACTTTTATAGCATATTATATCCTTAACATATCGAAAGAAACACTTTCGTAATTCCCAGAACGGATTTCTCGTTTTAAATTAACATTTATTTATTTATTTTTTTTTTTTTTTTTTTGATACGAAAAATTGGTATTACGTATGGCGTAATACGACGAATGGGTATTACGTATGGCGTTGAAATACGAGGAAAGAGTCGTGACCGATTTTGTAAACGACTGCATATAAAAATAGAAACAAATCAATTTCAAAAGATTTTTTTGGCAATGATTTTTAAAATGTATTGGAAAAAAACTGTAATAAATACAAACTTTACTACTTTTATTCATTTGCATAAGATAAATTTCGTGTTTTTATTAGATGACAAACTTTCTATTGAAAATCTGTTCGAGTCCTCATATAACGATTCATGCAAAGCAAATTTCTTAGTTTTTTTCAAGAGATGATTTCAAACGAATTGTTTTACAATTAAAAAAAATTACATATAGCCCTATTCTGAACATTCCCATGGGAGCGAAATTTCCCATTCCCACGTTTTCCATATTCTAAACTACGTGGGAAGAACAAACCATGGGAGCTGAAACTTCGAAATTCGAAATTAGTTACACCAAATTATTATAGCATACTTTTGGGAGCTGTAATTTTGTTTTGTAATACAAAATGCCTACCCAGCAAAATGTTCGATGCCAAAGATGCTATTCAAGAATGGGTGCAAGTGAAATGGAATGTCATTTTTTCAGCATCTTCACTCATTCTTTTTACAAGAGCGTGACCCCAAAAAGATGCAATTCATTTTCAGATCCTAAGCATGTCATCTTTACTAACTCGATGGAATGGCATCTTCAACAATCCTTTGGCATGCCATCTTAACCAATTCCCAAGAATAGCATTTTCACTAATCTTTGGCATGTCATTTTCACGTCTTGTTCGGAAAATGGAAAATGCTGTATTGAAAAATGACTTTCATTTTTTATTTTATTAATTCAAAGGAATTAATGAAATAACTATAATTTATTTATCATAATAAAGTTTACATCTATAATTGCAGTTTGTTCTCGTTGTTGTAACAGTAGTTAATATGTTTGTATTCTCATTTTTCTGCTTAATCTGACTCTGGGTCTATCAGTCGTAAGAATGTGGCTATTTCGCTATATATATTTTTTGTAACCACAAAGTTGCAAACTTAAGTTTCTTAGCAGGATTGGTAGGACAATTGAAAAGGAGCAGTGTGTCGTGGGGGCCTGTGCTGTATGCTGGGCAGATGTTTTCCACGGTGTCATCAGTACTTGTCCTATAGGAATTTTGACGGCTGCACCATCCCGAGCGTATTGACCCAAAACTACTCTGGTTTGTCCTGACAGCTGGCGCTTCTCAGCTGCGATAGATGGTAGATGTTCTCCAAGGACCGCATTCACACGATAACTGTTTACTGCATCTGCGACTGCATTCGTGTGAATGCTACTCAAACCTGGTTGAAAGACTTGTTGATCTAGAGGTTCTTTCTTGTAACGTTAGACTTCTCTTTCTAGATTATGAGCACGGCTTGCTCTGAGGGAGTCCTCTGCTAATATGAAGATGGAGATGGCCTTCAGCGCAGTTGCTTACGGATCCTATGCTATTGATCGGCAACTGGAAAGTTATTTCTGATGCTGGAAGAACTATAGCCACAAGGGTCCTTGCTATGGGCGACAAAAGCGAAATCGGTTTGTAAGATTCACCTTTGCTGGCATCCTTTTTGGGCTTCAGTAGCTGGCCTATTTTCCAGACTTCGGGAACGATGTGTTTGGCAAGCGACAGGTTGTAAATTTAAGTGAGAAACTTGACTTCCGGCCGTCCCAGCTGTTGTAGTCTAAATACCGCCGCTGCACGCAACAGAGTTTACTTCCTCCGTAACAGGTTTTGATTCATCTTACAAAAGGATTTTTTTCCCATCAGTGCAGTGCAGATTTCGACATTGACTCCAACTGCAGATTACTATTTCGTGAATTTTATTTTACAACGTTTTGGAAATGTTTGTTGTTTTGTAGGGATCTACAAATCGACTCGTTGAGCGGGGTTCTCTAGTGCAGGCAAGGAAACTTTTATAATTGGTCTGTTCCTTTACTTTTAAAAATGGTAATTGTTGCAAAAATGGTAAAAGTGGTGAACTGCACTCATATAAATTGTATGCTTTTAAAAGTAAGGAAACACTTTGCGGGTAAAAACTGGTAACCTCAGGCACGTAAAGGAACAAGACTAATACCAAAGAATGCAGTCCGACTCTACTTTTAGCTCAATGATTGGGACTTCCTAGCATAATAAATCTTACATTGCTTTAAACGTACGTACATATTTAGATAAATAAAAGAATATATACATGTGTAAAAATAAAAACACAAAATTCATCTTTATTGGATCGATGGAATGGGTTCAAATGCTAAGGAAAAGATCGGATCTATCACGACTTCCTTTGAATTGGTTGAAATGCTGATGAAACGATCGGATCTTTCACGACTTCCTTCGAATGGGTTCAAATGCTGATGAAAATATCGGATCTTTCACGACTTCATTTGAACCAATGCAAAAGATCCAGTGAAATCATGGCATCTCATGGAACCACTTCCATAAAATTTTGCTGGGTATTTGCATTGAATTCACGGTTTTTGAATTATATTAGCAAAGCACAACTCACTTAATTCAACAACCGTGCATTGATTTATGGATTTTTTAAGTGAATGGAGTCAGCGATGGGTGATGTTCTAATAAGCACATTTTCAGCACATTTTCTTCAGAATGTGCGAATTGGTGTAAATATTTTTTTAATTAGTATGCAAAAATAATATTTGTGTATAAAGTAATCGGAACTTTTTAAGTTTGTAACGAATTTAAAAATTGTATGTTGATACGGAGTAATTTTAGTTAGGGGTTTAACGAGTATATCGCTAGTTTTACTTATTCCTAATGATCGCTAGAACTCGTATTTTGCATATTTAAAAAAAAAATTCCAAAAGATAAATTCGGATATTTTTCTCAATTATTACATGTTTTTGCGTGTTATTACATATCGTCACCATAAGTTTCCGAAGAGGTATCTCAAAAAAAAAAAAATAAATAAAATACGTTTTTGATTGAATCTAAAACTAATACACGTGCCCTTGAAAAATTTCTACGTTCAAAAATAACGATCCTATTCGAGAAAAGGCATTTCGGGAAATGGAATAGCATTGCAATAATTTAGCATATATGTATGTACGTTTGTGTGATCGTTGTCGTGTCGTTGAGGAGGCTAACACGTTTTCAATAGAACGTTAGTCGTCTGATTTAAAAAACCCGAAGGTTATATTACGAAAATGAATAAAAGTTGTAAAGATTGTATATATTATGGTTATTTTCCAATATATTTTAATAATTATTGCCAAAAATTTTGAAATTGATTTGTTTTTACTTGCTGTGCTGCGTTAATAGAATCAACCATGACTCTTTTTCTCGTATTTCAATACATATGGTCTGTTTCAGAACTGCAAAAATCTACTAATGTTTACTACTTTTTTTGTTTTGTTCGATAACATAAAGGAAAATTTTTTATCGGTGCAAAACATGTTAGATTCTTGCAGGTTTTTGTATCATATAAGAATATGCAAAATCCGAAGTCGTCTAATGACATATTTTACAATAATTTTGTATGCTTTTATTAAGCAAACACATGGCGATTATAAATATTTGCAATAATTTTGTCGTGTAGATGTCTTAAAATATGGCATTACATAAAAATATGAAATTTCTTGAAATTTTTTTTCAAACTCCCACACTGTTTGCTGGGGAGATTTTTCCCACAAAAAGACACAAAATTCTCCCACAATTCAAGATAGAGAATGTATACTTTTTTCCCATGGGAACAAATTCCCAATTCGAACTTCATTCAGAATGAGGGGAGATGGGAAATGGGAAAAAAACTCCCACAAAATTTTGTTCAGAATACGAAAATGTGGGAATGGGAAAAAATTCCCAACTCCCATGCGTTCAGAATAGGGCTGATAGTATATTTTGTATATTTTGTTAAGAAAATATTTGATATTTCGATCAAAAAAACACGGATCAAAAAACCTACTTTGAACAGCTTTCTTTCCTCTAGATTAGTGAAGACATCCGCTTAATATGTTGTTTGAACTGTTTGTAAAGTTCTCCTCATGGAATTGGACAAGAATTTCCACACTGAACTTCCAAATAGGCCAATTTAAACAAGAACACACATTTATTTTATTTGTTATTTCATTTTTTCGGATTTTGCCATCGCCAAGAGTAAAAAAGTGTTTTTATTTCTATTTTTCTTCTTTCAACTGAAGATTTGGGATCACCAGTCCGTTTTTTGTTTGTGGGAATTCAATGGAATTGAAACAACGTGGAATTGAAATTCGATGTGGATCCCATCACATCTAAAAACAATTCAATCGTTTTGGGCAAATCGTTTTCATTGCAAATCGATTCGAAATTCATCACATACCTGTAGTGGGATTCTGTAACTCATTTTTGCTGTTATCGATAATTGTCGGTAAAATTAAAATGCTTATAATTTCGATAATTAACGAAATTTTTCGGTAAGTTAACGATGAATAAAAAGTAGTCGCTAGCCTCTACCGACACAAACAGTGATGCCAACTTTTCTTTATGTTTTTAGTCATAATTTTGCGATTTAATTTTACCGATTTTTGTCGGTAACAGGAAAAATGAGTTACAGAATCCCACTACTGTAGTGGGATTCTCTAACTCATTTGTTGAGTTAACGACAAAAATCGATAAAATTAAAACGCAAAATTATGAATGAAAAATTCAAATTAAAGTTGACAACACTCATGCTATCGGTAGAACTTTGCGACTACTATTTATTCGTCGCTAACTTACCGACAAACATCGTTAATTACCGAAGTTATAAGCATTTTAATTTTATCGACATTTGTCGGTAACTCAAAAAATGAGTTAGAGAATCCCACTACTGAATATACACAATCTTTGTATGTGAGTGTAATATTTTAATAATATGCCAAACAATTTTAAAAACAATCGAATTCGAATCATTTTTAAAATTGTTTTAAGAACATTTGTATGGAAGAAATTCTTCAGATTTGCATTGGAATAAACATTTAATCATATCCACAATTCGATTATGTGGAGAAACCATGGCACTTCATTCATTTTTCGCGTTTTTTATAAAATGCTCAAAAAAGATATAAACAAACACACTTGTTGCTTTTGTGTTTACTGATTTTGAAGTAATAGGAATTCAGGAAAAAGAAGGGCTCTACAAATTGCTTTCATTTAAATCTACCTCTTTACTTATACCATCTAATGACATATTTTACAATACATTTTGTATGCTTTTATTAAGCAAACACATGGCGATTATAAATATTTGCAATAATTTTGTCGTGTAGATGTCTTAAAATATGGCATTACATAAAAATATGAAATTTCTTGAAATTTTTTTTTCAAACTCCCACACTGTTTGCTGGGGAGATTTTTCCCACAAAAAAAAAACAAAATTCTCCCACAATTCAAGATAGAGAATGTATACTTTTTTCCCATGGGAACAAATTCCCAATTCGAACTTCATTCAGAATGAGGGGAGATGGGAAATGGGAAAAAAACTCCCACAAAATTTTGTTCAGAATACGAAAATGTGGGAATGGGAAAAAATTCCCAACTCCCATGCGTTCAGAATAGGGCTGCATATTCTCAACGACGTGGGAATAGCAAAACATGGGAGCTGAAATTTCGAAATTCGAAATTAGTTACACAAAATTATTATAGCATACTTTTGGGGGCTGTAATTTTGTTTTGTAATACAAAATGCCTATTTGCATTGAATTCGCGGTTTTTGAATTAGCAAAAGCACAACTCAATTCAACAACCGTGCATTGATTTATAGATTTTTTAAGTGAATGGAGTCAACGATGTGTGGTGTTGTTCTAATAAGCACATTTTCTTCAGAATGTGCGAATTGGTGTAAGCATTTTTTTAATTAGTAGGCAAACATAATTTTTGTGTATAAAGTAATAGGAACTTTTTAAGTTTGTAACGAATTTAAAAATTGTATGTTGATTCGGAATAATTTTAGTTAGGGGTTTAACGAGTATATCGCTAGTTTTACTTATTCCATATGATAGCTAGAACCCGTATTTTGCATATTTTTAAAAAAATTCAAAAAGATAAATAAAGTTATTACATATCGTCACCACAAATTTCCGAAGACGCATGGTATAAGTAAAGAGGTAGATTTAAATGAAAGCAATTTGTAGAGCCCTTCTTTTTCCTGAATTCCTATTACTTCAAAATCAGTAAACACAAAAGCAACAAGTGTGTTTGTTTATATCTTTTTTGAGCATTTTATAAAAAACGCGAAAAATGAATAAAGTGCCATGGTTTCTCCACATAATCGAATTGTGGATATGATTAAATGTTTATTCCAATGCAAATCTGAAGAATTTCTTCCATACAAATGTTCTTAAAACAATTTTAAAAATGATTCGAATTCGATTGTTTTTAAAATTGTTTGGCATATTATTAAAATATTACACTCACATACAAAGATTGTGTATATTCAGGTATGTGATGAATTTCGAATCGATTTGCAATGAAAACGATTTGCCCAAAACGATTGAATTGTTTTTAGATGTGATGGGATCCGCATCGAATTTCAATTCCACGTTGTTTCAATTCCATTGAATTCCCACAAACAAGAAACGGACTGGTGATCCCAAATCTTCAGTTGAAAGAAGAAAAATAGAAATAAAAACACTTTTTTACTCTTGGCGATGGCAAAATCCAAAAAAATGAAATAACAAATAAAATAAATGTGTGTTCTTGTTTAAATTGGCCTATTTGGAAGTTCAGTGTGGAAATTCTTGTCCAATTCCATGAGGAGAACTTTACAAACAGTTCAAACAACATATTAAGCGGATGTCTTCACTAATCTAGAGGAAAGAAAGCTGTTCAAAGTAGGTTTTTTGATCCGTGTTTTTTTGATCGAAATATCAAATATTTTCTTAACAAAATATACAAAATATACTATCAGCCCTATTCTGAACGCATGGGAGTTGGGAATTTTTTCCCATTCCCACATTTTCGTATTCTGAATAAAATTTTGTGGGAGTTTTTTTCCCATTTCCCATCTCCCCTCATTCTGAATGAAGTTCGAATTGGGAATTTGTTCCCATGGGAAAAAAGTATACATTCTCTATCTTGAATTGTGGGAGAATTCTGTGTCTTTTTGTGGGAAAAATCTCCCCAGCAAACAGTGTGGGAGTTTGAAAAAAAATTAAGAAATTTCATATTTTTATGAAATTTCATATTTTAAGGCGTATATGATACAAAAACCTGCAAGAATCTAACATGTTTTACACCGATAAAAAAATTTTCCTTTATGTTATCGAACAAAACAAAAAAAGTAGTAAAAATTAGTAGATTTTTGCAGTTGTGGAACAGACCATATGTATTGAAATACGAGAAAAAGAGTCATGGTTGATTCTATTAACGCAGCACAGCAAGTAAAAACAAATCAATTTCAAAAGAATTTTTGGCAATAATTATTAAAATATATTGGAAAATAACCATAATATATACAATCTTTATAACTTTTATTCATTTAAGTAATATAACCTTCGGGTTTTTTAAATCAGACGACTAACGTTCTATTGAAAACGTGTTAGTCTCCTCAACGACACGACAACGATCACACAAACGTACATACATATATGCTAAATTATTGCAATGCTATTCCATTTCCCGAAATGCCTTTTCTCGAATAGGATCGTTATTTTTGAACGTAGAAGCTTGAAATTTTGTAAGGGCATGTGTTTTAGTTTTAGATTCAATCAAAAACGTATTTTATTTATTTATTTTTTTTTTTTTTTGAGATACGTCTTCTGAAATATGTAATAATCGAGAAAAATATCCGAATTTATCTTTTTGAGTTTTTTTTTTAATTTGCAAAATACGAGTTCTAGCGATCATTAGGAATAAGTAAAACTAGGGATATTCGCGTTAAACCCCTAACTAAAATTATTCCGAATCAACATACAATTTTTAAATTCGTTGCAAATTTAAAAAGTTCCTATTACTTTATACGCAAAACTTATGTTTGCCTACTAATTAAAAAAATGCTTACACCAATTCGCAAATTCTGAAGAAAATGTGCTTATTAGAACAACACCACACATCGTTGACTCCATTCACTTAAAAAATCCATAAATCAATGCACGGTTGTTGAATTAAGTGAGTTGTGCTTTGCTAATCTAATTCAAAAACCGCAAATTCAATGCAAATAGGCATTTTGTATTACAAAACAAAATTACAGCTCCCAAAAGTATGCTATAATAATTTGGTGTAACTGATTTCGAATTTCGAAATTTCAGCTCCCATCGTTTGCTGTTCCCACGTCGTTGAGAATATGGAAAACATGGGAATGGGAAATTTCGTTCCCATGGGAAACAGTTCCCATGGGAATGTTCAGAATAGGGCTGTATATATAAGGCAAATAAATGTAAATTTGTCTATTCTATATCCCTGTATAAATTTCAAGCTTTTTTTTTCCTAAAAATATCAAAATTCATTACATTACATTTATAAATCGACCACAAAAATATGACCGTTTTCAAAACGAGAAAAATAAACGATTATCGAATTGCATCACACGTCTTTTTGATCAATTTTTCCATAGAACAAAATGGAATATGAAACCGATATCGAAAACAATTCGATGTCGGAAAATGTACATGCATCACACCTACAGTCGTTTTTGACTCGTTTTGAGCTCGAAATCGATTTCCATCACATACCTGATTGTTTTGAAGTTTTAGGAATATTCGAAAAAAAATTAAACTGATACAAAGCATGGTATAAATAGAAAGGTATAACAGAGCTCACATCTGATTTAAATTTTTTTTCTGAGTGTGACCGATTTTTGTCAATGTGAAGTTTATATTTTGTGTGTGTATGTGTTTGTTTTAAAAATATTAAAAATGTTTTCAAAATAGAGTCAAAATGAATTGCAATGAAATCGTTAATTACAGAGCCGTTGTAGAATATATGTAACAAATTTAATTCGAAAATAAGTTTTTGACCGTGTTTCGATGTATATGTGAAAACAAATATTTATGTTTCATTCATATTCGCGCTGTTTTAACGAATTGGATAAAATGACAAACAATATCAAACAAACAAGGGCGACCTGTTGCATATGCCATTATAACAATTCTGACAGGAAGCGGGCATACGTGTAGGGTTGAATTTCTATCGTTTTTTCGAAACTGTTCTACCTTCCTTATTGTACCATGATACAAAGCTTTAGCTAACCTTTCTTATTAAACCATGCGAAGACGTATCTAAAAAAAAAAAACGTTTTTGATTGAATCAAAAACTAAAACACATGCCCTTGCAAAATTTCCTATTCAAGAAAAGGCATTTCGGAAAATGGAATAGCATTGCAATAATTTGGCATATATGTATGTATGTACGTTTGTGTGATCGTTGAGGAGACTAACACGTTTTCAATAGAACGTTAGTCGTCTGATTTAAAAAACCCGAAGGTTATATTACGAAAATGAATAAAAGTTGAAAAGATTGTATATATTATGGTTATTTTCCAATATATTTTAATAATTACTGCCAAAAATTCTTTTGAAATTGATTTGTTTTTACTTGCTGTGCTGCGTTAATAGAATCAAAAATGACTCTTTTTCTCGTATTTCAATACATATGGTCTGTTCCAGAACTACAAAAATCTACTAATTTTTACTACTTTTTTTGTTTTGTTCGATAACATAAAGGAACATTTTTTATCGGTGGAAAACATGTTAGATTCTTGCAGGTTTTTGTATCATATAAGAATATGCCAAATCCGAAGTCTACTAATGATATATTTTACAGTTTATTTTGTATGCTTTTATTAAGCAAACACATGGCGATTATAAATACTTGCAATAATTTTGTCGTGTAGGTGTCTTAAAATATGGAATTTCATTTTCCCTGCGCGAAAATTGATTGTCATTTACATACATACCACATCATATATCTGTTAATTATTATCAACATTAAATTTTTTATATTGTATTATTAATTTGTATTCAACTTACAAGTTGCTTTAACATTGGAGTAGCTATGATGTAATGAAGAATTTTTTCTAGCTTTAACCAGTTTTTATCACTGCGCGAAAACTTATTATCATTTGCATACTACATCATACATCTCTTAATGATCATTTCATAATTTAACTAATAACTTATACGATATACTTATTATTAATCTGTTGCTTTAAAATTGGAGTAGCTATGACGTAATGAAGAATTTAAAAAAAAAATAAAGAATATAATTGTAACCAAAATAATTAGATCTCCAATTTCTAGATTTAAGATGAATTATATATATGAAATTGTTTTTAGAGTAGCTATGATATTTAGGTGGATTCTTTGTAATTATATAAATTGGCCTCAAAATTGGCTTATTGCAAAGCAAATAAATAAAATAAATAATAAATAAATAAATAAAAATATGAAATTTCTTGAATTTTTTTTTTCAACTCCCACACTATTTGCTGGGGAGATTTTTATACTTTTTTCCCATGGGAACAAATTCCCAATTCGAACTTCATTCAGAATGAGGTGAGATGGGATGTATTTCTAGCTATATCCTTGAGGTAAAAAAAAAACGTTACATTGATAAAGCAGACATGTCATGAAAACAAGATTTTTTTGTGTCCTATATATAGGACATTGGGCATATCTGGGCATATTACGTGGTACCAAAATATATCCCTACGACAACGACTACAAAAACGTCTACGACCAACACTTATTTTGATTGTAAAAACTGTAGGGTTAGTTGTCCATCGGAATTAATAGTTTAAAAATGATCTACTAATAATTCTATTAATTTTTGTTACCAAAAGAATTCTTTAAAAATTTAATTTGTTGTTTTTTTATACAAATGCATACATAATACCAATGAGACGTTACGATACGTCAGTTTGTAATTTTGGATACGACAACGCCAACCGTAATAAGGGTGATTGTTGCCACGCCAACTGGGTTGTCGATCAGTGTTTTTTTTTTTCAAACTTGTGAACTCTAAAATCCAAAAGGCACAATTAGTCAAAAAAAAAAAAAAAAAAAAAAAAAAAAAAAAAACTATTTTAAAATGATAATCTCAGTGGAATTATTTTTTTATGATGAAGAAAGTGTACAGGACGTTGCATCTATTAGAAGAAATTTGAGGGACAATTCGAATCCATTGGAATTGTTATCTGCACTGTAAGTTGAAGCTCATGCCCGAAAGATCTGTAAATTATTTTAGGTTTAAGGCGTATTTTCGATTGCTAAAGGATGCCGTAGTTTACATTGTGGAAACGTTAAAGGATGACTTCAAAGTAAGTTAAAGATCAGCAGCAATACACCCATTTTAAAAGTGTGCGCTGCGTTGAGATTTTTTGCGGAGGGAAGTTTCCAAAAGTCCCATGACAATGATTACAACAATTGCATGGCTCAATCTATATTGTCGAACGTAATGAAGGAAGTTGTCCACTTGATAGAGGACAAATTGTGCCAAAATTGGATTGTTTCGAAATTGTCGGAGGAGGAAGGAAGACAAAACAAAAATCATTTTTATTAAAAAACGATATTCCCTGGTGTTGTCGGCTGTATAGATGGAACCCATGTGCACATTGGATTTGCACTTAATTTATCAATTAATTGCTGTGTTCCAGAACCTGCAAGAATCTACACATTTTTACTCCGATAACAATTTTTCCTTTATGTTATCGAAAAAAAATAGTCAAAATGTGTAGATTCTTGCAGTTCGGGAACAGAGCAAATGTTTCAAACTGTTGTTTTATTATTATTTTCACCATATTTTTGATACACAAAATTAATTAATCATGCAAATAATCAACAATTGTTAAGAACATGTTTTTTTCCTTTCAATTTTTCTTCTTGTTTCTTCGAAAATATTCACCGCAACTGAAAATAACTGGTTGCTGAAAAATAGACGGTTCGTCAACTGACATTCGCAACTGCAGTTGAAGGTTGCCATAAATAAAGTAATTTTGACAACTCCACTCAACGATAATTGCTATCGATAATCGACCCCTTAAAAAACTCCCATGATGTGGCTGCTTCTCCAGAAGTATTGTTCCGCCTTTTTATCCTTTTATACGTAACTAGAAAATTTAAAAAATTTCTCGAAATATCATCTCGCGAGAATGGAAAAAAGGTCTCATCAACTTTTTTAATTTCTCTTAAGACCTGTTCCCAAACAGCTGTCCGTTAAGAAACACGTAGCTTCGTAGTTGTTAAGTACATCGGCGATAAGAAACAGAAAACATTGTATATTATTTGTCATTTGTAAAGCAATTGACAATACGGAAGTCAGCCAATTTCATGAAATTAGGTGTTCTTAGATCGAGTAGTGGGGACACTACAACATTTTCATGATTTTACTTTACTACACAACTCGATCTATAAATGCCTAATTTAATGAAATTCACGCTAGTGTGTACCGGGACATAAGGAGCAGTAGGAGTACTTCATTTCCCTTGTTGTTGGAAACAACTCGTTAAGGTCCCATTGTTTGTTACCATAAAGTAAATTAATTGAAAGAAAGACAAAGACGCACACATCTTTAAATACCATATATTTTTATCATTTTTATTATTATTTTTTAAATATAAAGTTAAAACTACAATTATTATTTGTTTTTCTTTTCGTTTTGTTTTCTTTTCATCTTGCTTGGTTTTTTATACAATGTTAATAAATGTATATAGAGTAGGTTAGAGGGGTGAATGAGTTAGGAGAGGTAGAGGGAAATGTAGAGAGGGACAATGGGGGGAAATTCTAAGTATTTATTCAATTATTATCAATTAATTAATTAATAATAATTTTCTTTTTTGGGAGAACCACAAATGTATTCATCATCATTCGTTTCTATTTTATGTTTAAGATATAGTGTTTGTTTTTTGTTATTTTGTTTTTTTTTTTATGACGAATTATATTATAGCTAAGAATATTATTTGTTGTTGATCATTTATAATAGATATATTGTATATATACGTTTATATCTTGTTTATTTCGTTTTTTTTTTTTTTATTTAAAACTAAGCAATTGTTTGTTTAAATATATATTTTGTGTAGTATTATTTTTTCGGTTTTGTTTGTTTTTTTTTCTCACGATTTTGAAATTTTAAAGTTTAATGTCAAGTATTGTTGCTGTTGTTGTTTTTGACTTGTTACAATGTTGCGAATTCGTGTGTGTTATGTGTGGTTGTTATTGAGTTGACAAAGAAACATACAACTTGTTTGTTCATCATGAAAATTTCTATTAATGTTTTTTTTTTAAGCTAAAAAAATCTTTGTTTTTAGTATAACTTTGATGTTTGGGTTTTTTGTTTGTCTGTTGAACATTGATTTTTGTTTCTTTGTTTTACGAGGAATATTCTTTAAGAGCTTATGTGTAAGTGAAGGTGTGACAGGTAAGGAGAACCGGGGGAATATTAAGTTTGGTGACTTTTACATGATAGCAGCAATGATGTTTTTTAATTGTTGTTAAAAATGTTTGTAAAGATTGTTTTTTAGTTTTGTTTAAACATTTATTTATAGACAGCTAAGTATGTATTACAAAAAAGGAAATAAAAACAAACCTTAATAAAAAAAGCATTCTTAGAAATAATAAAAAAGAGACATATGTATTTTTTGTATACTCTATATTTATATATTTCAACATTTACGATGTATTATGCATGTATGTGGGGGTGTGGGTGAGTGAGTGTCATTATCATGTATATAGTATGTATGTATATTGTTTAAGTGTAGATAACACCGCCTTTTTCCGCGCACATTTATTTTATTATCCTTTTCATCGTCTTTTATCCATCTACATCATAGTATATAAAGTCTTAAATATTAATATTATTATTTTATTACTTTTTTGTGTAGTTTTTTCTTTGCATAATCATGGATTTTCATGTTTCATTGTGTGTGTGTTGTGAGAGGGAGAGAAATATATCGAGAGAGGAATAGGAAAAACAAAAGGACATTTTAAGAAATTGTGTAGAATAAATACTGCCGTTAATTATAAAATTAAAAACAAACAAAAGTTTAATTAAATTAAATAAAAAAAATTTATGAATCATATTATTTTCTAAATGTATTTCTTTATATATTTATAAATCTAATTGTTTATACACGTGCAGACACATTTATTAATATAATAGTAATTAATCATAATAATAATAATAATTATATATAGTAATAGTAATTATAATATATATAAATTTGTTATTAATAGTAATAATAATAATCATGACCGACCATTTATATATAAACTACAAATTCTTAATAATTTTGTTTTTTTTTTCGGTTTTTTCTTGTTAGTTGTTTTTTTACGTTTTTGTATTAATTTACCATTTTTTGTTTTGTAATTACGTTTTAATTATATAACTAATTAATGTTACAGATTCTAACAGAAAAAGCATTACAATTTGTTTTTGTTAGGAATATCTTGCTCTGTTGCGCGTATGTTGTTTGTTTATCTTGATCTTGTTGTTATTTGTTGGTTTTAATAGTATTCGTATTAAATTATTTATATATAATTTTTTTTTAATTATTAGAATTGTGTTTTTGTTTTTTTTTATAAATTATAACCTTTACATACATAATTAATAATAATTTGTAATTGGGATAGAGTAAGGGGGGAGGAGGAGGTTTATTAAAATAAAAAAATAGGATATCTATACAAATATTTTTTTGTTTCCAATGTTTTTTTTTTTTTTGCATTTTCTTTTTTCATAATCATTAAATTGTATTTTATGTATTTTTATGTGCAATTAAGTATTTAAACCTTTACTTTTTTCTTTAAATTGTATTTAGTCATTTATTTTTGTTTTGTTTTTATTTACTCTTTGTTGTTGTAATATCTATAATTTCATAATAAAGATCTTTTTTAAAAAATCTAAATCTGTATACATTATTTTTGCCGCCTTACGGGTTTCTGTTTCTTTTCCTAATGATTTTTTCGGTTTTGTTTTAATTTTGTCAAATTTAGCAACAGTTTTGGAAATAAATTCGTTGCGTTAATATTTGTGTATGTGTGTGTTTTAGTAATTCAATGTTTGCTTACATTTTGTTTTGTTATATAGAATCTTTTGTTTGTTTATTATTTACATAAATTTTATGCACAGCAACAAATCATAAAACGGGCCCTTTTTAATGTCTTTATGTTTTCTTTTCTACAGCCCACAATGTTCCCACATCCGCATGTTCATTTAAAATGGGACGAAGTAGTGAAAGAGAAAACTCTTCACAGCCCAACTCTCATTTCAATAAACCCCCAATATGTAAAAATGTTGTATTGAATTTTGCTACACAAACAGTTTTCTTTCCTCCCATGTAATTCGAAAGTGGAGGATTTCTTGATGTCGTTTTAAAATGTGCGTGAGGTTGTTACTTTGAGCTATGTAAACTGAAATTAACAAATTTGAATAGGCGAAGTTCTCAATAACGACCTGAACCTACACCAAATATAATCATAACGAATACATTTCTTATGGACTTCAATAAAGTTTGATACACCAACACAGGTCATGTGTTGCTGTCATCAACCTTGGCCATCGGCGGCAGCAATCTATCAGGACGAACAAGAATGAAAAATTTGCGCGGAATATTTCCACTCTCCCTATTTTTATCATCATTTTTTTCAATCAGGTATAGGGGGGAATTCATTAGAATAGAATACTTTTATTCTAAAAAACGTTTCCATGCGAAAATTTCCATGGGATTATCCGTGATTGCCCTGTGCGAAATTGTCCCGAACGGTATCCTCAATGATGGGCTTATTAAGAACATTGACAAGTACAGGACATTTGAGTGTGTATTGTCTTAAACGGAAGTTAAGAACGACTTGTCGTACAGAAAACGGGGTTGTATATTGTTGGGAAGTATACCTGTCAATATCTGGATATTACTATTACCTCATCTTCAGCGGATAATGGTCGGTTATCTGTCTCAATCTGTCATTATCGAATTGAATACGAACTCCCAGAGTGCAGCGAATTCACTCACTATACTGCCTTTTCAGTATGCTGTCCGTCGCTAAAACCTATCCTATATTAAACATGGCGAAATTGCTCAGCTTTTTTTTTTTTTTTTTTTTGGCCGAAACACCTTCAGATTGTCAGATTTTATGAACACCATGGAAACAAAGTAAAGATAGCTTACTAAAGGAAGATTGTTGATTTGGAATCTTTTTTGAGACAAAACAAAGAGAATACTGATCAAAATAAACAATACAATTGCAAGATTTTGGACTTAGAATACGACATTTTCGACGTATGTATGATAGGTGGGAAAATGTCATATAGGGCGGTTTTCATTGTTACGTCATGGCAACAACAACAACATTTAGAAAGAGGTAAATATTTGTTTACATAGTTTGCCGCCATTTCTGTTAGGCCACATACATAATACAATATACAGAGAGATTGCAATTCAACGGTCCGGACCATTGCACTGTCGGATGCCGCCAAATAGTGATGCAGAGAATTCACGCAACAGTTGTCTTCATTGCGGCACAAGCGCCGGGTTAGCACTAGAGCCTCCAGGGCAAATCTGGGACAAACCGCCCTATGCAGCAGTCCATCAATTAGTGGTCTCGCTATTCACTCATCGTAACGGGACAGCCAATGTTCGCCATTAGCACCAGTATATTTTCAAATATGCTTATTAGATACTCCCACAGAAATAGAGAAATCTGTGTCTTCTTCAGCGCCAAATCACGGAATATATTCGAAATGCAAAGGAAATGCACAGGCGACGGCGTGACAATGCGCCTTGAGTTTCGTTGACCAAATACAGACTGGACTCATCGCGGGTATAGCATTCGTCTTCTTCGAATGTTTTTTGATTTTTTGGTGGTTATTGGGGACGTGTGAAAATGTCAACATTTAGGAAGAGGAAAATATTTGTTTACTAGTTGACAGCCACAGTTAGAAAAACAGTACCAAGTTCTGCATAAAACCATCACATATCCATATTCAACACCTTGCCATATTCAATTGATTCAATTGTAGACATCAAGCGTTTTGCTTAGGCGATTCGGGTTTATTATTGCTTGGATTTATACTTTTATACTAAACTTTTGAAATAAAAAAGAAAAACAATTTTCTCACACAGTGAACATCCTAAGGAACATTTTCGCACAGATACATATGTATATATTTTTTTTACATTCAATTTATTTCATAACCAAACCCTGAATGGTTTGTTTTAGACCGGCAAATATATGTTTATAACATTTTTTGTATTCATAATTGTCCTGATAAAATTGGGCACACAAATGCCAGTTTATATAAATGAGGTTTGATATTAGACGGCATTTATAGAAGAGCTTATTAGCATGTTAAACAAATCTATATTCATTACCGTGATAATTATCACCCAATCTAGACCTAACATAATTTTGCACATTTAATTATATAAATGACTGAACCTGAAAAAGGACAAAGTTAGTTGCATTAGGCTTGGCACATATATATTTCAAAGTGGCAAACCTGTAATTTTTATGAAAATTTGCCAAAGAATTGTTTAGCGCCGCACATAGCTTCATTTCCGAATGTACGACGAACACGCTTTTCCACACACTGTTCAAAATGTAATTGCCTTCTTGTTTGATAACGTTTCAAATGTTGATAAAAGAAAATATCAATTTTATTATATTGTACGACTAAAAACAAAAAGAAATTAAAATAAATCTAACAAAAAAATTATTGTATATCTGTGCAATAAATGTAACGTTTGAAACATTCAAACACGACACAATTAATAAATACGATACGTGGGGGAGCAGTATTAAGCACTTTCTGTTCTTTTTGTTTAGCAAACATGGGGAGGAGATAATTCATCATATTCTTGAACCGAAAAATGCGAGAATAACATTTAAAAATTAACCTGATCTCTTGAGTCATGCTGTTGTCCTGGTGGATGCTGTTGTTGTTGTTGTTGGGATAGCGGTAGATGATGCACCGTTTGCTGGCTGTTAGTAGATGATGATGATGCTAACTGGCTGCCACTTGTCGACAATGACGACGACAATGTTTGATGTAACTGCGACGACTGTTGAGCTGTATTTTGACTTTCATATTGTCCTCCCCCTGACAAACGTAACTGTTGTTGCTGAGCTGTTTGCAAATGATGAGGATGATGATGGTGGTGGGGGTGTTGCAAAACTGATGATGGACCAGGAGGCAAATTTATATTATATTGTGTTTGGTGATGCAGATGATGATGCTGCTGCTGGTGATGATGGTGATGTGCTAAGGTAGGTGGTAGAGGTTGTTGAAAAGTTGTTGCTTCTTCGTGCTGCTGCTGTTGTTGTTGTTGTGATGGAGTATTCATCAGGTGCATTTCCATTGTGGCATTTGTGGGAGGAGTTCCTATTGATGTCGTTGTTGGAATATGTGTTGAGGATGGTGGCGGTAGGGGTGGAACAGACATGGGCGGCCACATATGATGTGAAACTACAGCCTGCTGACCATGCGAATGATGTTGTTGCTGTTGCGAATGCTGATGATGATGGTAAGCAAACATTGTGGATGCAGCTGGTGTATTTTCAGCTGCCTGTAGCATTGTATACTACGCAACTGCTGCTGTCGTTGATGTATTCGCAGTTGGGGCTTGAGATGGAGGTGCTGTGGTGGCTGGTGGAGATGGCGCTGTGATTTGTTGCTGTTGTGCTGTCGCCGACGTGGTCGACATATTATTAATCTGCATGCTACTATTACTGCTAATACTACCATCGCCGCAGCCGCTGCTGCTGTTTGTGGTGGCAGCTACAGCTCCCAACATATTATTCTTCAAATGTTCACTCGTTGTCATACCCTGACCGCTTACACTACTACTGCTGCTGTTATTGTTGTTCGTCGTGTGCAGGTGATGATGATGGTGTGGGTGGTGGTGCATTGTTGGTGCCGTAGTGTTCGAACTGAGATTGCTACAGCTACCAATGGAACTATTTGTGCTGTTTTGGCTAAGACTGCTAGCTGCCGTGCCGCAGCTGTTGCTATTTGTACTACTATTGCTGACATCGTTGAAAGCAGCTGTGGGCGTTATTTGGGAACTGCTGTTACTATTTTCACTGTCGGCTGAAACGATCATAGCACTGGAAGAAGCTGGATTTTTCCCGGACATATTTTCGATGTTATTGCTGCTGACGCCGATACCGCCGCTGGCGTTGGCATTAGAATTAACACCAGACGCTGACGTCGCATCGCTATTCACAGACGTTGCCACCTCAGTTGCTTCACTTTTAATTTGTGGTTCTGCTGCTGATGACGATGTTGTCGTTGTAGTTTTCGATGCAAAGGCGATCGAGTCAGACAATGAAACTTCTTCGGCTATCTTTTTTTCGGCAGCTTGTTTCCTATCATGTGCACCATTCTTTTGTTGCAACTGTTTTTGTTGCATGCGATATTCGAGTGAATTGACTGATGTCCCCGGGCCTCGCGATACTTGGAATAAAACGCGTGATATTATTAGGGCAACTTGCTGGTCTAGAATATGTGACATTACGAGACCCAATAGCCGTTGCTCCTGTTGCATAAACAGCGATCTATTGTCCGGATGCTTGGCCAAATGTAATAAAGTACCAGCAGCTCTTCTCAACATGTCCAAACTTGTTCCCATTGAATCAGGATTCTCACGCAAATAGTTGATGCCGTGCTGATTTGCTACGCCAAGAGCTGTTTGCTCGGCCTGCTCTATAAAGGCCACCAAATACGATATACAAGGCGATTGCAACGCCACAGTTCGGGCCATTGCACTGTCGGCTGCCGCCAAATAGTGCAGCAGGTTTACAGAGAATTCCCGCAACACTTGATCTTCATTGCGGCACAAGTGCCGGGTGAGCACAGCGCAAAGTTTCTCTAGCCTCGAATGGGGTGGTGTGGCTATGACCAGATCCACATTGTTGTCCGTAACGCACAGCTTACATAGAGCCTCCAGGGCAAGTCTTTGGGGTGATAGGGATGAGGCAGGACCGCACGATGGGAAGGGATCTTGACCATGGGCGCTGGGACATACCGCCCAATGTAATAGGCCATCAATTAGTGGTCTCGCTATTAACTCTTCGTAACGGGATAGATCCAAGTGACCAGCAATGTTCGCCATTATCACCAGCATATTTTCACGTATGCTTATTAGATAGTCCCACCACCATTCGCGTTCTCCCTGCAAGGAGCTACAAGAATCAGAGAAATCTGTGTCTTCTTCGGTGCCGCGGTCGTAGTTGCGATTCTTCGGTGTTCGTGGCAAATGTTCATGATTGAGCAGCAGCAAGCGTCCAACTACAGCTAGGAATCTTTGCGATTTCGCCAGTATCGATTCATTGCCGGGCACAAAGCTCAAATTACGGAATATGTTGGAAATGCAAATGCAACGGCGTGCCAATGCGTCTTGACTTTCGTTGACCAAATACAGGCTGGACTCATCGCGTGTATAGCATTCGTCTTCGAGTGACGACGATGAACGGCGGCGTTGTAAAACCAAAGCTGGATCTCTCACCGTCGATTTTGGATCGAAGGTCTTGGTAATTGCGGGTTCTTTGGTGGTTATTGTTTCCAGTTCCATGTCCACCTCCCGACAATCACTGTCGGTATTCGTTGTAGCAACTGTGGCCGTTTCGTTGCTCATCTCCTCTCTTTTAATTTCTGGTGCAATGGCGAATGCTGACTTTTCCAAACGGGGATGTTGTTCGTCGCTTTGCAACTTCGACTTCTTGGCTTCCGTTGGCTCTAATTGCGGTGCTGCATTGCTAACTGTGGAATTATTAAACAGTCGTCGTTTCTTATTGAAGGTGTTTTGTTGTAGTCTAGCTTCGACCTCGTCATCTTCCATTTCTCTATCACTTTCATTGCTTTCTAATTTTGGTTTCACCAAATCTTCTGGTGGCGGAGGTGGCGACGACGAAGAGTTGTCTTCATCCTCGATTTTTATCTTTGCAGCATTCCTTTTGTGTTTTGTGTCTTTAGACTTGCTCTTGATGAAACGGGCGAATGGAATGTCTACAAACTCGGACTTGAACACATCGATAATGCCCTTGTTAATGTCGCGGTCCGTAAAGCCATACGTCCAGGCATTACTACCGACAGGAGCAGTTTCCTCATAGTTTCCGTTAAATTCGGTATCCCACTCCTTTAAACCATCAGTGATGAATATATCATTTTCGGCAGGCTGTAGGCGTACTGGCAAACCTTTTCGAGACATCATTGTGTAATTGGGTGTGTTGGCTAACAGTAATACCCTTTCCTCGGGGTTGGGGTGTTGTTTTACTTGACCCAGATCAATGCCTTCATCCTCATCCGAGTCGCCGTCGGAGACATCCTGGTTTTCATTTGACGCTTCAACATTGCCCAATGCATTGTCATGTAAGCGTGACTGAGGATCATCGCCTACCTGGTCTTGCTCTTGCTTAATGGGATCACATAGCCTTTTACGAGTGGCAGTCATGTTGGCGGAAATACCACGTTTACATGATGACTTTCTGTTAGCTTTGGCGTTCAAACCAGACTTAACGTCATCGCCTTCATCGCTAAACATCTCGGCGAGATTCTTCTGAAAATGTTCTAGCAGCAAAGTCAGCAGACCGGGCAAATGAGCCAATCCAAAGTATTGAACCGTGGAATCGTCAAACAAAAGAACATTTAAAACATCTAGGGCCCATGTGCATTCGGTTAGTTGACCCGATCGTATGGCCATGAATATACGCCATGGATCCACTGGACAGACATCGGCCTTGGTCAATCGCTTGCGTCTATACAATACAGGTGTGGTTGATTCCACACTATCGGGTGGAAAAACAATTTCCTTTTTGATTAACGGTGGCCCAGGACCCACCGGTGGAGGGAAGGGCTGCTGCTGCTGTTGGGGTTGTGGTTGTTGCGGTGGCTGCTGTTGTGGTAGTTGTTGCTGCGGTGGCTGGGATTGCACTTGTTGCTGCATTTGAGACGGCTGTTGTTGTGGTTGCTGCTGCGTTGGAGGCTGAAGCATAGGACCGCCGCCTGGACCAACAACACTCATTGGTGGTTTTTGTTGGTTGACTGTGGGCATCATGCCACCTGGACCTTGAGGACCGGCAGCATTGGCTCCACCTGTCTGTGGTGGTGGTGGCATTGAAAATGGTGGTTGTTTTCCCATACTGCTGTTTGGTGGCATTGGCCCAGCCGGTGCGCTGCTGCTATTTGGCGGCGCACCACTTGGTTGACCAAGCTGTGGTGATCCACCTATTTGACCACTGCTGCCAGAGGGACCGCTCATATTACCAGGACCGGAATTGGGCATTCGTTGTTGACCAGCACTAGGTGGCCTTAAAGGAGATCCAGGGGTACCACTTGGTGGTGCCCCCGGTGCACCAGTGCCAGTTCCACCCATTTGTGCCCATTGTGGTGGTGGCGGTTGCTGTTGTCCCGGTTGTTGATAAGGTGACTGCTGTTGTTGCTGCGGCTGTGGTGGCTGTTGCTGTTGTGGTGGATATCGATGTTGATCCCATTGCGTTGCACCGCTAGGAGGAGGTTGTTGTTGACCTGGAGGTCCTAGCTGGCTGCCAGGTGGGGCTTGTGTTCGTGGTGGAGCACCACCCCAAGCTTGTGGAGATGGTGACGTGGGATATTGATTACGGTACTGATTCGAGCCGCCTTGCCAACCACCTGAAAGATAAATATAAAAAGTTTAATAAGAGGGAGAACAGATAAAATTTCCTGGAAACTTCAAGTATAATTAGTAATAACTTACCATAGAGTTGTGGCCTAGCATTATAACCAGGATAAGGTTGAGAATCTTTAACAAAATCTGGATGACGACGAGGCTGTGGACCCTATTTGTAGAAAAATAAAACAAACAATAAAGAAAACTTGAAAAAGAATTATCATCCACTTCATACCTGATCGGGTGGTCTATAATAGTCCTGTTGACCGGGAGCGCCAGGTGGAGGATAGGGAGAACTTCCGGGAGCCGGAGGTCCGCTTTGTGGAGGACCACCTGATGCCGATGGAGCACCGGGCGTTGATGGTGCCTGTGAACCGCCAGGTGGTGGTTGGCTGTATGGACGATTACCATAAGGACCATATTGATTCGAGCCAGTGGGAGGTCTAAAAAGTAGTAAAAATAAAAATGCCATTACTAAATAATCTATAAGTTATCGGAATTTATGCTGATACACAATAATGTCGCACTTATTAAAGCTAAAACTATGGAAAATAAAATAGAAGTTTAATTTAACTCACGCTTCTCCCTCGGGTCCATAGGGAGGGTACATGCTGCGATTTTGTGGTGGAAATTGTCCCTGTTGTTGACCAAACTGACCAGGTGGTCCGGCTGCATTGTACTGATCACCAGAACCATATTGGCCGTAAGCACCTGGTTGCCCTGGATATGGAGAACCTGTAATGATAACATTAACATTAGAAGAGTGCTCCAAAAAGGTATATTACACAATTAATTTACAAAACATAAAAGAATGGATGAAAAGAAAATTTCATTGAATAGTGTGAGATATGAAGCCAAAACACAACAGAGTACAGACGACAGACGTCAGAGCAAGGACAAGATATTCTATTTTATTTTTTGTGTAAATAATACCTGGTGCTCGAGACACCGGTGGTGGTGGATAAGGTCCTCCGGGAGGATATGGCGGTCTTGCCGATTGTGGCGGTGGCTGTGTGGCAACCACATTTGGTGGTGTGGGTCCAGCCGAACCGCCACTGGCATTATTTCCATGTGCCGTAGCGTTCGAATTGGGGGCACCACTGCCAACCGGCGGTTCATCGAAGGGATTGTTGACACTTATATTATCACCACCAGGTGTCGCCGTAGACGGTTGGCTATTAGGACCTTTTAAGTACACACGACGATGACGAACGGCACAATACCAGTTTCAACACATTCAATGATTAGTGCGAGTATGTTTTGATGTGAATGCGTAATGATGACAACAAAGATGATTGATTGTTGGTAGTGGAGTTAATGGTTGGTGGGTGGACAATATGTTGTGTATATTTGTGTGTGTGCGAGTTGTGGTTGTTAAATGATATGTTTGATTGTTAAAAACAAAAATAACATTAAAAAATAAAAACTCAATTAAATAAAAAATAAAAATCCCATAATACCAACAAACGAAGGCTACCACTTACCTGGATGGGGACTTTGTGCATTACTTTGAGATGGTGGCCTGGGCATTTGTCCTCCAGCTCCGTAATCAGGCTGAGGTCCAGCACCGGGATAGTTTCCAGGATATTGCGGATAGCCGTCCATGGAAGTATTGGCAGCACCCACTGGTGCTGGGAATGAGTCTTGAGAATTTGATGAGCCAGCTAAGGAGGTAATATAAACAACACATTAACATATACACAAAATTTTATTGCATTTGAACACACACATTTATTACCTGGTGATGGTACTGAAGCAGCTTTAGCTGATTTCTTCTTAGTACCAGCTTCAATCTGTTGTATAATGGGCAAAGGGTCTATATCACCACGATCAAAATGACACTCGAATGCCAGCAGATTTTTCGTATAATGTTTGCGCAACGTATACGCGGCACTGCTACTTGCACCGATACCCAAAAGGGCAGCTATATCTTTCCATGTTTTACTTTTGGTAACCTTTTATGTTTAACCCAATATCATCATCAGACAGACACGATTTGGAAAGAAAAAGGAAATAATTCAAAGTTAGTGAAATTTGTTAATTGGTATATTGAAGGCAATAAATTCATGTAGCATAACAAAAATTGATGAAACAATATGTTTTATATTCCTTCTTTCTTTTCTTCTTCTAAATGAACTAAAAACATTCGGAATGGGATGCAAAATAAAGGAGGTAAACATTAAAAAAGAAACACAATCAAGCAAAATATTCAAAAATGTATGTGGAGTTATGGTGAGTGGAATTTTTGTATCGATGTGTTAAACAACAAAAGTCTCATATATAAAATCGAAACAAATTGAAGAAAACTGACACGATTCTAAAGGTTATGGTATATGTTTGAATGTTAAAAGGATAATTGCAAATTGCAAACCGTGAAAAAGAAACATGAGTTATGTGTCTCACTCTCAATACATTAAAGCGATATTGCTTTAAGTCATTCTCATATATGGTGGTAAAAATTATTCCACTTAAGACTGTTATAGTTGTTTTTTCTCATATAAACAAAACAAAAGCCATGCAAAACATTCGAAAAAGTTAATGGAAATAAAAAATGAAAAAAATAATAAATGCAAGCAACACATACAATAAACAAAATTAATGAATGGAATGCTGGTATGGTTAGAAAATGTCGCATGCAAACCGCTTCAATATGTACGTAAACAAGTAGTTGGAACTACAATAAAATTATTTGATTTGTACTTAATCATGGACTATTTGAAAACTAAGAATTGTTTGCATTATTTTGGATTCACTACATTTTTTGCTTGTGGTTGTTCTTTTTTGTTGGTTGATTGGTTGGTTGGATAATTGTGATATACGTATGGTAGTTTTTGTTTGATATACTTGGATTTTTGGGGAGGAATTGCTAGTAAATCTAGAAAGAAGTTAGTAAAAGGAAATTTGCTACGGCACCTTGCATACCTCGACGAATCCGCCTCGTTCCTTTACATATAAATATAACCTGTAAAGATCGAGGGGTTGCTTCGAGATGGTTGGACAGGTTGTAATGGGTGTACGTCTCTCGTCCATAAATGCTCTCAGCTTGTCTAGCCAAACGCGTCGTTCTGGATTATCGTCCATTTCGTAGAGTTTACAAAGGCTATCGGATTTTTTGGCTGAGGTTGGAGGTGCGGTGGGGGCAGCTGTTGGTGTTGCACGAAATGTTTCCGGCTGTGGAACATGACTATTGAAACCCTGTTTTAGAGAGGAAGAGAAACATTTGTAAGATAACCAGTTATATGTATTTTCTGAGGATTTTCGTACCGGACTGGCAGGTGTTCGGGCCCAATTTGGAGGGGAATTCATTTCATATTCTTCACCAGGATGGCCTGGATGAGGACCGGCACCTACACCACCAGGGGATGTGCTAGGTGGTGCCAAATGACTTTGTCCATAGGGATCATTTTTACGAGATTTTGGAGTAGTACATTGGGGATCTTCAGCGGATGCTAAACAATAAAGAGAAAAACAAACATGTTTAGCTATAAGCGAAAAGGTATATTTGTCCGATTAACACTTACCTGCCGAAGCATTCGATATTGTGCTTTGTTGGCTGGCATCATCCATTGGTGCTCCATCGGGACCTGTTGTGACTACTGATGTGACTGGATGTTGTGATGGACCCGAAGCCGATCCTGATGATCCTGAACTCAAGCCATTGTCTTGTGATACATGTTCTGGTGGAGGAGGTGGACCACCTCCTCCCTCTGCACTACTAACACCACCCGCCATCATTGATTGTGGTGGAGTCGTGGGTGGAGGTCCCATTGTAGTTGGACCATGTGGAGGGCCCATATGATGGGGTGGACCCATTGGTATACCAGGGTGCATACCAGGACCATTTCCATAACCTTGTGGTGGTCCACCTGGGGGTCCACCACCCGGATAACCACCCTTATGCTGCAAATGTTGTTTTAGATAATTAAGGGGACGAGGCGAGCCACTACCCTGAGGTGGCGGTGGTGTAGCTTTGCCTTGAATATGATTACCCATGTTAGGAGCACCCGGTGCACCTGGACCTCCGGGACCAGGTCCACCTTGTTGTGGTGATGGTGGAACCCAATTTTGATAGGGCGGATATTGACCACTGTGATTTGGCATTGGCCGGCCGCCAGGATATTGTTGGGGGCCACCTGGTGGCATGCTATTGGCTGCTGAAGCCTGACTTGATGGTGGTGGTGGTGTAGAACCATAACCACCCGGCGGATATTGAGGTCTTGGCGGGTAGCTACCTTGAGAGTATTGTTGAGCTTGCTGTGGCGGTGGAGGTGGATAACCAGAGAGCATTCCCTGTGGCCCGGGACTTTGGCCACCCATTTTATAGCTGCCGTGCATATGAGGTGGTAAAGGATAACCCTGAGCACCACCACCTGGCCCTTGGGGCGGTGGTTGTGATCCTATACTATTCTGATTCGATAGCGGTGGTGGTTGTTGTCCACTGCCTGGCGGACCGCCACTGCCACTGGCAGCTGAGGTAGGCGGTCCCTGTTGAGGTGAATTGCTAGCTGAGGACGAAGAGTTTGGAACTCCAGGACCTTGCTGAGATTGCTGTTGCTGCTGTGCCGATTGCTGAGATGGAGGTGGTGGCGGTCCACCACCTGGTTGCTGCATTGGACCACTACTAGATTGATTACTAGAAGGCCGTGAAATTGGATGATTTTGGGCTAAAGGGAAAATAAACAAAAATTGTATGAAAATAAGACAACAGTAGTATAGGCAAAATCTCACAAGTACTTACCGACTGCCGGTGACATGGAACGTGAACCTGATGATCCCGTTGGCGATGGTGTCGGACGCATTACTTGCTGCGGATTAGGCGTACCCGGTGGACCCGAACCTAAGCCACTATGGCCTCCACCACTCGAACTGTCATTACTATTTTGACCAATAAGTTCCTGAAAGAGCAAAGAAGAGGATACAATGTTTTAATTAGTAAAGGTAAGTCTCGTGTAAATATTCGAATTTCAATATACTTTGTATAAATTTTCAAAATGCTCCCATGGTAAAACTTTATTCATTTTCTTTTATTTGCTTATTTATTGTTTATTTTATAATTACAAATAAACAAAAACTGAAACCGCTACAACAAATATTTTTTTTTTGTTCTACAAATGTTTTTCAAAACAAAAAATTCCAAATTGAAATTCAATTAAATTTTTTTTTGTATTCACAAGTGAAGGCAATGTCACAGTAGAAAAATAGGCAAAGGTAACTATAATGCTTTTGGATTGATTTGCAGGCAATGTGTAGGCTGGCTTCCACATCTTTGCAACTTGGCCACCATTTAGATATTGGAAAAATGACCAAATAACCTAGAGTCTGAAAACTAATCTTATCAATGAAACCCAGGAAAAAACCCTTCCCATATAGGGAAAACCAAAACAACCTTAAAAAGAAACGATGGCAAATCATAGAGATGAAACTCCACCATCCACGCCATTGCTTTCACAGATAGATAAAAACACACATAGAGAAACGTAGAAAAAAAAAACACAAAAACAATAAAAATAATGAGCAAATATGTGATAAAAACGACAACAATAATGGAAATAATACCGGCCGGTGTTTTTTTTAGCATTTCAATGATTTTTTATATTCTTCGAGTTTATTTTTTTATTATTTACACACATTTCCACCATACATATTCTTCGAATAAAGCAAAACAAATACACACACACATACACAGTCACACAAAACACTCAATTAAGGGAAATATTAGCATTTGTTTTGTGCTACAAATCTCTACTTGAAGTTTACGTACATACAATTTTCGGGGGGGTTTAAGAAACAATTTTTGGTCTCAATAAAAGTTTTCTGTGTTTCTTTTTTCCTCTAATTGTTTATTTGCACCCACACTTTTAATAAAATTTATTTACAGAAAGCTGTACGAGGGCAGTTTCGTGGTAGTTCGTAGTAAAAAGTATGGCTGATTGTTTGTGGATACTGGTTACTTGTGTCGTCGTTCGAACGATTACTCTGCCATATGGGTTTCTGTTTACGTCACAATGAAAGGATCCACTAATACAAAGATGGAAGTTGCGTATTTTCATGGCATTTTATGGAACAAAATTATTTATTAAAAAAATATTAATAAATAATATGATGTGGAAAAAATAAGGTAACAAAAGAAGTAAAGTGGCAAATATTACTCTACTTGAAATTGCAAAGGTGCATGGCACTCTGTTTTTTATTAGAACTGCATTAAACTACGAAATAAATTCGCAACCACATATTTTTGAGTAAATTACAAATGTAGAACAATTTACAATTTGTTTACAGGTATTTAAACGAAGCATAAAATTAATACAATACATGCCGCATCTCTATGTACATACATACGTACATAACATTGTATGGATAGTACCTATATGGTGCTTTCTTTCCTCATTTACTTAATGTAAATCAATATTAAAGGACTGTGTGATAACACCCATCGTTTTACCATCACACAACACGAGGAATTCAATTATAGGTATGTATGCCAGGCACGTGAAATATAAAAATTCCTCTTTTTTATTTTTCTTGTCTTTGTTGTTGCGGTTATAAATCAGGTTTCGAAATAAAACCGACAACAACAAGAAAGCATTGACAGAATCACACCATCAGGAAAAGAAGGATGCCAAAAACTTGAGAGGAAGTAAAAAAACAAACAATATAAAAAGGAGAAGCACAAAGAACTTGACCTATTTTCATTTTTTTTATTTTCAATGCAACATTATAAAAAAGGTGGATGGATGGATGGATATGAGTACTACGACATACGTAATATAATTTTTGACCATATTCATTGTTTTGATGGTAAAATAAACTCAAAGTGGTTACATTAGTTTATGAAAAAACTAATGAAAGAACGAGAATCATTACAAGAAAATTAACGGCAATAATAGTCACCAGTGGTCTGTTCCTTTACTTTTGAAAGTGGTAAAACCGGCAAATGTAGCAAAAGTTGCAATCTGCTTCCATATGAATTGTATGGTGTCTGAAGTAAAGGAACGCTTTTCGAGTAAAAAGTTGTAAAACTTGAAGATTCTTGCACGTAAAGGAACAGAGCTCAGGGTTTAAATGTCAGCAATTAAAAAACATTAGCTGTACACATCAACTGCTACACAATAAATTTGTACAAATTGTTACTGGATGTTGTACGTTTACTCTACAGTACAATACAAAAGATCTTAGCCGATTACAAGAAGTTCCTGAACAAATTGTTGAGTAAATGAAAACACCTAATATTGGCACACACGGCTAAATCAGGGCCAAGGCCTTAAGGGCCAAATACATACGGTCCGTAGTGTGACGTGTTGCGCGTTGAAAACAACAACCACGTGAAAAATGTGTAAGTTATGTCAATTTTGTTCTTGAAGTTTTCATGTGGTTGTTGTAACGCAGCGCAGCCGCCTTTAATGTAAACATGTCATAAGCCTGACTAGTTTGAAAACAAATAGAAGTCTTTATTACAATGAAAAAAGTAATTATTACACAAAATGACAGGTAACAACCTACACCTCCAATTAGACAATGACATGCATAAAAAAGCATCAAACATGAATGAATCTCAAAAGAGAAAAAAACTAAAAAGATAAACACAAACAACCCTAATAAATTAATAAACAATTAGGCGAATGAATGAATCAACCTGCAAAAAAAATAAGGAAAATATCTACGACACACTACTGACCGACAGACAGACAATCTGTTTTATACAATGATTTATACAGCAGTCAGGCAGTCCAACCAAGTTCAATGTCCACAAGAAATAAAACAAAAATTGAAAAGTAGAGTAACAACAATAACACGAAATGACAAAAAATAAATAAATAAAAAACGTAAAAGTAATATTAAGATGCAATTAAAATCACAAACGCCAAACACTCATTACTCAATAATGCTGATGACGAGAATGACAATACAAAGCCAACGTCAACGCGACACGGCGGCGACGCCGTCGTTGTATTAATACCACAAATAATAACAACAAATACATTGCCTAACCAACCAATTGTTGCTGCTGCTGACGTTGCGATGCCAGTGATAACAAATAGCAGCAATGAATGACGAAATCCAAGACACAAGGGGATTTTATGGAGTTTTCTTGCATTTCCCTCTTTAAGAAGTAGGAAAAACATTTTGGCAATAAAAAAGAAACATTTAATAGATAAACAAATTTTATTGATTGTTAAATGCCGACATTAACGCCCTCTCTCGCACAGACACACACAGCCAAACACGTCCAGATAAATGTTAAATACTTTGTTATTTCAACATAACTTGTCGGAAATTATTAAAAAAGATTATACAAGATTTGTTTTCCGTTTTAAATATCCTCAAGATACTTAAAAATAGAAAAAGATCGTAATCAAAAGATGGTGATGTCTGTCAGTCAACCCATAACCACCCTATGAATATTTTTGCATGCTGCCATTTTTTTACTGTAAACATTGCATTCCACTTGTAAGATAGAAAGAAAAAAAGCGCGCAAGTGATGCCGCGCCGTTCCACTTGAATTTGATTTGTAGCTGCAGTTGCTGCTAGATACTTGTTGTTGTAGAATTTAATTTGGCACTGACATTTCGTTTCGCATTCAAAACGGAAAATAACACTTAAAACTTAAAGCACGTTGGTTGCTCTTTTTTCGTTTATTCTTTCCCGGTCGTATTCTTTTTGTTTCGTTTTTTATTTTTTCTTTTAGAAAACAAAATATTTAAAACACGTCTTCGTTTTCTTAGAATAGAGCATGTTGTTCTTCTTCTTTTGTATTGAAATTAAACCGACATTATTGGAAAAAATATAACGAGAATTATTTTTACGTGCTTCTAAAAAACCGAGCTAAACTTCAACTAAAGCTCCCTCTCCTCTGAAAAAAATATTTCACTTGCAGTACGCGGGTCTCACATACACTCCCATACGTGACGATAGCGCACATATGACCGCCACCGTCACAATCGTATTACGCTGGGTAGGAAGGGAGGGGGAAACGTACATTTTCGTATTTCGGTTGTGTGGTGTCGAGTGTGTTAGCCGGACGGAGTCTTCAGAGCTCGTGAGAGTGCATCAAGTGTATAGAAGCGAGGAGTAGCACACACAGGGTGCGACGGACGTCGACAATACTCTCATCTGAATTTCTATAGTAGACAATTGTTATTGTTTCTTTTCATTTGGGGGAAAAAGTTTAGAAATTAATAACAATATTCACAGTGGGACGGACGGACGGACACAACACATGCACACCAACGTACATTCGTTCTTCTGTAGATAAACTCACATGAATTCGTTTTGTTAAACAAAAAAAATACAACAGAGTAGCCAACCAATTTAATAAACCACTCTGCCTTACGCTCTACACTCTGCTCGGCTACTCTCAACATTGAGGGGTGAATTATTTTTTGGATGGTAAAAAAAATTTAAAAAAAGAAGAAATATTATTAAAAATCGCTGTAAACAATTACGGAACCAATAAAGGCTAGGAGCCAAGAATCAGGCTATGGATGAAGATATAAACTAAACGTACGTCTGTCGACTTCCGATTAATAAATTAGACCACTTTTTGTGTTGCAATGTAAGAATGGAAGCTGACATATCGACACCTCCAAATAATAGTATGCTAAGTCTAAAAAGTGAGTTTTGCAGGAGAAGCTCTCAAAGTTTGGAAAATTTTTTGAACTTCAGTACTATCCTAAGTCAATATTTGTTTATAACTTCTGTTCGGATTGACCGATCATTACCAAAATTAGACAGAATTTAAGTTAAAGGACGTTCGACACCTCCAAATAATTGTTTGCTAATTCTTAAAAGCGAGTTTTGCAGGACAAGCTCTAAAAGTTTGGAAATTTCTTTGACCTTCAGTACTATGCTAAGTAAATATTTGTTTATAACTTCTGTTCGGATTGTCCGATCATTACCAAAATTTGACAGAATTTAAGTTAAAGGACGTTAAATATAAAAATGTAAAGAACTTGAAAACATGCTAAGTCGACTTAGCATACTATTGTTTGGAGGCGTCGATATGGTTATGGTACAACGCTTTT
This sequence comes from Musca autumnalis, assembly GCF_047663935.1. Taxonomy (NCBI): domain Eukaryota; kingdom Metazoa; phylum Arthropoda; class Insecta; order Diptera; family Muscidae; genus Musca; species Musca autumnalis. The sequence continues at coordinate 118,185,084 of NW_027411644.1, read as the reverse complement.
TCCTATGTATAGACTAGAGAGGGTCGCGTGTCACGATCGTGACACTAAACAACAACAATTAATCAGATAAACAAATAAGCACTTTAGCGACCACTAATTACTAAACGATATAGTTGTGGTTTAGTGTCACGATCGTGACACGCGGTCATATCTAGTATAGGGTGACCAAAAAAGGAAAATATTTTTATTGCATTGTTCATCCTCCAATTTGTTTGCATTTGATCCAAAACCCTTAATATGAAATTATATGGGGATCGATTAACCTTAACCCGTATTGTCTGAGCGATCTTTATTTCCATAGTAGTTTGTATGGGGACCAAAGCAAACTTTTACGAAACCGCTCTACAGATCACAATTATTGTCCAATTGATGAGGTAGAGTTGCTTAATGTACATATGTATACATCCCGCCGATAAATATAGGTCCAACATTATTCCGACTGGTTTTATATAATTGTTCCACAAACAATGACCTTGTTCAATGATATGGGACCTATTTTTTATTTCCGCGTCCAAACGGCGTGTATTAAGAAACTACTTGTAGAGAAGTTTTTCATAACTGAAATACTTAGGAAATTTGGCAACATTACACTGAGGGGTGTTTTTCCCATCGTTGTCTGGCCTGGGAAACGAACCCCGGACCTTTAGCGTGAAAGGCGGGAGTGCATACCATTGCACCACAGTGGCACCCGGTCTTAGGGAACTTTAAGTGATCATGATGTGATGTGGCATTCGGTTCTTGGCAATGACAGTACAATACAGAGCAGATTGATAGCTCTATGTTTTGCAGGGTCAATGAGGACGCCCCTATCGGAATTGGCGGAGAGTGTCACAGTTCGGCAGACATTGAACCATCGTGTCACATGGTCTGACATATGACGTCACCTGGCAACACGTCGTTTCTCTTAGATCAGACCACCTCCCCATAATTGTATCTATCCATAAGTACCAGACCTCCCAATTTCATCACCTGAACGCCGCACTTTTAGCTGATTGGCCGAGTTTCAGAGGGTTCACTAATCACCGCTACAGAGATCAGTCCAAACCTTCGGATTGTCGGGAAGCATAGAGAACGTTCCGAGACTTCATCACTGCTGCTACCGCTCGTTATATACCTGTAGGTCGAATACCGTAAGTGAGACAAAATTTCCCAGCAGAGGCGGCTGGATTAGCAAAAGAGCGTTTTAAAATTTGACGAGCCAACCCCCAGAGACGTTAACAGGTTGGTCGGTGAGCATAAGCGGAACATGTGGTTAAATCATCTGAAGAGTTGCAACATTGGAACCGGAATAAGTGAAGTGGGCAACTATTAAAGTCACTCTCGAACCGAGGAAAGAAGATAGGACTACCGTCACGGTTGGCGAAGTTACGCTGACTGATCCGAAGAGGTGCGCAAATTTATTTAAATGAAAGTTTGTCGAGCACTCCGTGAGTGAAGAAAATTGTACTACGTCGCATTAGATCTCTTCCTGCCGAGGAGGAGTTGGGACCTGATGGAATCTCCATGGTAATGCTGAAACAGCTGGATGACCCGGGAGTTAAGTATCCACCGCTGCTACTGAAGCTAGGCAAGGATGTCATCAAAGGTGAATCATACAGACTGATTTCACTTTTGTCGCCCATAGCAGACTCTTGAGGCTTTACTTCTCTCTAGCGTTAGAAATAGCGCTGAACGCCATGTCCGCCGGGCAAGCTTGAATCGTTGGATTTTCAATAACATGTGTGGACGCCAGTTGTACGTGGTATTCAGGAACAATAAGTCTAAAGCCCGTAAAATGAAAAAGGGAGTATGAATGAAAATGGGAGTATGAACTTGCCGACAAAAATATAGATTTAGATTAAAGCTCAATAGTGTTGTGGACGAGGTACCTGAAGGAATGGATGGAATTTTGGAAGTCTATAAATATCACGCACACCTGTTATTTCAGTTGGTCACCGTATAATTGAGCGCTTTTGAACCAATATATTAAAAACATAATATCTGTGTAACAGGAAGGTACCCGGGTGGACCGATATGGCCCACTTTCGAAATTAAACTAAGTTTGGACAAAATATTTCGAGATTCAAAGTTTGGACCAAAACAGTTGCTCCGTTTAAGAGATACCGCGCCTATAATTTTGGCGAATATTTTAGAACTTTGGTGGGGTAGGTATTGTAAGCAGTGGACCGATAAGCGCCATCTTCGAATTTCATCCAATGTTCGAAGAAATATTACGATGATACGACCAAAGCAGTATCCGATTCGAGAGTTTTCGTGCGCACCCATCACTACACATGGTGGCCCCGTAGGGTTTTTTTTACAGCTTTTGGACCTTTTTCTCAGGAAGTATCACTTGCCCTTAAAAAAACATGTACCATTGTAATAGGGGCCTCGAGTACAATTTGTTGCAAGAAAATTCAAAATGATTCGAGAGGAGGTCTTAAACTGCACTACTATCGTTTTCTATCGCTAATAAAAATGTGTTACAGAAATCCATTACAGGACAATTGCTTGGTATCTATCATCCATCCCCTACCTCAAGAGGCCGATTATAGAAATCCAATAAACAAAAAATCCTCACACGAATAAAAGAGATTCACGGCTAATCGATGTTCGATAGTAAGCGATTTTCGATTAAAAATTATCATTGTTCTTTTGTATTTTAAATCCACCACTTAAAATTTTCAAAACAATCAAGGATAAAGATGACTGACTGACTATATAACACAGCAATAACAAATTTCAAGTGACCCATAAAAATGCCGTAAAAAGAAGTGCTGCAGTAAAGCAAAATGAAAACATTAAAGTGAAAAAAAACTTGCACAACATTCCCCCCACCTCCCAGAATTCACACAACAGATATCGACTACTAGGTTTTGTGATGAAGCGGCTGAGGTCTCAGGACCATAGAACATCAGAGTTTTGTTTTTGTTTCAACAAGAAAACATGGGGTAAATTGAAAGTGCCGCAAAATAAGACGAAGAATAACGACAAACATAAATGCAATCATAAACAAAAACAAACGAAAGAGTCAAGTCAGTCAAATCAGCTGTTGTCGTAGATGGTGTGGGGGGATGGGAGGCAAAAACAAAAATGACAAGTCGCAATTTTAACGATGGTCGTTATAAAAGTGAACGAGAAAGAAAAACAAAAGAGATTTTAATCCATTGCAAAGTTATTTTCAAATCCAATCAATAACAGCAACAACAACAATAATAGACAGACTTCGATAGGTATTGGAAGAAACAACAAAATCCACTTCCAACGAAAAGAGCTGAACACCGAAGCAGAGACAGCCAGGCTGGCAGTCAGTCATACGGAGACGACGGAGACATTGTCGATTAAAAACAAGAAACTCATTTGGTATTTCTAAAAGAAACCTCAAAGTAAAATGTACGAACGAACGAATGAACAGCAAACCCACCATACACACACATCAGATAGGTACAGAGACAAAGTTTAAAAGCACCGTCAGCCCACCAACCAGCCAAGCCATTATATGAGACGAATGTACAAAATTATAAAAATGAACGACCAACTCAAAATCAAACGAATGAACGAACAGGCGAGGGGAGAGGTGGGTGGCGACGAGGTAAGCCAAATGAAGTGTTATTAAGAAACAGACAGAACGACCAAGCAACTGATGAGGAGGGCAAAGAGAGAGGCAATAGGAATAATGTAAGTAAGCAAACAACCAAGCGAACGAACTGCTGAATAGCGAAGAGCTGCTATATAACACAAACACATTAGTCCGTCCTCAACAAAGTCAGGCAGTCAGTCAGCCAGCCCGACGATTGAATGAACTTGGGGTCTGTTTAAACGACGAAACGACAAACAATCTGTCACTTTAAGTAAAGTAGATTGGGTTTGAAAAACACACAACGAATGCCAAACGACGACGACATGCTCTCATACTTGTGTATGCATTGTCTCTGCGAGTTCCCTGCCCCCGCCTTAACGAGTTTCTCTTCTCTATCAACTGCTCCCCTTTTCTTTGTGGATCCTCTATCGACAAAATTACACAAACAAACTGTGGCAGAACAGAAGACATCCATGAGAAAATCAACAACAACAACCAAATAAATTGACTCGAAATGTATGACTACAAAGACGACGACGAGGAGCAAGATATGCCAAGGCGACAATGCAAAAGTATAATAGTATCTGCCGGGTGTAGAAGCACAAGCAAAATTGTGGGGGATGGGGGGGGGGGGGGGGGGGGAGTGGAAAAAGATGGCAAAATAATAATACCAGCAACTAAAGCAACACACATACCAAACAAAAACAGCAAGCACTCTAAACGTCATACGACGACGTTTGGTTGGGCAAAAGAACAAGATGAAGACGCAAAACAAAAACACATTGAAGAAGAAGAGGCAGCATACATTTATTTCAGAGTTGATTTTACAAAAACGATGATTATTATGATGAAAAAAATTCAAGCAAAGGGGGGCTAAGGGACGAAGCAACGAACATTAAGGAATTAAGACACACACGCACTCACAAAAAGCAATACTATTTATTCCTCGCCCTTTTTAGATGCAACAACAACGTACACAACACACATAAATGGGATACAGAAACCTGAAGAAGCAATGAAATAAAAATTGTGCTACAAGAACAACAAAAACAGCAACAAACCCCTTAAACGACCGTCGCACAGTGGTTCAGAAATCGATTTTCTGGCCAAAACCACAATTTTTGTCGTCACCGATTGTTAATTTCTATATGGGATTCGATAGTAATCATATTGTAACTTAGGAAACAAAAAAATTAGGTCAAAATTTTGGAAGGTATGGGCGCGGCGTACTCCTAAGGACGACCATTATTTCCAATTTTGGAAAGTACGTAATTTTTGCAAATTTCTGGAGAAAGAAAATGTTTTTTTTGGTTACGTTGGTAGGATTGTTGCCATTAACCTTATAAATTACGGTAGCGTTTACACATAGTGAGCTATTTTGTTTTTTTAGGTACTAAACTTTAGCGATATTTCAACATAATGGACTGGACTTTCAGCCCATATAAAGTATTTATTTTTATTTTTCTTTTCTTAAGGAATACTGAATTTAATAAAAAAGTTAAAATTAAAAAAAAAAAACATTTTATTTTAAGTCGCAAATATAAGTGGACATAACTAAAGCACCCCCAATATTTCGTTGGGTATGCTTTATTCTGGATGGCGCACGCACCTCTTGTATGCATAGAGGACATTAAATTATTAATTACAGTGTCGGACAAAACTAAAACATCTCCTCAGCACATTTTTTTAAATGATTTTTTTTCAGAAAACAAAGTAGTATTTTTTTTTGTATTTTTATTTATTTAAATCTTTATTATTGGAAAATACAAACATAAGGAATTTAGAATTTAATAAATAAAAGTTAGAATTCATTCAAAATCATTTTAAGGTTGCAAATATAAGAGGACAAAACTAAAGCACCCCCAATTTGAGGTACAACAAAAACTATTAAAATCAATATTTCGTTGCGTATCCTTTATTCTGGATGGATGGATGACTTGAAATTGTAAAAAATAACACAAAAAATTAAATTGTAATCAAATTTTTTTTTATTCGAAAGATCAATACGTGACATTAACATTTGAAAATGATTTCGGGCATATGGGCACCGCGGCTGTTCTTGACGAAGTGCATTCTGGACGTCCAATTTTTGGCCACTTTTTCGAGCACTGCTGGCCGTATGTCACGAATAACACGAACAATGCTGGCCTCCAAGGCATCAATTGTTGCTGGTTTATCAGCATAAACCAGTGACTTCACGTAGCCCCACAGGAAATAATCGAGAGGTGTCAAAGCGCACGACCTTGGAGGCCAATTGACAGGTCCACTTCTCGAAATCAACTTATCGCCAAATTTTGATTTCAATAAGTCGATGGTTGCGTTCGCCGTATGGCACGTAGCGCCATCCTGTTGAAACCACATCTCCTCCGGATCAATGTCATCCATATTTTCAAACAAAAAAATCATTGATCATGGTGCGGTAACGATCTTCATTGACCGTAACGCGAGCTCCGGCCTCAGTTTTGAAGAAATAAGGTCCGATGATGCCACCAGCGTGAAAACCGCACCATACGGCGCATTTTTCTGGATGTAATGGAGTCTGTAGGGTCTCTTGTGGATTGGTCTCACTCCATATGCGGCAATTTTGCTTATTAACAAACCCGTTAAGCCAAAAATGCGCCTCATCGCTGAACACAATTTTGCATCTATAAGTTGCGCGAATCGACGACTGATTTTCAAAGTAAATTTGGATAATTTCGTAGCGTTGTTCAAGCGTGAGTCTATTCATGATGATTTGTCAGAGTTTTACAAGCTCATCTTTTAGGCATAGAGGATATTAAAATATAAATTATTGCAGGTGGAAGCAATATCACCTGCTTCCCATGCTATTTTTGCGGCTTCAAAAAAATCTTCTTTGGTTTTACAATTTTTTTCGGTTGATTTTTTGAGTTAACGATCCCCCACAAGTCCCAATAAAAGCTAAGATCAGGGGATTGGCAGGCCAATGGAGAACTTCTGTCGAATTGTTTTGGAATCACTCCTTAACAACTTTCGATACATGTTTTGGCTAGTTATCTCCGTGGAATGGCAATCTGTGTTGCATCTCTTCTTCAGCATAAGGCAACATCAAGCCTTTTAATACGTTACGATACTTGAAACGGTCGATAATTCCATTAATTTTTTGAATAGGTCCAATCCCTCACCGCGAGAAAAAATTTTAGACCATTATGTTGTACCGCCTCCAGGTTAAGAGTGCCTTTGCAATATTTAGGATTTAACCGTTGCTCATTTGGTCCACGCCTTATATCATCTGAATCCTTTAACTTAAACTTAGATTCATCGCAAAACAGCACAGTCCTCCATTTTTGGATACCCCAGTTCAGTTGGGTATTGGCGAATTCAAGTCTGACTTTTCTCATTTTTGACGATGGGATTTTTTTGCTGGTCGTCGAGTGAATAAGCCGGCCTCTTCTGTGTCTGGTTCTGTTGCTCATTTTTAAATCTAAGCGATTTTTTATTTGATCAGAAAATGCTGTAGCATCATTATACCCTCCTACACCATACTGTGGTAAGGGGTATTATGTCTTTGTACATTTGTATGTAACATACAAAAGGAAACGAAATAGACCAATAGTTCCTTTTGGGGATATACATATAATGACTTTCTGCATGTCCGTCCGTCTGTCCATGTATTTTTGTTCGCAACGTACAGGTCGCATTTTTTGTCCGATTCACCTGAAAATTGGGGACTACAATTTTTTTAGCCTTAGGAAGAACGCTATTGTTTTGGTGAAAATCGGTTCAGATTTGGATATAGCTCCCATATATATTTTCGGCCGATTTCCCGTATTTTCTGTACCACACACGCTATATATGTCCGATTTATGAAATTTGGAATGTGTGACTGAATTCGGTCTACAAATAAGTGTGCCAAATTATAACGAAATCGGTTCAGATTTGGATATAGGTCCCATATATATTTTCGCCCGATTTCACGTATTTTCTGTACCAAACACGCTATATATTTCCGATTAAGATCTGGATATAGCTCCGATATATATTTTACATATTCACAGTGGTGTAGGGTATCATATAGTCGGCCCCGCCCGACTTTGATCCTTTCCTTACTGGTTTTTGGATGAATATGAACAAAATCGGCTAATGTTTTGGTATAGCCCTCTTTTAGCGTTAGCTCCCGATTTTCGGTTTTTTTTGAGGATTTAAACCACATTTCCAACTAAATTAGTTGTAATTTGGTACTTAGGTTTCATAGTGGTACCTCCCGATTTTCAGTATTTAAGCTAGATTTTCCGTAAATTAATTATTTAACCTGGAATAATTAATAATTTAATATCCTCTATGCCTACAATATGTGCGTGTATCATCCAAAATAAAGGTTACACAACGAAATATTCCTTAAATTGGGGGTACTTTATTTTTGTCAACTTATATTTGCGAGTTAAATTGTATTTGAATTTTAACTTTTTTTATAAAATTCTGAGTTCCCTATGGTTGTGTTTTTTTAATAATAAAGATATAAATAAATAAAAAGAGGAATAAAAGTAAATTTATAACTTTTGTCTTAAAAAATTATCATTTAAAAAAAATGTAAATGTAAAATGAACTGCAGGGGTGCTTAAGTTTTGGGCGATTCCGTTAGTTTAACGCTTTGAGAGATAACATGGAGTGTTTGTTTTTAATTTTTGAAGAAATTTTATTTTTTTTTTTAATTTTTAAAACTTAGAAAAAATAATAATTTTTAGTTTCTTTTTGTATTCTATAGTTTGTCATATGAATTATAGTTTTTTACACAAATTTTTTAAGTATATGAGTTCTTATGAAGCCCCAAAAATATATATATATTTTTTTTAATTTTTGAACAAATTTTAAATTTTATTTAAATTGCTTTGGTGGTGTCTGTTTAGTTGAAATCTAGTAACTCATTTTTAACACAGTTGCAGTTGTCTAATCGGACTAAAACTTTGCACTTTTTCAGATTTGTATGACAATACATGAATATAAAACCAAAACCAATGTCGGTCATTTTTTTAATATCCCCCATACTGCGGTACCACCCGATTTCACATATTTTTATAATTTGATCTTCATGTTTAGCCCGAATTGACTCTAACTTGGCATTTAGAATTCCCAATGGTGCAGAAACTTCACCAATAAAAATTTGCTCCAGGTTATGGTATAGCCCTCATATAGCCGTACAACCCTATTTCAGGCATTTTCAAGTTTTTATCTATATTTTGGCTGTAAATTGGTTATGGGATTCCATTGAAGGTAGAAAGGGCAAGTTGAGAGGTGGATGTTCGGAGGTTCGGAGGAGGTTGTTTGGAATTTCGTAGAAGGTTGTTCGGTAATTCGGAGCAAAATCTATTTACTAAAAAATAAAAACATGATTAAAAATTTGGTTACAGTGTTTTATTTATAAATTCACTAAAAAATAGAAAATAATGTTTCTCTTAGCCTCAATAAGTATATACTTCTTCAGGACGGGATCTCTCAAATAAAACGCTTACATTTAAATTACAAATGGCGACAAAATTAAATGACAATAAACGACAAGCGATTTATTTGAGATCCCATCCTGAAGAAGAATATACTTATTGAGGCTAAGAGAACAATTATTTTCTAGTTTTTATTGCATTTATAAATAAAACAATGTAACTTAATTTTTTTAATTTTTTTGTTTTAATTTTTATTTTCAAAAAAAAATATATATATTTTTTATTTTTGCCTTGTTAAGACGAAGGTCGAGTAATTTTTTTTTTCTATTTTTATTTATTGGATTTTGACAATTTTTAATATTAGAAAAATATAAAAAACACTGATATTTTTATGAAAAATAGTAAACAACTCAAAAGTTTAACTTTGGCCTTTTTGTCGGGACGCTGATTGTGTTATCTGCCGAAAAAAAAAAGAATTATGAAAATATCTATATCCGTTCAAAATTTACAGAATTTTGACTAGAAAAAACGATTCTGAGCCACTGTGCGTCGTTGTCGTAATAGTCGTCAGTTGTTAAGTCAAACCATAGCAAACGACGAAACGACCGAAAATACACATCGCAACACAGCAATGACTTATAGATAAGAATTACCCAAACCCCAAAGGAACCGCATATAAAACTAAAAAGAAATACGAGCGGGCGAGCGAGCGAAGTCAAAGTTGCCACAACACACAGGAGAGGGATGGAAGGATGGATGGTGGATGGTAGATATCTGGAAAATGCTACAACCAGCAACAACACCAACAACAGAAGGCAGCAGCAGCACCACATTATTTAGAAGTTTGATGTTGACAAAGGGTGGCAGCATTGTGGTTTGTTCTTTAAGTGTGTTGAGGGGGTGGGAAGGGCAGAGGAAGCGAGCAGGGTGTATGGGTGGTGTTATCGGATAAGAACAAGAACAGTCAATTTTGCTGCAACTCTAACAATCTTGCCGGTTGGTTCTAATTTTGACTGACAGTCTCAATTGAATTCATTCCATAATAAATAAAAGGACGACGACTACTTATGAAATGAAAGACCCATAAAGAAGAAGAAGAACAAGAAGACAAGGGCGCGATAGAAGGAGGAAGAATAACTTTGTTGAAAATTAACCAGGTATGGAAGGAACAAGAGTGCTGTTGGTTTGGGGTCACAAAAGCAATGAAACCCCCACAGCACACTTTGCTGTCAGTTAGGCAGTCAGTCAATCCAATAAAGTACAACAGAATGATATGAATGGTTGGCTGGCTAGTCGGTTGGTTGGAATGAATTTTGGGCTCGGCACACCAGGTTCTTAGGTCTATACTGGTCGACCTCTTGCTTGGCTATTACGGTTTGACAGGGTGGTATGCTAAGGCATGCACACACACACATATGGAGGATAAATAAATATCTTCTTAGTTTGTGATTTGGGTCGTTGTTCGCAGGAAAGAAGAAGGAATTGCCAGTTAAAGTGACTCGCATTAAATTTAAATAATATCGTATCGCACACATTCAAGACTCTTAAGCGAGAGGTTAGGAATGGGGATAATGTCAAAGATAATGTACATGAGCGTATTTATATTGATAATGGACAGTAAAATTGAAACAACTGCACAATGGGCTTTAAAATGTTGTAAGAACAGGTCGACTTGGAAGTGCTGGTAAACACAATATGTCAATTTATTACCTATTCGGTGGGTAAATGTGGTCAAGATCTTCAAAATACTTTAAATCGATGCTTCGCGTGGAAGATATAAATAAAAAAATGTTTAAAGGAGGACTTAAATGAACAACTTTTGGTAGAGACGTTATTTAACCTCTGGAAACACAAAATCCCAAATTACAACCAACTCGGAGGGCAAACGGAACTAAAACCTCCCAAAATTATTTATAGCCACGAGTCGGGTTATATGGGAGCTATACCAAAAAGGTGGACCTACTATATAGCCATTTTCAGTAACAAAAATTTTAAGGACCTACAATACATACTTCAGTCTTTTAGGTCGCTAGAGTGATATCCAAAGATAGACAGTTCGCCAGACATAACTATCGTGCCACCTGGTCTGACAAATGATGTCACCTGGCAACTCGTCATTTCTCATGGATCAGACCATCTCCCCATAACTGCCTAAATCACAAGACCGCACGAATCACTAATCGAAGCGGTGATTAGTGAACTCTCTGAGATCTGCCCAACTCTTCTGATGTTCGGTTAGCAGAACGGACGTTCCGAGACATCATCACTGCTGCAGCCGTTCGCCATATACCTGCTGGTCGAATACCTAAAGTGAGACCAAACTTCCCGGCAGAGGCGACAGGATTAGCAAATGAGCGTGATGAGCTTTGTCGTGCCAACCCCAGTGACTCCAGAGTCAGGGTGCTGACACTGAAAGTTTTCAGGTTCGTCGTTGAGCATAAGAAGAATAATCATCTGAAGAGTTGCAACATAGCGAACGGAATAAGTGAATTGCGGACAGCAGTTAAATCACTCTCGAACTCTAGAAAGAAGGATGACGGGACCACAGTTACATTTGGCGACGTTACGCTGACTGATCCGAAGATTTGCGCAAGTTATTTTAATCGACAATTTGTTAAGTAGCACTGGAGTGGCAAGGCGAAGAAAAGATTTTTATGTCGCCTTAAATCTCTTGCTGTCGAGGAGAAACCACCACAATTTACAATGGATGATGTTTCAAATGCTATTAGGAAAAAACTAAATCATCCGAAGCGTTGGACCCTGACAGATTCTCCATGGTAATGTTGAAACAGCTGTATGAGGCGGGAGTTGAGTATCTCATCAAAATTCTCAACCTATCGTTACCCGGTCACATCGTGCCCCAAGTCTTGCAAATTTTAGGATGGCCCCGTTACTTAAGCCAGGCCAGGATTCCATCAAAGCTTATTTCGACTTTGTTGCCCGTAGCAAAGACTCTTGAGACCGTACTTCACCCCAGAGTCAAAAATAGCTATCCAGCTACCGATCATCAGCACGGTCTGGCCAGCAGCACAGGACTACAACGGCGCTGCACGCAATCTCCATTCATATTAATCGAGGACTCTCAAAAGCCTTTGATAATGACAAACACTCCACAGTGCTTGAAGACAACGAGAAGACTACCCTCCGGTGAGATTTGTTTGACTTGAAACGTTGAATAATCACTTGTATATGTATGTGGCGTCAGTCATACGTGAAATTTAGGAACAAAAAGTCGATGCCCCGTAGAGTACAACAGGGAGTTCCACAAGGTGCGGAATTTGCTTACGTATGCGGAAGATTGTACGCTTTTGGCGCCGGGTACCTTCCCCTAATTGCATTTGTGAGAAGCTGAACTCTTATTTAACCGATCATAAATATCCGCTACTAAATCTAAGGCTACTCTGTTCACCACATGGGCTGTGGAAATGAGCAAACAACTAAATGCCCCGGTCGATGGTAACCGGATTCCTACCAATTAACTACTCTAACATTCTAAGGGTCACACTTGGCAGAATGTTCACGTCGTCGCCCATGCCTAAGGAGGAACAAGGTCCCTAAGTCCCTAGCCGGCTTCACTTGGGGTGCAGATAAAAAACATTTTTGGCCATATATAATGGGATAAGTCGGTAAGCAGTGCTCCGAATTACTCGATTTTATTCGCGAGCGAAAGTACTGCAAGAATTACTCTCCACTCTTTTGAAAGAGTAAAATTTGCTCAATTTCGAGCGTATTTAACTCCCATTCGAAAACAAGCTAAAAATATGCGCTCTTATTTGAGTGGCATCGAAAAATAAAGTACACTCGATTTATTTTTTTAACAGCTTCAGTACTCCTGCTCGAATGCGAGTAGAGAGCGAAAGTGTAGACCGCGAATAAAAAAATGCTTCCTTCTGTCATATGTGTACCATCTGCATGCTCCTCAGCTGAGGAGCGTCAGCTGCCACGACAAAGAAGAGTAGTTTTGTCACAACTGCGTTCGAGATGGTGCATCCACCCCAATTCTATATAAAGCAGAGATTGATGATACCGTGCAAAACATTTGCTCAACATGCCGCTCGACTCATTCACATTCAACTGTCCTGCAAAACTACTCAACTTACTCCAACACATTGAAGCAGCCACATTCCTACACATGGAGTTATAACCCGAGCCAGATTAAGCAGGAAAACAACAACAACAACTCATTTCTGAAGGCAGACTCCCAAATTTCGGGTCATTTTTAATAAAACTTTTAACGGTAGTGCATTTGTTCCTTGGATTGAGTTGAGTTTTAATTTTAAGCACTCCTAAAATATTAAGTTTTAAACGAATGAACACTGAAATGGTTGCACATTTGCGAAGGAGGTACCTGAAGGAATCGACATACATGGTCCATCTCGCAACTAGATTTAATTTTAGAAGTCACAGTAGGAGTTTTTAGGGCATGAACTTGCCCAAGAAATTATTTTTTCTTGTAAACTTTCAAAACGTCCCCAGAGTTGCGAAATTTTATGGGAGGTACCCGATATAGTCCATACCGATACCGATATAGTCCATACCGATACCGATATAGTCCATATACGAACCTGATCTGTGTCTGGCAGAAATACTCGATATGGAATTTGGGTTCAAATCGGTTCCTTCCTTCGAGAGTTCCGTGCGCACCATTTTTGCGAACAATGTTGAACTTTTGTTCAAGTCCAAATTGTCTGAAAAGGATTTCGTCCAAGCATACTTGAGGGGATCTAAAACCATTGTTTCGATTGCTTTGACAGGGGAATGAATGAAAGGCATACGAACCCGCCCTTCTTGGTTGTTTGCTCAGGACTGAAAGATCAAAATATCAAAAAAAACGTGAGAAGACAAATTAGAAAAGTTTGATTTATGGGTCAAATTTTCCGCATCGGGTTACCTAGATAAGTAATATCCATCCCACTGTGCCTTCAATTTAGAGCTACTGAGAGTGTGTGTGAGGAATAGGGAATGACATAAGATTAAGACGAAGAAGAGGATGAAACCAAAGGAGAAACACATTACGTACACATTCTTCATACCGAATGTAAGTAAACTAAAAACAAACTGACAATTTGTCTTAAGAAAAACAGAGTACGACGAATTGTCAAAACGACAAACCAACCATCAAACGAAACAACGAACGACTACAATATCAAAATATTCTATAAACATTCTCCGGTGGTGGTGCTGCCTGCCTGCATTTGTTCGGTTCGTTCGCTCAACATTCATTCGTTCATTTCCAAAGAGTTTGAGTTTTAATGTTTGAAAATAACATTTCAAAAGAAACATTGTAAAGGAATACTAAAACACTTCGGCGACATACTTAACAGTCAGTCGGGTTATTCAGTTAGTCAGTCGTAGATACAATATACAAAATAAGAAGCAGCAGAACACAGCCATGAGGGAGAGCGAGCGAGAGAGTGAGACTGGCAGACACAAAAACACAGTCTTTATGGAAAAGACTGACTAAACAACAACAAATGACGCCGGTCGGTATATACATCAGAGCAGATTACGAAGGAACAGAGCAACGTTGTTGTTGGCGTTCGTTACGAGTCAAAGACGAAAGAGAACCCCAGTGCCATTTGCCATCAACATTTTCAAAAAGAATAAATTAAGGGGAAGGAAATGAAGCGAGGCGGCGATGCGAGGAGAAGCATAAGACATGGAAAGTAAAGAACAAACGAATAATATTCTGTCGTTCGGTCGGTCTGTTGCTAGACTTGATTTGAGCTGTGCAATTAAACGACGTTAGGTCGGTCAGTCGTTCATTGCTGGATGGAGTATGAGTTGGAATAACAAATCCAAACGAATCAACGAACGAACTCAAAGAACCATTACCAATTTTTATGTAGTCATGCCTTTGATGTGCTGTGTTTCTGCTTCTTCTTCGTCTTGTTTCATTCTTTTTCTTTGCCTGTGTTTGAGGAGCTTATGTTGGTTTAGCTGTTATTCTCAGCCGGCCCCGCTGTTGTAATAATGTATTTTTCAGAAAGAAACGAAGAAGAAGGAAAAAAACACGACGTCGATAAAAAGAAAAATTAATGCGACACATAAGCTAAGGTCGGTCTGGTGTAGAGAATGAATGTTTGGCTTGGCTTGGTTTGTTTGTTCAGTAATCAGTCTCTACGATTACCCGGGTGGCACCATCGACCGCCCGTCTCGTCCACCCACAAAACGTGTGTTTCTGTTTGTTTACTTGGAGTACAAACGATATTTAATATATAATGTGGGGACCCGACCGAAAGTGGGGTGGGTGGTAAGTTGGTATTTTGCGCGAAAATTCAGCTGAAATAGCAGCACACAAACGACTTAAATCTTTGACCAAGCAAATGGACGGATGATTATGATGATGACGATGATAATGGTGACATGAAGTTGCTGGATTTTGAGTTGTTAAGCGGCCGGCTTAATTCGACATCATCATCGGCCATGATAAGGTGATAGGGGGGTACTGCCTACAGTATGCAAACTTCATATTCGTACAAACTTCAAGCACTATATAGGTATTTGTGTTATTTAAAGAGCAAAATACCACCAATATTTGTTCTTTTCTTCTTTTAGAGTGCCTCTGCTGTAGAAAAATGTAAAAATAACGATAATTTAATTAATAAAAAGTCATGAATAAAAAGTCAGACGAACATCCGAAATACTTAAGAACAAGTAAGAACGGCGTTAAGTTTGGCCAGGCCGAACTTGTTATACCCTCCACACCACGAGTGTATTGAAGTAAAATTGAACAATTATTTTCCTTTCATTTATGAAGAAGACTAAATACCAAATTTGAACAAGTTCGGTAATACTATGGGGTTTACCTTCAAAATACCGAAATTCGGTAGGTACCGTTCCCTATACCGACGAATTTCAGTCAGAAAGGCTTTTACCTCCAACAAAGACCAAATTTCATGCAATTTCGGTGGGTTGCTGTAGCCACAACCTTTGGGCTAAATGAAGGCGTGGACCTATACCGACAAATTTCTGGGAGAAAGTTTTATACACCCAACAAAGACTAAATAGTAGTACCAAATTTCGGCCATTTCGGTGTGATAATGAGGCTAAAACCTCAAAATACCGAAAATCGGGTGGTACCGTTCTATGGGGGCTATATCAAAACGTGGAGCGTTATAGCCCATTTGCAATACCAAACATCCTAGGAGTAATAGAAACTTCTATACCAAATTACAAAGCTCTATCTTAAAAATTGCGAGCTGTATTTTGATTTCAACAGTCGAACGGACGGACGAACAGTGTTATATCGACTTAGAATTTTATCCTGATCAGAAAGGCTTTTACCTCCAACAAAGACCAAATACCAAATTTCAGCCATTTCGGTGGGTTGCTGTGGCCACAACCTTCAAAATACCGAAAATCGGGATGTACCATTCTATTTGGGCTAAATGAAGGAGTGGACCTATACCGACAAATTTCTGGTAGAAAGTTTTATACCCCCAACGAAGACTAAGTACCAAATTTCGGCGTGATAATGAGGCTAAAACCTTCAAAATACCGAAAATCGGTTGGTTATTTTTAAATATTTCTTCGTTATAGTAATTCCCATCAATTGTTTCATATTTACATATATGTAAAATATGGTTTGTACGAATATGAACTTTGCATACTGTATGTAACGCAAATTATTGAGTGGGTGCAAATTTCTAAACGCTTACCAACAAAATGAAAATGTGGGGGTTTTGCGATAGGAGTGTTTCTACAAAGCATTCATTTTATTTATAGAAATGCTTAAGAGCAATGGTTGGATTGCCATGAGTTTTTGAAGCCATTGATTTCGTTCAACAAAGTTCTACATTTCACTTTCCTTTATTTGTTGGGAGATGGTATACGTAATATTGAGTGACATTGTTGCTGCTTATTTCTATGAAGCTGACAATGTTTCCCCCATTTCTTTTTTTGTGTACAATGTAATCGAAGAAAATAGCAACGGATATAAAAGTAATGCCTGAAAGTGTTGCGGCAACACGTACACATTTGGCTTTATTTTTTTTGTTACGTGGGTAGATGCTTGGGTGATTAGTGCGCCCCACAATCTCCATCCTCTTAGTTCGACGAACAGCTTCAAAGGCAACATTTGAAAGAATCACGTTTAGTGGCGCTTCTATTTAATCTTATATGCGGTGTGTGGAAAAAGGAGAAGGGGATATCAGCAGAAGTTTAAGCAATGATATTAAAACCATGTTTATATCCTCAACCTTCAGGGTAACGAGAGAAAGTATTAGCAAGCTGTGCCGACAGAGATATATCCTCAGCCTCAGGCCTAATGGACTATCCCCATCGTTACTAGGGTCGCATACAAAACATTTTTGCAAAAAAATTCAAAAAAGAAAAACTATCCCAGAAACTGCATTATTTCCAAACTTTGTGTGGGAGGTACTGAGTCTATAAGAAATAATACGATCTAAAACTGAGGTACTTAGTCTATAAGAAATAATACGATCTAAAACGTTTGGATCAAAACGGTTTCTCCCTTAGAGGGTTATATTACGTACTACCCAGTTTAGTTGGTACCGGCAGGCTTTATGGAGCTTTTGGGCCATTATCTCAGTATAGACGACCTGCCCCCCAAAAAATTGCGCCATAGTAACTGAGTCCACAAGCACAACTTGTTCCGAGACGAGGTAGGTGTGTAGGAGGTAGCCGAAAGAGTGGGCCGATGTATTCCATAAACGAACCTGATCTATGCATGGAAATAATATTACCAAATGCAAAGTAATGACCAATTCGGTTACTCCCTTCGAGAGTTATCGTGCGCACCATTTTTAGCGAACATTTCGCTCATTTACTCAAAGAGTGACACATCTCGAAAAATCTAATTTCGAGAAAAACGCGTTTTAAGTTGCCGACTGAAATTTGACTTCCCAACTTAAAAAGATTATTATACAAAAACTAAAAAAGCTACTTGGACCATCTTTTGTAAAGAGCTAGCCAGATATCAGTGCTAAATTTCTGTCCAAATTCAAGCATGATTTGAAGTGCTTTAGTGCTTCATAACCTCAAAAAACTTTTTAGATGATTTATGCCAAATTACTCAAACATAAGTTGTACCTCGTTGAGTTTTAGAGATATCAACTTGAAAATTTGACACAATATAAAGTAGAAGTCGTTGAAAAATAGAAATTGCTAACTCAGAAAACGCATTTTTTGAGTTATGCCACTCTTTGAGTAAATGAGCGATTTGTTAACTTTTGTGGGGGAGGTAGCGCAAGGAGTAAACCGAAGGTATTCCTTGTTTTTATATTTACAGCGATATAATGTATTCCATGGACAAGTCCATACTTCCTGGCATAATGGCCGTCCAAAAGCTCCCTCACAAAAGCTCCAAATGTTCCCTTAAGTTCAGTTTAAGGGCTGTGTTAGGATTCCTTTGAAATTTTTATCGATATATTTTTTTTGTGCAGGCCTTTAGCCCACGATGAGCAGATCTTTTGCAATGTTTTTTTATTCCTTGCCCTATAGGAATTGAGGCGTTTACATAATTCCGAACGTAGTTGTGTCGAAACTTCTCTGGTTTGTAGTGGTAGATGACGTTTTACAGCTGCCATAGATGGGGGATGTATTCCGAGGACCGATAATTGTTTGTGGCATCCGCTACTGTATCCGTGTGAATGCTTTTTAAACCTGCTAGATAGGCTTGTTGATCTAGGAGCTCTCTGTTGTAACGTTGGCCATCTCATTTTAGATCATGAAGACTCCCCCTAACATGCCTGTTCTGTTACCATCGACCATGACATTAAACTGTGTTCTCATCTCTGTCGTCCATGTGGTGAAAAGAGTGGCCGTATTTTAAGTGGCGGATATTTGCATATTCCTCACGGGGAAAAAGGTGGTAAGATCATAGGACGGGAAGATACCTGACGTCAAGATCGTACAATCATCCGCATACGTTACGATCTCAATGCCATCTGGAGGGGAATACAGGAGTCGTAGAGGTTAAACAGTTCCGGAGATATCACCCCACCTTGGGGAACTCCCTGGTTCACTCTACGGGGCTTGGACTTCTTGTTCCTGAATTCCAAGCACGACTGGCGTCCAAACATATTATTGATTATCCAACGTTTCTAACTTGGTCGATATCCTCAAACAGCGCGAAGTTCCTGACATTATCGAAGGCTTTTGATAAGTCACCATCACCGTTCTATTACAGGGCTTGCTCTGGCTGAGTCCACGACTAATATGTGCGGAGATGGCGTGCAGCGTTGTTGTCGTGTTATGCTGCTTACGAATCCCATACTGATGATCAGTAACTGCATAGATATTTCAAACACGGGGGAGAAGAAAAGCCTCAGTCTTTGCTACGGGCGACAAAAGCGACTTCGCCATCACTGCCTAGCCTCAGTAGTGGTACAACCCTGCCCATTTTCCAGACTAGAGGCACGATGAGGGTGGCTAAGCGACATATTTAGAATTTTTGTGAGATACTCGACTCCCGGCTCAACCAGTCGTTTTAGCATTACTATGGTTTATTGATTTAGCGTTCCTGATGACAATCGCAACATCAGTCACTGTAAATTGTGGTGGTTCCTGCTCGACTGGAAGAGATCTAATGCGACGTAGTACTTTTCTCTTGGCCCTGTCACTTTCGGGGTGCTAGACAAATTGTTGATTAAAATAACTTGCGTACCTCTTCTTCGAACGTCGCCAAACTACTTCACAGGGTTCAATGTGTCAACTCTTCAGATGATTCAATCACTCCGCTTATGCTCACCTACCAACGTGTTAACTTCCAGTAACAACACCCAGACTCACTACGGTTGGCTCGACAAAGATCATCACGCTGCTACTTCTACAGTCTATGCAAGGAAGTTTGGTCTGACTTCGGGTATTCCACCAGCAGGTATATAGCAAGCAGCGTAAATTCGACCAACGTGACTGAGATCCCATCGTAGCCCACAATTCAATTATTCTGTCTCCAATGTTGGAACTCTTCAGATGATTTAGCAGCTTGTTCCGCTTATGCTCACCGACCAAACCTTTTAACTTCCAATGGCAGTTCCCTGATTCTGAATTGACTGAGGTTGGCTCGTCGAAAGTCTTTAGACTCATTTACTTCACCCGCCGCCTCTGCTGGTAAATTTAATATGACTTCGGGTATTCGACCCTAGTGAGCGGTTGCCGCAGTAATGATGTTCCGGGTCAATCCGGTATCGAAAAAAATATCTTAGGTGGTGTAGTATTACACCGTCGTCGAACTAAAAATGTAATTGGGCTGCTCTCATTGAGACTGTTGATTACAAAAAGGGTTTTAAGCAAAAAAGCGAAAACTAAATTTCCAGAGTAGTTAACAGAGAATTAATTAACAATCTCCTTCGACATTTTCGTTGAAATCAGTTGTTTTTTTTTTAAAGAACATGCCTCAGAATACCCACACATTTCTGCACACATAAGAAGGAAAGATAACAGCTGATTATGTTTCACCTAATTCTTAATGGCATTCTCCGCCAAAGAAGCAAAGGAGGTCATCAAAGGCACGACCTGACTCTGGCTATGACACATATAAAATTGTGAAACTCTCGTCCATACACACAAGCACACACATATGCGCTCAAATTCGAAATTTACAGCATAATTCGGCTTTGTGTCTTTTTTACGCACAAATGGCAAGGAGGAAATGATGATGATATGTCTGTCGTCTTCCACGTTGCCAGTGCTAAAAGGAACGAACCGAAAAACATGCATTGTTTAATTTCTTCGTTTTTTTCATTTTGGGGTAGGATTGTTAGTCAGCCAGCGCAGCTAGCTAAGCACAATATTCAACACACAACAATATGTCAAATACGAAAAATTGGACTAACAGGAAGGCAGGCTGGCAGTATTGTAACAACAACAACAACAACAACAAAAAGGAGGACTACTTAGGCACGCACAGCACGAATGCCAAGTAAATCATGCTGACTCTGAATGGAAAGAATGCAGCCAACCGGCCGGCTTCTCAAACAAATACCTATTACCCGCATATTGGGGAAACGTTTACACAGTGCCTGCCAATTGTTGCTTAATCGCAGATAAGTAAAATAGTACGAAGAATGTCACGGGAATTTGTATAAAATATTAGGAATTAAGGAAATATTCGTTTTTATTGTCTAAGAGGATAAAAATTATAGGCAAACATGCGTGACTTGTGCAGGAATTAGTCCACGCCATAGTTGTTGGTATCCTATTTATACCCTCAGCATTTATGCTAACGAGGACGAGGGTATATACACTTCCATACGGGTAAAATGTACCTCATCAACATAATGGTTTTAGACCCCAAGTGTGTTTTGACGAAATGTGTTTCAGACAATTTGGAGTCAATTTAGCCATATCCGTCCGTCTGTCTAGCTAGATGGTGTGCACGATAACTCTCGAACGGATGAACCGATTTGGTCCAAAATTTGGTATTCGTAATATTTTGTTCAAACTTAGTTTAAGTTCGAAGATGAGCCATATCGGTCCACTCCTTCAGATACTTCCCCCACACAAGTTTGAAAATGTTCGGAAAAATTGTTCCCACGGTAACTCACACATCGTGAAATTTCTACTAGGTTCCACTATGGACTCTATCGGTCCACTCTTTCGGGTACCTCCTACACAAAATTTTGGAAAAATTCAGTTTAGGACCCGCTCTCGAATAGCTTTGATTTTTGTTGTAACAACTTGTATTCGTTGCCTCCATTACGACGGTACTCATTTTATCAGGGGCAAGTCCATACTTCCTGAGAAAATAGTCCGAAAGATTAAAAAAAATCCCTATGGCACCATGTGTAGTGGTTGGAGCGCACGAAAACTCTCAAACGGATCAGTCGATCCGGTCTAAGATTTGACGTTCATAATATTTTGTCCAAACCTAGTTTAAGTTTGAAAATAGACCATATCGGCCCACTCCTTTAGGTTCCTCTCCTACAAAAGTTTGCAAATGTTCGGAAAAATTGTGCGCACGATAATTCTTGAAGGGAGTAACCGATTTGATCCATACTTTTCGTATCATAATATCTCTCTACGGGACATAGATCATGTTCGAATATGGACTATATAGGTCCACTCCTTCGAGTACTTCCCACACAAAATTTGTGAAGAGTGCAGTTTAACGCCTGCTCTCAAATCGTTTTGCTTCTTTATACCCTCAGCATTTATGCTAACTAGGCTATATACACTTTCATACGGGCAAAATGTACCTCATCAACATAATGGTTTTAGACCCCAAGTATATTTGGACGAAATGTGTTTCAGACAATTTGGAGTCAATGTAGCCATGTCCGTCCGTCTGTCTGGCTGGCTAGTGTGTACGTTAACTCTCGAACGGATGAACCGATTTGGTCCAAAATTTGCTCTTCGTAATACTTTGTCCAAACTTAGTTTAAGTTCGAAGATGAGCCATATCGGTCCACTTCTTCAGATACCTCCCTCACAAAAGTTTGAAAATGTTCGGAAAAATTGTTGCCACGATAACTCTTGAAGCGAGTAATCGATTTGGTGCATACTTTGCACATCGTGAAATTTCTACCAGGTTCCAATATGGATTCTATCGGTCCACTCCTTCGGGTACCTCTCACACAAAATTTTGGAAAAGTTCAGTTTAGGACTCGCTCTCGAATCAATTTGATTTTTGTTGTAACAACTTGTATTCGCTGCTCCCATTACGACGCTACAAATTTTATCTGGGGCAAGTCAATACTTCCTGCGAAAATGACCCAAAAGGTGTAAAAAAAACCCTATAGCACCATGTGTGGTGGTTGGAGCGCACAAAAACTCTCGAACGGATCAGCCGATCCGGTCTAAGATTTGGCGTTCATAATATTTTGTTCAAACTTAGTTTAAGTTCGAACATAGACCATATCGGTCCACTCCTTCAGGTATCTCCCCCACAAAAGTTTGAAAATGTTCGGAAAAATTGTGCCCACGGTAATTTTTGAAGGGAGTAACCGATTTGGTCCATACTTTTCGTATCGTAATATCTCTACGGGACATAGATCAGGTTCGAATATGGACTATATAGGTCCACTCCTTCGAGTACGGTATAAGTTTTTCAGGGAGCAAGCCTATACTTCCCTTATGGCGCCATGCGTAGTGGCTGGAACGCACTTTAACTCTCGAACTAATCAACTGATTTGGTTCAAAATTTGGCCCTTGTCATATTTTGTTCAAATTTAGTTTAAGTTCGAAGATGGGCAATATCGGTCCACAGCTTCCGGTACCTCCCCCCAAAAGTTATAAAAAATGTCACTAAAATGGTACACGCTATATCTGTAGTAGGGAGCAACCGATTTGGTCCTAACTGTGGATCTCCTAATATTTTGCCCAAAGTCGAAAATGGTGCATATCCGTCCCCTCCTCCCTAGGATACCTCCCTCACAAATAAACATTTTTGTTTAAGTGCTTGAAGTGTTCAAAGATTCTTTTGGAAATGTATACCAATGCTACTAGCTGTGGTCTTGTTTACAGCGATATTATGTTTTTCCTGGACAAGTCTATGCTTCCTGACATAGTGGTCCAAAAACTCTAAGTTATACGTTGTCCAAATGAAATTACAAGAAATGATTAACAAAATAAGATCCACTTCCAAAGTGGATCATCTACCTCCGCAACACTTGTGAGCATTAATCCTAATCCACATTTTTTCGGGAAGACCTAATGTCCACAAAATTCTGAAACCCTCCTTAATACATAATTTTTGGGTAAAGGGTTTTTGGTTTTGTAGACGTTTTTCGATCTGTCATTAGATGAAAGTTTCAATTCATATAGGCTGAGGGTATATCTCTGTCGGCAAAGCCGACTGATACTTTTTTACTTGTTTTGTTATCAAAACACTAAGGTTTCCATCAATATAAAATCTCTTGAAATATGTTAATAACACTTCTGCATCCATACTCTAATATGACAGTGATGGCCCGATCGGAACCGATAGTACAAAAAATCCTGCATTCCGTTCCCCCGGTATCTAGCAACTACTCATTGTGGGGGTTATTCTGAACGAAAATTTCGCGTGATTTTTCTCACTTTCTCCTTTAAGTTGAAGACAAAATTCACGGGGAATGTTCGTTAAGAATTTACCACAATAGAAGGGATAAGACCGACCGATTCTTGCAGTTGCAGTTACAAAAGAAAATGAATTTAGAATTTACCTTATTGAGTTGTTTCTTTTCGTTCGCTTCTGTTGAACATACCTGCAAAAGATAAAGGAAAACCCTTTGTTATTAATTTGTTAAAAATTGAAATTTTTTTGTTTAGAATGGAATTTTGTTTAATGTTAGTAAATATAACGAGAACACATAACCACAACCGGCATAATCTCATTTTGTGTTTTTAGGAATTATTGTGCCGGAATAGTCTAGTTTAACTTAATATTTTTATTCTTCTCAAAACACCATTGATGGCCAGAAGTACAAAGTAGTCAAGACCTTGCACATGTGCCATAGTTTTATACCAAATAAAAATACCCTCAGCTTGTGAAAATTGAAACAATTTTTATCCAAAATACGTCTATATTTAGGGGGTTTCAAAAATGTTGGGCGTTTGAACCGACAAAAACGTTGATTAGGATTAAAGATCAAAAGTTTTGCGGAGGAGCTACTAAAAGGAATGGATCGACATTGACCGTTATGGAAGTGGATCTCCAGGCACAACATATGATGCAATAGGGGGTTTTTACACTCATCGGGCTGTTTGCTCAAGAAGTATGGACTTGCCCCTAAAAAACTTTTACCATCGTAATTGAGGCAGCGAAAGCAAGTTAATTCAACAAAAATCAAAGTGATTCGGTATTAGGTCTTAAAGTGAACTTATCCTAAATTTTGTGTGGGAGGTACCGGATGGAGTGGACAAATATAGTCCATATTTGAACCTGATCTATATCTGGTAAATATATTAGGATGTGTAAAGTGTAGACCAATTCGGCCACTCCCTTCAAGAGTTACCGTACGAACAATTTTTCCGAACATTTTTTTACTTTTGAGGGGGAGGCACCTGCAGGAGTGGACCAATCTGGCTTATCTTCAAACTTAAACTATGTTTGGACAAAATATTACTAAGGCCATATTTTGGACCGAATCGGCAGATCCGTTCGAGAGTTATCTTGCGCTCCAACCATCTCACACGGTGTCATAGGGATTTTTTGCAACTTTCATGCTGTTTTCTCAGGAAGTATTGACTTGCCCCTGATGAAACTTGTATAGTCGTATGGAGGGCAGTGAATACAAGTTGCTAAAACAAAAATCAAAGCGATACGAGAAATGACCCTAAACTGAACTTTTCTGAAATTTTGTGTGGGAGGTAATCGAAGGAGTGGACCGATTGAGTCCATTTTGGAACCTCATCTAAGTTTAGTAGAAATTTCACGATGTGCAAAGTATGGATCAAATCGGTCACTCCCTTCAAGAGTTATCGTGCGCACAAATTTTCCGAACATTTTCGAATTTTTGTGGGGGAGGTACCGGAAGGAGTGGACCGATGTAGCTCATCTTCGAACTTAAACTAAGTTTGGGCAAAATATTACGAAAGCCAACATTTGAACCGAATCGGTTCATCCGCTCGAGAGTTATCGTGCGCTCCAGCCAGCAGGACAGACAGACAGACGGACGGACATGGCTAGATCGACTCCAAATTGTCTGAAACACATTTCGTCCAAACATACTTGGGGTCTAAAATCATTATTTCGATGAGGCACATTTTCATCGTATCAAAGTGTATATACCCTCCTTAGCCTAAAGGCTGAGGGTATAAAAACAAACAAAAAAGAAAACTTGTAATCAAAACAAAAGTGGTAACAACAACATTGTCTTGTCATAAGCATTACACTTCTCTCAACTTCACATCTTTATAAAGATGTGAGATGTGAGAATAACAAGTTCTACAGTTTTGACATTGTAATGGTTGTCACAAAGTTCACATGAGTTGTAAGCAAGTTTGCTTACTTATACTCTGGTGGTCAGGTCGTAATTGTCAAAGTTGTTGTAGGTTTTAAGTGTTTTAATTATAATTTTTTTCAATTGCAAATGGTAGTCACTTTTAGGTATGTTTATAAAAATAAAAATCAAATGTCGTTCGTTGGTAATTGCATCAATTGAGAGCGGCTGGACCGATTTGGATAACTTTTTTTTAATGTTCGTCATAGTCCAACTTAGATTTTTACGGAAAGACAAATTGACCTCTCACACTTTTTTAAATATGCTACATCTACAAAGCTACTGAACCAATTTTCCTGAAATTCAGGGAATGTACAGGGATGACCCCAGTAAAAATGGGTTACACATTTTGTTGAATTTGGGAGGGGCGGGATACCACCTCTTTATATGCCGTATTTATCAAAAACGCTTTATTAAAAAAATATGAATATATTAGGTTGAAAATTAATTTACGTACTTATTTCGGGCCTAGATATCCGACCACGCCCACTTTTTAAATTTGCTATATCTACATACAAAACTACTGAACGGATTTTCATGAAATTTGCAAACAATGTTTATGTTGTCCCTTGGTGAAAATAGAAAATTTATTTTGACGAATATCGGAGGGGGTGGGGTAACTCCCCTGTGCCCAATTTTTTTGTTTAAAGGACGTATTGACTTGAAATTTAATTTGCGAAAAATGGTGGTTGCTTCTCAGACTCTAGGTACTTCTTTGGGGCCTAAAAACCCGACTACTTTTTTAAACAAGTTATATCTGCAAAACTACAGAAATGTTTTTCATAAAATTTGTAGAAAATATTCATGGTTTACTGTGCTAATGTATATTTTTATGAATTCCGGAGGAGGTGGAGTACCTTCCCCACGCCATTTTTTAAACTCTATATATACAAAACGTATGACCATATCGGTTTTAGTATTAATTTTGCGAGACAATGGGGTTGTGCCTCCAACCCAAGTAGTTATTTGGAGCCAAACTACCCGACCACATGCACTTTTTTAATTATGTAATATTTTGAAAAGCAATGATCACGTCCACTGAACCTAATTTCTTGAAATTTTCAGAAAATGTTCAGAAATGGCCTTTGATGAAAATTTGTTGATGAATTTCGAAGTTATATTTGCTAACGCAAATTAATTTGCGAAACAATGGTGGTTGTTTCCCGGATCAAATGTTCTTTGTTGGGGCCCAAAGTCCCAGCCACGGATAAATTTTAAATATGTTATATTTTGAAAACTAACGAGTCGATTTTCGTGAAATTTTCCAGCTGCGAAAAGAAGGTTTTGGACACCCAAAGTACAGCTATTTATCGGCTGTTACAACAACAACATATTAAAAAATGTAAATAGGAATAGTATAATTCCTATTTAAATTTTTTACTATGTTGTTGTAACAGCCGATAAATATCTGTACTTTGGGTGTCCAAAACCGAAACCGTTTATCCAGTTTTGAACGGATAAACAAAAGTATATATGGGCTGAAAGAGGAGACTCTCGGACATATTTCTGTGAAAACAGAACGTTGTTCCATTTTGTTCCACAAAAGTTCTAGTCCAATAAATGTTGGAATTTTATAAAATTTAGTACCTGAGGAAAAATAAAATACCTGATGTTGTGTAAACGCTACGGTAATTTTTTTAAACTATTTTAAAGGCCACAATCCTGCCTACTTAACAAAATAACAGCGAACGCAATATATGTTACAGTTTCCGAGAAATAGCTATTTTTCACGAGAAGTTTTCAAAAATTACGCATTTCTCAAACATGGGAAACCTGTTCGACTTTAGGGGCACCCCACGCCCGCACCTTTCAAAATTTTGACCTAATTTTTTGGTTTCCTTAGTTTCAATATATTTACTATAGAATCCCATATAGAAATTAAATATCTGTGACAAAACAAAATTTTGATTTTTGGCCAGGAAAATCATTTCTTGAACCATTGTGCGCCGTTCCAATGGCCCACATCGTCGTTTGTGTGGAAAAAACCTGTGTATACGTAATATCACACAGTAGTTTGTATGACGTTACTTATACCTATTTGAACTAGTACAGTGAACTAGTAACTAGGTTGCCCAACTCTAGTGAGATGGTCCTAAAATTATCGTTGCAACTTCAATTAAAACGAATATTTGGTCCAACATAGGCATTATTCCACAGACAGCCGAATATTCCGATGCCGTCTTCGACTTATTAGTCGAAGTCTGTGCATAACTAGCACGATCTTTAGTCGAATATCAGGTTATAAAGTGTAACAAAATGTATGATTGATTAAAGCATTTTACGATAATTTGAGGTTGGTAATGCAGGACGAAGAATCCAGACTTAATAAAAACTTAAACTTAATTTTATTTAGTACTTACTAGCGGACCCGGCGAACTTCGTCTCGCTATTAAGGAATAAAATTTCATACAAAAACTCAATTTTCGATTTTTTCAATTATCCGACCTTCTCCTCGAAAATACGAATAACTGACAAAAAATTTTACAGAAATCGGCCTAGCCGTTCTCATTTTATGAATTACTATACATTTTTTACACCATTTTTATATATATAGATAATTTTATATTTTATTAAGGGTTTCTACTATTTTTAGATCACAATTTCTGTTTTAATTTTGCAGTCCCCGCTTCTAGGTTGAATGTCAAAGAACAAGGATATTATGACATAATTATATAATACCGTAATCGCACCGTGGTGCAATGGTTAGCACGTCCGCCTTGCACTCAGAAGGTCTGCGGTTCGAATCCCAGGCCAAGCAACAGCAAATTTTCAACGGTGGCAAAATTCCCCCTCAGTAATGCTAGCGACATTTCCTGAGTATTTAAGCCATGAAAAACTTCTCTACAAGTGGTGTCGTAAGACACGCCGTTCGGACTCGGCAATAAAAAGTAGGTCCCATATCATTGAGCCAATATGAATCGGCGTGCACTCATTGATATGAGAGAAGTCTCCCTTGTCCCATCTGGGATGTTTGTGGAACAATTATTATTATAATCGTTATACTTAATTTACCCCTTGCCGCACATATTTAATAAAATATCTATAAACTATGAATAATTTTGTACCTATTTAACAAATCCAGTTAACCGGGGTTGAAAAATTTCGAAAACCGAAAACTGATTTTTGAAAAAATTGAAAATTTCGATTAACCGAAAACAGTTTTGTTTGGAAAAACCGGTCTTTTGGACACCCTAGCTGTACTCCAGGTTCTAGGCCCGACATTAGTCCGCTTTTGGAAGGAAGGTCATAACCATCTGCTCTTGGGGGACTTTAATGCTCATCATGAGATTGTCATGTTGGCTGAGCAGATTGATAGCTCTACGTTTTGCACGGCCAATGAGGAAGCCCCTACCAAAATTAGTGGAGAGTGTTACAGTTCGTCAGACATAATCAAAAAACAAAAAAAACGCCGGAGCGCTTTTTAACACGTTCGCGGACGCAAGCAAATTCAGAGAGGTGAAAAAAAATGACACCCAATTATTTTCGAAATTAGTTTTTGGTTTTTATTTATTAATTATTGATTATTATTTTTTATTTATTACACTGTGCAACAAAATGGAGCTCGAGGTCTGGGGGTCGAAAATTCCTTTTGGGGGTGAAAGCCCTTGATGAGTATATACAGAACCCCAAAGGGCAGATCCGCCGTGAGTCGAACTTCTGAGTTATGGCGTGATGAATTTTTCACTGGAGACCCTATAAGGCATCAGAAATTAGCGTTATATCTTTGTTCTCTGTTGTTTTGGCTTATTTTTGATATGACATGTCTTCTGTCAAATCGAATGAGGATTATTTTCGTGTTTTATGTTTATTTATGTTCAAATTTTAAAGTTTTGTTTTAGGTTTTCACGACTTTGCTGGGAAACCGCTAGCCCCACAAAAAAGGAACTAAGGAAAATGTTGTAGCAGTGAAAATTCTCTACAAGATTGACCTCTATGATATTTTTGTAGGTTTTACCATTTATGAGATATAGAAGTTCAAATTGGGAGATATAGAAGTTCAAATTGGGAGATATAGATGTTCAAATTGGGACAATTCACTGATTAAACTTATATATCTCAAAAATGGTACAACATAGGAAACAATTACGAAAGCCAATTTTTTAGAGAATTTTCACAGCTATAAGACTTTCTCTAGCCCTGTTTCGATAAGACTTACCTTTTTCAAGCAAATTGGGAAAATCTAAAAAAAAACTTCTATATCTCAAAACCGCTAAAACCTACAATAATATCATAAAGTTTAATCTTGTAGAGAATTTTCACTGCTACAACAGGTTCTTTAATCCCATTTGAATAGGACTTGCGGTTTCCCAGCAGCTCCCTGACAAATTGTATAATCCTTAATTATAAAGCCCAAGTGAGCATTTGAAATATTACCAGTATTTCTGAATATCAATCGTTTTGATATTCAAATAATAAGGACCTGTTTCACTAAGACGATTCGAATACAAATCCGTTCGAACCACTACCAAACTTTTGTTTTTTTGAAAAAATATTTGAATTGTTTTTAATTTCAATCAAACAAACATTTCCTACAACAACAGGAATTTGGTAGTAATTCGAACGAATTTGAATTCGTATCGTCTTAGAGAAACTTGCCATAATTGTTTCACATAACATAAGATCCGATATATTATCACCCAATAGAAGACTTCCACAATTGTAGAATGCGTTGATAAAACTAGATATCCTCATAGTACAAAGATTTTACAACCATGTCCATTCATATTAAATTGATGGTCGACTACCACTAAACGAAACACTTTTAATCCTCAAGTTACACATGGCAGGTGGTGGCTCTGGTGGGAGGCATGTGCCCTAAAGAGAAAAAAAATTTGATGCCTAATATCTATACTTTACAAAACAATGTGGAAATGTGGTATTATAAGTTTTTGTTGTTCAATATTCGTATAACTTCGCGAAGTATTCGTCGTAGACCCCCACCCCTTGCCATTTTTTTCATATCTTGACGAGATAAAGCGATCTAGCTATGTGTGTCCGTCCATTTATTAACAATTGTAATAAAACTCCAGACCTCAATGTTGGACCGATCATCACGAAATTTTGTGGAGAGAAGTGACCCCATTAGATGTTAGTTATAATCGAAAGGTGTGAAATGGACCAAACCCACAATTTTTACCCGACTTTGTAGCTGTCCTGTAGATTGCAGTAATATTCCGATCGGCGCGAAATTTTAAGATTGAATTAAGTTTAAGACATAGAATAAGCTTGCAATTTAACATGGTGATGAGATAATTATTAGCGGGTTTAATGGACCAAAAATTTTTGTGTGAAATGTAATATATAAAAGACAATGTGTGTACGTTTGTATGTTCCGCATAGACTCAAAAACGGCTAAACTGATGTTTTTTGAAAATTTCAAAGAATATACAGGGAACAACCGATTTAAAAATAGGCTTTATATTTTTTGAATTTCGGAGTGGGTGGGGGCAGGCCCTATTTTTTAAAAAACGTTTTTTTGCAAAAGTTATGAAAGTATCGCTCAGGAAATTAATTTACGAGGCAACGGTTGTTGAATCTCCGACCCTAAGTACTTATTCCATGTAATTTTCAGATTATGCACAGGGATGTCCCTTGGTTGAAGTAGGCTATATATTTTGTTGAATTTCGGAGGAGCGGGTTATACCTGTGCCCTATTTTTTAAATGCGCTATATATAAAACTTACGAACGATTCCGTTTCCCCAATCCTGGGTACATATTTTAGCAATAAGACCCGACCAGAGTAAAATTCTAAGTCGGTATAACCATGACCGTCTGTCAGTCTTTTGAAATTAAGATACAGCTCGCAATTTTTAAGATAGATCTTCGTGATTCGGTATAGAAGTTTCTATTACTTCTAGGATGTTTGGTATTGACGCCTTCATATAGCCCCCATAGAACGGTACCTCCCGATTTCCGGTATTTTGAAGGTGTGGCCTCAATATTCCTCATTGCATTTACCCGTCACATTGCATTTACCCGTCCGTTAGAAGGGATTACTTTATTAAATTCAGAATACAAACTAATCTCGTTATGTGAACAAATGTCCCTAGAGAAACCACAAATTACCAGTTGATAAAGTTAAGTAAGATATACGACAGAAAAAAAAAACAGTAAAAATTTTCATTTTTTTTTTACAAATTTTTCAATACATGAGGTATTTGAACACATACAGCATCCCAATTTGTATCAATGAAAAGGCCAGAAGTCCATCTTTCATAATCAGTTCGCTTATGGGGGAAAATAGATTTCAAATGTAAATTTTCGTTGCAATATAGAAATTATCACATTTTTGTTCAAAAGTTTGGTCCACAGGCTCCGCCAAATATCATCCGATTATCATCCAAAGGTGTGGGCTAGTTCTTTACATTGTACCCCAACCATGGATGACGTTAAACATTATATCTGAACTACATTAGCTGTAGTATTCTTTTAAAGTATACATTTTCCTGTGGACTTACGACCTTTTCGTACTCAAATCTGTACGTTTTGTGGACTTACGACCTTTTCCGACAAGGGCAAAACGTATAGAAAAACGCGACATACTACCATTTTCTTTGTATCATACGACGTGTTTTGACTTGTACTATCATCCTGTAACAAAAACGCGATTTCCAAAAAAAGTGGACTTACGACCTTTTCCGACGGAGCAGGCGAAATATGCTTTGTAAAGGTATAAATGAATGCGAGGAATTGCACACGAGGTCCGACGCAACCGGAACAGCCGTTTGGCTTAAGTTACATTTCAATGTCCCAAATGGTAATTTCAAATAGGCGAGTTACACTTTATATTGTCAGTCTTTCAGTCCAGTCAGCTAGTCAGTCAGCGAGCCTGCAAAGTTCCAAAGTGCTGGTTGTGCTTGTAAAAAAGGTATGACTGACGTTTTTGCCCCCATTTCATAAAACATAAAAATTGTCGTTGTTGTCGTTTTGGTCCCAGTGGGTTTTATTCTTTCCTTTTTTTACAACATTTTTTTATAATACTCGACTCGACTTTTTGTTGCTGTGGTTGTTGTTGTGGCTGTTGTTTTGAAATGGGAATTTTGCATGAGAGTATAAATTGGTATAAAATGCCAACGTTGTTGTATTCTCGTCGTTGTCGACGTCGTTCAGCCGCCGTTGTCATTCATTTTGCAACGTTGTAGGTTTAAATTGCACCAGGGAATGCCAAAAGCTTTGAATAACCGAACGAATCGTATCGCAAAAAGAGGAATTTATAAAAAATTACCCCCTTATATTTTTTTAACGATGTTGAGAGCTTGAGCACATGGAACATGAAGTCACTAGAAATAAAGGCACAGTGTAACGCAACAGAAGAAAGTAATGATAATCGTTTGAAATGTGCCTAAAAACTTTTAATAACGAAGACCTCTAGGCGGTTATACTAACATGGAGCAATAACAACAAAATTTTGGAAGGACGTAGATTCCCGGCGATTTTTCTCGCTCTCTCCTTTAGGTTGAAACGGCGGAAAGATAAAAATCACGGGGAACTTTCGTTCAGAATAACTCACGTCATCTCCCCAACGAACTCTAAAATTACAAACAGAGCTCCGAAATGCTAGAGAGTTTTACTCTTTACTCGAGTTCGAGCGGTAGTACTCCTTGCGAGAGTAGAAAAGGATTCAAAATTATTCAAAAGGTCTATAGAAGCACCCCTTCTATAGAGCAATCTTTGTTTCAGAAAGGGTATACAGAAGCACCCTTTCAAAAAGGGTCTATAGAAGCACTCTTTGTTTCAGAAAGGGTCTCCAGAAGCACTCTTTGTTTCAGAAAGGGTCTATAGAAGCTCTCTTTCCTTCTGAAAGGGTCTATAGAAGCTCTCTTTCCTTCTGAAAGGGTTTACAGAAGCACCCTTTGTTTCAGAAAGGGTCTATAGAAGCTCTCTTTCCTTCTGAAAGGGTCTATAGAAGCTCTCTTTCCTTCTGAAAGGGTTTACAGAAGCACCCTTTGTTTCAGAAAGGGTCTATAGAAGCAGTCTTTCTTTCAGAAAGGGTCTACAGAAGCACCCTTTCTTTCAGAAAGGGCCTACAGAAGCACCCTTTCTTCCCTAAAGATTTATAGAAGCAACATTTCTGTCAGAAAGGGTCTAAAGAAGCAGACTTTCTTTCAGAAAGGGTCTATAGAAGCAACCTTTTTTCAGAAAGGGTCTATAGAAGCACCATTTCTGTCAGAAAGGGTCTATAAAAGCACCATTTGTTTCAGAAAGGGTATAAAGAAGCACCCTTTATTTCAGAAAGGGTCTAAAGAAGCAGCCTTCTTTCAGAAAGGATCTATAGAAGCAGCTTTTCTTTCAGAAAGGGTCTAGAGAAGCAGCCTTTCTTTCAGAAAGGGTCTATAGAAGCATCCTCCTTTCAGAAAGGGTCTATAGAAGCTGCCTTTCTTTCAGAAAGGGTCTATAGAAGCTGCCTTTCTTTCAGAAAGCGTCTAAAGAAGCAGCCTTTCTTTCAGAAAGGGTCTAAAGAAGCAGCCTTTCTTTCAGAAGGGGTCTATAGAAGCAGCTTTTCTTTCAGAAGGGGTCTATAGAAGCAGCTTTTCTTTCAGTAAGGGTTTATAGAAGCAGCCTTTCTTTCAGAAAGGGTCTAAAGAAGCAACCTTTTTTCAGAAACGGTCTATAGAAGCACCCTTTGTTTCAGAAAGGGTATAAAGAAGCACCCTTTATTTCAGAAAGGGTCTAATGAAGCAGCCTTGAAGCATCCTTGCTTTCAGAAAGGGTCTATAGAAGCAACCTTTTTTCAGAAAGGGTCTATAGAAGCACCATTTCTGTCAGAAAGGATCTAAAGAAGCAGCCTTTCTTTCAGAAAGGGTCTAAAGAAGAAGCTTTTCTCTCAGAAAGGGTTTATAGAAGCAGCCTTTCTTTCAGAAAGGGTCTAAAGAAGCAGCCTTTCTTTCGGTCATAGTTACGACGGTACAATTTTTTCGAGGGTAAGTCCATACTTCCTGAGAAATTGAACCAAAAACTAAAAAACGCTATAGACGTAAGAAGTTTTGTGTTTACCTCTTTACTTTCTTTTCGACGCTGAGGGTATACCTCTGTCGGCACAACTCTGATACTTTCTTACTTCTTTTCTAGGAAAACATCAAATCATATCATTCACGAATCTTCCAGGTTAGTGAGAATTTCTGTCTGAATGCCGACATTCACAATAATATAGGTCATCAATTTGATTGCCCCTCTCGGTCCACAAATCTAACAAACTCTCGATTTGAGTAAAATTCATCGGTTTCAGATGCACTTAGCTCCTCTCCGTATGGCCACCTGAAACATAGCCCATTAGATTGCCACTGCTATCATTGCCATAATTTGCAATGGCATACAACGAAATTGTAGTCCAACATTTTATGGAATTTCCATTGTGTTCTGAAACCAATTAAATTAATTTTTCCAAATAATTTTGAAATATTAAATTGAGTAATGAATGGTAACACAGTGAGTGTGTACTAAAAGATTACAAACACCAATACCACCACCACTGCTAACCACCAACTTAAACTACCAAGTCGCAGAACGAGCGAACATATTACGGGGGCCCCGGCAGTGGCTTACTCATATCTGAGACCCGTTTCATTTCATTAAGGTGGAATGGCAGTTGTCGGGACAGGCAAAACGATATGAACAGAAATCTAATAAAAAAAAAAAACAAAAATCCCAAAGTTGAAGCACAACGAAAGAACAGCTAAATGAGCGAACTTAACAAACGAACGAAATGTATACAACAACGAAAATAAAAACGAATGGCTGGCTGGCTGACTGGCTCAGTGACTCTGACGGAGTATGGCTCCGTTTCACATCTCTAGTATTGGCTTTGGCCTGCCTGATGACTGAATATTTGGCGAGTGCAGTTAGATTGGTTGGTTGGTTGAATGGTTTGGCTCACTGCTCGTTTTTACGTTCGTTCGTTGTGCTGTTGTTTTTTAGGACGGTTGGTTGGCTGGCTGGTTGTTTACTTGACTGACTGATTCGTTTCATTGGTGTACGGGAGGCAAGTGATTTTAGCGACCGAACCGAAAATGAATGTTGAAAAAACGCCAAATGGCCAGACCGGACCCCAGTGTTAGTCGTTGTAGTAAAGAGAATCGAATCATCAGCAGCAGCAGCACCAGCAATTCACAAAACATGTTCAACGCTTTGCTTGGTTTTCCAATGTTTTCAGCCACACACAACAGGGCAGGCAGGCAGTTAGTCTGACAAGTATTCAACAGAATTTTATACCACCATGGCCTCGTCCGTCGTATCAGCTCTGCGTTGGTTTTGTTATGAGTTAAGTGAGGCAAGAGTACACAACAGCGACCGAAAACAACATTTAGCTATAATGAGTCGTCGTCGAATAAAGTACCCGGCCCGTTCTCTGTCAAAGTACGACGATTATACGAGGTTGGCAAGCCAATTGTAATTAATAAAGAAATATGTAGATGTGGATGTCTGTCATAAAAACTGGACACAAGAGAAATAATAATAATAATACAGAATTCAGACGTTGATGAAAAATAATGGAGGGTTTTTTCTATTTTGGAATGAATAAACTTTTAAGAGGCTTTCGAATTATTATTTACGGTTCGAATGTGGGCTATAAGAGCTTTAATGACTAACTTTTAGAAAAATCTGTTGAGTTTTGAAGTTTAATTTTGGCCGAAGTTCTATAACAGGCATCTACTTGGTGTACCTCCATCACAAAAGTTCAAAATTTTCGAAGATAATTTTGAAATTTTCATCAAAGGTACAGAGTTTTCTAATTTTCTAATTATTTTTTGTTTTAAATAAATGATCGGATATTTGTTTCACAACAAAGAGGAAGGTACCTATGCAATTTGCAATGAAAATAACAATATCAGCTTAATGTCCACCACGAGCACGCTTACAGGACCACATCCTTTTCATGAAATTTTACATAACCAAGTCGCAAAGTGGCTGCCCTATGATTTCAATAGACTCACAAATTCCATCTTTTTTGAGGTTATGAATCGAAAACGCTGGCTTGTAGGCGTAGAAGTTACGTTGCAAGGTGTTAAATCACCTGATCTCTGTGGCCAATTGTGATCTCTTCTTGGAAAGCTAACACGGTCCGAAAACTTTTCCCGTAACATAGCTATGGTTATGTTGTTTGTAACGCACCTAGCGCCGTCCTGTTGAAAGTAAATGTGGTCCAGATCAATACCATCCAACTCGGACCATATATAAAAACATTTATCATCTCTTGATGACGATAGCGATTCATGGTAACTGTTCAGTACAGACCTATCTCGCTTGAGCCTGGCTCTAATGACCCGTACATGAAATGTATGGGGCAGTCAGGTGTGGAACTGCCGAGGTAGAGTTCCTGAACGTATACATCCCCCTCAAATAGCTGTACTCCAGGTTATAGTCCCAACATTAGCCCGCTTATGGAGGATCATAGCCGTCTGGTTTTGGAGGACTTTAATGCGCATCATGTTGTGTTGCATTCGCTTCTCGGAAACGACCAGAGGGGTATAGCGCTGGCTAAGCAGATAGATAGATCTACCATAATTAGCGAAGAGTGTCACAGTTGGCCAGACAAAACCATTGTGTCACCTAGTCTGACAAATAACGTCACCTGGCAGCCCGTCCTTTCTCTTGAATCATACCATCTCCCCATAATATCTCCATCAGCAGACAGCTCGATTTAATCACCTCTGAACGTCGGAATTTCGTCAGTCATGGGAAAGCTAATTGACCGAGTTTCAGAGAGTTCATCATCAGAGTAATCACCGCTTCAGAGATCTGCCCAACCCTTTTGACCTTCGGGGAGCAGAACGGACGTTCATCACTGCTGCAGCCGCTCGCTATATACCTGCTGGTCGAATACCTGAAGTGAGAACAAACTTCCCGGCAGAGGCGAGGAATATGGCAATAGAGCGTGATGAGCTTCGTCGTGCCAACCCCAGTGACCCCAGAGTCTGGGAGCTGACACTGGAAGTTAACAGGTTGGTCGGTGAGCATAAGCGGAACTAGTGGTTAAATCATCTGAAGAGTTCCAACATTGGAGCCGGAATAAGTGAATTGTGGGCAACGGTTAAGTCACTCTCGAACCCTAGAAAGAAGGCACGGTGCTCTTGAACCAAATTTAAATGGAACGTGGGAAGTTTTTGCGAATTCTGAAAATACAATGTTCATAGATGAGAAAAAAAATAAAAAAAATCGCCGGAGAGCTTTTTAGATAAATCGCGATTCAAGGTTTTCACGATTTTGCTTGGAAACCGCAAGTCCTATCGAAATGGGCCTAAAGAAAATTTTGTAGCAGTGAAAATTCTGCTGGTAATGCTGAAACAACTGGATGTGCGGTGTGTGAATCGAGTATCTCACTCAAGTTCTCAACCCCTCAATAGCCACCCACAAATCGTTCCCGAAGTCTGGAAAATGGGCAGGGCGGTCACGCTATTGAAGCCATGCAAGGATACCAGCAAACCGATTTCGCTTTTTCTCCCGTAGCAGACCCATGACGCTTTAATCCTCCCCAGCGTTAGAAATAGCTATCCAGTTGCCGATCATCAGCATGGGTTCTGTAAGCAGCACCACACATATTAGTCGAGGAGTAGAGTGAAACAGGGATGTTCCCAATGTGGGAATGTTATCTCCGGAACTGTTTAACCTCTACCCCTCCTGCATTACGCCCCTAAGGCGGCATCGTAACGATGATTGTACGATTTTGGCGTCTGGTAGCAGAGGTATACCCTGTGTTTCGACAACTGAAAACTAGAGGTCAGAAAACTTGATCTCAGTCTCACAGAACCCATGAATATATTTATCTGCCGATAGTCATGCGGCCTTTAATTTTAATGAATCTGCTAGGCCACCAAAGTGCTATTATATCGGCAAACTTCGAAAGATTTACATTTTAGAAGGCTTATGGAACCTGGATATAGGATATCAAGAGTATATAAGGGCGTGTGTCGTGAGTAGTGCCTTCTAAAAAAAAATCGAGTACCGGGTAACGCGTGCCGTAAAATGTTTGGGTCGTCCGTACTCGGGCTTTTTTGTAAAAATGAATCACATATGAAACGTGTGAGTCACGATCGTGCTTAATTGTTGTGTTAAAAATGGTCCGTTAAATATCATGTTAAAAGAATGTACCAAACTCTAAAAACAACAACCTAGTACGTAATGTCGACAATAACATAAAACCGACCAAAAACATCCAAACTTTAGTATACGTAATACTATTTCCTTAGTTTTTGTCCCTTTGTGGGTTTTTATGTCGAATTGTCAGATTTTTCATTAAAAAAGCTTTCGTGCATGAGCGTGCCTCTTTTCAAAACCGTCGTTTTAGTGCGTAAAAATGCGTAAACATTTTTATACATGTTCTTGCATGCCGTTGCCCACTTTTTTAGACACGCGCCCATCTCGAATCTAAAGTAATTTGAACTGCGATCTTCCACTTCCATTCCTCATTAAATAAGAGACTCATATATAGATTTTTTAAATACTTTATAACAGTTAAAACTATAGTTCTATATTTGTAACTTTCTTAAAAATATACCCCACAGACCTATTATATCCATAATTATGAATTGTTAAAGTTGCCACTTCTACAAATGAACAAAATGATTCACAGCCAACAGTAGTAGTAGTAGGTATCGACCGACCATCGAATTGAAGCTAGTGTGACGGCGGCACCAACTCGACCGCCATAACAAAAACATAAACAATGGCATAACAACAAACAACAGCAACGACGTTGTCGTAAAGCCAAAATAAAATCCCATGAAAAATATGACTTAAGTAAAGAGGCCAAACCTTACAACCTCGTCGTCCGTCAACAACATGCACGCGAACAGACTTAGCCCGCACAAATTATAACAATATAGACGCACTTTTTGTACGAACGCAAGTATCTTCTGTGTTATGGCGGCGTACAACGTATAACGTACAATAATGTAGAAAAGTTTACGACATGTTGAGAAAAAAAAAAACAAGATATACATTTACCCTCCCTCCCCCATCACTGACCAATTGGTTTCATTTGGTTTTGGAGGTTGCAGCTCGGTGGCGGCTAGTAGGCTAAAAGTCACACTGGCTGGTAAGCCTCAACAGCCCGTCAGCGGCGTACTTAATTTGATAAATATTATCTTCGTAATATTCAACAACAACAACGTCAGCACATTATAATTTTAAACAGCTGAGGAACTTTTTTGGGCCAGCAAAAAAGTAGGGGTTTCTTTCGAATGGAAATTAAAGAGGAGATTTAAAAAATGGTGTTGTGTATCGAAATGAGGGCGAATTAAATTAAAACTGAGAAGGATTATGTTCAAATTATGGGATTGGAAAGGTCGTGGAGGTTACACTAAAATGGAAGTCAGAATCAGTCACTTTAGGGCCAGGTCAGGCAATGTGCGCTTGCTGAGAGCAAGTGAGCATACATTTCAATGCATTTTACATTGAAGTTTTCGCTCACTTGCACTCAGCAAGCGCACATTGCCTGACCTGGCTTTAGGGGTATTTGCAAATGACAATAAGCTTTTTATGAAGAGATACTAAATTGCAAATGGTTGGTTGAATAGAATGCAATCTGGGGCCTAATTACGGAATTCGATTCGATCGAGTATTTGTGAATGAAAAAATTGAACTATGAAAAGCTAACAATACCTTGTGTAATAATTTCAGAATGAAGTTGAGGTACACAAATGTACGAAATGATTTATTTTTGTAAAACTTTTTGACATTGTTGTAACAGATTATAAATGTATTGTTGGCGACGGGAATAGTTTTTCATAGTTTGATTTTTTCATTCACGAGCAAATACTCGATCGAATCGAATACCGTGATTAGGCCCCTGGATAAATGTGTCCAAGGCCAAAGACATCACGTCAAAAATTAGGAAAAAGTTTAAAGGAAGCTATAAAAATTTTCAGCAAAATTTTGGAAGCCGCATGAACTGAATAACCCGTTACCAATTAATGTAGACAAGTTATCATCTGCATTACCAGTAGGCTGAAAAATAATGGCTTTTCTTTAAAACTTTTACAATTCAAAATCACTTGTAGCGTGTTACCCATTACTATGTGAAATTCGCATGTTCAATTGGGAAACTGTCGAAGTGAAGTAAATAAATTGTTTAAATTTAAATATTGTTCTTCTTTATGGGCGCCCAACGTGGGGGTCAAGTAACGGCGCCCAACGTGGGGTAAAATAACGGCGCCGGTCAAGTAACACGATCACTCTATAGCATAAACATCAACAAGAACCAATCCTACGGCAGCGAGTTCTATTTACCGGATTTACCCGAAGCCAAAAGCGTTAGGGCCACAGTTGACAACCCAGCATCAAACCTAGTCTGCTGCAACAACAACAAAAATAGCGCAATTCTTGGAACAACCAGTTGACGCTTTCGTACCCAATGGAAGAAATTGACTCCAAAATCAACTAAACTGGGAAGAAGTACGTAAGAATACCCTGAAAAGTCGCTTCCGATTTTTAGACTTTTCAACACAAGAAGTTGACTAATCAATAAATCAAAAGTCGACTTACATATCCCTAGATAAAATTCGAATGGTTTAAATGTCGACGTTTGCCATCGATTACCCACATCTTTATTATTGATAGTGAGTAGAACTGCTTAAAATTCCTATGATTTAAGATATTGGCATGTATGTTTATGTTAAACCCGAAATAAGAAAACACATAGAAATCAACAACACAAAAGCACATCCTAATAAACACAACAGTGAATAACAGGGATGCCAAGATGGTGGTTTTCCGCTACTTATGGTGATTTTTTGACATACAAAAACCACTGTTTAAGCAAGGATGTAACTGTTTGCAAGTAAAATCGCTACAGATGTAGCGATTTTTACTTCGGAAAAGTTGGCATTCCTGTTCAGTGAATTAAGTATAAAAAATGTTTAATAATGTCATCTCTCTGCAAATCTAAAATAGGTACAATATTTTACAGAGGAGCTCTTTTTTAAGTCATATTTTCGTAGCTGTGTAGTGTTTTTAGTCTCACGACGGACGCTTCCAAATGGTTTGGTTTCTTCTTTCATTTTCTCTTGTTTTGCTGATATTGTCGTTTTGTTTTCAACTCGAAAAAAACGCCTGGCTGGTTGTGCTGTTCTATGGCTCATGACGACAAACGATGGCTGTTGGTTGGGTTGGTGGCCGTGCTGATTGCGTTGTTGTAAAATTCTCAGAATAAAAATTGCTTTCATTGCTAAACTGAGTCGTTCGTTCGTCGTTAGTATTGCGAAAAAAAAACAGCAAAACAAATAACGTCAATACTAAAAAATTCGAAAGAAAAAACAAACACCAACAGCAA
This sequence comes from Musca autumnalis, assembly GCF_047663935.1. Taxonomy (NCBI): domain Eukaryota; kingdom Metazoa; phylum Arthropoda; class Insecta; order Diptera; family Muscidae; genus Musca; species Musca autumnalis. The sequence goes on along the minus strand of NW_027411644.1, from coordinate 118,142,972 downwards.
CAAATATACCCATGAACAAAACAACAGTCAGCCCGACAGCAACTCTGAAAAGAGAACTAATCCAACTGAGTGCACAACAACAACAAAACCACAACACAATATTGTTGTTCGTTCTCCACATTTCGATGTTCTGCTGATTTCTTCTACATGCAGTTGTTGTTGTTGAGTTGCTTTGCCATAACAAAAATCCCCACATCCCACCGCAGAGGAGGGTCAGAGACGAAGCGAAAATAAATCGCAATCACAGAAAACCACTAGAGATACCAACCAACCAAATACACATATTTATTGTGTATCAGGAATGGAAAAATCAATATTTGGGAAAAAATAATAGTACTAAAATGGTACTTTTTTACTAATAATGCTACCAACTGACCATACAAATTCTCTCTTCATGTTCATCATTACATGAAAGAGGATTTGTTTGGTGAATCGAACGATAACGTAAGGCGAGTGCTCGTCTTGTTCATCTATGCAACTGAGTGTGATGGACTGAAAACAGTGTCGCCAAATTATTGGCGTTTTTCTGCTTAATCTGGCTCTGGGTCTATCGCGAGATGTAACCACAGATCCACTAGAGTAAGTTTAGTAGTTTTGGTGGGGCATTTGGAAGGGTGCCGTGTGTTGTGCGGGCATGTGCCGCATGTTGGGCACGGTGTCATCAAAACTTGCCCAATAGGAATTTAGACGGCTGCACACCATCGCGAGTGTAGTTGAGCCAAAACTACTCTGGTTTGTCGTAGCAGCTGACGTTCCTCACCTGACGATGTTCTCCGAGGACCGCATTCATAGGTTAGTTGTTTATGGCATCTGCAACTGCGTCGGTATGAATGCTATTCAAACCCGCTTGATATACTTGTTGATCTAGGGGTTCGCTCTTGAAACGCTGGACCTCTTCTTCTAGACCATGAAAATTCTTCTACTCTGGCCCCCGTTCCAACGGTGACCTGATCATATAATGTCTGCGGTAACCTTGGCTGAAAACAGTGTTGCCAATTTTATTTGGCGTTTTTCGATTTTCTGCTTAATCTGGCTCTGGGTCTATCTCCAGATGTAACCACAGATCCACTATAGTAAGTTGAGTAGTTTGGTGGGGCATTTGAAAAGGTGCCGATTGTTGTGCGGGCCTGTGCCACATGTTGGGTACGGTGTCATCGAACATTGCCAAATAGGAATTTGGACGGCTGCACCATCCCGAGTGTAGTTGAGCCCAAACTACTCTGGTTTGTCGTGGCAGCTGACGTTTCTCAGCTGTAATAGATTGGGGATGTGCTCCGAGGACCGCATTCAAAGGATAGTTGTTTATGGCACCTGGAAACTGCGTCGATATGAATGCTATTCAAACCCGCTTGATATACTTGGACCACTTCTTCGAGATCATGAAGATTCTCCTTGATGGTAATAGGTTGGCTCTCAGGGTAACATGCCATTGTGTTGCTGTACTGGAAAAATCTTTGCCTCCTCATGTAGTTGGTCCACTGGAGTCATGCGGAGGCACCCTGTTGCTGTTGTCAGGGCGGCATTCTGACAAGTTTGAATATTTTTCCATCGCGAGCCATTTAGATTCGCGGACCAAATTGGCGCCGCATAGCTTAGCACAGACCTACCTATCGCGTTATATGTGGTCAAAAAGTATTCTATATCAGCACCCCAGGTTTTGCCGGCTAGGGACTTGAGCACCTTGTTCCTACCTCAATGCCGTATGGTGGGGTTGGAATACCAGAGAGGTTAAATAGTTCCGGAGATATCATTCCATCTTGGGGAACTCCCTGTTTCACTCTACCGGACTTGGGGCAGACTACCTACCCTCCGATCAAGTTTGATACGTTGGATAATCTAGTATATGTGTGGACGCCAGTCATACCTGGAATTCGCGAACAAGAAGATACGACTGGTGTCCACATATACTATAATCGATTATCTGACGTTTCAAACATGGCCGGAGGTAGTCTGCTCGAAGTCCTAAAACAAGGTGTAGTGTTTGACATGCTTTCGATAAGTCGAGCGCCACCATCACCATCCTATCACCCGGCTTCCTCTGGTTGAGTCCTCGCCTAATATGTGTGGAGATAGCGTGCAGCGCTGTTGTCGTGCTGTGCTGCTTACGGAACCCATGCTGATGATCGGCAACTGGATAGCTATTTTTGGTGCTGCGGAGGACTAAAGCTTCAAGGGTCTTTGCGACAAATGCGAAATCGGTCTGTACGATTTAACTTTGCTGGCATTCTTGCCTGGCTTCAGTAGCGGAACCATCCTGTCCATTTTCCAGACTTCGCAAACGTTGTGGGTGGCTAGCGACATGTTGAGAACTTTAGTGAGATACTCGATTTCCGGCTCATCCAACTGTTTCGGCATTACCATGGAGATTCCATCAGGGCCCAACACTATGGATTTAGCGTGCCTGATGACATTCGCAACATCGTTCATTGTGAATTGTGCTGGTTTATCCTCGGCGGGAAGAGATTTGATGCGGGTTGCTCGACAAAATAACTTGAGCACCTCTTCGGATCAGTCATCGTAACGTCGTAAAACGTGACTGAGGTCCTATCTTCCTTTTTCATGGTTAAAGAGTGATTTAAGCGTTGCCCAAAATTCATTTATTCCGGCTCCAATCTTGCTACTCTTCAGATGTTCCGTTTATACTCACCGGCCAACCTGTTATCATCCATGTACAGCTCCCTGACACTGAGGTTGGCACGACGAAGCTCATCACGCTCATTTGCTAATCCCGTCGCTTTTGCTGGGAAATTCGTGTTTTCGACCAACAGGTATATATATGGTGAGCAGCAGTGATGTCTCGGAACGTCCTTTCTGCTACCCGAACATAAGAAGGGTTGGGCAGATATCTAAGGCGGTGATTACAGAATTCTCTGAAACTAGGCCAATTAGCTTTCCCATGATTGACGAAAGTACGGCGTTCAGAGGTGATGAAATCGGGCGGTCTGCTGATGAAGACAATTATGGGAAATTGTCTGACCCAAGAGAAATGACGGGTTGCCAGCTGACGTCATTTGTCAGACCAGGTGACACGATGGTTATGTCTGGCGAGCTGTTACACTCTCTGCAAATTGTGAATTTGGACGCCCCCATTGACCGTGCAAAACGTAGAGCTATCAATCTGCTCAGCCAGCACTATACCGCTCTAGTCGTTTCCGAGGACCGAATGCCAGACTAGACGGCTATGACCTTCCAAAAGCGGGTTAATGTTGGGCCTATAACCTGGGGTATAGCTATATATCGGCGAGATGTATACGTTCAGCAACTCTACCTCGGCAGTTCCACACATGACACTGCTACCATCATTGACTAAAAGTCGTAACTTATTATTTTGCTGCGTATTTTAGTGGTCAAAAATAACTACAAATTACCCGCGACATTCCCTTGTTGAAATAATGGGTTAGTAAGGGGTTTTGCAAGGAGTATTTTTGCTGGGTAAAGATATTCGACATTATGATCCGATTTACCACCAGTTTCTTTTCCACTGTATAGTACATAGATTTTTGCACTTTTTTTGGGAAGTTGTTCATCACTTTTACTTGACATTCTTTCTCTTTTGCCAAAAGACGTCGAGATCTTCTACGATGCCATTTTTTGTTCGAGTTATGCACACACACACATACACACACAGAGTTCGTACATTCCATTGTGAAATGAGCGTCCTATTTCGTGTGCCAAAGGTCATTGCCTAAGATATCCTTGTTGTTCATTTCGGAAATCATTGCTGTAGCCTGTCCTAGGTGATGGTGCTGCCATCCATCGTTGTCAGTAGTTCTTTAAATTTCGAGTTGAGAGCTGAATGATCGAAGATATTTTTGCAAATATGAAAGGACAATCGAAATTTCCACATACGCCTAACAGTAAAATGTTTATCGGACCAAAAAAAAAACTTACCAATAAGCTGTTTAAAGCGAAAACATTATTCAATGGTGGTGAAAAGGCTTACCTGGAAATAAAAAATAATAATAAGATCAGTTAACATATTTTCCATTATGCGAGTTAGAAAATTGTTCTTAGATAGTAAATTGAAAAATTGCAAATTAATTTGTATTATAAGGGAGATTAAAGATTCTTTTTAGGATTAACAGCTTAGATTCTAAGAAAATTATTTAGTATGTTCTCTTAATGCAAATGTAGGCAATGACATAATTATTATCAGTGAGTGCGATTACAACAAGGACTAAGGCATTCGGATGATCCGACACAAACGCTTCAATGTGACTCCGATCTTTTAATAATTTCCGTGGCCCTCAATGTTGGTCATTCGAATTATATTAAATTTATGACGGCATGATTAAACTGCCTTATATTCACCAATATACTTCACTTGATCCCTTGGTAAACTTTGTTCTCAAATTGATTAATGTTAACGTATTTAAAAAATTCAACTTTAAGACATTCTTAAAAGGAAAACTTTCTTCTTTTCACATCGAAATTTGTTATGGAACAATTCTGATGCGGAGGCACAAAGCACACATTTATCTTCATATTTCAGCATAAAAATACTAAGCCAAGCCATTGGCAAAATGTCGATATGTTGTTCAAGTGTGTGTTGGTGTGTGTGTGTAAGTACGTGTGAAGTTCCTTTGGCGCCATAATATTTCCGTTTCCTTGCATGACATGACTATGCATGAGGCGGCAGAGCCTATTTTATTTTCAACATATTTTCACTCTGCAACTTTTTTTATTTTTCTTGATGTCCTTCTCAAATAAATCAATGGCTTTGTAAGATGCTATGACATGGAGAAGGCAAGAAGATGAAGAAACATTCTCCTCTAATAATGGCCCATTAGTTTATTTTCCACTTTTTTCATTTCTGCAAAATCCTTCTTCTTTGCCTCTCGCCTTTTCAAGCGGGAAAAATGTAAAAGTAGAAAAACAAGATTTATTTACTCGTTTCCAAAAAACTTTATCCTTGAGACAGGAAGCTACATTCAGCCACTGCAGAATAGCAAATATCTTCGAGCAAATTTTGCTGGGCAAAGTTTCTTGAGTAGAAATTCTGTAGCAGTTTTTTTTTTTTTTTTTTTTTTTTTTTTGGTATGACAAAGAGGCCACAAAATTATTAAAGAAAAGTTCTTTAACTATTCGCCTGACACTTTGTCATACAAGTTGTGAAAATTTGTGTGTGGTTATAATGGGGATTTTTAGTAGATCTGTCTATAATTGAGTTTGAGGATTTTTATATTTATTTTCTGGTTGGGTAAAAGGTGTTTGAAATCGGACATCTTAACAAACTTGAATGACAACAGGACTAATGATTCGGACATTGTAACTGATTCCTAATAATTCCCGCGAAAAAACCCTCTAATTAATGTTATCTTATTAGAGGGAGTTTACACTAGCTATCAATATCGTATGTACCGAAATAAAAACATTCCATATCTACCAACACATATGTTTGTATTTGTTTCGTTTTTCTGTGTTGGGAGCAGCATAACCCGGAATGCCTGCTCCGAATCCTTTTGGTCCGTGCCGGGACGGAGGAAAACCCAGAACCAATATATTTGTCACATCCGCATCTTCAATGCAATGCAATGGATGTCAGGAGTGGGTGCATCTAAGGGGTTGCTCTGGACTTGTCCACGTGAGAGACTACGACAGGGACTATGTTCTGCATGCTTTGTGAATACAGTCCCCAGTGAGTCGTCATCGGATTACGAAACTCCCTCGTCGTCTGATTATGAGACTCCCCCGCAGTCCCCTTGACAACAACCGCACACGCAGCCTTTAAGCCGTTGTTGTCCCAATCCCGTAAAATTCATCCTTTTTGCAATTTAATTGCAATGGACTCCGAGGTAAGATCGAGGAAATTGTAGATTTCATGAGTATGAGGAATATCAAGGTCGCTGCGGTGCAAGAAACCAAGCTCAACAACAACTGTAGCTTACAACGTTGCGATGGTTACAACGTGCTAAGGAAGGATCGCACCAGAAGTGGAGGTGGGGGATGAGCTTTCCAATGCACCAGTCTGTCCAATACAGACCTATCTCGCTTGAGCCTGTCTCTAATGAACCGTACATGGAATGTATGGGGGTAGCAGTCAGGTGTGGAACTGCCGAGATAGAGTTGCTGAACGTATACATCCCGCCGAGAAATAACTGTATCTCAGATTACGTGCCTAACATTAGCCCGCTTTTGGAAGGTCATAATCGTCTGGTCCTGGGGGACTTTAATGCGCATCATGAGATGTGGCATTCGTCCCTCGGAAACGACCAGAGAGGTACAGCGCTGGCTGAGCAGATTGACAGGTCTACGTTTTGCACGGCCAATGAGGACGCCCCTACCAGAGTTAGAGGAGAGTGTCACAGTTCGGCTGACATAACCATCGTGTCACCTGGTCTGACAAATGACGTTACCTGGCAACCCGTCATTTCCCCTGGATCAGACCATCTCCCCATAATTGTCTCCATTAGCAGACCACCCGACTTCATCACCTCTGAACGCCGCACGTTCGTCAATCATAAAAAAGCTGATTGGACGAGTTTCAGAGAGTTCACCAATCACCGCTTCAGAGAATTGCCCAATCCTTCTGATGTTCGGGTAGCGGAAAGGACGTTCCGAGATATCATCACTGCTGCAGCCGCTCGCCATATCCCTGCTGGTCGAATACCCGAAGTAAGACCAAACTTCCCAGCAGAGGCGACGGGATTAGCAAATGAGCGTGATGAGCTTCGCCGAACCAACCCCAATGACCCCAGAGTCAGGGAGCTGACACTGGAAGTTAACAGGCTGGTCGGCGAGCATAAGCGGAACAAGTGGTTAAATCATCTGAAGAGTTGCAACATTGGAGCCGGTATAGGTGAATTGTGGGCAACGGTTAAGTCACTCTCGAGCCCTGGATGAAGGGAAGATAGGACCTCAGCCACGTTTGGCGACGTTACGTTGACTGACCCGAAGAGGTGCGCAAGTTATTTCAATCGACAGTTTGTCGAGCACCCCGAGAGTGACAGGGCGAAGAGAAGAGTATTACGTCACATCAGATCTCTTCCTGCCGAGGAGGAACCACCACAGTTTACAATGGATGATGTTGTCAATGCCATTAGGAACGCTAAGTCAACCAAAGCGTTGGGCCCTGATGGAATCTCCATGGTAATGCTGAAGCAGCTGGATGAGCCGGGAGTGGAGTATCTCACTAAAGATCTCAACTTGTCGCTATCCACCCTCATTGTTCCCGAAGTCTGGAAAATGGACAGGGTGGTCCCACTAGGGAAGCCCGGCAACGATGCCAGCAAAAGTGAATCGTACAGGCCGATTTCGCTTTTGTCGCCCGTAGCAAAGACCCTTGAGACCTTAGTCCTCCCCAGTATCAGAAATAGCTATCAAGTTGCCGATCATCAGCATGGATTCCGTAAGCAGCACAGCACGACAACTGCGCTTCACGCCATTACCACATATATTTGTCAAGGACTCAACCAGAGACGGCCGTGCGATAGAACAGTGATGGTGGCGCTTGACTTATCAAAAGCCTTTGATACAGTCAGGCACTCCACGCTGTTTGAGGACATTGAGCAGACAACCCTCCGGCCAAGCTTGAAACGTTGGATAGTCATTTATATGTGTGGACGCCAGTCGTACGTGGAATTCGGGAACAAGAAGTCCAAATCCCGTAGAGTGAAACAGGGAGTTCCCCAAGGTGGGGTGATATCTCCGGAACTGTTTAACCTCTACCTCTCCTGTATTCCGCCCCCTCCGGACGGCATAGAGATCGTAACGTATGCGGATGATTGTACGATCCTGGCGTCGGGTACCTATCCTGATGACATCTGTGAGAGACTGAACAACTATTTGACCGATCTTAACACCTTTTTCCATTCGAGGAATATGCAGATTTCCGCCACAAAATCAACAGCCACTCTGTTCCCCACATGGACAGCGCAGTTTGGAAGAGAATTGAATGTCGTGGTCGACGGTAGCAGAATTCCGACCACAAACTGCCCCACAATTTTAGGGGTCACATTCGACAGTACTTTCACGTCGTGCACGCACGCCACAGCTATCTGCGACAAACTGAAAAGTAGGAACAAGGTCCTCAAGTCCCTAGCCGGCAGCACTTGGGGTGCAGATAAAGAAACCTTGATGACCACATATAACGCGATAGGTCGGTCTGTGGTAAGCTATGCGGCGCCAGTCTGGTCCCCGAGATTATGTGATACGAATTGGAAAAAGATTCAAACTTACCAGAATGCAGCCCTGAGAACAGCAACAGGGAGCCTCCTCAAATCTCTTCAGTGGGATATTGCAGTCGCCTAAATTCTTATTGGGCGGAAATCGACCGCGTCGTGCAAGACATCTGCCCAGTATGTGGCATGGGCCCGCACGACACAAAACACCTTTTCAACTGCCCAGCCAAACCTACTCATCTAACTTCAGTGGATCTGTGGTTACATCCCATCGAAGCAGCCACTTTCCTGGAACTGGAGATAGACCCAGAGCCAGATTGAACGGAAGAACGAACATACAAACATAATAACAAACACTGTTACAACAACAACCAACACAGACAATGTGGAGCCATAATTTCACTGCATGTTTGCTGACGTGGACGCAAAAAGTAAATGGCATAAAAAATCCCATATATAGCACACATTAGCGACTGTAAAGGATGGAAATTTTCAGCAAATATGGCACTGATGGCCAGTGTAAACTACCTCTATGTTGGCCCTATACAGAAGTTATGTCCTAGCCGAATCAAGCAAAGATTCCCATTCCTCTCTATTTGTTACTTTGCTTTTCAACTTGGAATATCGTGTTTTTCGATCTTGTCTTCCACTTGTTTGCTCCATCGAAGATTTGACCTTTCGGTTCTGCGTGTATATCCATGCGGCCCGTACTTACAAGCCTTTTAGCGGGTTCTTCATCGCTCATTCTTATGACATGGCCTAGCCAAGGTAATCGTTGTATCTCGATACGTTTAACTATACTGATGTCGTTCTATAGCCGATACAGCTCGTGGTTCATACAACGTCCATATTCACCATCTATGCGTTCGCCCGTAGATCATTCTAAGAATTGTTCTCTCAAACACACCAAGAACGGTCTTATCTGCTGGCGCAAGTACCCAGACTTCGGAACCATGCTTTGGCGCGGGTAGTACTAGGGCTGTTCGATAACTTTCTGGCCTAGGCAATACAGTTTTCAGCCTAAACGTGTTGTTTACAGTGACTTGAAAAAATCAATTTGCTAAAAAAATGGAATTTAGTTTTGAAAATCCGATCCTCCGATCATTTTTCACAACTTTCGGCGTGAATAATTACGGCAAGAGTGCATCGCTTAAATTAAATCTATATACCTATATCGATAAAGGACCATCATATAGCACTACGAAAAACTGGTTTAATGAAATCAATCGTGGCCGACACTTGCCAAAAATGGACGTTGTGCCAGAACAAACTTAAGCCGTGCGTAAACGTATTGTTGTTGTAGCAGCATAGAAACCCACGTGGAAGCATAGGCTTGATGCTGGGTTGGCAGCCGCTGCCTGGGATTGCGTGGAATTGTTTGAAACGTTTAACCGGGTAAGTGTACCTTTCCAGCAAAAAGGTGGTGGTCCGAGTCTTTGTTTGCACGTCGGAACGACCGTACATCCATCACGCTCCATGAATGTCTTCCAACATATTGGTCTGGAGACAGCCAGGTGCCCTTATGAATGTCGAGATGCTTAAAAGTCATACTTTTTTGATGCTGCGAAGTCTATCAGCCTCATTCCATTGTCAGGTAATATGTTTGGATCCAAACATATTATTTGTTTGCTGCCTTTTTATTTTCTCCGTGTGGGATTTGCCATATTAAAGCCGAACAGGGCCGTTGCTTGGTATCATTCATCCCCATACGTCAAATAATGTTAATGTCATTAAACACAATTCCACAGAGAACCAAAGCAATAAATAGAAATAAAAATTCCAACTCATGGAGGGGGACCACAACATTTGTTATGCAAACAATCCACGACCTACAACAACTTTAAATTACAACAACACAAAAGCAAGAGGGAATAAGAAGAAAGGAAATAATAACATGGCACACTTTTAATTCTTTGAAAGATACCCTTCTTTCAGAGAATCTCAAAAAAAGGTCTCCACCATTTCACACACATTTTCACTTTATCCAATTCCTGGAGTGGTAGACAAATGTGTAAAGAAGCCTTGCCGCAAATAAACAACAACATCATGTTGGAAGCCAGATTATATGAAAACGACGGGGATTTCATGGTTACCATGTCGTGGTTGTTTTTGTTTCATTTCAAGGAAGGATGATACCTTTCCTTTGGCCGTGTATGTGGGTATATTTTGTTTATATTTCTATTGGATTAAAAGCAAATTCAAGAGTCAACAATAAAAAACATCCACACTTACTTGTATATGTGACCCAATTTAAAATATAAATGGTAGTCTAAAGGTAAGGTCACATTAATCAAATATTTGCTCCAGCGACCGGCAGTGTGCGCTCACTGAGAGCAAGTGAGCATAAATTTCAATGCATTATTTACGCTCACTTGCTGTCAGTAAGCGCACGCTGCCGGTCGCTGGAGCAAATATTTGCCTAATATGACCTTGCCTTTAGTAACGCACATTTCTCCAATAAAAATTTTTAAATATTTTTAAGTTAAGCCTATTTTTAGGGCTACTTGAGGAGCATAATTTTAGCGTTCCTACAGTTTTCCACTTCAATTTAACTAGATATTCACTTGTGAAGGTCATATTTCAAATTGCCGACCTTCACAAGTGGAGACTTTAATAATGCCGGCTGTTCCATCCATTTCAGATTGCCAACTGCAATTATGAATGAAACGACCGTCCTACCATGAGTGGCAAAGTTTACCTAAACAATAAATTACCATAACCCATATTAAGTCCCTCCCTCCGACAGCGGACGACATCATAAAGAACACAAGGATCAACTGCTCCTCTTCATAACACACATTTGCTTGCCACTGTTAGTTAGAACATTGTCGAGTATTTCCATTTAGCCGGTCGTTCTCGTTATGCATTTCATTATTTTGTCAACAAATTACCGAATCGACTAACCAAACATTCATTCACTCATTCCGTTACCCATCTGATGTATGTACGTATGTGCAATGCGCTTAACTTCGTTTCACACATCCAACGAGCTTTAGTAGTTGGCCAAGTAGTTGCTGACACAATTGAAGTCATTTTCATTTTTGGCATGTTGCTGCAGGCAGTGTGCTGTGCATTAAAGTTAACTATAACACAAACAATGTTGGTGGTGGTGCCATCTTGTCGAGACATTAACGAAACTTCTGTTTAGATAATTTACAAGAGTCTGTCTGTAGCTGGAGTGGCGGCGGGTTTTAAATGCAAATTTTCATTTTTTTCTTTGGACCATGTTGCAGCATGAAGGCGATGACATTGACATAAGCCTAATGCAAAGTCGTCTATGGTTAATGTTTGCAGCAAAGGTCATCAAACGTCCTTGGGTTTAATACCAAAAAAAAAAAAAAAAAAAAAACAACAGCAACAATGAGATGAAGAAGATGAGATTCCACCTATTGAATACACTAAATTCATATTTGGGAAAGGGTGTGTGTGCGACTAATTGTGTGATATGTACTATGAAGCTACTTTGGTTGTAGTAGCATCGACTACCTTTCCATTAAACCAATTTAACCCACTTAAAGCCACTGGCCGTTTGTTTAAACGCCACTAAAAAGGGTTGCAAAAATTGACGTAAAACACGGGTATTTTCGCATATTTTTGTGGGTTTTTTTTTGCATTTTGTTATATTAGTGTCTGTTATCTGTCATTCAATGCGCATAAAGTCCCGATTGCAGGAAAACTATTTTTTAAGTAATGCTTAAAGAGTCTCAAAAATATAATTTTCATAAAAAATTTAAGTTTTCTCGCAAAAAAATCTCGGCGCTAAGTGGGTTAAATGTCATATAAAGACAGATGTTTCATTTGCTAATGAGTAAAAGTAGTTTTTATTGCCAATCTTCGCCCAATTCTTGTTTATGGAGGCCTGGTGTGGTGTATTTTTTTTTTTTGGCAAGACATTTGCGTAGTCTTTAGAGGGTTCAAAAAGCGTCCGGTATTAATTGTAATCACTGGTGCTACCAAGAGCACTCCATAGGCTATCCTAAATGCGCTGCAGGATTCCACCCACTAGCTCTTGTTGTGTAAAAACTGGCATTCAAGAGCGCGATTCAAAGAGCCAACCATATAACGCAGTTCCCACCATGGTCACGCGGTGATCCTACGACGAATAGAATTGCGATCGAGATCGGAGGAATCAGTGACTCTATATCACCACAAATTAACTTCTGGCTATAAAATGTATTCCTACGCCATCAGCTAGACCTGTCCCCACAACATTCCACTTCTAGGCGACATAGAAATCTATACCGACGGTTCTAAGAAGGAAACTGGAAAAGATGCAGGCGTCTACAGCGAAACCCTCCACTTGAATAACAATTGCAGTGTCTTCCAAGCTGAAGTCTTTGCAATCAAAGGCCGCAGCAATAGGAAATGGGACATCTGTGGACCAGTGGCTTCCCATGTGGATAGCCAAGCGGCCCTTAAATTACCCATGCCCTACTCTATTAAATCTGTGGCAGTTCCAGATTGTAAGAACGCCTTGGGTACCCAAAATCAATTAAAACTTTATGTTGGGTCCGGGCCACTGCAAAATGAAAGGACGGGGTAGTGGATCGGACTCACACGGTGTTGCAATAGATAATTCAAACAAGCCATTTTTTTAGTCAGGATAGCCAGATTTGTCACAATAAACAAAGATGCAAGGTTTTCAAGGATATCTGGCCAATCCTCAAAACAGCAATAGGAAATGGGACATCTGTGGACCAGTGGCTACCCATGTGGATAGCCAAGCGGGCCTTAAATTACTCATGCCCTACTCTGTTAAATCTGTGGCAGTTCCAGATTGTAAGAACGCCTCGGGTACCCAAAATCAATTAAAACTTTATGTTGGGTGCGGGCCACTGCAAAATGAAAGGACGTGGTAGTGGATCAGACTCACACGGTGTTGCAATAGATAATTCAGCAAGCCATTATTTTAGGATAAGGATAGCCAGATTTGTCACAATAAACAAATATGCAAGGTTTTCAAGGATATCTGGCCAATCCTCAAAACAACCTCTCTACTTTCGCTCAAGAAGTCAGACATAAAATTAGCAATTGGAATAATCACGGTTCACTGTAGTATTCGATATATGTTTTGCAAATGGTAAAGGACAAGATCGCCATCTAATGCAGCCTATGCAAAGATGAAGAAGGTATATACAATAAATGCATTACTTGGGTTTTTGGGGTAGCGATGGTTGAAGTTACAGTTTGCGCATTCAGGTTGCGCCGTCACAGCCATTTCAAATTGTTGATGAAATTGTTGATGACAACAGATTCTATAGCTGAGTAGAAGGTTAGACTTGATGCAGAAAATACACCAATTAAGCCATGCCGCTTGCGAGAAAACAATGTACCGTCTCTTCAATAATCAACGCCGTAATCGAAATCTGGTAAAAGATCTGATGTAATAGTGCCCGGTAATGACTCCAGTCATTTCCCTGATTTCAGCTTTGCTCAGGTTTAGTAATGAATTTGTTCTATTTGTTGATAGAGTTGGCCAAATGACTCTTGACACGTTGCACCTAGGTTCATTATGTCATAATTCTTTCGTTCTTCCATCAAAGAACGTTTCAACTTTCCGCAAGAAAGGGTGGTTTGATAGATTCAGTGGTTGGCTGACTTGTTGTTAGTCCACTCCCTATCATCTACCTTCTCATTACTCCTAATGTCACAGTGTCCTGGTGCCCAGGAAACCATTTGTTAGTTTTTCCAATCTGCTCTGCACTCAAGGACAGCCTCAGATTTCATGCCAATCGATTTGATGGCTTTGAGAGCCGCTTGACTATCCACAAAGTTAGTCACTAATTCAAAGATTTCAACATCCAGACTTTTTATAAATTCTGCAGCTTTCCTGATCGCGAAGATTTCATCTTGGATTACAGTCGTTACCTTTCGCAGTAAGCCCCGGCACCGGTAAGTTCTGGATCACTTATTATGTCGCTGTACAATGCTTACGAGGATTAGAATCACAATTCCAAAACATTACTCCAACAGTCCTTAACAGCACTTAAGTTATTTGACATAGTCCATCTTCGAAATTTATTTAACTTAAGCAAAAATTTTGAACTTTTGTGAGGGAGGTACCGGAGGGAATTGTCCGATATAGACCTTGATGTACGCTTGAAAGTAATTTTATAATGTGCAAAGTTTCGGCCTCATCAGTCATGTTAGTTGGTGCCGACAGAGTTTTTTAGAGCTTTTGGATCATTATCCCTGGAAGTATGAACTTGGCGCCGCACAATGGTTCAGGAATCGATTTTCCTGGCCAAAAATCAAAATTTTGTTTTGTCAAAGATATTTAATTTTTTTTTTGTTTTAGTATTGTTCGGCTACAGGCTTTTTTAATAAAAAGACTTGATGTTCTATGTTTTCAAGTTTTCTTTATTTCCAATATTTCGATTGGAGTCTCCAATCATCTTCAGGGAATTAAAGGAAGTAATGGATGTTTACTGCCCAAAACACTTTCTTTAACTAACTCAGAAAGTGTTTTGGGCAGTAAACATCCATTACTTCCTTTAATTCCCTGAAGATGATTGGAGACTCCAATCGAAATATTGGAAATAAAGAAAACTTGAAAACATAGAACATCAAGTCTTTTTATTAAAAAAGCCTGTAGCCGAACAATACTAAAACAAAAGAAATCACAAGAAGGCAAACTATTGATAAACAACAAAAAACAAAGATATTTAATTTCTATATGGGATTCGATAGTAAACATATTAAAACTAAAGAAACCAAAAAATTAGGCCCAAATATTGGAAGGTGTGGGCGTGGCGTGCCTCTAAAGACGAGCATTTTCCCCATTTTTGGGAAATACGTAATTTTTGCAAATTTCTGGAGAAAGACGAAGCTATTTCTCTGAAACTATAACAGTTATTGTGTTCACTGTTTTTTTGTAAGGTAGGTAGGATTGTGGCCTTTAAAAATCGTTTTAGTAAATTACCGTAGCGTTTACACAACATGATCTATTTTATTTTTCCTCGGGTACTAAATTTTATGAAATTCCAAATTTAGTGGACTAGAACTTTTGTGGAACAACATGGAACAAAGTTCTGTTTTCACAGAAAGATGCCCGAAAGTCTCCTCTTCCAGCCCATATATACTTTTGTACCCGTCCCGTTCCGTCCGTTTAACACTTTTTTCAATTTATTGAAATTACATGGGTAAAAATGAGTGTTTTTCTATACTGTTTCCATATGAATTACAGTTTTTTGACACAAATTACAACTTTTTTGAGTATATGAGTCAAAAAATAATAAAATAGATACAGTCGTGGGAATTATAAACATATGCATAGACTAGAGTTAAATTAAACCGTGGGGCACATTCCAGAGAACTGCGTAAGTAGCTGTTTTTGACACTCATAAGCCACATGCTAAAAAACAAGCATATGTGCGGCTTGCTACTCTAAAAAATAAGTGCAGGTGTTGCTTGCCATTCTCCAAATATGTACGAGTGTGGCTAGCCACTCAAAAAATAAGTTATTTATAAATGGATATTTTTTGACACTTGCGTAAGCTTTGCCAAGTAGTTTTAAATACGCAATAACATTTTCTGTTTTACTTTTTTGATCATCGCACATCAAGTATTGTTTTCAACCCTTGTAATTCAAACGATTGTCTCGTGCTTCGACAGAGTGAGAGCTAAGATAATTTTCTAACACTGATTTTCAAACGTTAAAAGAACATGCAAAAGCACACATAACATTAAAAGCAAATAAAGAAAAGCACACACAAACGAAACAACAACAAATAGAATTGTTTATTTTTTGTAATGTTGTGTGTGTGCTTCCACTTGATGAGTGACTTGGAAAACTATCTACGATTTGAGTTTTGTAACAGTGCAAAATACGATGGACACTTGTTTTACTTATTACGCACAAGCAACGGTCTTAATGCGTCGTAAGTGTTTTTTGTGGTGGTGGAAAAAATACGGAGTGCAAGAAAACAATTGTATTAAAAAGTAAACGACTCAAGAAACTTGTGTGCGCTCAAGTGGCTTCCGAAGGCAAGTGACTTGTTGATGATCTCTGGCACATTCTAGCCCTACTTATCACACGTCCATCGTTGTCGGTTGAACAACTGCCTAATTATAGTGTAACATTACAAAACAAACATTTTAATCAACGATTGTAGACAATTGACGTGCCCCACGGTTTTATTTTAGTCTAGTCTATGCATCTATATATATAAAATAGAAAAATGTTTGTATGTTTGTTTATTTGTTTGTTTGTTTGTTTGAAATTTATAGACTCAAAAACCGCTGAACCGATCTTGCTGAAATTTTCAGGGTATATTACTACATCGCTTGAAAGTAACATAGGCTATAAAAAGTTTCGAAATTCCGCTCTGATCCGGAGATATAGCATCAGAATCGGAGGTACCTCCAAAAAATTTAAACTTTGTATGCAAATATCTATAGAACGGTTACAGATACAGACTCCAAATTTGAAATGTGTGATGGATTTTAGCCTAAAAATAAATGTGCCAAAATATATCGAAATCGGTCCAGATTTGGATATAGCTCCCATATATATCTTCGTCCGATTTCAAGTATTTGATGTACCAAACACGCTATATATATCCGATTTTTACGAAATTTGGAATGTGTGACTAAATTTGTTGTAGAAATGAGTATGCCGAATTATATTGAAATCGGTTCAGATTTGTATATAGCTCCTATATATATTTTCGGCCGATTTCATGTAATTGATGCACCCAACCCACTATGTATGTCCAATTTCAATAAAATTAGGAATGTGTGACTAAATTTGTTGTAGAAATGAGTATGCCGAATTATATTGAAATCGGTTCAGATTTGGATATAGTTCCTATATATATTTTCGGCCGATTTCATGTATTTGATGCACCCAACCCGCTATATATGTCCAATTTCAATGAAATTTGGAATGTGTGACTAAATTTTTTGCAGAAATGAGCATGCCAAATTATCTTGAAATCGGTTCAGATTTGGATATAGCTCCTATATATATTTTCGGCCGATTTCATGTATTTTATGCACCCAACCCACTATGTGTGTCCAATTTCAATGAACTTTGGAATGTGTGACTAAATTTTTTGCAGAAATGAGCAATGCAAATTATCTTGAAATCGGTTCTGATTTGGATATAGCTCAAATATATACTTTCGGCCGATTTCATGTATTTTATGCACCCAACCCACTATATATGTCCAATTTCAATGAAATTTGGAATGTGAGATTAAATTTGTTGTAGAAATGAGTATGCCGAATTATATTGAAATCGGTTCAGGTTTGGATATAGTTCCTATATATATTTTCGGCCGATTTCATGTATTTGATGCCCCAAACACGCTATGTATGTCCAATGTGTAACTAAATGTGTTGTAGAAATAAGTATTGAAATCGGTGTTGATTTGGCTATGGCTCCCATATTTATTTCAATGAAATTTGTGCGGTATCTACGTGTATATCAATATCGGAGGAAAATGTTTGTACGTTTGTTTGTTTGAAGTTTATGGACTCAAAAACCGCTGAACCGATCTTCCTGAAACTTTCAGAGTAGATTACCACATGGCCTGAAAGTGTCACAGGCTATATAAATCTTAAAAATTCCGCCCCGATCTGGAGATATAGCCTCAGAATCGGAAGTACCTCCAAAAACTGTAGACTTTGTATGCTGATATCTAACGAACGATTATCGATACAGTCTTCAAATTTGGTATGTGTGACGGAATTTGGTCTAAAAAAGTAATTTGAAATCGGCTCAGATTTGAATATATATTTTCGGCCGATTTAATGCATTTGATGCATAAAACACGTTTTGTATGCCGAATTCCAATGAAATTTGGAATGTGTGACGGAATTTATTGCAGAAATAAATGTTCCAAACTATTTTGAAATCGGTTCAGATTGGGATATAGCTACCATATATATTTTCGGCCGATTTCATGTATTTTCTACACCAAACACGCCATGTATGTTCAATTTTGACGAAATTTGGAATCTTTGACGGAATTGATCCTAGAAATTAGTTTGCCAAATTATATTGAAATCGGATCAGATTTGGATATACCTCCAATATATATTTTTGGCCGATTTCATGTATTTTATGCAATAAACACCTTATGTTTGTCCAATTTCAATGAAATTTGAAATATGTGGCGGAAATTGATCTACAAAAAAATTTGTCAAATTATATTGAAATCGGTTCAGATTTACATATAGCTCCCATATATATTTTCGGCCGATTTCATGTATTTAATGCACCAAACACGCTATGTAAGCCCAATTTCAATGAAATTTGGAATATATGGCGGGAATTGGTCTACAAAACAAATTGGTAAATTACATTGAAAGAATTTCAGTCAATAGAATTTCAGGAAATGCACGAACGACAAATCCATTGATACTGTGGCAACTGAAGACGACGCGGTTAACTATCCAGTTGAATTCCTAAGTTCGTTGGATCTTCAGGCTTTCCACCACATAATTTAGTGCTAAAAGATGGTGTTCCTATTATTTTATTAAGAAACATAGACCCACCTCGCCTTTGCAATGGTACAAGGTTAACAGTAAAAAAACTACATAACTATTTAATTGAGGCAACGATTATTACTGGGAAGTATATAGGTTCAGATGTACTTCTACCTCGAATCCCTCTAATAGCAACAGAAACGCCCTTCAATTTAAAAAGATTGCAGTTTCCTGTACGTTTGGCATTTGCAATGACTATAAATCAAGGACAGATTCTTCGTGTATGCGGCCTAAATATAGCATGTTCTTGCTTTTCTCATGGTCAGCTCTACGTTGCAAGTTCACATGTTGGTAGACCGGCCGATTTGTTTGTTTACGCTTCTGAAGGAAAAACAAAAAACATTGTATATCCTAAAGCATTACAATAAATACTTTACTTTAAATTTTTTAATTTGATTTCTTTCTGATTTCAAAAAATCCGTAAAATTTCAAATGCATATCAATCTAAAGGAGGGTAGTGAAGCGCGCCGGGTTCAGCTAGTATGTTTATAATTCCCACGACTGTATCTATTTTATTATTTTTTGGTTTTTAGTACATTTATCATAAACATTGCAATGTATGTTTAACATAAAACCGTTTAACTTAAAAAGTTTTTTTTACCTATTTTTATTTGTAATTTTTTTTTAAATTTTTGAAAAAAATTTTTTTCGACATTTTTTCGAATTTTTTTTTTTGGTAATTATTTTGTTTATTTGTTGGTGTTTGACCATCTTTAATACATAGGAAGAAATAAAAACCACAAAAACACTCATACTTTGATGAAAAATAGTAAAAAACTCAAAAGTTTAACTTTGACCTTGAATTTCTCTGCAACTACCAGACCAAACTTGATCGCTTATAATTCGTCTGAAAAGAATTATGAATATGTCTCTATCCGTTCAAAAGTTACAGAATTTTGACCAGGAAAAACGATTCTAAACCACTGTGCGCCGGAGATTATTATATCTTCGTAAATGAGGGCGTTTGGTGCTGGAGGAACCTAATGGAATGAACTTTTATATTTTATAGTCCTTATTCGAACCTAATCTATGTCTAGAGGAAATATTACAATGTGCAAAGTCCGGAACAAATCGGTTAAATCCTTTGCGAATTATCGTACGCACCATTCAAGCGAAAAATATGGTACTGCATATTGTTGGGGATGTATCCGAAGATGTGGACCAATATGTACCATATCTTGGAACTTGACCTAAGTTTGAATATAACGGGACCAAAGTTTGGAGCATAGCGGTTGAACAGACGGACGAACGGGCAGGTCTAAATCGACTCCAAATTCTCTGAGGTCTAAGCAATTATTTTGATGAGGTTATAAATATTGACCTATTTGAACAACTTTTGATCAGAAGACTTCAGAGACAACTCATACAAAATCTCAGTTACTTGAGATATCGGTCTGGACGTACATATCATACGTAGACAGTTACCGATGAAAAGATTTCCAGTTCTGCGTGTACCGCCATGTGGTCCATATTTATACGCCTTTTTAGCGGGTTCATCGTCGTTGTATAGCCGATACAACAGCTCGTGGTTCATACGATGTCGATATTTACCATCAACGTATATCTATCTCTCAAACACACCAAATATGCCATTATCTGCTTGTGCAAGTACCCTGGCTTCGGAACCATACATTAGCACGGGTACCCAGGAAACCAAATGTCTGATGTCCGACACGTCTACACAATTTCGGAATCAAAGTCGTTCAGATTTCGTTCCGATTTCTAAACGATTTTTCGGAGAGGAAATAGTTCAGATTTTGTACCGATTTCGTTCCGATTTCGATTTATGTCAACCACTTCATACAACTTTCGTTAAGATATCGTTACGATTTCGGATCAGATATCGGACGTATCGTCCGAATTTTGTTACGATTTCGTTACGATGTCGGTACGATTGGTTTGCTGGGTAGTATCAGAGTTTCGTCAAGTGTTATTATTGTTTGGCGATATGAGGCTATTGTTTTTAAAATGCTTACTTAAGCCAAAGTAGCATCTGTTAGTCAGAACTATTCTTCTTCTTATTTCAAAACTGATTTTGTTCGTTGTGTTTATGGCGATGTCGAGGTAGAAAAGTCTTTAAATACCTCAAAATTATATCCACATCCACAATTGGTTCGAGTTGTATGAACGCATTTCGGGTCGATACCTACCATCAGCTTGGTGTTGTCGCCGATTACTGCCAGACCCATTTTAGCAGATTCTCCTTCAACTTTCTTAAAGGTATCAGTTATCGGCAACATAAGCAAGTAACATGCGGCTATTGGTGTAAATTGTACCATTTCTAATAACATCTGCATAACCTTTCGGGGAGGTTCTTTCCTATTTGAACTGAGGACCGGTTACCAGTTAAAGTCATCTTACAAAGCCGGACGAGCTTTGCGGGTATACCGAATTCAGACATGCCTTGGAACGTAACTGGTTGTCGAAGGCTGCTCTATAATCAACAAAAATATGTAAAGTGTCGATCTGAATTTTTTGGGCCTTTTCCAGGATTTTCCGCAAGGTAAATAATATGTGGTCAATGGTTGATTTGTCAGGTCTAAAATGGCCCAATTATTTCGTTGACCTAAGTCTATGGTCGTTCATACAATATAACTGGCACTATCTTATAAGCAATATTGAGTAGACTTATGCCCCTATGGTTAGAGCACACATTTCTATCTCCTTTCTTATGGACGGGCACAGGTTGCTCAGACTCCAATCGTCGGGTACGCGTTCTTCCTGCCAGATGGTGCTAACTAGCTGATGTATGTATACACCTTATCACACCTGGTAAGCCATAGGCTCTGTTGCCTTATTATTCTTCAGCCGGTTTATTGCATTCTTCACCTCATATTGGCCGAGCGGTATCTAG
The DNA here is from genome assembly GCF_047663935.1 of Musca autumnalis. NCBI lineage: Eukaryota > Metazoa > Arthropoda > Insecta > Diptera > Muscidae > Musca > Musca autumnalis. The sequence goes on along the minus strand of NW_027411644.1, from coordinate 118,121,504 downwards.
TGTTGGGCAATCTCGTTCATTGAGCGGATCGATCTTTTTCATTCCGTTCACCAAAAAGATCCGGGTCTTTCACTTCGTTCGTTGGCTCTTTTTCATTCAATAAAACATTTTAGTCCATAATTCTCTTATAAAAATCGTTCATGGTTCCTCTTTTCTACATTGAAGCTTCGTTCCCGTACTTTTTAATAGTAAAACTCGCAAAAGAGAGGACTGCAAAAAATTGTTCTCACACACAAGTTTTTTGAAATAGTTCGGGGACGGAAAAATGGAAAATACGTCAAAAAAACTGGAACAAATGTAAAAGTCGGCGTATCAGCCAATCAGACGCCGGTAACCATGTTACTATTTTTTTACTCCCCCAAATTTGTCGTGTACAAAGTTTTTAAAGAGAGCGTGATTCAGCGCCATTTTTGTTTAAAGAGAAGTGAACATTTTACATCTTTTTTGTGCACGGGAACGCTTTTTCGGGTAAAATGTGTAAAAGTGGTAAAAATTGTAAAAACTTTTTAGTTCTGGAACAAAGCTTGATTGTTTTGTGTGTGTCAGTTTGTGATGCTTGCGTTAACGCAGCTTGTGTGAGTTTGTTTGTGTGCAAAAAATTGTGGTGGTTTTCTGAACGTGGTGGTGGTTTTGAATATGAACGAAAGAAGCTAGAAGAACGATATGAACGATATGATTTACTGAACGATATGAGCTAACTGAATCATTGATTGTTTTGTGTGTGCAAATTTGTGATGCTTGCGCTAACGCAGCTTGTGTAAGTAGATTTTGTGTGCAAAATTAATTATGGTGGTTCTGCTGCTAATTTTGTAAGCAGCAATGTCTTGGCCATCAGGGATCTAAATGAACGACATAAACGAATGTGGTAGATACGGATCCGTTCGTTCTTTTCACGGAATCGTTCCTTGGAACCGGTTCGTTCATGAACGACACAACTCTAGCGGTATCCATTCAATACCAACTTCTGGGATTGGATCTGTGGTATCTTGTCGTCTTCGTTAGTATTAGATGTCAACAGTTACTATACCAACAGTGGTCTGTTACTACACCAACTGTGGTCTGTGCAGGAGGATGTGCCTTTACCAAAGCCATCCGTTTGATGTTTCACTTTTTGGTAGAATTTTCGGACTTCATTCTCGATTTTTTTTTATCCGTTAACTCACTACCTTTAACGGGTGTTAAAGGCTGCTCACGTGGTGAAACCACGAGGCGGTCAGTGTCCACTTGAGATGAAAGAGGGACCAAGATAAATCCTGGGTTTTGTCATGTTAAAGCCGGTCAGGGCTGGTATCTTTCAAACCCCAACATCACCCTATATTTAGTTAAAAAATACTGTTTATTGGTGTGTGCCAAAAATGAATATGCATTTTGAAAATACATCATACACGAAGTTTAAACAGGCATATGTATAAATAGGTGTGTGTATATCTAATAACTTGTGCAAAACCAATCAATGTTTTATATTTTCTATATAAAAATTACACCCCGTACATTTAATTTGACAGCAAATCACACACAAACACACAAAAAGAATTTGCCGATAACCTCACAAATACATACATACACATACCACATGAATAGATGACGTTGTCATATTTACGATGCCGGTAAAAAGGTTATTGACCCCCAACAACAACCACAACAACAGTGTATTGTAATTACATGTTCGCGTCCGTCCTTCCACCATCGGCCTATAACTAAGCATTGCGATTATAACATAGCCGTCGCACTATCGACGTCGTCATCATCATGTATACCGGGTGCTAATAATAATGACATGATTCAAAAAAAAAAAAAAAAAAAAAACGAGGAATAGAAGAGGTAGGGGGTAGGCAGGTAGTGTGTTTTAGTGGTGAGGGGGATATGCAAGTGTTTTGGGTGGAAGGCGTGACACATAAACAAAAACAATAACTAATTGCAAACGTTTAATTTGAACGGCCACAAATAAACAACAACAACAAAAAATAAACAAATCTACGGAAACACAAATTTGCTACGAAATACGTTTTGGGGGCTGGCCGCACAGCAGACATAAGTTTTTACACACTACTAAGCTATATAAAACCTCCAAAGCAATAACAAACTTTTCTAAATATGGGGAAAATGAAAGAAAAAGGAAGAAGGCAACAACAAATAAAATTGAATGATGGTTTGGTTTTTTTTTATTATTTGGGGGTATGTAAGGCGGCGGTGGCCGACTTTGGAGTGTTGTTTGAAGAGTTGCTAAAAAAAGAGGTTAGCGGTAATGCACACTTGTTGTTGTTATTGTTGATGATGACGATGGTGCTGGTATTTGGTTCCGTTTTTGTGTTATCGTTTGTTGTTGTTGCTGCCGCGCTCTTTGCATTAAAAAATGAATGTAGAACACAACCTTGAGAATGCCGGCTGGCTGTCCGTCGCCGCCAACCAAATAAAAAAGAACACTGAACACTAAACGAAACTGAAACTGAGTTGATGATGTTGGCGATGGTGATGTAGCGACGTTGTTTTTTTATATTTTTTATATAAAAAAGCAGCATAGAAAATCATACACACCAAATGCAATTCAAAATGTACACTCGTCGCTCGGTCATACCCAATACATACATATAAATAGGAGGAGGTTTTTTGTTCTGCTTTGTAAGTAGGAATGTATGTTGTTTTTGTTGTAGCGCAATGCATACTTCTTCATACAAACATACATTGCCACTTGTAGTAAAAATATAAATAAAACGACAACACGTGAGAGCCCCCTAAAATATACGGCACACTTTCTTACCCTCATCCCCTTGCTGCTGGCTGGCCGGGTCGTTATTATCTGAATGAAGCGGCAGCAGCAGGAATTGTAACACATACCAACCTACACCTCTCTTCGGATTACTCCTCCTCCATCATTATTTTCATTCTCTGACTCATCTAAAGTAGCGCCGTCGTCATTGACTCAGATGAAGGCAATTTTTTTGTTAAGCTTTTTTTATTTTTTTACATTTTGTTGTTGTTGCTGCTGCTACTTGGTAGACATAGCGTAGACACAATGAAGGACAAACCTCCCAGACAAAGTGACGTCGACGAAAAAAACGACAAAAAACTGAGCAACAACAACGACAAGAGGAAGTAGTTGTATTTTTTTATATGATAGATAGATGTGAAGACGAAGCTGACGTCGATGATGATCAAGTGGTATTTTTACACTGATAACCCAATAAAAGTAAACAAACAAAACAACAAAAGCAAAAAAAAAAGAACTAAAACAGAAGCTGTTAACATATCAACGACCCACTATGATAAATGGATTATGTGAGTTATTGCAATAACAAATCTGACTCCGATAATTTTAAAAGGTTGTAGAGTACTACAAGTGAGTGTGGAAAAGGTTCCGATATACAGACCTTACCACCCCATGATAAGGCCTGGGAAGTTAACTTTAACAACCGTTCAAGATAGTGGGCTGACTATCTAACATATGCCGAGCAAGTGAAGTGATTAGATCAGATAGGACATAAGGAAAGAGGAGAGCATAATTTGAACCTAAGAAAAAGCAACTAAGTAATGCTCGTTCACAAATAAAATCACATAAGACAGCATGATGTACTAGCGAGGAAAAAAGTAAAAAATACCCTTCGCCAAAAATAACACACACACAAAATAATAATAGATGCCTAATTTTAAAAATAAATATCATTATTGTATGTAACAAAGTAAATTTTAGATTATACCGCTGACAGACACAACCAGCACAGCCTACACAATCCCACGGTGGCCGGTTGGTTCTATACACTAGATTCACTTGGACGAGGCCGTGTCCTCAACAATTATATATGAAATTGTGTTAGTGTATTTTAGCCATGGAAACGGTAATATATCCCAAAATGGTTGCTCCGAGCACTTTTTGTCCATCTCGGAATAGAGAAGAACTCTAAACCTTGAATCTGTTCCTCTTGTCAGATTCGCTTCCACCACATGTACATATTAGTGAGACGTAATGGATGTATATAAAGGGTGGAGTTTTGATGCTGCTCAAAACAGCTTCAAGAGTGTGTCTCCAACGAAGACGTCAGATTCATCATCTTTGTTGGAATACAAAACATCCCCGCAGTCTCCTCAAATGCAGCAAACGGAGCACCTCATCTTGTTGCTCCCGCAACAAAGACAGAGTAGACTTTATGAGTCGGAGAAACATCAGGGTAGACAGAATCCAGCAAACGAAGCTCATAGTCACCTGTGGCTTATAACGTTGCGATGGTTACAACATGGCTGACTTCCGAAACGTACCAACACATTGCCATATATAGATTTCGTCAAAATATCACATTCAGTTGCACACTACGAATGCATCAGAGATAAAAATGCCGCTTTAAATCTCTTCCTGCCGAGGATGAACCACGATAACAATGGTTTATGTTGCAAATAGCATCAGGAACTCTAAATCAAAAAAAAAAAAAAAAAAAAAAAAAAAAAAAAAGATTGGGCCCTGATGGAATCTCCATGCAATGCCAAAACAGCTGGAGTCGAGTATCTCACCAAAATTCTTAACCTGTCGCTAGCCACCCACATTGTGCCCGAAGTCTGGAAAATTGTAGTCCCGCTACTGAAGCTAGGCAAGGACACCAAGGTGAATCGTACATACCGATTTCGCTTTTGTCGCCTGTAGCAAAGGCCCTTGGGGGTTTAATACTCCCCATTGTCAGAAATAGCTATCCAGTTGCCGATCATCAACAACAGCGCTTCACGCCATCTCCACGCATTTTAGTCGAGCACTCAACCAGAGCAAGCCCTGAGATAGAATAGTGATGGTGGTCGAGCACGCTGTTTGAGGACATCGAGCAGACAACCCCCCGGTAAAGTTTGTAACGTTGGATAATCAATGACATGTGTGTACGCCAGTCGTACGTGGAATTCAGGAACAAGAAGTCCAAACCCCGTAGAGTGAAACAGGGAGTTCCCCAAGATGGAGTGATATCTCCGCAACTGTTTAACCTCTACCTCTACTGTATTCCGGCAGGACAGGCATGCTTAAGCAAGTGAATCCAGGTTCATTCACTTGAATATTTGACAAGTTTTCTCAATTTATCGTTAACCACCACAATCCGGAGTAGAGTGGTCCCGATATTGAAGCCGAGGTAGATTGCCAGCAAAGGTGAATCGTACAGGGTGATTTCCCTTCTGTAGCACACATATCAGTCGAGGACTGAACCATAACAGGCCTAGCGACCGAACAGTCATGGTGGCTTGATACTGTCAACCATGACAAGCTATAGAGCATAGAAAAAAGACTTCCCTCACCACATGGCCGGCTGAAACGAGGCTTCCCCCGAAAGTATTGGTCGATGGTGTGCAGATTCCGACCACTTACTAATGGGTCTATCTTGTATTGCCACTAAACTTGAGTTGCGTTGTCAGTTGTCTGCGCGACTGAGACGAAATGTGGTACCATTAATGTCAACTCAACTGGGTGGTCGATAAACATGTTATCGATCAATGTTTTTTCGAACTTGTGACCTCTATTCTCCAAAAAAAAAAAAAAAAAAAAAACATTTTAAAAATAATTGCGCTTTGGATAACTCTTTTGTGTATTCTGGACAATATTTTAATATTTTGGCTGAGTTATCGAGCAAATTTGGAAAACAACCCAAGATTGGAATATAAAATGCCCATTGAATCTTCGGATCGTCAAGTTTTATTTGCTGTCCCAAAAAATGATAAGTTCGGTGGAATTATTTTTTTGGTGATGAAGAAAATGTGCAGGACATTGCATCTATTAGAAGAAATTTGAGGGACAAGTTGAATCCATTGGAATTGCCATCTGCACTGTAAGCTGATGATCATGTGGAAAGATCTGTATAATCAGTAAATTATTTCAAAATACGCCTTAAATATTTTCGATTGCCAAAGGATGCTGCAGTTTACGTTGTGGAAACGTTAAAGGAAGACTTCAAAGTAAGTTACAGATCAACAGCAATACCCCCACTTTTAAAAGTGTGCGCAGCGTTGCGATTCTTGGAGGAGGGAAGTTTCCAAAAGTCCCATGGCAATGATTTCAACAATTGCATGGCTCAATCTACATTGTCGAAAGTATGAAAGGAAGTTGTCCACTTGATAGAGGACAAATTGTGCCAAAATTGGATTGGATTTGCTGCTGTCCGCTCCAAAGGCGATAGATTCACTTATTGTGATGGACTACCACCAGTGTCGATGAAGTTTATTTTATTTTGAGGCATTTTCTTTTTCAACTTTGCTTTAAAGTGAATCCAGACTCTGCCACTCTTCATACGTTCGTGTTGGAGGTTCATGGCTGTTTAAACTGTCCGAAATGGACCTCCACGCTTCATCCGCTGTGGCTTTGGTTTCACCAAAACTCCCGAACTCCTCGGGCTAAGTTTGGATTTTCACTCAGTTTATCAATTAATATTTTTTTTTATTAATATTAATAATAAAACTGCTGCTTTGTCGTTATTTTATATATATTATACACAAAATTAATTAATGATGCAAAGAATCAATAATTGTTAATAAAATGTTTATTTTTCCTTCTATTTTACTTCTTGTTTCTTCGAAAATGTTCACTGCAACTGAAAATTGGTGGTTGCTGAAAAACAGCCGCTTCGTCAACTGAGATTCGCAACTTCAGTTGAGAGTTGCCATACGTGGATCAATTTTGACAACTGGCAACGCCACTCAACGATAATTGTTATCGAAGATCGACCCCTAAGCCCCCAACATATTGTGTGTAATATTCCATTGCATGTTTAAGTCGTACGCGGAAACCACTGCTATTTTCGATAATATCAAAATTAGGAACAACACACTCAAGTCGCTGACCGGCAAACCTTATTGACCTCTTATAAAGCAATAGGTCAGTGTGGTATGCTAATATTGAGGAATATTTAATTCTGTCAGAATGCCGACCTGAGGACTGCAACTGGGTGCCTCCACATAACACCAGTGTGTCACCTTAATGGAGAGGATGACGATTTTACCCTTGCAGCACAACAAAATGTTGTCGCTTGAGTGTGATGAGCATTTTTCCACAATCTAGTGGATAGGCTTCCACCATACCGACACTTCTGGAGAGATTTTCATTATATAGAGAGAGAGAATGGTCCAATATATATACGTAACTCTAGGTCAACGAGCTTATCTGGCAGGCTTGGATAACATTCACACTAATATAGGTGCGCAGGCAGTACAAAGATATAGTGTGAATGCCGTATTCTGAGACCACCTCCTCCCATCCATCGCAGCAGAAGAACGCCAACTGCCACAGCAAACACAGGTGGAATTAGCCCAGTTAAATTCCGGACTATGCAGCAGCCTTAATTTGTATTGTGTCCGAATTGATGGCAGGATACCCAACACCTGCCGTGAATGTGGATTGGGAACACACGACACTCGGCATTTCTTTAACTGCACAGATAAACCTACTCACCTGGGTGTCTCCTGATTCTTTATGGACGCAGCCTGTCCAGGTTACAGAACTTTTTAATCTGAGCATAGAGGAACCGGTACCAGTTAACTAAAAATGTATACGAACGAACATACTTGCGTTGCTACAACAACAACATCAATCGATAGTGACATTTAAAAAGGTATCGATACTATCGATAGTGCAATCGATTGTTTGCTCTATGCTAGACTTACTTTATATGTCTTTGTTATACCCTCAGTCTTAAGGCTTTCATAGACCAAATGTACCTCATGGAAACAATAGTTTTAGACCCCAGGTACACCAGTAGGCCTATTATTCTCGATCTTGTTTAAGTTTCTTTTGTTTTTGTAACAACTACAAAACAAGCAAATGAAATTGTTATAAAATAAACAATGAGAAAATTTGTTAAAAAGTTATAGAAAAGGCCCCCTAGTATGTTTGAACGAAATCTTTTTCAGACAATTTGGAGTCGATTTTGCCATGTCCGTCTGTCTGTCTTGCTTGCTGGAGCGCACGATAACACTCGAACCGATCCGGTCCACCCATTAGGGTATCTCCCTCAGAAAAGTTTCAATTCACACGTGTTTGTACGATCTCTTAGAGTAAGGACTTCGACAATTTCGGGAAGGCAAATATTTCCAAATAGGCCTAAAAGGTAAATTGCCCCCATTCCCACAATAGCCAAATATGTATTTTTAATACGCGTGACCCCTTAAAAACTTCGCTATTAGAAATATCCTGTTGAAATCGGCAATGTTGACTCTTCAATAATAAATGTAGATAAAATATTTGTCATTCTCTTCCTACAAAGCATTGAAGATATTTGGTCCACTCAGAGAATGCAAAATGTTACACGAGTAAGAAGCGAAAAAGTACGGCATATGTTTTAATTTCTCCTAAACTCGCAATCTATATTGGCTGGCTGTGTAGTAACACCAACCAACCATCCATCCATACATTGGTTCATCCATCCATCCTTCTATTCATTCAAGAAAAAAAAAAAACCATAATCATTGGCGAAAGTATTGCCGTAGACGACGCCATCAACAACACCACCAATTGGGTCAATGTCAAGGCCAATGCTTAGACGACGTTGCTGGTTTTTTTTCATTCCTTCATGTTGCTGTATTTAACATTGATATTATTGCTGTTGTTGTTTTTGTTGTTGTTGTTGGTGGTGGTAATGGAATGAGACATTGTTTTTGTTACTCCTTCCTTGTTTGGTATTTTTAATGTTCTTTTCAGGTTTTTTTTTTTTGTTGTTGCTGTTGTGGTAGGTTTTTGGTTACCATCTATGATGATGATGAGGAAAAAATGGATGGGGTTTCACCCGGCAAACCCGGCATATACTCGACTCGTATGCATGCAACAGAAACAGAAAACCAAATTAGTTTTCTGTTTTTTTTTGCGTTTTCATGTCTAAGAATGATAAGAAGAAGAATTTCTTTGGGTCGTGTTTATATTTTTTTTTTTTTTTGGTGTAGGTCAGTCAGTATGGGACAGGAAAAAGGAGCTCAAGGTAATTTGAAGATTTGCTTTGGAAAGGAAAATTGTAAACAAAAGGGCAAAAATAAACCAAACGTTTGTTTAAATATGATTAAATAACTCAGCAATGGGAAATAACTTTGTTATTCGAATAAAATTGAACACGCGTTCTTGCTAAAAGCTTCGTTGGAGAAAGGTTGGTGAGCTGCCTATATTTTCGCATTGACTGCTCTTTATCGACAGGAACAGAGTTGTTTGCAGGTAAGTACGCACAGTGTACAGTTTTAGAGCTGTTTGTAGATTGTTTTGATTTTTTTACAGGAGTCACTGACATCGATGTACATACATCATAATAAACCTCCCAAACTTAGATCAAGTTAGAGGAGGGACTGGATCGTTAGCAAGTTTATGCTTCCAGAGATAATGACACCAAAGTCCCTAATATTCATCGCTGTCATCTACTAAAATAACTGCTATGGATGATTACACTCGAAAACGTCGTTACATTCGTTACAAACTTCAACTGTTTTAAGATGAACTATCGATGCATTCCTTCGGGTCAATCCAAAAGTTTTGTGCAGCGTACGTAAAAATACCTTATGAAACATTTCCAATGGCTTCGTTTCGTATTTTCCATAGGAGCAATACAAAACGAAACATAACCCACGTTGACCAAACTCGCTGTTTAGTTTCGGTTTGTTTACATTCGTGAGTGCGAACAAAACGAATAGCGAAAACTTCTCAATTCCACAACAACAGATAGAAAACGAAAAAGTTCAAACACATGAATGATTCGTTTGGTGGTTGAAAAACATCCACCAGCGTAGTATGTTCCAAGTATGTTGATGTTAGCTTATAGGGTTGTTATGCAATCAAATGTGTGTGTGTCTGAGTGTGTCATTGATCATTTCGCATAGCAAATGTTTGCCAAAAATTCATTTTATTTCGGTGGTGAATGAAACAACTCGGCATAGCATAGCCGAACTACATTTCAGCAATCGTACGGTTTTCGAAAACGTGTGTGGTTTTGTTTTGTTTTTAGAGCGAAACGATTCAGAGAAACTGAAAAGTTTGTGACTTTGTGTGATTGGTACTAGAATCGTTTTGTTTGTTTGTGTTTTAATTGTTTTTCCAAACTTCCACACTACACACTGTGCTACGCGTTCGAAAACAACTCACGTGCCGACGGAACACACGCTCTGTGCCACCGTACTCATTACTAAGTAAGTAGTTTTACCTTGATACATTATTTTGTAATGGGTTACATAATGACTAACGGATCCGAATTTTTGCTGGGTTGTGACTGTGATAACAAAGGTATATTTTTTCCGACGGTTTTGCCGACGGATATGTGTATACGCTGCACGAACTATCTGACATAGGCAAAACCGTGTGTTGCCAGGCGCCATTTGATTTTTTTGGACAGTTCGACAGTTTTTAGCCTATTCGTACTCAGGACAGTTTGTCATACGACCTTGTGTTGTGTTGTTTACAGTGACTTCAAAAAATCACATTGCAATGTATTCAATAGTGGCCGACACTATCCCAAAAAAAAAACGAAGGTCGTAAGGGTCGCCCAAACTCAACCGTTCTACCAGAATGGTAGATCCATCAAAATTGGACTTCGAAGCAGATGTTCGCCTGTTTCTTCGGCAAAACTGACCTGTGGCGACTATACGGCTTCAGAAATGAAGAACGGTTAATTCTGAATGCTACACTACAATTTGTTTGCCAGAAGTCTCCTGAGACATTTGAAAAACTACCAAGAGAAGACGAATCATTCTGCATCATGACAATGCGAGCTCTCACACATCGATTTAAACCAGCGCCTGTTTGACCGGACAAAACGTGGAATTGAGGGACCATCCGCCGAACAGCCCTGACTGGGATCCAATAACTTAATTTGATTCCAGCATATCAAGAAAAAAGGCGTGGTCAACGATTTTCGTAGCCAGAAGATGCTGTAAAAGTGTTTTGGAGATGTCTCAATCTGAGTGGAAAAAGTGATTCAACAATTGGTTTGAGCGCATGCAAAAGTGTACAAATCAGGCTGGAGACTACTTAAGAAAACAATAAAACTATTTTTGATGGTAAATATTCGCGTTTTCACTGTTAGGCCAGATAGTTATCGTTCAGCCCTCGTGCCCTTCAGCGTTTTCATTGTTAGGCCAGATAGTTATCGTTCAGCCCTCGTACCCTTCAGCCAGTGTGAATTGTATTTTTCATCTATGGACATATATAATACCGACTACACAACCAAAATCATTTTCCCCAAAAATTATATATTTATATATTTCTCAGAATTTTTGGGCTCTTTTTGGACGTATGGAATTGCCGACAGAAATATGAATTTTGATTTAAGCTCTAAAGTATTATCGAAGAGGTACCCAAAAGAATGGACTGTATTGTCCAATTTGGAAGTGTATATTATTTTGGGAGGCATTTCTTTAGATATATATCACGTCCACCAGTCATTTTATTTGGTCACCATATAATTTAGAGCTTTTGGACCATTACGAAGCATGGACTTGCCCACGAAAAAAAAAACAAAATATCGCTGAAAACAGGGCCACAAGGACTACCTTCAGTACAAATTTTCAAAGGATCCTCGAACAGACCTTAAACTACATATAAACAAAAATGATCTTTGATATGTCCCATTTTCGAACTTAAATAAGTTTGGACAAAATATTAGGAGATCCAAAACGGTTGCTTCGCGGACACTATGTTAGGGAAATGTTGAAATTTTGTGGGGGGAAGTCTGGGAAGTAGCAGACATATAGGCACCATCTTCGAACTTTATCCAAGATTCGCTTAGATATTACGATATGCCAAGTTTGGACCAACTCAATATTCGGTTGGAGAGTTGTTGTGCACGCCAACATGGTGACCGTAGAGGTTTTTACAGCTTTCGTGAGATGTTCTCAGGAAGAATGGACTTGCTCGTAAAAAACGTGTGCCATCGTAAAAGGGAAACTTAGTACAACCTGATGCAAAAAAATCAAAACGAATTGTGGGTAAGTCTTTTCCGAAATTTTGTGTGGGAGGTACCCGAAGGAGGGGACTCGCAGAAATATTACAAAGTGCAAAGTATGGTCTAAATCGAGAGTTGTATGCACCATTTTAGCGAAAAGTTTGAACTAGAGTTGGGGGGTACCCGATTGATCCGTTCGAGAGTTATCGTGCGCTCTAGCCAGAGAGGCTCGACTCCAAATTGTCTGACGGATTTCGTCCAAGCATTGTTTCGATAAGGCACATTTTGGTCGTATCCTTTTAGCCTAAAGACTGAGATATTACGAAGTGGAAAGATATTACGATGTGGAAAGTTTTTACCAAATCGGTTACTCCCTTCCAGAGATACCGTGCGCAATATTTAAGCGAAAATGTATGAGATTTTGAGGTGGAGGTACCCGATGGAAAGTTTGACAAAGTTTCGGGTTTTAAAACCATTACATATTTCGATATTACACATTTTTTATTGTATCAAAGTGTATATCGTCACCATAAATGCCCGAAGACGTAACCCACAAATCCAAAACTTTATAGGAGAAGCAAAAACCTTATAAAATGAAAACAGGTTTTATAGAATATCAATCTTATAAGGGCGAATATTTGGAGTATTATCAATCCTGTACGAATGGGAATATGTAGTGAAACCAAACCGCTGAAGCGCTTGGTTTTGGGATCCTCCATTACAACAAAATCTACAATGTTGTCCCATTTTCCGAAATGCCATTTCTTGAATAGGATCGTTATTTTTGAACGTAAAAGCATGAAATTTTGCCAGAGCATGTATTTCAGCTTTATGTATCGGATTCCATCAAAAAACTAAATTCGATTTTCATGTGGGTTACGTCTTCGGGTATTTATGGTGACGATATACCCTCTTTTTTAGCCTTAAGGCTCTGAAATTGAATTTTATGCACATAGCCACCACTTTGGGATATACAAATCCAAAAGCTTTTGGCCTTTTTCACATTCAGATTCTGAGGGGTTTTAGCTGTCGGCAAAGTAGACCGATTCTTTCTTATGTGTTTTGAAGGTTTTAGCTCAATTCTCAAAGCTAATCGGGGCAATCATGAATAAAAATTCCGTGCGGAATTTGTTCCCTTTCCACAATACCACACTGTTTTATTTCCATATTCACTTTTTAAAATTATTTTCCGTGCGGAAAACTCCGAGGGAAATATTCATGATTGTCCTGAATGTGTCAAGATTTTGTTATACAGTAGAATCCGAATAATTGCTAAGGGTTTTCCGTGATTGGTTGATTATCCAAAAACTAAGACTTTTAAGACTTTCTCTTGCCTTTCCGCTCTCTCTCTTGCAAAAACCAAATTTCTTTTACGGCAAATTTTGTGACTTCCGACATACAAATTAAAATAATATCCACACAAACAACAAAAAACACCCCTTCTCTTTTCATAAACTGGAAAATTTTGCAGCGGATTTTTCATTAAAAAAATCCCTTAAATTTCATTATTTCATTTTCATAAAACAAAAACGAAACAATTGTGAATCATTGAAATCTGAGAAAATACGAATCACATGTGAACCGCAGCAATATTAGAAATGGAGCGATAATCCGTCCATCCAGCCATCCATACGATGACGATAGGTAGACAGACAGACCCATAGACCGACCATAAATAACTGTATTGTCATTTGAATAAACAATAGATTTGATTGTCTGACGCTTTGCATACGTTATGCGTCTGTTTTATGGCGGCTATGAGTTCATATTCCGATTGATGACTATATTCCACGCCGAACACCACGCCACAATAGACAACAAATATAACAATTGGATAGGCAAATGATTGCAGAGAGAGGGGCGAGCGAGTGCATCAAGAGATAAAGAAAATCTGTGGCCAGCAGCCCAGTTTTTGTAATGAGTCACCTACCTTATAGTCATCTAGCGACGATGGTGGTTGTGGTGCTGGTTGGGGGGGGGGGGGGGGGGGGAGGGTCGGTCTTGGCAGCGGTAATGGTTACATTGCGTTTATTCGTGACCAAACAATCAAATGATATGAGTTTTTATTTTATTTGCTCATAAAGTTGATGTACAGTACATATTTGAATATGAATTAGGAGGGTGGGTATGATAAGTTTGGTTAAATTGCATATTTTTGTTACGAATGTTATGATAGAGTTGAGTTAATTTGGTTGAACTTCCGTTAATTGAAAAATTTGAATTAGTTTTACAACAACAACTACTGTGTAGAATTTTCTCAATCATTTCGGTTCTTACTTCCTATGTTTCGGTTCTTACTTCCTATGTTTCGGTTCTTACTTCCTATGTTTCGCTTAGTACGTGTTGAGTGCTTGTCGCTAAGATTCGAGATGTTACCAGATCCTCCATCTAGAAACATCGGCAACAAGAAGCGCCCAATCGCCAATAAATACCAAGGAATTGTGAGGCAATAAGTGAGTAGGAAATCAGACCGCGAACTAAACAGTCATTTAAAGATGAAGTAAAGGAAAGCTGTGCGCTCAGTAAATTAAAGTGGGTTAGGAATAGTTAAAGTAAAATCCATAAAGCTTTGTAGAAACGTAATCTAAAAGAACCCTGCTTTATTTGGTACAAATCGTATCGTATAAAACAACGTCTACACGGAGTTTTGTTAAACTTAATTCCATCTCAAAAACTGATTAACAAATTTGATGTCAACTTTTTTATATTTCACATCAAATCTGACTTCCAAAAAGCACGAACTAAGCTTGTGAATTCTCACAGTTTTAACCTAATCCACATAAAATGTCCAAATTTAGTTCCATTTAGGGGTAGTACTTAGTTAACTTGTTCAAATGTTTTGCTTTTGATATCACTTCGACTGGCAAACCACGCAAATGTCAAAGAGTTAGCCAAACACACCTTGGTTATATGCCGAACAAACACACAACAATTTAAATTTTCCTGTGAATTTTCTGCCAGATCTCCACCACCCCAAGGTTGTAGAGTGCATTCACAATGAGTTGTGTATGCTGTGGGCATGACTAGTGGTGGCTGGTGATGGAATAGTCACCGCAATATCCATTAATGGCTGGAGAGGCCGGCCGGTCGGCCGTTTGTTCAGGTTTGGTTGGCGACATCATAAATTTGAATTTGTAGATTTTTCTATTTGCAAAATAAACACAACAAATGTTACTCATTCAGAGATGAGATGTCAGTTTGGTTGGGCGCCAACAACTGCAGCATTGAAATATTACACAGGGAGAAATTATCTAAGATTTTTTCCTCATTTAAAAAACGGTCTTTCGTCAAATCGAAGTTCAAGTAAGTAGAGATGTATACAAAATTATTTTCCACGAACATCCCCTTTAAAGGACATGGGGAGACTTCTCTCATATAAACCCAAAGGGGCCCGGTTCTATGCACCGGATTAACTCGAAGGAATCCCCGACCAAGAGCCGTCACCTAAACAGTTATGTGTGTTTGTGTTCGTTTATTTTATCCCGGAATGCCTACTCTGAGCTGTTTTGGTCCGTGTCGGGATAGAGATGAACTTCGGGCCATTATGGATCTGTTCCGTTTGCCAGATCCGCATCCGACCACATGTCAACATCGGTGAGATGCAATTGATTTAGGTCATGGCTGCACTTCCGAAAGTGCTCTGGCCTTAGTCGCACCCGTGATTACTGCAATAAGTATGCTGCTGCGCCAGAACATCTCCCCGGGTGTCTCCAACTTTGTAGTCTGATTCTTAATCGTCGTCGGAATACGAGACGCCCCCGCAGTCTCCCCAACAACAAACGCAGCGTCTAACACCGCAAGTTGTTGTTCAGCGGCCCGGAAATGTACCATTCCTGTAATTCATTTGTAACGGTCTCTGCAATAAGGTCAGCTTTATGAGGCAAAAAAAAAAAAACATCAGGGTCGCCGCAATCTAGGAAACAAAATTTACCTTCACCTGTAGCTTGCAGCGTTGCGATGGTAACAACGTTCTGCGGAAGGATCGAACAAGAAACGGAGGAGGAGGACTTGCCTTCCTAATACACGCCGTCTGTCCAGTACAGATCTACTTGGCTTGAGCTTGACTTTTGTGACACATACATGGGGGTAGCAGAAAATTGTGCTACTACCACGGTAGAGTTGCTTAATGTGTATACGCTCGATATTAGTTCGTTTTTTAAGGGATACAACCGTCTGGTGCTAGGGGATTTTAATGCCCATCATAAGCTTTGACATTCCGACCTAGGTAATGACCAGAGGGGTACAGCGCTGGCCGATCAAATTGATAGCTCCACGTTTTGGTTGGGGAATTAAGACGCTCCTACGAGGATAGGAGAAGACTGCCACAACTCGCCAGTTAACACCATTGTGGCACCTGATCTGATAAATGACGTATCCTGGCAACCTGTAATTTCCCTTAGCTCAGACCACCTTCCTATCATCGTCTCCGTAAATAGACCATCCGACTCCATAACCTCTGAAGGCCGTACTTTTCGGAACCATAGAACAGCTGATTGGCAAGGGAGTTTCCAATCACAATTACAGAAACCTGCTCTT
This sequence comes from Musca autumnalis, assembly GCF_047663935.1. Lineage (NCBI taxonomy): Eukaryota > Metazoa > Arthropoda > Insecta > Diptera > Muscidae > Musca > Musca autumnalis. Next base: position 118,105,104 of record NW_027411644.1, on the reverse strand, counting down.
TCCCTCAGATCCTCGGGTGCCTGATAAAATTTTCCGGGGCATCATCACAACAACAACCGCTCGCTACATAGATACCTGTTGGTAAAATACCCGCAATTAGAGCAAATTTCCCGACAGAGGCGTCGGGATTAGCAAATGAGGTTCGTCCAACAACGCTGAAGAAGGGAACTTACTCTTTTTAAAGTCAACAGGCTTGTAGGCGAGTCTAATTGCGAAAAGTGGCTAGAACACCTGAAGCAATGCCTTGTGCCTTGTTATTTTAACCGGCAATTCATAGAGAACACTGAGAGTGATAGGGCGAAGAGGAGTTTGCTACGCCGTATAAGAAGCCCTCTCAGCCTCGGTGGTACCACCACAATTTACAATGGCCGATGTTGCAGATGTCATCCGAAACGCGAAATCATCCAAAGCGTTGGGCCCACACGGAATCTTAATGGTAATGCTTAAGTAAATGGATAAACCCCGCGTTATATATTTGACAAGTGTCTATCGTTAGCTATTAATATAGTAAAAGAAGCTACTGAAGCCAGGCAAGGATGCCAGCAGAGGTGAATCGTACAGTACCTCTAAAATCTGTCGCCGGTTGCGAAAAGTCTAGAGGTACTATTCTTCCCCATGATAGGAATGAATGAGTTTCCAAGTTGCCCAACATCAGCATCGATTCCGGGATATTTACGGTACCACAACATCATTACACGCCATACCCACACATATCAGTAGAGTACTGAATCAGAACAGGTCGTTCGATTGAACAGTCACGGTGGTTCTATAGAAGACTTTCGATATTGTCAACCATGTCAAACTGTTTGAGGAAACCCGATCAAATTTGAAACGTGGAATAAATAATTATATGTGTGGATGCCAGTCATACGTGGAATTCAGGAAGTGGGGTGATATCTCGGGAACTGCTTAACATTTCCTGTATTCCACTTCATCAAACGTCGGCTACCTTCCCTAATGTCGTTTGTGTAAATTTTAACTCTTATTTATCCAATCCAACCCCCTTATTCCGCATGCAAAATATAAATATATATTCCACTAAATCTGCGGCCACATAACTGACTGTCCTGGTCGATGGTAACCTAATTTCGACCACTAACTACCCCATGATTCATGATTGAATAGGGCAAGGATTGATGACAACGTGCTAAACATCTGCTCAGCATTCGTCTCATGCCCGCACGATCCACTGCACGCACGACATCCTTTAAGCTAACGAGGATATATACCCTCTGATACGATCAAGTATGTTTGGACGAAATACGTTTCAGACAATTTGGAGTCGTCATCATCATCAGATTTGGTCCAAATTTTGCCCCACCAAATATATGGTCCAAACTTAGGTGAAGTTCGGAGATAGACCATATCGGAACACTCCATCGGGTAACTCCCCCACAAAAGTTAATGTTTCTTGCTAAAATGGTGCGCGTAACTCACAAAGGGATTTAATGATTCGGGCCACACTTTGGGCATCGCAATATGTCTTCCATACATAGATCAGGTTCGAATGTGGACTATATCGGTCTACTAATTCCGGTACCTTCCACAAAAATTTAAAAAATTTTCGCTGGTCCTATTACAACGGTACAATTGTTCCTTAGGTATAGACTGGTTGATCTAGAGGTTTCCTTTTGCACCTGTGAAGAGGAAGATCTCTCTCTCCTGCCGTGCTTGCAAGGGCGAAAACCTGTTCACAAAATTATTACAGTTGATGCTCTCGGAGATAACACCCAAGCAGGTACTGCATGAATCGAGAATATCTTATTGTGCTGATGCATCATTAAAACATTGGTCTCCTCATGAAGATGGTCCAATGTTGTCTTGAGGAGGCAGGATGTTACTGTCCTCTGCGCGGCATTAAGTTTTGAATGTTTTTCCGACATTTGCATACCACACTGGCGCTGCGTAGTTTACCATAGACCGTCTAATGCTTTGTACGAGGTCAACAAGGTTTCTTTATAAGCACCCCAAGTGCCAGCTTGAGGGCCTTGTTGTTACTTCTGATCTTGTCACAAATAGCTGTTGTTGTTGTTGTAGCGGTTTCTACATGTATGTGTATATCTTCATTTTATTGATTCGACTCTGAAAGGACGCCACCTGAATAGGATTAGTCCAAAGTGAGAGTGGAGTCAGGTTAGTCGGGTTCGTTGGACAGTATAAAGATGCTGCATAGTATGCGGACCAGTGCCGCATGCTGGGCAGATATTGTGCACCAATCAGATCTTAGTTGTGTCAACACGATTCTCGTTTGCCGTGGTGGATGATCTTCGAGGACGATGTTCGCACTATAGGCTTTTAGAGCCTCAGCGACCACATCAGTGTGAATATCTCTCAAACCTGCCTTATTAGAACGTTGATCTAGGGGTTCTCTTTTATATCTCTGGACCTCCCTTTCCAGATAACGATACCGATACCGAACCTGACTCGTCTGGTAGGTTCGGACATATGCTCCCAGGCGAGTCAAGGACCACTATAAAAGTTTCTGAGAGGTTTTAAAAATTCTACACCATTTACAATGCTGATCAAAGCTCGGGGTGTAATGTTAGCTTATATTTCCTGAGTATTTGAAATATGTAAATTCTCCTAAACTAAAATTGGACTGCATAGAAGTCTCTCTCCTAACTTATCTGAAAATAGCTTTTTAATCTTAATCTTCCTAATTATGGAAAGCAACTTTAGTTCAGTTGCTTTCCGAATTACCACAATAGCAGCATCTTCATTGAAAACTAAAAAAATCTCAATTTTCCAATAATTTGAAATACAAATTATTTCTCTTTTAAAGTACCCTGGCAAAATTATCTGTAAGAAAAATATTATCTATCACTTACCTGATGAGGTGATGGTGAGGCTTGTGAAGGTTGAGGTGACGGACTTGGCGCATGACTCGGACTACTGCTGGGCGGTGGACCACCGTGCTGTGCATGATGAGGTGATGCTGGTGGCAGGGGATGACTACCTGGGCCAGGACTAGGAGCAGGCGATGAACCACCAGGCCAAGGCCGATTTGGTTCCGGATACTGTAAAGGAAAAAAAACAAACCGAACAAATATAAAAACAGTACAAATTAAACATCCCAGCAAATCATCAACAGAAATAAATTAATAATTCAGCTGTAGAATTCCCAGAACGACCAACAACTATACATTGTACAAAAAACAAATAAAATAAAATAAAACAACAACATATACATATAACAAAATATTTATAAAATTAAATTACATTTGTGTTCAGTTCAAAAGCTGTTTCTTGTTTTTGTTTTTGTTTTTTGTTACGCAAAATGTAGCCTAATGCTGAAATAAATTGCATTTTCCACAGTAACTTTTCATTTGTATTTTCCATGGAATGAACGCTTTTTCTGCTTGTTTTTCTTGGTTTGCGGCTGATTTGTTTTTTTTTTTTTTTTTTTTTTTTTTTTGTTTTGATAGAATGTATGGAGGCAAAACAAACAGAAAAAAGCAAATCCATGGATGTGTGTGTGAAAGCACATACGAGAGAAATGTTTTATGTGTGTCCTTGTATTTATTGTTCCGCTTTGTTTGTTGAGCACGCTCTTCTCTCCATAATGAAATGAAAAACATTGTGAAGCGTGTATTTTACATGGACTTTTTTTTCGTGTGTGTTTTTGCTCAACAAAAATCTATGAATAAAATTAATCCTTTATTAAAATTGAATGCTGTGATGGACTATGGTCGGTCGGTCGCACATCACATTCACTGCAGATACGGGTAGGTTTTATTCATTAACATTTGTTCTCATTTTCAACATCATCGTCATAAAACCTAAAAAACTTCGTAATCTTTACGTCGATAACTTTTCATAAATTCAATATTATGGCAATTAGTTTGCAATATCCAATGTGAAATGTTATGATATCGAGACTAGCATGTACCTGCTACTTCGTTAACGGAAACAGAGATTTTGTTATTTTTCTCTTTCGAGACGAGCTAATTCATCAGAAGGTTTTTTTTGTAAATGAAAAAGAATGTCAGAGAAATTGTCATCCCAAACCACTACACTACATGTTTCGCACTTTGGTGAGAAGCGCTCATCAGGTGTATTATGTGCGGCAATCTGACTATGTCTCTACCCTAAATTTTTCCTTCTATATATGCTGAATTTATTGCAAATTTGCAATTAGGAATTCAATGCACCGGATTGTTTATTAAAAGGGAATCAATCATAAACTCAAGCATGTACCACTGATCTAAAGGGCTCTTGTTGATATGGGGATTTTTGTTTTTATTAACTCTCTCTAGATCATGAAGATCCTTCCAGACGTGCCTGGATGGGGAAAACCATTCCCCAAGATTGTGCAAAGAATACTCACGGCTATAACACCCAGATGCAAATACTTAAACGACAGCAACTTGTTGTGCTGATGAGAATGCACCCTGTAGCAGTCCTCAGGTGGGCATTCTGGCAGTTTTGAATATACTTGCGCTGCATACCACAGTGGCGGAGCATAGCTTACTACAAACCAGCCTTTTTCTTTATAATAGGTCAACAACGTTTCTTTGTCAGCACCCCAAATGCTGCCGGCCAACGACTTGAGAACCTTGCGGCTACTTCTGATACTGTCGCAAATAACCGTGGCTTGCGCGAATTCATTCAACATGATATCGTTCGTCACACCAAATATCCTGGTGTAGTTACCAATGGACCAATATGTTTAGGGGTAGACACATTTCAGCCCTCCAGGTGGTGAAATGGATTTAACGACTGATATTTTCATATTCCTCAGATGGAAGAAGTGCACTATGCCAGATATGTAGACACTTAACCTGTCACATATGCCATCGACAATAGGAACCGATGCCAAGCTCGTACAATCTTGGCATACATTAGATCTCTATGCTATACGAAGGGTGTGGACTATCAGAAAGGTAGAGGTTATACAGTTCCGGAGATATCACACCGCCCTAGGGAACTCCCTCTTTCATGTGATGGGTCTTTGACTTCTGAAATCGTCTGAAGTCGTTTGTGACTGATTATACAACGTTTCAACAACAACTGTATGAAAATCTTCTCTATGCCCACGAACAGCTTGGCATGATTGACGGTATCGAAGGTCTCCAATAGGTAATGACTGTTCGGTCGCACGGCCTGTTCTGGTTCAGTCCTGAACTGATATCTGTGGATATGGCGTCCAATACTGTTGTGGTACTGTGCATTTTCAGGAATTCATGCTGATGTGGGGCAAATAGGAATCAGCCTGGCTTCAGTGGCGTGACCATCCTGCCAGGCTTCTGGTGCACTTATTAAATACTGAACTCGGGGTTCATCCCACTTGCCTAAACATTACCATTGAGATTCCGTTTGGGCCCAACACTTTGGATGATTTCGCGTTTCGGATAATATCTGCAACATAGTTCATCGTCAATTATGGTGGTACCTTCTCGGCTGGGAGGGCTCTTCTTACACGGCGTTGCACATTCCTCTTCGCCCTATCACTATCGGAGAGATCTATAAATTGCCGGTTAAAATATCACGCGCACCTCTTCGGATCTGCTACTGTCACGCCGTGGAAAGTATTGGACGCGTTCTATTATCCTTCTTTCCCAAAGTTCAGAGTTCATACGATGAAGCTCATCATGCTCATTTGCTCCCATCCTATCGCCTCTGCTGGGAAATTTGGTCTGATTTCAGGTATTCGACCAGTAAGTATGTTGTGAACGGCTGCAGCTGTGATGATGTCCAGGAAAATTTCTCAGCTACTCGAGGATCTGAGGGAATTATTCCTGCAGTTGTGGAACTTACTCTTGAAGTCAATTGGCCCAACTTTTAAGGCTTTAGTGTTTGTACGACGAAGCTCGTCACGCTTATTTGCTAGCCCCGTCGCTTCTGCTGGGAAATTTGGTCTAATTTCGGGTATTAGATGTAGCGAGTGGTTGCAGCTGTTATGATATGCCGGAAAATTCCTCAGCAACTCGAGGATCTGAGGGAATGGGTAGCCCGCAGAAACGGTGATCAATCAGATTTTCCATGGTTCAGAGAAGTACGGCGGTCAGAGGTTATAAAGACATTCGGGTGGTCTGTTAACGGTGGCCTGAGCCAAGGGAAATGACTGGTTGCCAGGACACGTCATTTATCAGACCGAATGCCACGATGGTGATGTCCAAAATGTAGGCCTGTCAATTTGCTTTGGCCATAGCCTATGACGGATGGAAAGTCAAGCTCTTGATGAGCATTGTAGTGTCCCTAACACCAGACAATTAAAGCCCTCCAAAAGTGAATTATGGTCAGGCATATAACGCAAGGCATAGCTATTAATCGGCGACATCTACATATTAAGCAATTCTACCTCGGCAGTCCCATACTTTACTGCTACGGTCATACATTCCATGTATGGGCCACTAGAGTCAACTTCAAGTGAGATAGGTCTGTATTGGACAGACCGGTGTATAAAAAGGTAAGTCATCCTCCACCGCTTCTTGTACGACCCTTCCGCAAAACGATGTAACCATCGCAACGTTGCAAGCTTCAAGTGACAGTGAGCTTCGTTTCAATGTCAGGCGACCATGGTGTTCTTTCGACTTATAAAGTCTACAATTTCGTTGAATTTGTTGCGCAGTCCGGGCCATTAGATGCTGCGTTTGTAGTTGTTGGCTCAGCAAGTAGCAACACAACTTTTATCCAACCCCCGAAGCGTAGTCTTACGTACCGGATTGACACCAACCCAGACTTTAAAACGATCCGAGACAATTTACCACTCATACGAAAATTCTTCAAATATCGTGTGGGAGATTCAAAAAGGAGTGGACAGATTGCTCCATATTCGAACCTGATCTACGAGTATGTCTGAAGTAAATATTGCGATGTGCAAAGTTTGCACTAAGTCGACTTTGAAAGATATCGTGAAAGATATCTTGAACTTCTGTGGGGGGAGGTAGGTATCCGAAGAAGTAATGAACGCAAACAAACGAAACGATCCCCGTACCATTCAGACAACGTAACAAACTTTTCGTTTTTTTCTGAATCGTTTCGTTCTCAAAACAAAACAAATCCACAAACTATTCAACTGAAGAAGAACTAAACTGTACGATTACTGAAATGTACTTCGGCTATGCTGTTCCTAGTTGTTTCATTCACGAACGCAACAAAATGAATCGATTGTAAACGGTTGCTGTGCGAAATGATGACACATTCAATGACACATATTTCATTGCTTAACAACCCTATAAACTAGCATCAACATACTTGGAATATACTGCAGTGGATGTTTCAATCAACCACCAAACGTTTGTAGTGTGTATTGTACGGTTTCGTTTTCTATGAGCTGTTGTGAAGTTGAGAACTTTTCATTTTTCGTTTTGTTCGCACTCACGAATGTAAATAAAACGAAACTAAACAGCGAGTTCGTTCAACATGGGTTATGTTTCGTTTTGTTCTTATCGAAAATACGAAACGAAACTTTTGCAAACGATATGAACCGATATGACACATCTTCGAACTCGATCTATGTTTGGACAAAATATTACGAGGTGTAAAGTTTGGACGCAATTAGCTGATCCGTTCGAGGGTTATTGTGCGCACCAGTTAGACAGACAGACGCACAAACAGGGCTAAATTAGTTCCAAATTAACTACTTGTTCATCCAAACATACTTGTGGTCAAAAACGATTGTTTCGATAAGGTAAATTTTTGATCGAATCGAACGAAGTGTAGCTTCGTTAATCTAAAGGCTGAGATTATAATAAAGTAGAACCAAGGTTGTCAATGGCCTTAGCTGGCACCTTCGTGATATCAGTTAACTTCATATGATATGCTCAACATTCTAGTAGCTCCAGCCGTTGTTCTAGGTATTAATGATGCAAATTCATCCTGCCTTCGGGAGCAGCCGCGGCCAGCTCAATGTGGGAAAAAATCACGTTGAAAAGCCCGTAAGCCGGTGTCAGGGATTTTTTGATTAAAAGGATAAATAAATAAATGTCCGAGTAACTATGATTCTTGGATTGGCGACACTGTTTCTTGTTGTAACAGTATATTATATGTTGTATGTCCATTTGCCTTCTTAATCTGACTCTGGCTGACATAGATCAAGGTCTAATAATGTGGCCACTTTGATTAGTTGTAAACACAAAGCGATTATAGTTTTTTGATTAGGCTTGGCAAGGCACTGGATAAAGTGCAGTGTGTCGTGCGCGTCATCAATCCTTGTCCTATAGGAATTTATACGGCTACAACATCGCAAACCTAGTTGAGCTCTCATCTATTGATGATGAACTTCAGAGAACTGCGAATATAACAGACGGCTGCAACCTAACTCAGAATCACTGTGCAAAGTATGGGACAAATGTTTTCTGTTAAGCCACCGCCGCACATTTGACATAAAAACCGTCCATAAATCATTACAACAACTCCTTTAGTATTCATTAATAATTTTCATTTTTTTTTTTGCATTTAAAGGGATAATAATAATACCGAACGCAAAATGTTTTCATCATTGTTGGGGGGGATAATCAATCAATAATGCAAAGAATTCAATTTTTGTTTGGCATCAATACCAATTCTAATTAACTATTCAGAGCTTGAAATCCTTGAATAAAGTTCAAAAATAATGAATATCCTACACGCACACACAACACTGCACACACACTATTATATTGTTGAGTAAATACAAACGAATTGACAAACAAATGAATATGTAAATGATTGCCTGACTGACAGACTGACTGACAGTGAAACTAACACACACACATACTCTCTGCTGAGCTTAAAAATTACAGAGAAATCGTTGAACATTGAAAATGAATTAAAAATGTATAACGATGACAAACGTAGATAAAAGATCGAAGGGAATGAGACAAACACACACACAAAGGATAAATACCTCATATAATGGGGAAGAGAGGAGAGAGAAAAGTAAATGCCTCATTGTTAGGGGGAGGGCACAAATGTCCAATGATATGATGTTAAACGTTCAGAGAACGATGGACAAACACAATCGAATATTAAATAAATTACAAGGATAATTACGGACGAACGTCGGTGATGACAGAATTTTAAAGAATCTTCGATTTTCTATATCTGGAAATGTAAACGAAGAAACGAAAATGTTTGTTTGATTAAGGTCAGAAGACCACCGCTTATATTATCCGCACAGACATACAGACCAGAGGTCATCATTATCAATTTTAGAATTCCTCATCAGCTATTTGTGAATCGTTCTGGAATTTTCACCGACAGTAGTCAGTCCTTGTTGTCGAGACTACCTTGTCAACAGGCGTTCTTCTGCTGTGATGAATGGGGGACGTATCCGAGTACGGCATTCGCCCTATACCTTTGAACTGCATATACAACAGTATCAGTGTGACTCGTTGATTTGATTTGATTTGATTTATTTATTAGTACCCCACACAACAACACCGAAGTGTTATAATTGACAGTGTGGGTTAGTATTTTTATAAATGTATTACAACAGAAAATATATTTCTTAAGATTATACTCTACAATATAAACTGTAAATGTAATAATAATTGGAACAAAAGTACATTGTTGAGATAACTGAAATAAATATTTGGAAATATTGCAATGAATAATTAAAGAAATCGTTCAGATAGATTAGGGTACGATAATTAGAATGAAATGAAGATGAAAACAGTGAACGATGAAGTTATGTCGGTCCAAACATTCGATAAAGTGTTGATTTAAATATTGATGCATTGCCTTGGAGTTGGATGTTATCTGGTAGTTGGTTCCAAAGTTTAGCAGAGTATATGTAGAAATGCCAGTCAGAGACCTTGGATTGGTGCCGTGGTATAATCAGTTTTTTCCCTCTGGGTGACTGAGCGAATTGTAAGTAGTCGAAGAGATACCTTGGTTCCATTGTATATATGATCTTGTGAAGTAATGTTAGAACTTTAATTTTGAGAAGATTGTCGAAGGTAACTCCGTACAGTTTATGTGAGATTGGGGAGGTACTGTCGCGCCGCCGTAAGCAGTAAACGTATCTCAAAATAGCATTATATGCAACGTTTAGGCGGTCGTGGCTCTTTTTGTCGCATGATGCAAATAATTCGCATCCATACAGTAGTTGTGGCACAAGATATGTTTTGGCAAGAAGTGTCCTGATGTTTAGTGGTGTGAAACGTTGGCAGGCGTAGAGTGTTCTTAGCATTCCAAATACTTTCCCTGTGGTCAATTGTATGTGATTGTGCCATTTAAGACGATTGTTAAACATTACTCCCAGGTTTTTCACTTCATTTACGATGCTAATTGATTGGTTGTTTAATATAATATCGTGACAAACAAGGGACTGTGCAAGTTTAGATTTGCTTAGTATTAGGCATTTAGTCTTAGCAGGATTTAGGAATAAATCATTGTTTCTGGCCCACTCGTAAACATTAAGTAAATCCTCGTTCAACATGGCCGTTAGCGATTGAATTTCAGATTTGGGGCTACTTAGGTATAGCTGCACGTCATCAGCATAAACATGGAACTGAGGAACACCTCTCTTAATTATCAAACCATTTGACACTTTATGATTGCAGTAGACAGATTGGGTTCTGTATTGCAGGTATGAACTAATGAGTCGAACAGAGGTATCAGAAAAACGAAACAGTGATTTCAGTTTTGAGCAAAGAATATTATGGTTTACACAATCGAATGCCTTCGAGTGATCCAACAGAACTAAGAACGTTATATTTCCAGAATCAATCTTATTCCTTATACATTCAGACACATCCATTAGTGCTGTTATGCAGCTGTGGTTGGGCCTGAAGCCAGATTGACGTTCAAACAATAAGTTTTGAAGTTGAAAGTGGTGCGTAATTTGCTCGTGTATAATTTTCCCGAACACTTTTGAAAGAAAGGGTAAAATAGCAATTGGCCTATATTCTTTGTTGGTTTTGAGAATTGGAATAACTTTGGCATGTTTCCACGTATTGGGGTATGTACTTGTCGTGATGATTGTATTGAAAATGTGTGTTATGTGGTTAAGAATATAAGGCAGGAGTAGTTTGACAAATTTTGGATGCAACATGTCAGTTCCCATAGCATTTGATTTAACTGATATGCATGAGGAGAGGACTTCAGGTGGAGAGACGCAGTTAAATTCAAGCATGTTAGTGAGTTCACTGTTCACATTCCAACTAGATTGTGATATTGTTTGTGCATCGCCCGATTGAGGAAAAGTGGGACTCGATATACCTGATGTCGGAATGAGGTCCACAAACTGCTGGTTCAATGTCTCAACATCAATTTCCGATCCAAGAGATTGGTTTTTCCATTTGCCTATGCCAATTTCCCGGATGATTTTCCATTTCTGCTGGGAATTTAGATTTAGAGGTTTTCCTTGTGCCTTTGGACTTGTTTCTATCTCTAGATCATGAAGATCTCTCTTGGTGTGCCTGTGTGGGGAGAAACCTGTCCACAAGAATGATTGTGCAGGCATCCTCACATCGATATCACCCAAGCTGGTACTTTATCGGCAACATATTGTTGTGCGGGTGCCCCGGTATAATGAGAAGGCGCCATGTAGCAGTCCTCAGGAATTTCAGAAAGTTAAATGCTTGAAAGTTCCGGAGATATAACCTCGCCTTGGGGTCTTCGACTTATTTCTGAATTACACAAACGAATTTCGTCCACACATATAGTTGATTATCCAACGTTCTCGAACAGCTTAGCATGGTTGACGGTATCGAAAGCCTTCAATAGGTCAGGAGCCACCATAACTGTTCGGTCGCAGGGCCTGCTCTACTGATATGTGTGAATATGGAGTGTGATGCTGTTGTGGTGCTATGCTTTTTTGGAATCGATGCAGATGTTGGGCAACTGGGAATCTGCTTCTCATCATGGGTAGGAGTAAGTGCCTCTAGAATTTTTACTACTGGCCACAAGATGAAGATCGTGCCTGGCTTCAGTAGCGGGACCACCCTGCTAACGATAGGTTGAGGACACTTGTTAAATTCTCAACATTAGGTTCACCCAGTTGCTTAAGCATTACTCCGTACCTCCCCGCCAAAGAGGGCTCCTCTTATGCGACGTAACCCACTACTCTTCGACCTATCACTTACAGAGTGCTCTATAAACTGCCGGTTAAAATAACACGCTTACCTCTTCGGATCATTTACTGCCACGCCATCAAAAGTAACAGTCTTCCTATCATCCGTCTTTCCCCGATTCGAGAGTGATTTAACCGTTGCCCACCGTTACCTAATCCTGCACCAATGTAGCATTTCTTCAGGTGGTGTAGCCGCTTTTCCCGTTTCTGTTCACATACTAGCCTGTTGAGTAAGAGTTCTCCAACTCATTTGGTCCCGTCGCCACTGCTTGGAAATTCGGTCTGATTTCGGGTATTCGACCAGCAGGTATGTAGCGAGTGGCTGCAGCAGTGATGCTGTCCCGGAAAGTTCTCTCAGCTATCCTTGCCAATCAGATTTTCTATGGTTCAGAAAAGTACGGCGGTCATAGGTTATGAAGTCGGGTGGTCTGTTAAAGGAGATGTGTGGTGAGCTGTGGCAATCTCTTATCCAAGTCCTCCTCCTCCGCTTCTTGTACGATCCTTCTGCAAAACGTTGTAACCATGGCAACGTTGCAAGCTACAGGTGACGGTGAGTTTTGTTTCTTAGATTGCGGTGACCATGATGTTCTTTCGACCCCCAAAAGTCTACTAGTCGCTGACTTGGTTACAGAGACCATTTCAATTGAATTGCATGAATGATGCGTTTCCGGGGCGCTGAACCACAACTCGGGATGTTAGATACTGCGTTTGTTGTTGTTGGGGAGACTGGGGGTGTCTCGTATTCCGACAACAAAGTTGGAGAAACGCTGGGAGATGCTCTGACGCAGAAAGCAGCAACTTAACTCCTATCGCAGTAGTCCTGGAAGCGACTAGGACCTGAGTACACTCATTCTCTACATCCATAACATCTCACCGAAGTGGACATATGTCGAATGCCGATCTGGCAAACGGAACAGATATATGGCCAGGGGTTCTTTTCTATCCCGACACGGACCAAAGAAAACTCGAGGCAGGCATTCCGGGTTATTTGTCGCTTCCTCTTTTTATACCCTACACCACTATGTGGAAAGGGTATTATAAGTTTGTTTTGGGAAAAATTCATGTAACACCGCGAAATATTCGTCGGAGACCCCTAATGTGGTATACCAATCTTCATATCTCGGTGAGATAAAGCGATTTTGAGATGTGTGTCCGTCCGTCCGTCCGTGTGTCCGTCTGTCCATTATAAATTGTAATCAAACTCCAGGCCGCAATTATGGACCGATCGTCACGATTTCACATCAGAATAGATCGCTATTTTAATTGGTGATGATCGTGAAATATTTAGCGGGTGAAATGGACCAAAAACATAATTTTTATCCGATTTTGTAGTTGCTCTGTTGGTTGCAATAATAGCCCGATCGCCTCGAAATTTTAAATAAGGTAAGAGTATATAACAAAGATGAAGTTTGCAATTTGAGATGGTGATCAGATAATATTTAGAGGGTTAAATGGACCAGAACTTTTGTGTGAAAATTGTGAAAATTTTTAATAAACAGCTTATATCTTTGTTCCTGAGAGACACATTCCCCACTCGTGACTTATATTTGGAAGACGATCTCTTGACCTTTGAATTGATGTCAATTATGTTGATGTACGTGATCAGATAACAGAGTTACAGCCTAATATATCCAGTTTTTTGTTTGTAGTGTAATCATAAACCCGCTAGAGGTCGCAACTATAGCTCAATAGTCACGAAATTTTGCACAAGGTAAGAGTTTAGGTTGAATAAAATGCCTATAATTTTGCATGATGATCTGATATTATTTAGCGGTTGACATAGACCATTACTTTTGTATGAAAGATATACAAATTTTATTTTTGGTCCATATTTTCATTCCTGGAGGGCATATACCGACAAAGTAGCCTACATATGGAAAAATAACTACTGATCTTTCCCCTGATGCAAATTGCAATAATGTGTCTGCTAGATAACGTACCTACTCCCTGATATATAATGTGTTTTGTGTAGAAAACCACAATTTCCTCCCATGCTACAAATTGTCCCTATCATGACAGAGAAATTTTCAGTTCAGTTGTCAATTTGGATTTTTGTACAAATATTGCAACATCGGATCGCCTCGCCACCTATTTTATACCTTAAGATTTAGGGTAAAGGGGATACAAACAAAATACGACCAAAGATGTGTCTCATCGAAATATTGGTTTTAGACCCCAAGTATATTTGGACGAAATTTGTTTCAGACAATTTGGAGTCTATTTAACGCTGTCCGTTTATCTGTCTCTCTTAATGTCTAGCTGGCTGGTGCGCACCAGAGAATGACTTCGATCACAAAAAATTTCATCACACTCGTCCATTTACTCGATTTTTGTTCATAACGTTGTTGTGTTTGATCTGCATAGAATGATTGTTTTTAAATAGGCTCGAACAAAACAATCAGGTTTGATGAGTTTTATCCGCACACACAAAGTGAGCGTTTGTGGTTGTGTGTTTTGTTCAGTAACAAGGGATGATCGAACATATGACTCGTTGGTAAACGTTCGTAAATCTGATTTTCGTTTTCAATCGAGTTTGCTCTGGCTCAATGATTGTTCACGTGTTCGCTCAACTCAGTATTTTTTTTAACATTTCGGTAAATAGCAGTTAGTTTTTTGTTTATGAATTCTCATTGCATGAAATGCAAAATTAATAGGAAATTTGAACCTATCAAATGACTTTACTGATATTTTTATAAAATTTATAAAATATTTACTTTAAATAGCATTTGCTGTAGTATGTATATAGTACCATATACTTATATGAAACATAAGAAATTAATTTTGAATTAATTAATTTATTAAATCATAATTTTTAAATCATATAGGTACATACTTTATTGAAATTAATGTTTGTTGTACTTTTATAAGAACCACTGTTGTCTCAAATCCAAATGAAATAAACGATTTTTTGTTTTTTATATATATTTAATTTCTACTAATTTATTAATTTTTTGTTTCCTACATACACATTTTAAATATTGTAAATCGAAAATATCCACCATTCATACAATTATTCACTGCAACTCATTTTTTAACACACACACATACTATTTTCGTCTGTTGTGATTTCAATCAGAATAAATATTCTGAGTTTGAGTGCGATCAAATCACTCACTTCACAACGAAAAATCAAAATAATAACATTCGCTGTGGCTGATCGTCCCGTTAGTAGCAATCAAATATCAGTTCGTAAACAAAGCAATCAAGCGAGCCACTTGAACGTACACATCCAACTTCATTCAATTCAAGTTAGGTCACAACATTTGTTGTGTTTGTGTGAGCGACTCGAATAAACAATTTACAGCCGACGGTCTGATTGAATTGAATTAATTTTTTGTTATGAGTGTTCGATCATACACAATCGCACTCAAAGCCAGTCTCTGGTGCGCACGATAACTCTCAAACGGATCTACCGATTAGAACCAAATTTTATACAACGATATATTTTGCCCAAACTTTGTTTAAGTTAGAATGTAGGCCATGTCGGTCCACATCTCCCCTAAAAGAGTTCAAAATTGTTTTCGAAAAAATTGTGTGAACGATAACTGGCGAAGTGAGCAATCGATTTGCTCCAAACTTTCCATATATTATTATTCCTTCCAGATATAGATCGGATAAGACTATATCAGTCCTTAGGGTACCTCCCACACAAAATTCGGAAAAGGGATATTTAAGAATCCTCTCGAATTTGTATCAGCAGATTGTACTTGCGCCGCAAATCCGCAAGTTAACTCTCAACGGGATTTTCTGATTCGTCGAAACTTTTCACATCGTATTATTTCATCCAGTCATGTATCAGATTGGAAAATGGACTATATCGGTCCGTCCTTCGAGTACCTCAAAATTTGGGAAAAGTGCAGTTTGAGGACCCTTATCGGATCTATTTGAATATTATTATTTTCTTTTTTTAAGAAGGTTCTTTTTACGGTCCCTATTCTGGTCCCTTTCCCGGGGTAAGTCATACTTCCTGAGATAATAGTCCAGAAGTTCCAAAAACTAAAATTACAAATCTAAAAAAATAATTCTCAAATATTTCCAAAACTCAGAATTTAGCTTACTAAAATTGATTTGGTATAGCCCCATATTACGATACCTACAGATTCCACGTATTTTGAAGCAAACTCGTGTTACAAAATAAATATATTTTTAGAGGCTGAAGGTATATCACCGTTAGCGCAGCTGACTTATACTATCTTCTTTGGTGTGTAATTGAATATGAATAATTTTGCGATTTAAAATTTGTTTTCATGCAAAATTTTTTAATTTCTATTCATTGTTAGTTATTTCTACCGGTATAACATATATTTTAGATAACACAATATATGCCCACAATGAACTATTTTCGAAGCATATGTGAGGTACAAGTGCACAATTTTGGACGATAGATCTTCAATAAACTCGCAATTTTCCCAATTATCAATTATACCAAACTGCATGGTATATATATTTATTTATTTTAGGTCTATTCCAAAGAGGAACCTGATATTCAAGGACAATTTGAAGATGCAGCAGGAGGGGCAAATCGATGTGAATTTTCCAATTTTCTAATATTATTAAGAAATGTATAATTTATATATTTTTCCACAAACATCCCAGTAAAGACAAGGGAGGCTTCTCTTATATCAATGGATTCATATTATGTTATTGATATGTGACCTAGTTTTTATCACCGAGTCCGAACGGCGTGTCCTAAGTTGCCACTTGTAGAGACGTTTTTTATGACTGAAATACACAGGAAATATTACTAACGGGTATTTTGCCACCGTAGACAATTCGATGGGAATCGAACCCGGACATTCAGCGTGCAAGACGGTTGCACATAGCAAATTCCTACAGGTTGTGGTGTAGGATATCACATGTTCGGCCCCGTCCGACTATAGCCTTTGCTTACTTGTTTATTTAATAATTTATTTATTTAACTATCGTAGACATATTTAGCTGCAGTAATTCGGTCGAATTCCAACCCTGCTCTGTTCTGCAGAACACTGATAAAAATATAGTCAGAGAAAAATAAGGAGTAAACACATTGTAAGCATTGTAAATATATTGTTCTTGCAACCATACTAGAGACGTGTGCGTGCCTAAAAAATTAGGCACGGACATGCACGAACACCAAAATGCTTATGCGTTTTCGTGCACCAACACGGCGATTTAAAGAAGCACGATCGTGACCCGTCGTGCCACTCGTGTTAAATTGTGTACAAAAATTACAGTCACGCACAGCCAAAAAAAATTCGACACGCCAAACCAGGGCGTTTTTAGAGAAGGCACGAGAACTCACTACTCACGGTAACATAATATTTGTTAATTAAGCTAACAATATTTATTATTACATATTTACAATGTCCTATTGTTTTCACAAAATATGTTTGCTCTGACCATATTACTTTTCTACCTGTGGTCTTTCTTTAAAAAACTATTTATCATCCCGAAAAACATAAATAAGTAAAATTATTTAAGTTTTCCTGTTCTGTTAATCCTCTAGAATTATCATTTGTAAAAAAAAAGAATATGTACAATACTCAAAATCTTCAACACTACTCACCTGATGCGTCGTATAGGCAGTTCGATGATTTGGTCCTGTCGCTGGGCCGGGCGGTGTGGGATATCTCTGGGGATATGGTGAATATTGAGATGGTGTTGTGCCTTGATTTGAAGATTGTGGCGGCGGTGGTGGACCACCTCCACTACCGCCACCACTACCACTACTACTTTGTTGTTGTTGCTGTTGTTGTTGTGTTTGTTGCTGCTGTTGTTGTTGCCCAGGCTGTGGTTGCTGTTGCTGGGGCGAACTTGGATAGGAACCTGAGTTTTGACTTTGTGATGGCGGATATGGGGATTGACCTCTGGAAGTGTTTGTCTGTAATAAGAAGAAGAATAAGAACAAGAATAAATAAATGAGTAAAAAATAAAATAAACAACACATGATAACAATAAGGAGATTATACAAAACAAAAACAAACAATCAATGGCAGAAAATGTAATATCTGATAAAGAGAATTTAATTGAATTTCTTTCAATTGTTTAAAAATTGTTGAAATAATCATCGAAGAGTGTCTTAAGAAAAATATGCTAAATAGAAACAATACATAAACACAAACAATTTTTAAAGAAGACTAGGATGTAAGGATTAAAAATAAGAAACGATTTCTTAGACAAACATTTAAAAATTAGAAATAAGTCTTTCAATGAAAATATTCTATTGAATTATAGCCCTTTATTGAAAGTAAGAAATTGTTGATATACATAAATACATATATATTGAATATATTGAAATATTTTATTCAAGTAGTACATCTGTGCGTATAATTATTAACTTGTAATTGTGAATTATACGCACTAAAGCAAATTGCATATGAATAATTTACGAACATAGAATTTCAAATTAAAAAAAGTAAAAAAAAATAGCAGTCGGCTTGGCCGACAGAGATATGCCCTCAGCTTCGGACCTAAAGAAAATATGTGACACACCATCTCCTGACGTCTATATAATACCATGTACAACGTACGGACCAAATCGGTTTCTCTCTTCGAAAATTATCTTACGTACTATCCAGTTTATTTGGTGCCGGCAGTATTTTTTGGAGCTTTTGGGTCATTATCTTAAGAAGTAAGGAAATGAAGTAATGGGAAAAGCGAATACAAGTTGTTTTAACAAAAATCAAAGAAATTCGAAGGCCAAATTTTGAACCGATTAGGCTGATCCGTTCGAGAGTTATCGTGCGCTCCAGCCACTACACATGGTCCCATAGGGATTTTTTTACAGCTCTCGGACCATTTTCTCAGACAGTATGGACTTGCCCCTGAAAAAACTTGTACTGTCGTAATGGGGGCAGCGAATACAAGTTGTTATAACAAAAATCAAAGCGATTCGAGAACAGGTCCTAAACTGCACTTTTCCGAAATTATGTGTGGGGGGTACCCAAAGAAGTGAACCGATAGAGACCATATCTGAATCTAGTCCATGTTTGGTAAAAATTTCAACATGTGCAATGGACTAATTCGGTTACTCCCTTCAAAAGTTATCGTGCGCACAATTTTTCCGAACATTTTCGAACTTTTGTGGGGGAGGTACCTGAAGGAGTGGACCGATATGGCTCATCTTCGAACTTAAACTATGTTTGGACAAAATATTACGAATACCAAATTTTGGACCAAACCAGTTCATCCGTTCGAGAGTTATCGTGCGCTCCAGACAGACGGACGGACATTGCTGAATCGGCTCCAAATAGTCTGAAACGGAGTTCGTCCAAACATACTCGGGGTCTAAAACCATTATTTCGATGATTCATTTGATACCAGCATATCAAGAAAAAAAGGTGTGGTCAACGATTTTCGTCGCCAGAAGATGCTGTAAAAGCGTTCAAAACCCATGCTTTGGAGGTGTCTCAATCTCAACTGAAAAAGCGATTCAACAATTGGTTTGAGCGCATGAAAAAGTGTTTAAATCATGCTGGAGATTACTTAAGAAAACAAAAAACTATTCGCGTTTGAATTGTTAGGCCAGATAGTTAGCGCGCAGTCCTCGTAATAAACAAGTGACCAACGATGTCATGAATAACATTCCAATCTTGGAGTGATAAAATAAGAGAACTATGGAATTGGAAATCTATTCTTAGTTCGGTTCGGGGGAACCCATCATATTAAGGTAATCAAGTTATATAATAAATTATCTGTGATTACATTGAATACGTCCATAAAAATAATTACTTTAATTATTAAGGAAGCATGTACAAACAGACACACATATTAAATGAAATTTATCCTTGCAAATCCGAAACGTTTATCCTGTATAACACAAGTACAAATATAACATATACGAGTACGTGCATGTACATTATATAATTTTCTAATACAGTTTAATTGATTTCGTAAAAATATACATACATATGTACATACAGTGTTGGTCACAGAATTAGCACACCCCATTGGGGCAAAATGATTTCAGTCGGCTAAGAGTTTTGATAGGGCAAATTGAAATATTTTCGTAAACAAAATCCTTTTCTATAATGTATTTAACATATTTAATGATATAAGTGAATAGTATTATCAGTGGTTTTTTGAAAATAAAAGTTTTGTGAAGACGCCCAAATTATCAAGGGGACATATAATTAGCACACCCTACGACTTTTAATTTAATTCAATTAATATACAAAAATTTATTTATATCGAAGATAATTCATATTCGAAACGTATTGAACAAATCATTTTTTGAAAGAAAAAATAATTTATCACCCCGGAATCTCAAAATATATCCCATTAGCGGACCATTTTTCGTAATGAACACTTAAACGTCAGAAAGTCGCCGAAACTTTAAAAACAAATGTACAATTGGATCTGAAATTATTGGAATTGTTAACCGATTACCGAAATTTAAATATAAAGTACAACAACTTGTCAAAAAGTGGTTAAGGTCGATGATTCATTCAAGAAAATTTTCGATTTGTATGGGGTTTATAGAAAAAAGATCAATAAAATGCACCCTTATGTGAAGAAGGATCGACTTATAACACCATTTGTAATTCAAAATTACACGTCTGAATAACACCAAGGACCTATCATTACAAAACAGCCAACCAAGCAATAGATGAACACGTAGCACATGGGTATGTTTAATGGTATAACCCCTTTCTGACCATAAAGAATTTTGAGGTTTGCTGAAGTTGGTTAAAATCCCTGAAAGTAGGCATATACTATTCAAGATAAATGTTTTCTGGATTATTGCTTTTAAATTTAATCGGTTTACGCTCCGGGAAACATATTTTCTTGCGGTCTCACTATACTATCTCCCATTTGCCTTTTGTTTAGAAAATTATTGAAATTTGCGTAGGTACCATAGAGATGAACATAGGTTTATCGTGGCATACACAACAACATATCGGTAAAATTCAGTCCAGATGGATAAGTTTTTATAAAATCAATAGCTCAAAGCATCATATTTCAGTTTTTTAATGAAAATTTTTGTGTCAAACGGACTTTACAGATGCACACTGCTGGTGGGTACATCCCACTATTCGCAAATTTACAAAGATGAACAAGAATATGATGTTTTATTTGATGTTTCTATGAACTACTTGCCTCAATGAACTTGTTAACATGTGAGAAAATCGATAAAAAACACTAAAAAAATGAAATTTCCATCAGTCCTTGGGACCCAAGGTGTACCCCATATAACTCCCTTCTGACACTGAAATTTCGGAGACTGGTGGAGAGTATAACTAGCAGGCTAGAACTTATCCCCAAAGGAAAGGGATTTAAAACTGAATATGGACTAAAATACTGAAACTATTCAAAATATTAGTGATTCTTTTAAGGTGTGCTAATTACGTGTCCAGTGAATTTAGGACATTTTTTACATTTTTGGAGGTTATTCAAATTGACAGTTATGATTCAGTTTCTGTATTGCGTTGTATTCTTTAAGCATACTACTGAGAATATATTAGTACAAATACTTTATTAAATACAACTACTTTTTAAGGTATTTTTAGGCAAAATAAATGTTGGTAGTGGGGTGTGCTAATTGTGTGACCAACACTGTATATACATATGTATGTATGTCTAAATATGCTTCTTAACATGTGTGTGTTTGATAATAGTACGGTTTTAAAAGTTCTCTGCTTTGATATTTGACATAATCCTTTGACTTAATTACATTTTAAGACACACACACACACAACAGCAACAACAACAGGACATTCCACATATTCAAATCTTTCCCCCACCTTGTCAGCAACAACCCAATGAAAGTGGTTTTGAATTGACTTTTATGCCCTACCAAAGCATTGTTATGTCAGTACAAGTGAAATAAAAAGACAAAGAAAAGGAAAAAAGGGAAAGATTTGTATTTCCATCTAGTCATTGAACCGTTTCTAATGCCACCACATACTGCCTTTGATAATAAAAAAAGGTTTTCGACTACGTCAACAATAAAACACAACAAGAACATACGCAATTTTATTCGTCTCCATCCTCACTTATTCCCGCTGTGTAATGATATTACCTCCCCCATCCCCCCCTCCCTTCTTTATTTTATAATGTTTTTCGTTGTATGAAAATGCTTAACTTGTAAGTTGAAGAAAACAGCTGTTTTTATATCCACAACAATTGCGCGTTTTCTTCTAGCTGTTGTAAACTAATTTTTAGTTGTGACTTGTATTTTCTGCTTTATTGATTGTTTCTACAACTTACAATTATTTTTATTTTTTATTTTTTTTTTTTTATTTTATTTATTTGCTTTGCAATTGAAGCCAATTTTGAGGCCAATTTATATAATTACAAAGAATCCACCTAAATATCATAGCTACTCTAAAAACAATTTCATATATATATGAAATTATGTCCTGGAACACAGGAGTATTGTTATAATGCCTGGGAATTCAAAATAAGTGTTGTGCTTCAAGTCAATATTAGGTGGAGTGCTGTTGATTGATTTTTGTTGTAACAATTGAAAAGTCGGTGCTGCCTATCATTTGCTTGCTGAAATTTCTTACCGTCCTATATCTGTTGGGAAGTGCGGGAAAATTATTCACACAAAAGTACATTTCATGTTTTAACAAAAACCGACAGCTTCATCTATATATTATTCGGAAATGTGCCTAAAGACCTTCAAAAAACTGGATATCGGGAGGTATCGTCATATTAGGTCTAACATAAAACATGCGGAAAATTAGACTAAGAACAGTTATATGGGGGGCTACAATAAAACGTGGACCTAGGTTACCACATTTTTGTAAGCATATTTTATGTTTACTAAGATCCGCAACAGCCAAATTTCAATTAATTTATATTAAAAATGTGATTATTAAGCATTCAAAATAGGAGGTACAGCTATATGGGGCGCTACCTCAAAACATGGACCAACGTTGACAATTTTTGGTAAGGACATTTTGTTTTCACTCCGAAGCTTAAATACCAAATTACACATAATTCCTGCGGAGAACGAAATTTAAAACTTCGAAGCCGGTTCAAATGACACATGTTTGAAAGAATGTTTCTACATATTGAGAACTCATAGTGCCATATCAAAGCCATAATTGTAAAAAGTGGCTAATAGATAGCAAGTGAAAAGGTATCAGTCGGCTTTGTCGATAGAGATATACCCTCAGCCTGTGTAAATTGAAACTTTTATCTATGGACAGACCAACAGACCGGCTATACAACCAAAAATTATGTATTTAGCTGTTTTCAGAATTTTGTGGAGTGAACCGAAATATCGCGCTTAACATTTTTACGAATATTTTTTTAATTTTTGTGGGGGAGGTACCGAAAGGAGTGGACCGATAAGCACCATCTTGGAATTTTATCTAAGATTCGCAGAGAAATATTACGATATGCCAAGATTGGACCAACGCAGTATCCGGTACGAGAGTTGTCGTGCGCAACAGCCACTACATGGTGGCCGTAGGGGTTTTTTTTTACAACTTTCGGGCAATTTTCTCAAGAAGTATGGACTTGCCCCCGAAGAAGCTTGTACCGTCGTAATAGGGAACCGTTATAATCAAAACGATTCGAGAGGACTTAAATTACACTTTTCTGAAATTTTTGTGGGAGGTACCCGACGAAGAGGACAGATATCTTCTTTTATACTTATAAAAGAGCTCAGTAATGATGACTGACTCCCTGATTCAATGACTGACTGATAATCAACGCCCAGGATAAACTGCTGAAGCTAGAATCTTGAAATTTTGGGTGAGGGTCACTCTTGGTCTGAAGGGGTCAGATAAGGCTGGTTTTTGGGAAATTCGAATTAGAAGGGTACAAAAAGTCCTAAAAGGTACTAAATATGGTACCATTTGTTAGTTAGAATTCTGTAACAAGTTGAGTTTAGGGCCCGGTCCCGGATCTTGATGATATATATACCACAGATAGCCCTTGGGTTCCTGAATCTAACGATATAAATATTGTCTTGCACAAGTCCATACATCCAGAGTTATGGGCCTTCAAAGTTCCACAATCACCAAAGACATTTCTCATACCCATGTAAAGCCCCACGGTCCCGAATTTTTATACCCTCCACCATAGGATGAGGGTATATTAAGTTTGTCACTACGTTTGTAACTACTCGAAATAATCATTGTAGACCCCACAAAGTATATATATTCCTGATCAGCGTGCAATTCTAGATCGATATAGCCATGTCCGTCCGTCTGTCCGTCTGTGGAAATCACTCTAGCGTCCGAACGGATTGACGTAGGTTGATGAAATTTTGGGAAAATATGTTATATTTACGTAGGACTTTTGGTATTGAAAGCGGGCTATGTAGGTCCACGCTTTCGTATAGCCCCCATACAAAATGACGCGTGACGCGTCGTCGTTTTAAGGAATTTTTAAGATATTTGGCCCATTTTACCACCGAATTGGTTGTAATTTGGTACTTTGTGTCTCCAGAGGCCAAAAAATATTCCTACCAAAGTTGGGTTATATAGGTCCACGTTTTGGTATAGCCCCCATATAAGGCCCCATATAAAGTACGCGTCATTTTAATATATTTTGAATGTATTAGACCGATTTGAGCACAGAATTGGTTGTAATTTGGTATTTTGTGTCTTCAGAGGCCAGAAAACATTCCTACCAAAGTTGGGTTATATAGGTCCACGTTTTGGTATAGCCCCCACATAAGGCCCCTTATAAAGTACGCGTCATTTTAATATATTTTGAATGTATTAGACCCATTTGACCAAAGAATCGGTTGTAACTTTATATTTTGCGTTTCCAGAGGCCAAGAAACATTTCAACCATAAAATGTTTATATAGGTCCACGTGTTGATATAGCCCCCATAATACAATATCTCCCGATTTTCGATATTTTGAAAGTTTTAGCCTCATTATCACACCGAGATGGCTGAAATTTGGTATTTAGTCTTCTTCAGGCGTATAAAACTTTCCCCCAGAAATTTGTAGGTATAGGTCCACAAAAAGTTCGGCCCGACCGAACTTAACGCTTTTCTTACTTGTTTTTTTTTATTGTATGGTTTTTTCTCCTATGGACAGGAGCCAATCTAGGGCAAGGGAACAACATTTTTTTTAATTTTTTAAATTTTTTTTCTTACTTTAACAAGGGAATTTTCAGAATTTCAGAGGCTCATATCTCGGGAAGTATGGAATTGTGCAAGACAAAATTTATATCGTTTTATTCAGGAACCCAAGGGCTATCTGTGGTATATACAGTTGCGTTCAAAATAACAGGAGCGCCCATACAAAAAAATAAATATGTCAAAAAATATGGTTAAACTTACTCATTTGGGGTTTTTTTTTTTTTAATTTGTTTAACATTGTTGACATCCCAACAGTTAATTCATCAGCAGAAATGTGACAATCTGCTTTAAATTATTAACTGTTTACACCAACATTATAAATCGTGTTTAAAGTTTTTGTTCAAAAAAATAGGAGTGTGGAAGAAAAAGCACGATAAAAATAGTTTTAGTTGAGTTAAGGATTAAAATTGTCAATATTTTAGTTAACAGTAGTAAATCCAATAGATTTTATGACATTTGACTGTTGTTTGAAAGCAAAAGCCATTTGGAGGTAGCCAAAAAACAGGCGATTGTCCTTGCAGAAATTTTTTCCATAAATTGAGCACTTATTGGGCATCTCAATGGAATTTGTAGACAAAAGCTTTAACGATTAGATTTGTTTGATACTATGGATGTTATCTCTAACAATATATAATGATTGGAATTCCATAAATTTGTGTATTTTGATCCTTGATCCAAGTTTAAGACAGTTTACATTAGGCCTTAAGGTAAGGATCGGCCAAAAAAAGCTTATATATAAGGAATTTAATCCCCAACCAAATAATATTTGGAAGTCCTTAGGGTGCTAACCTTGTGAATGCAATCAATTTCGCTTCTATTCAAAAAATGTTTAAAACGTGAACGGTTGAAATGTACTTTGAACCATTTAGTGATAGGCAGGCTGGGATTGCACTATGGTTGGTATATGCCGTAATATATTTTTCAATATAAACTTACGTTTTTCACTCAAAAGTACTTCATTTAGGTTAGTTTCATTAGAAAACTGTTTATTATACGATGCAAAACCTAATAAAAATAATCTTAGGCCAACTTCTAAAGTTTGTTCTAAGATGCTAAGGACCTCAAAACATCACTTGATCGAGAAATTAATGTCTTATAGATACGCTTTTTTAACCGACCCTTACGTAAAGAGTTAATGGAAACCGGTTTTAACTTGGCTCAAGGATCAAAATACACGATTTTCCGGGATACCGATCATTATATGTTGTTCGAGATAACAGCCAGAGCATCAAAAAACTCTAATCACTAAAGTTCTGTCTACAAAATCGATTGACTTACCCAATAAGTGCTCAATTTATGGAAAAAATCTCTGCAAGGACAATCACCTGTTTTTAGGCTACCTCCAAAAGAACTTTTGTTTTCAAACAGCCCTCAAATCTCATAAAATCTATTGGATTCACTACTGTCAAATAAAATATAGACAATTTTGATCTTAAACTCAACTAAAAATATTTTTATTGTCCTTTTTCTTCCGCAATCCTATTTTTTTGAACAACAAATTTGAAGGCGATTTATAATGTTGGTGTAAACAGTAAATAATTTAAAACAGATTACCACATTTCTGCTGATGAATTAACTCTTGGGATGTCAACAATGTTAAATAAATTCAAAATAAACCAAAATGGGTAAGTTTAACCATGTTTATTCGACCATTCCCTTGGTGTGAATGAGCACTCCTATTTTTTTGAACACAGCTGTATATCATCAAGATCCGGGACCGGGCCCTAAACTCAACTTATGCCAGAATTCTGAAATTTGGAATGAGGGTCACTTATGGAATATAGGATAAACGTACCGAATAGTTTTCTAAAATTCGAACAAATGTACGAAAAGTTTTAAAATGCACCGACGTAGCCAGTGGGGAGGCCCGGAGAAAAATGTATACTCATTTGTACGTAAAGTACTGAATGGTACTAAATTTGGTACAATTTGGATTTGGGCTAACGGATAGAGTTCGAATCCCGAAATTTGGAATTAGGATCACTGTAGGAACGTCGTAGGATTTAGATATGGGGGTAGTTTTGGAAATTCGTACTTATGTGTACGAAAGGTACTAAATGTTACTAAATTTGGTACAATAGGGGTTTGGGTAAACGGATAGTAGAGCTGGAATCCTAAAATTTGGAATTGAGATTACTGTTGGAGTGTAGGATTGGGGAAGTTTTGGAAATTCGTACTTATGGGTACGAAAAGTACTAAATGGTACACAATCCTGAAATTTGGAATTAGGATTACAGTCGAAGAGTAGGATTTAGGTAGTTTTGGAAAGTCGTACTTATGGTTCACTTTGCTAGTAGTTCATATTCGAGCCTGATGCATGGTAGAAATAGGTCACCCACACATATGGAGTCGTTTCATAAACGGCCAATATTTCAAAATGTCTACAATCATCATGTATCAAAATGATTATTTTCTTATAGTGGTCCCGAAACCCTATTTAGATGTACCATATATCCGCACAACGCTTAAATTTCTTCTAGGGGGCCCTCAATAGATCCACCCACATATGTGGAGTCTTTTCATAAACGGCCAATATTTCAAAATTTCTACAATCATCATGTACCAAAATTATTATTTTCTTATAGTGGTCCCAATACCCTATTTAGATGTATTAGCCATATATCCGCACAACGCATAAATTTTTCCTAGGGGGGCCCCCTCAATTGGTCCACCAATATATATAGAGTATTTTCATAAACAGTCGATATTTCAAAATTTCGACGATGGACCTATAAGAAGCTGTTTTCATTTGTGTCCAACGCTACTTTCCGTGTGAGCATGTCTTTTCTATATCCTGAGCAATAGTCTAGAACAAATATCCTTGAATATCGTTTTTACCTTCGTACGAATCTGTTATACCACTAGTAAAGTGGTTTTTGTCTCCGCTAGTTAAAATCAATATTGTCTTCACGCACATCAGACCTTCTGAGCGCAAGGCGGGTGTGCATACCATTGCACCAAGGTGGCACCCACGAGTACATATGTCACTCTCTAAATCAGGGTCGCCCATCTTTATACTGCGGGTGCCCACTGAGTTGTTTTGCTTTTGCCATTCTCCCTCATTCATAGTGTACGTGAGCAAAACACGACTAATAAACATCATGTGGTTGTTGTTTTTTCACCTATACATAAACACGTGCTTCAGTTTGATGGTATTCTGTTGGGCGACGCTGCTCTAAATAAAATGATACGAACCATGGTCCAAAACAGTGTTGATGTCATTAAAAATTAAAAATTCTACTATTGTGTTCAATTGTTTAATAAGTCCACAACGTGTTTTCACCCAAACATTTTTTGCCACTAGAGAACCTTTACACAGATGCATATCTCCCTTTTGAGGCAAACAAAGATCCCCAGAAAGAACAAACAAAGGAAAAACATCATCAAAAACATCATACAACTTTCAAAGGAATCCTTTCGTTTATATTCTTTGATGTTTTTTTTTTTTTTTTTTTTTTTTTTTTTTTGTAGATGATATAAAGCAGGACGACTCTTCCGTATAAATGAGTCAAATCACCCATGGAAGAAGACTGAAACACAGAAAAACAAAAAGCAGTTTTAAAACATTCCAACAAATCATATTGTGTAATATTCGTGTATAACTGTCAAGCAACAGCACAGAAAACACTTCATGGAATTCTGGCAAAAGAAAAACTTGACTATCCCGACATAGAAGAAGAAGTAAAAAACACCAGAACAAAAAGCAAAAGTTGCACACAATTGCAGCAACAGCAGCAAAAAAAAAAAAAAAGAAACGAGGAAGACATATCGTCATGGAATCCCTTTTGCTACGACTTCTTTTGATTACCAAACAAAAACAAGCAAAAGCAAGCAGAGGCAATATAACACCAGCAGAGTGTGGCAGAGGAAGAAAAACTTTTCCGGCGAATTGCAGTGTTCCACCGTCGTGTGAAACTCTTAGATCATTTTGTTGAATATGTGTTGGGGGGTTTGGACGGAAGGAATTATCATTGTTGTCCTTGAACTCGCATGTTGGATCTATATTCTGAATATTTTATTATTATTATTATTTTTTTTTTTTTTGCTTTATGAAGCACATTGTCGGCAATATTTACTTTCATTTTTTTGCGAATTTGTCATAGAACTCTAGCAGATCTCTTGTGCCTTTGACTCGGCACAGTTATGCACCAAAACCTTTTTGCGTGTGTGTGTTTTCGTTTGCTTTTGTATTCCCTAAAACATTTCTAATGACTGTCTATAAAATATAAATTTCTTTATCTTCTCTTGTGTATTTTGTGTGAACTTCTTCTTCTTCTGTCTTTGTGATAATTTTTTTGCATGGAAGAAAATGTGTTGCAGTGCATTTTACAAATGGGAATTTAGTTTGACATGTGTTCTTTTTAGAGAGTTGTACATGACTTTGGGGATTATGATTTGAGAATGGATTTGAACAATATGAACAAATGTTTTCTTTTGGAAAAATGTATATGAATATGTACAGTGTCGGCCAAAACCGAAAGCTCCCCCTTAGTACATTTTTTACATTTGTTTTTTATTTTTCTTTTTATTTATTTATATCTTTATTATTGGAAGACACAAAAAATCAGAATTTAATAAATAAAAGTTAAAATTAAAAAAAAAACACATTTTTGGTCGCAAATATAAGCGGACAAAACATAGCATTGCACCACGGTGGCACCCACCAATAATAAAAATATAAATAAATAAAAAGAAAAATAAAAAATAATTTTATAACTTCGTTTTCTTAAAAAAATTATCATTTAAAAAAATGTACTGAGGGGTGCTTTAGTTTTGTCCGACACTGTTCATTAGGGTTATGACTTTTTTACAACCTCATATCCAAGTATCATATTTTGACAATAGACATTGAAATAGCAAAAATTCCCACAAAGCTGAATTTTGGTGGAGAGCTAGGGTATATCATTAGAAGCAACGTCCTAAAAGTCCCTATCGATCCCAAGTGTGCAAAAAAAGTTATTCGAGATCAAAGGTCAGATTTTAAGGGTTTTTAGGTTTTCGGATTTATTTTTTGAAAACGGTTGATCTAATCAAAAAGTGACTGACGTAAATATTGTAGACAGAAAAATTATCTACAAGTTTGGTGTTTATAATTTTTTTTCCTAGAAGGAACCATTCTTGAGATATATCTGTTCTAAAAAACACATAATTTTTATACACATATAAGGGAAATATGCACATATTCAGACGAACCGGCTAAAATAACAGGAATAACCGGGTCTGTACCTCCAAAAAATATATTTTTTCTTGAAGAGTGAATTTATACCTATCTTTTGAAACAAATTCCAATAAAATCGGAGCGTGTTTAGTAGAGTTATTCCAGGTTAGAGTCATTTTATGCGAAAATAGCCCATTTTTAACCCAGATGTATAATCGAAAGCCCAACGGGAACGACCTCAACGAAAACTCTCAGATCTTTTAGAATTTTTGTCCGAATGTAGTGTTTGTTAGGCTGATTACGGAAAAATATAATTTTCAGTTCACCGGTTATTCGGTCCGTAAGGCCAGATTTAAAAACCGGGTTAGACCCGGTTCTACTGAACCGATTACTGCAAAATGGATATCGTTCAAAAGCTTATGGAAATACCTAACACATAGTTGGGTTATTTTAACCGGTTCTACTCATAATGTACTTACGCGGCTAATTTTTAAATTGACCTTTAGATCGCGATATCTCAAAAATGATAAGTATTTTTAAAAGTCATAAATACCATTCTTGTAGACAATTCCTAAATCTAAAACTTTTATTTTAGGCGACTTTTGACAAGTCTTACCGTTTTTGAGAATAATCAAAAATCTGAATAATGCCTCCAAAAATGACCTTTGACCCTTAATAAGTTTTTTTGCACACGTGGAATCGATGGGGACTTTTAGGACGTTACTTCTAATGGCAAACCCTAGCTTTCCACCAAAATTCAGCTTTGTGGGATTTTTGCTATTTCCCCCTTATACGCATGTCTATTTTGACTGGACTATTACCTAAGATTAGATGAAATCTTAATTAGAAGGTGATTTGATAAAAAAGCTTCCGCACAAAAGGTTTAAAGTTTTTATTTTTCAGAACTTTGGTCAATTTTTTGTAGTCACTGTGAACAGATATATAACTGAAAACAAGCTTTAGGGCTAAACGACACAACCAAAATGACATAACCGTTTGTTTACAAACATATGTACTCATCTAATTCCAGTGGATCTGTGGTTACATCCCATCGAAGCAGCCACTTTCCTGGAACTGGAGATAGACTCAGAGCCAGATTGAACAGAAGAACGAACGTACAAACATAATAACAAACACTGTTACAACAACAAGCGTTTATTTCTCGCTAATTTTATCATCATATCATTAGATATATATCATTCTATATCATATAAATATATGTAGCTTTATTCCATATATCATATCATATCAATTGAAACCTTTGAATTGAAACCTTTTGAACCTTTTGACCTTTTTCAATATTTAAATGGAATAAAAGTTTTCAGTCATCACCTACTCGTGCAAAAGGAAATAATTTTTTGAATATCATTAGAAACGTTTGAAATTAGAATCTTCCAATAAAAACATACGGGTATGTGATGAAAACCGAATCGACTCGATTTGCAGAATCGAAATGGTATATTATCGGAGTGCCGTTTATGATATATATAGTTTTGCTTCGCAAAAGTCCCTTGATTGAATAATATTTTTAAAATCCATTTTCAATTTCATTAAAATATTCACCAAAATTAGAGATATACGATTTCGATTTATGGCAAAACGAGTCGAATCGTTTTCCATCACATACCCGAAAACAAAGAAGCATTGATCAAAAAAAAAAGAGGCGGCAGAAAAAAATTTCCATCGATATTCATACGACAATATTCAAAAATCGTTGAGAAATCTTTACGAAGATTCGGAAGGTACCTCCGATTTTCATACGACATTATCGCTCAGAAATCTGAACGAAAATTCGGAAGAAAAAATTCGCTTTCCGAATTGCCAAGGATTTTCTTTCGATTTCATTCGTTAAGATATTGTTACGATTTCGTATCCAACATCGGACGTAGCGTCCGAATTTTGTTCCGATTTCGCTACGATGACGGCACGATTGCTTTGCTGGGTGTGTTGTGTAGAAGTTTTTTTAATACTTAAATGAAATTAACTTTATTTTAGGCATTAATCAGCAAAAGTTCATTCACTCCCGCTACTGGAAATCATTTTTTAGAAAAAAGTCAAAAAGTCATAAGCCTAATGCAGAAAACATACGATTTATAATAAACAAAATAAAAGCAAAGTCCAAAGGATAGGTCGTCTATAGAAAATCTTCAATGTACTAGCAGATTTTGCACCTGAGCTTACATACTTCTGTAGTTCGTGACAGCCGAATTAAAAAAGAAAATAATTCTAGGCCCACCGACTTTATATAGAAACATAGAATTCAAAAAAATTAGAAAATTTAACAGAATGTTGCCTAGAAATAAACTTCAGTGACATAGAAAACTATTGCAAGCAGCACCAGTAAGTTTCTCTCTCTTTCTCTTTTACTCTCTCAATCACTCCCCTCAGTATGTATGTATCTACACAAATGTTCAATATAAAATTAATGAATGGATTGAGGGAGTTAAAACACATGATGTCCTGTCCTGTCCGTCCTACCCTGTCATATTACTGCTTTGAATGGAGTGTGTCATTGCTGCTGCATTGCATGCAAACACACTCATACATACGTGTGTGTACATAATATTTAATCGATTTTCCAATACCAAATTTCAACCATTTAATAACATCCCTGCAGCAGAGCGAACGAACATCGATACAGGAAAGGACAACGACATTAAAAATCAACCGAAAGTGTATCAAATGAAATTAACAAAATACATACGTACAACATAAAAAATATTACAAACCAAAACCAAACGAATTGTGCGAGGAAGAGAATAATGCTGCAGCTGCAGAATTAATACTGCAAATGGATTATTTCAGGATAACAGCAACAGTAAACAGCAAGGGGCAGGCATATGAATTCCAAATAAGAAAGCATGAAAACAAGTATCGAAATTTATATTTGTGGTTATTATTTGTTGGTTTTAACAATTTAAATATGCAATGGAATAACACAAAACATCCAAAATTGTTTACAATTATCGAACCTGATACGGCGTTGGTTTAAACTTTGCACATCGTAATATTTCTGTGAATCTTAGATCAATATCAAAGATGGGCATCGGTTGGTGTTGTAACAGTATCGGGTATGTGATGAAAACCGAATCGACTTGATTTGCAGAATCGAAATGGTATATAAGTGGAGTGCCGTTGATGATATTTATAATTTTGCTTCGCAAAAACCCCTTATTTGAATAATAATTTTAAAATCCATTTTCAATTTCTTTAAAATATTCACCAAAATTAGAGTCGAATCGTTTTCCATCACATACCGGTATATTTATTATATGTTTGTAATTTCGTATTTCGGCTTATCTGCCGCCTTTGGGTCTATCTCTATTTCTAGAAATGTGCCTGGCCCCAGCAAGCCAAATGTCGGATGTCCGACACGTCTCAACAATTTCGGAAGCAAAATCGTTCAGATTTCGTTCCGATTTCTAGACTATTTTTGGAGGGGAAATAGTTCAGATTTTTTATCGATTTTGTTCAGATGTTGGAGCGAATGTCGGAAATAAATGTCCCTTCCTAATTTCCCAAGGATTTTCATCAGATTTCGTTCCGAAATCGATTCGATTTCGCTCCGACATTTCTTTCCGAAACTATGTCAACCACTTCATACAACTTTCTTTAAGATATCGTTACGATTTCGGATCGGACATCGGACGTAGCGTCCGAATTTTGATTCGATTTCGTTACGATTGGTTTGCTAGGTGCTTCGATGGGTTGTATCCACAAAACTACTGGAGTTAGTGGAGTAGGTTTGGTGATTAGGATGGCTCTCACGGTAACACCCAAGCAAGTACTGCAACAAAAACATGTCATTGTGTTGTTGTACTGGAAGAATCTTTTTCTTCTCACAGAAGATATGAGGAATATTTTTCCATCGCGTTCACTTATAACCGCGGGGGCACACCGCAGACGCATAGCTTACCACAGACCGACCTATCGCAATTTATGTGGTCAAAAAGGTTTCTTTATCTGCACCCAATTGCTGCCGGCTAGGGACTTAAGACCTTTTTCCTACCTCTCAGCTTGTCGAAGATAGCTTTGGCATGCGCGGACAACGTGAACATGCTGTCGAATGTGACCCCTAGCATCTTGGGGTAGTTTGTGGCCGGAATTTTGCTGTCATCGACCATGTCAGTAAACTCAGTACTCACCTCTGCCATCCATATGGTAGATGTGTCGTAGATTTAGTGGCGGATAATTGCATATTCCTCGCGTGGAAAAATGTAACTCCGTTTTACTCTACGGAGCTTGGACTTCCTGTTCTGAATTCCACGTACAACTGGCGTCCACACATATAATTATTTATTCAACGTTTCAAACTTGACCGGAGGATAGTCTGCTCGATGTCCTCAAACAGCGTGGAGTACTTCACAGCGTCAAATGCTTTTGACAAGCCAGGCGCATCGATCACTGCTCTATACACGGTTGCTCTATTTGAAATGTCGACTAATATGTGTGGAGATAGCGTACAACGCTGTTGTCGTGATGTGCTGTTTACGGAACCCATGCTGACGATCAGCAATCTAGTTGCCGTTCTTTATCTAACGCTAGGGAGGATTAAAGCCTCAAGGGTTTTTCCTACGGGCGACAAAAGCTAAATCGATCTGTATGATTCACCTTTGCTGGCATCCTTGCCTGACTTCAGTAGCGGCGTTCCTGATGACATTCACAACATCAAGCAAGAGATCTAATGCGACGTAGTACTCTTTTTTATCGCCCTATCACTCCCGAGGTGCTCAACAAACTGTCGATTTAAATAACTTGCACACCTCTTCGGATCAGTCTGCGTAACGTTGCCAAACGTGACTGAGGTACTATCTTCATTCTTTCAAGGCTTCGAGAGTGACTTAACCATTGTCCACAGTTCACTTATTCCGGCTCCAATGTTGCAACTTTTCAGATGACCAACCTGTTAAGTTCCAGTGTCAGCTCCCTGACTCTGTGGTCACGGTCATTTGCTAATCCCGCTGGGAAATTTGGCCTCACTTCGGGTATTCGGTCAGCAGGTTGCGAGCGTTTGCTACCCGAACATCAGAAAGGTTGGGCAGATCTCTAAAGCTATGATTGTGAACTCTGACCCAAGAGAAACAACGGGTTGTGAGCTGTCATTTGTCAGATCGGGTCACACGATGGTAATGTTTGGCACACTATGACACTCTCCGCTAAATCTGGTAGGGGCATCCTCATTAACAGTGCAAAACGTAGAGCTATCAATCTGCTCAGCCAGCACCACACCCCTGTGGTCGTTTCCGAGGACCGAATGCCACAACTCACGATGTGCATTAAATCCCCCCAAAACCAGAAATGTATCCAGATGACAACGACGGCTCACTGGGGGCTTTGTTCGCGCAGCATGAAGCAACAGGGTCCCTGTCGTAGTCCCTTGCATGGAGGAGCCCAGAAGAACCCATGAAATGCACCCACTCCCGTTATCTATAGCATCAACGGTCTTGGTGGATGAAAATGTGACAAACTGAGCACACGTATTGGTCTAGGGTTTTCCTACGTCCCGGCACGGACCAAAAGAATCCGGAGTAGCTATTCCGGGATATGATGCTCCCAACACAGAAAAACGATACATGTTTGACATGAGTATAGTGAGGTGGCAGGCGCTGGCCGGAACATGGATGTTGTGTGGATCCGGATCAATCCGGTAACGAAGAACCCGCCGCCGTGGGACATCGGACCACTCCTTCCCCAGAAAAGCTAAAAAAGTTTTCTAAAAGGGTTCGCAAAATAACTCCTGAGAGAATGGACCAAAAGCTGAAAAAACTCATGAAAGAATGAACCAAAAGCTAAATAACCCCGATCACCACCAGTCTCATGCGACCAGGGGATTGCAATACCTCCAGTGGCAATATACGCGCCCAAGCCTATAAAGCACCACAAAAAAAAAAACAATAACAAAGCGACCTATCCAACACTACCGATATAGGACAGTGCCGCTGCCCTTTGGTAAAACTCCCGAAGATTAGCACGAGTAGTACTAGTGAAGAGAGGCGGCATGCCTAAAGCATAGTACACATTGAACAACAAAACTGACAGTCATCGAGGCCTATTTCGTTATTATCAAAGTCTAGCTGAATAAGTATTTTCCTAGTCTCTAAATAATACTTCAAGATATGTATTTCAAACATTTTTAGCTAAAGAACATTTTTTATTTGTCAGAAAATTATCCTAAAGGTACGTTGACTGTCAGTTTTGAATGATAGTTTCTATCCCCCTTAACATACCCCTGGCCATCAACGTAGGTGATATCCATGGAATCTGGGTATTGAAATCCTCGCATGCAGCCAGTCCTCAGCTGAGTTACCGACAAAAATATTAAAACGCAAAATTATGTATGAAAAGTTCAAATAAAATTTGAAAACACTATTGCCCGATCGGTAGAACTTTACGACTGCTTTTTATTCGTCGCTAACTTATCGAAAAACATCGTTAATTACGGAAATTATAAGCATATTAATTTTACCGACATTTGTCGGTAACTCAAAAAATGAGTTAGAGAATCGCACTACTCGAGCCTAATAAGCGCATTCAGAAATGTCAGAAAGGTTTCGCTGAGGGATTCAAGCCCGGTCAATATAAAGTCCAGATGAAGGCCCAAACCATATGGTATAATACCCCAACCCTGAGAAGTGTTCATTTTAAAGTTGATGACATTTGATTCGCTAAATATATGTAGTTATGAACATTTCAAAAATCTCTTAAAAAAACAACAACTCAAGGATAATTTTTCACAATCAACCAAGCATGCATACGCTCATGCATCGTTCCACTTTTTTTCTTCGCCCATGATAAATGTATATTCGAAATAATTGATCTCCTGATAACGATTTGTTCCCTGTCATTTCCATCTCAACTCTCAAACCACCCCCTCCCTCTCCCCACCATCATACTTCACCAATTATGCGAGAGCAGCGGGAGCGGCAGCATCACAAAATCAATTTCAATCCGCATCAAATTCAATTTACTTTTATTCTATGTTTGCAACAACAACAAAACCAACCATTCAATATTGTTATCGATAAAAACTCAGATATTTTTTTTTTGTTTTCTATTCTTTTTTTTCTTTTGTATTAAAATGTCACACTATATCTTTTTGGGGGAATAGAAAAAGAAATGATGATTATGCGACCCATCACCACCACCACGAGCAGCAGTAATCATCATATATCGTCCTATCCGCTGAATAAATGCAGAAACAGGAAGACGGGCAGGCAGGATTGCCATAAACACTCCTAGTACTTATTGGAAGAGAGAAGAGCGAGGAGGGGAATGGTGGCATTGTTTAAGTACCATGGAAAGTATTAAGCAGCAACAACAACAATAACAACTTTGACAATAAAAAAGCCGGTAACTACGATAATATCTGAAACGTAACTGCTGATGTTGCCTGCCTTGCCAGTCCGCCCCTCATCCGTTGCAAACCAGCCATTCAGCTTGTCAGTCAAAGTAACAGTCACAAAACCAAACAGCCAGAAGAAACTAACAAAAACATCACATGAAAATAAATGAACGAACCAACGAAACTTCCAGCAATGGCCACACTGGCAAAAATTCATGGATACAACACAACTTCGTTGTTGCTGCTGCTTGTCGTTCGTTGTACAGCGTGGTAGAATGTACTTGAAACTTGAACCAAAATCCTACCATATGATGTTGATAAACATCGTCATTATGGTGAAGACGATAATGACGATGATGCGACAGGATGCCAAACGAATCGAATCAAAGAAGAAGCAGCATATTAGTATCTATGCAATAACATACGAACGAAACGAGGGACGGAACGAACGACCGAACGTTGTATAACATTAAAACTCTAATACAGCAGATGAGGGTGACATACACCGCATCGTCGTCGTCGTTGCTTTGCTTTGCTGGCGTTGCTGTTTTTCGCACGGAGCCAGCTCAGAGCCACAAGCAAGTCAGGCACACACAACGTAACTTCGTTGAACGCACAAAGTTATATTAAGCCAGTCAAGCTGGCAGTCGTACAAAGGAGGGCGGCGGGAGGGAGGTTAGCAGAGAATACAACATAAAATGTGGATGGATGGCTGGCTGGCTGGATTTCTGGTTGCCTGCAAAGTTGCTATAGATTTTTATTAAAAGTACTCTTGTCGCACACAAAGCCTCCTCGCACAACAAATAAATTGCAGGCAATGCTAGAGTATGGCAACGAATGAACGGACGGACGAACACATCATGGCTTACACAACCGAAACACACACGTTCCACCAGCAGCAGTAAAAGATGAAACACATATTTAAAAGCATGGAAAATTGTGCTGTGTACTGTGCGCTGATGAGTTGATTGGATGGCAGAGGACTGGCTGGTAAATGCTGATGTGGCAGAGGGCACCATAATATGTTTTACCATGCCATAGCAAAATAATATGTTTTTGATAGCAACAACAAGGCTTGCACTCATTGCCGATAGAATCAGTTGCAAACACACAAAATTTTCAACGACTCGTTAACATTGCACAGTGGGCAAAAATTACATGATATATATTTTTTTAAACGAAACTTTGAAAGAAAAATCTAAATGTATGCAGGGCAATCTAACAGTGAATGTCGGAGTAGTATCATATACTAATTAATGTATAGACGAAGAAATCCTCATGTTATGCGCGGCGTTGTGACCAGTGTTGCCGAATTTGACGATTTATCGTCATTTTGACGATTTTTTGGTCCAAAAGTAAAAAAGTTACGATTTGACGATTTTATGATCAAAAATGACGATTTTTAACGTAAGCCAAAATTGCATGGATGAAAATCTCTTCCGTGAAATTTTTCTAGATAGCTTTCTTAAGTTCCTACTATAGCCCTCTTTAAGCGGTCAGTCAGTTATGAAAGACAGTTTTTTTTTCGATAATCAAAATGGACGGTCACACTGTCAAGCAAGCGATATTGAGCTAAGCTTTACCCTGCTGCATTAATGCAAACTCGATAATCTGTCGGCAACTCTGGACTCAAACCAAATAACTCTACATTTTTTGGAGAATATTTTTGCGGGTTAATTGCAAGATTTTGTTCCTTATTTTTATATGAGGATGTAGATCCGGTCAAAGACTACTAGGGATGGCAATCCCGAAATCCCGAATCGAGAAAACCCGGGATTTTTCGGGATTTCACAAATCCCGAATGCCGGGATTGACTTCAGTGGAGTCCCGGGATATTTTCAAGACACTTTAAATGGGTTTTCATTCATATATGGAACAGTAAACCTCAAGAAAATGGATTGGAAGGAACATAATTTATCAATTTCGTCATAAAGAATTTCATTTTAAATAAATTTTTATAAACAATTTCTAAGAATTCGTAAATTTTTATACAAAGGTAAAGAAAGTTTCTTAAAGGAAGCTTATGAAGAGTAATAAGAAATATTGTTTCCAGAATAAATTTGGGAATCAATTAAAGAGAACACAACTATGATCATCTTCCGTCTAAGCGTTAAGAAAAAATGATCCGATGCATCAACCAATTCGGAAGCGGAATCCCTTGTGGCTTTACTAAAAACATTCGTTTCATCCAATTCGCTACATATAATTTTAAATTTTTTAGAATGAATATTTTTGATACTTTAATTTTCTACGCTGTTATTTTAAGTTACTTGTTTCATTTATGTCGATTTTGTATCAACATTTTTATTTTTTTAATTTAAAATTCTTTTATGATGACATGTCCGGACAAATCCCGCATATTAAAAAGACTCAGTTCGAACATACTGAGAGGATTTCTTCGCCTATACATTAATTAGTCTATGGTCGTATGAACTATGGATACGCAAGTCGACTTTCGATTTATAGATTGTTTGACATTTTTGTTTGAAAAGTCAAAAAATCGATGTCGACTTTTGTTTACGGAGAAAATCGAAAAGTCGATTTTTGTAATCGACTTTCGAATTTTCCTGCCAACGAATTTGTACATGACTAGTTCTGAGGTGACACACCCTGTTAACAATAATTGGTTTGTTCCAGAACTTCAAGAATCTATTAATTTTTACTATTTTTATACCCTCAGCCTTTAGGCTATGAAGGGTATATACACTTTCATACGGGCAAAATGTGCCTCATCGAAATAATGGTTTTAGACCCCAAGTATGTTTGGACGAAATGTGTTTCAGACAATTTGGAGTCGATTGAGCAATGTCCGTCCGTCTGTCTGCCTGTCTGGCTGGCTGGAGCGCACGATAACTCTCGAACGGATAAACCGATTCGGTTCAAATTTCGGCTTTCGTAATATTTTACCCAAACTTAGTTTAAGTTCGAAGATGGGCTATATCGGTCCACTCCTTCCGGTACCTCCCCCACAAAAGTTCGAAAATGTTCGGAAAATTTGTGCACATGATAACTCTTGAAGGGAGTAACCGATTTGATTCATACTTTGCCCATCGTGAAATGTGTACCAGACTTAAATAAGGTTTCAATATGGACCCAATCGGTCCACTCCTTCGGGTACCTCCCACACAAAATTTCGGAACAGTTCAGTTTAGGACCATCTCTCGAACCGCTTTGATTTTTGTTTTTGCAACTTGTATTCACTGCCCTCCATACGACGGTACAAATTTCATCAGGGGCAAGTCCATACTTCCTCAGAAAATAGCCTGAAAGGTGCAGAAAACCCCTATGACACCGTGTGTAGTGGTTGGAGCGTAAGATATCTCTCGAACGGATCTGCCGATTCGGTTCAAAATTTGGCCTTAGTAATATTTTGTCCAAACATAGTTTAAGTTTGAAGATAAGCCATATCGGTCCACTCCTTCAGGTACCTCCCCAACAAAAGTTCAAAAAAGTTCGGAAAAATTGTTCGTACGGTAACTCTTGAAGGGAGTGGCCGAATTGGTCTATACTTTACACATCCTAATATATCTAGCAAATATAGATCAGGTTCAAATATAGACTATATTTGTCCACTCCATCCGGTACCTCCCACACAAAATTTCGGATAAGTTCACTTTAAGACCTGCTATCGAATCACTTTGATTTTTGTTGAAACAACTTGCAATCGCTGCCTCAATTACGATGGTAAAAGTTTTTTTAGGGGTAAGTCCATACTTCTTGAGCAAACAGCCCGAAGAGTGTAAAATAAATATAAAAATAAAAAAAAATAACGGTCAATATCGATCCACTCCTTTTAGTATCTCCTCCGCAAAAATTTTGATCTTTAATCCTAATCAACATATTTGTCGGTTCAAAGTTCAAAATTTTTAAAACCCTAAATACATACGTATTTTGGAAAAAAAATTGTTTCAATATACACAGGCTGAGGGTATATCTCTGTCGGCAAAGCCGACTTATACTTTTTTACTTGTTCGATAACATAAGAGAAAAAAATGTTATCGTAGTTAAAACCAGTAGCTTCTTGCTGGTTCTGGAACATTATGCCTGTTTATCAATAAAAAAAGCTCTAAAATCGATAAAAAAAAATCGATTTTAGTCGACTTTGATCACATTCGAATGTTCAAAAAGTCGACTTTTGACTTTGATTACGTATACCTAGTATGAACCATGAGCTGTTTTAGAACCAGGTACAATCATTAGCTGCTACTTCGGTATTTGACACTCGATCGGTCTAAGGAATTTAGAGCACACGTCGGTACGCCCAAATGCTTCCAGTTTCTTTTCGTCTGCTGATTTTACAGTCCGTACAATAGAAATAGATCATATGTAACATTTGATACTGTACATTTTTTGAGCCGATCTAAATGAGTTATGAAATTAATCCTCTCACCAACTGTGATGCCCAAATCCTTCACTTCTGTCAAAGACAAAACATGGATGTCGATTAGTGGAAAATCTACCCAAGAGCAGCATTGCCACATAGTTTTGGGCAATGTAGTTCACGAAACGGATCAATCTGCATCGTTCGAAGGGAATTATATAAACGAATGATCTGAATATAGTTCTTATAGTCCCTTGTCCGGAGTAGTTCTTTTGAATTAGTTTGTTCAGGTACTACACAGCTCTATTGTCACAGTCTTTTCTCTAGCGACTTGAACACTAGCCCTAGTATCCCAAGAGCTAACAATTGACATCATTCTGGAGCCCATCTGTTTCATCTCAGAACGAGATTGTGTCCCAATTAGACTGAGCAGGTCATCTGCCATCATTTGCAAGTCATAATTTTGCAGTAGTGGATCCATACCAAATAAATGGACCGCAATGGACCCTGCGGACAATCGCGAACAATATCAATAGATACTCTATTGTTTGCGCCAATGGACAAGCAATAACCTTTGACCAACACAGGTAGTCTAAAGCACACTTAAAATTTACGAATATGCCAAAGACATATTGATTTGTAGACTCACTCACACAGAGGTTAACATGCAGCCTTCAACACCTTGTGGTTGAAAACCCCAAATTGTCATTCTGACTCTGCTCCCGTCGACGCCCTCCGGAAGCCGATGCACCATTATCATCTGCAGTACCTTGCGAATACTGGAATAAGACTAACGTCGCATTAAGATCGAGGATTACTCTTGATCTTAAGGATTGCTGTAGCAAGTTCAGCAGGACGATCTTCGCAAATGTCCCCTCCCATACGAACACATTTATACATCAAAGCCTTTACGTATTCTCGGAATGGTCTTACAGATGTTTTTAAACAACGCTAGTGAATGATCAACTGATGGAGATTGTTGAAGACAACCCCGAACAACATCAATGGATACTCTATTGTTTGCACTTATAGAGCAATCCACCCGATCTGAGAAATAACTATGCCAAGGCTTCATCTCTTGGCGTCCTACTTTCTGTAGACGAGCAATAACCCTTAAAATCTACGAAGATGCCCAAGATATATCGGTTTTTTTCTGAACGTAAATTCAGTTTTGTCTCTCTGCCGTTTCAAATTGAAGGAGTGAGAAGACTCACGGGGAATTTACGTTCAGTATAACCGCCATCGACTTGTAGGCTCAGCCCCACAGCGCTTAACATGCAGTCATGCTTCTTCTACGCCACACACTGCTTTCAAACCAAACTGTCATTCTGACTCTGCTGCAGTCAAGCTCTCCTGAAGCCGATGTACCATAATCCTCTGCGAACACACCTTGCCGAATACTGGAAAAAGACTGATGCCGCGAGAAGATCGACGATTACTACTGACCTCATCTAGGGAATTGAGCAGCACAACGACCTTTGCAGATATCTATTCTTGTGGGATAATACACATGGGAACACATTTACACATTAAATCCTTTAAGTAGTCCTACTAA
Source organism: Musca autumnalis (assembly GCF_047663935.1). Taxonomy (NCBI): domain Eukaryota; kingdom Metazoa; phylum Arthropoda; class Insecta; order Diptera; family Muscidae; genus Musca; species Musca autumnalis. The sequence goes on along the minus strand of NW_027411644.1, from coordinate 118,061,693 downwards.
GCGGTCTTCCAGATGTTTTTACACGTCTCTCCGATCAGACTGTCAAAACCAGGCGACTTCATCCAGCGAATTAACACTACAGCCTAATCATCTGATAAAGATTGCGTGGTGATGATACACGTGAAAATCTGCCTTGTCAGTTACGGTACTCTCATCACCAGGCTGTTTAAATGCTACCAACCAACGCCCCTTACATAGTAGTGAGGTACAGCTTGTGTTCAAGTGTTTGACCCTGTTCACCAACTTGGTCAGGTGCGGCTCGTTTCTTTCCATGGTTTAGGGAGCAGGTAGAGAATGCTACCCCATTCGAATTCTGCCCGAGGGGTCGCATCAACTACCAGCTCCGAATGTAAGAAAAAGAGGTCTCACGGTACCCTTGGTTCCACAATTATGTCTCTGAAATACTACCAGTTGGTCCCCAAACGGAGCCGGTAATCTGATGGAGATTGTAAAAGACTACAACACCGAAACATCTGATGGTTCGACGAATTTTGCAAGATACACATTGAAGCAAATGATTTCGGAAAAAATCCATTTTTTTTTAATTTTCTAAGAGATCTTCCTGAAGCCACTGCATTTATGCCCGACTATACCAACCATGCCAACCAAATATCAATTCCCAAAAACCCAAAATGCTCCACGGTTAATAAGAACTAAAAACAAAAATCGTAAATGTGAAAGACGACACAACAAAAATGGTAATGTCGACGAACGATGTTAAGCTCAAATGTTTTACCCTGTAGTCGTCGCCGTGTCCATGAATTGGAAACTATGGTGGTTGGTTGGTTGGTTGTTCGTTCGGTTCTATAGTTCAATCCACACACAGTTTTCGGTACGGTTTGTTTGCTGAGAAGAAAAACCCAACGGGTAGGCGGGCGAACAGCATTGGCATGGCTGGCAGGCCATGGATTAAAGAACATGGAATGCATGTGCGGTGTCATGGCACTATGGTAGAATTTTATACATGTTCATGATAAAAACACAACAGGAAGGGAGACTAATGCAAACGAAATCCAGCTCTTGGTGTTTTGGCTTGGTGTTCGTTCACTTTAAAAGAAAAACTTTGCCAAGGAACGATGAACAGACGAACGAACGTATGAACGACTGACTGACTGAGCTGACTATCAGAATAAATGACGACGACTGGTGAACAAAAACATAGCATGGAATTGATGCTTCGTCGTCCCCCCTTCTGCTATCGCCTTTGTGCCATTAAAATATATGGCAATTTATACAACTGACAAGGCCAAAGGATGGTGGTCGGACGACGAGTACGGTGATGATGATGACGATGATATTGCTTTGCCGGTTTATGGGATAAATGAATGCTCTTGGATGGATGGAAGGATAGAGGGTATGAATTTGAAACAGGGAATATTTACCAACCAGAGCATATTTATGTATGCAAAAAGCATTACAGAGTAAGTCAGTCAGTTTGTCGGTCGGTTGTTCATTCGTTCGTTCTTTTCGTTGTCGGTCGAATGGTAGTTGGGTTGCTGAATATGCCTCTGTGAGTATGTGTGTGTGTTGATGACGATGATGTTTGTTATGCATGAAAATAAAAATTGTAAAGTACGACAACTTTTTCGAGTTTCTGCTCTATTCGGTTTCGGCTCTGTTCAGTTGAGTTCAAGAGTAGAGTCAATAAAGATTCAAATAAAAAATAATGCAAAAAAATACACAGAACAGACTATGAATGAGGATGATTGTAGTCAGAACAGAAGAGCATAGAACGAACAGAACGTGTTCACTGATACAAACTGGCAGATGAAGGTTTTATTTGCTTCGTACAAATATCCAAGAGTTGCGCTGCTTGCCAGACGGAAACTTTTATGGAAGAGCTGGCTCAGTGGTTATTCTTTGAATTGAGGCAAAAATATGAGAACACACAACAGCAAACATTTCAAAACTGGCACTGGCATTTGTACAAAGAACACCAACAACCATCACATCCTTTGGTGTGACACTACTGGGGCTTGGTTGGTTGCTTGGCTGCTTGTTCTGGGTTCTGTGATCATCATCATCATCAGAAGCAGCAGCAAGCACGTTGCCATCATACCTACCATTCATCCAGAATAATATAGAGCTTACATTTGTTTCTCTTTGGTTCTTTTGTGTCTTTGCTGCCATGGTTTCTGGCAGCAGCAAAAACAACAACAACATGAAGCATGACAATGTTGCCGCCAGAAATTCTTAATAATTTTTGTTTTTGTTGTCGGTTTTTTTGGTTCTACGTAAATGTTCAACATGAGGACAATGTTTTTGCTGCAGTGATAAATGAAGGATGGCATTACGAATAAACTCCTCTGCAGTATCCAGAAATGAAATCGAAAAAACGAGAAGCAGAAGACCAAAACAACAAGAAACCCTCTGTTTAAAGTTCACACAGCGAAACAGGGAGAAGGGAGGAACGCCAGCCAGCCACGATGAGATGACACAACGTAAAAACATTGAAACAAAAGAAAATTCAATTCATAAAAGACAGAAAAACTCAAGTGAACCATAGTAAACTTGAAAGCTAACCTGACCATCACCACCCACAACGACACCAACCAACAACAACAGCAACGATGGTGTCCTTTTTCTCTCTGACTTTTTCTCCATTGCATGCGGTGGTTAAAACAGATCTTTTTGCTTGGTTTTCATTACAAAATTGCAATTACAAATGAGTTTTTTGTTGTTGTCTGTGTGTCGGTTCCTATTCTGTTTGTGGTAAGAAGGTTAGTGTCGGGTTTTTTTTCTAGTTTTGACAGAAGGTGTGCCTGACATCATTCGCTACTGTTGGCTGCTGTTGGTGGTTTTCTTCTTTTTTTGTTTTTAATGGCAAAATGGATAAAAGATAACTTTTTGAAGATTTCCTTTGGCAATACAACAACAACAAACACAAATAAATGCAACAAAGAAATAATCAACTGAAATGTTGTATCATTAGAAGTAGAAGAAGTCATCATTAGACAAATTTATAGTCGTTATAAAAGACTAGCATCGATTTTTAAGGGATATGAATTTCTTGAAAGCTACTGTTGCTGGCACTAAGAAGGGACAGAGTCACAGGGGGTTATTCTGAACGAAAATTCCCCCTTTTGGACTTAAGGGAGAAAGTGAAAAACATAACGGGGATTCTTCGTTTAGAATAACCCCAATTAATAGTTCCAACGAATATCTTAGAAAGAGAACTTGTAGTTTCCAACTGCAATTATCTCTCCTTGCCCATTAGACGTATTGTGCATTGATACTATCAAAGTTTGGTTTGTCTTCCTTAACCGCCAAATCCTACAGGAAAATCTTGTTCGAAACTTTCAAAGGCGGCATAAGTAAGTAACATGTGCTCTTTTTTACACTCTCAGCCGCTTTGGTCCAAAATTTTTCAAAACTTAGTTTAAGTTCGAAGATGGGCCATATCGGCCTCATTCACAGGTACCTCTCACACAAATTTTCGGAACAGTGAAGTTTATAAACGGCTTTGATTTTTTCCAACCACTTGTATTCGCTCTTCCCACTGCGACGGTACAATTTGTTTAAGGGTCAACTGCATACTTCCTGAGAAATTGGTCCGAAAATAAAAAACCCTACCGCTGATGCGTACAACAACTTTCTTATTGTATAGTGGGTTGTTCCAAATCTTTGCATAGCGTAATATTTCTCCAAATCTAAGATACATTTCGACGATGATACTTTTCGGTCAACTTTTTCTGGTCTCATAAACGGGGCAACCGATTTAGTCCAAACTTTGGATCCCAGAAGCATTGAAGAAGAAATAGCCTTACATCCAGGAAATCTATCATGGAATACCGTTGAAACTTTAAGTTCAAATAAAAATGATTGGAATAATTTTGTATTGGAACTAGGCGCCCACGATTTGGCATAAAAGCAATAATAAATATTCTCTCCACACTAAGTTTAAGTTCGAAAATTTACCATATCGGTCCACTGCTTAGGGTACCTCGCCCCTTTACAAAAGTTAAACATTTTTGTTTAACTGCAGTTTAAGGTATGTTTGAGGATCCTTTGGAAATTTTAACCGAAGGTACCCCTTGTTGTCCTGTTTACAGCGATATTATGTTTTTCGTGGGCAAGTCCATGTTTGCTGATATAATGGTCCAAACGCTCTAATTTTTACGGTGACCAACTGAAATATAACTGGTGGACGCAACATCTATCGAATGGAATTATTTCCAAAATAAGACTCACATCCAAAATGTACTATGGCGGTCCATTCTTTTAGGTACCTCCTGCGCAACACTTATGAGCTTTTGTCGAACAAATGTTGATTTTGTCGGAAAGTTCATACGTCGGAACAAAATTCTGAAAACCCCCTAAATACATATTTTTTATTGATTCGGCTCTGTCTAGGCAACTGTTGTTCTTCAACTGTCATGGATGGTGTGTGATCGATGAGAACGGTATTAATACGAAAAGCTTATAGGCTCGACGACTGCATCAGTATGAATATCCCTCAAGCCTGCCTGATAAGCCTGTTGATCTAAAGGTTCTCTTCGGTATCTTTGGACCAACCCAGCATGATTTTAACAAGGGCCTGTCACCTGAAATCAGTTGGTTTTTTTTCACCATGATGATCATTCCTGACTGGCAGATATGATTGCCCATAACATACAAGCAGATATTGCATCGACAACATCCTGTTGTGCCAACGCACCGTCAAGATCTTAGTCTCTTCATGTAAATGGTCCACCGAAGGCATGAGGAGACAACCTGTTGCAGTTCTCAGGGCTGCATTTTGGCAAGTTTGCAATTTTTTCCATTGTGTATCACTTACGTTGGCAAACCACACTGGCTCCGCATAACTTACCACAAAGCGACCAATCGCGTTGTAAGTGACTTGAGGAAACTTATCTGTTCCCCCAGTGATGCCGAATAGAGACTTGAGGACCTTATTCCTATTTCTCATCTTATCGCTGATAACGACTTGTATAATCGAATGTTACCCCCAGGACTTTGAGGTAGTTAGTGATGAGAATTATTGACACCTAGTGTACAAGGCGGGTGTGCTGACCATTGCACCACGGTGACACCCAAAAATGCGTCTCATATTGCAAAAATACCTTCTGGAACATTCGGGGCATTGTGAAAAAGAAGTATGGTGAATAAATTTTTGTAATAAAGACCACAAAGACTACAATCAAATCTTTAGAGCTAGAGATGTTTATGAAGAAGTGACCCTAAATAATATTGGAACGTTATTGTGGCTGGAAACACATATCTCAGGAAGTATTAGCTTCGCATAGCAAAACAAAATAAAATTTTGTAGTAACGATGACAACATCTATTCGCTATTAAAATTACAACAACATCCGAGAAGTGGCCTTAAACCAGCGATAAGTAGGTGCGCTTACTGAGAGCATTGAAATTTACGCACATTTGCTCTCAGTAAGCGCACACTGTCTCCTTAAACTTTATAAAAGCGCAAAAATGATGATTTTTTGCAGAGTCAACTGAAGGAATCATCCGCCATAGGAATCGGAGTTAGTTTTGGCAGCCATTCTTTGAGACCATCGATTTTAGTTAATCACGGTACCATGGACGTGCCACGAAAAGAAATATATCGTTGTAATCAGAATCACAAGGACTACCTTCGAGGAAAAACAATCATCCAACAGTCCTTAAACTACACATACGCGAAAATTTTGAAATTTTTCTAGGTAGGTATCCCTATAATCGAAGTTGATTTAAGTTTGTGAGAAATTTTACGATGTGAAAAAGTTGGGCCAATGTCAGTCACCCCCTTCCGATAGTTATGGTGCCCTCCAGCCATTTCAGTTGGTCACACTAGATTTTTTTGTCATATCAGGAAGTAAGGACTTGTCCAAGAAAAAAAAAAAAACAAAAAAGATTTTGCTGTGAAAAAAAAAAACCTGTCGAAAAAACCTTCAAAATGATACTCGAACAGACTTAAAACACCATATAAGCGAAAATGTTTACTTTAGTGAGAAAGGTATCTGACTGTGTTGTCCGATATGGACCTTCATAGAACTTTGAAGATTCCCGATATACAAAGTCTCCGAAAATTTAATAACGATCCGAGGCATTTCATTAATCTGGACTTTTGCGAAATAATTTGTGTGCGGATTTCATGCAAACATATTTAGGATGCTGTATGTAAATTGTTTAGCTGAGTTCGCATTGAGGGAACACAAATTGGTTCTATCATCGAAATACCGTCATTATCTTAACACAGCCCAAATCACGTGTTGAGTCGCAACATTTGCATGGCCAAATCTTATACAGACTTTTTATGCTCCGTTAGGAAAACCTTTTTTCCATGCGTACTATCTAATTCTAATATAAATTGAATTATATGGGATCTAATTTTTATCGCAAAGTCAGAAATAATCAGCCATCATTACGTTCGTCAATGGATTTTTTTTTTTTTGAAAAGTTTGAAGTTGTTTTGCATGGGAGGCATTTTGAATAAAAGACGGGCACACTGAGCACTAAGTTATGAGGACTGTGTAAGGAATGGTTTCTATAGTTTTAGTCTTTCAAATTGCAACATACAGTTAGTCAACTAAATTATTGCAAACGATGAATTTTTAACAATCTAGATTTTTAATTAGGAATTACTACAAGAACTTCTTTCAAGAATCACGGTGCTCTTGAGACAATTTTAAATGGAAGGTGTTTACACCTCGAAAGTTTTTGCGGATTCTGAAACTACAATGTTCATAGATGAGAAAAATCAAAAAACAAAAAAAATCGCCGGAGCGCTTTTTAAATAAATCGCGATTTAAGTTTACATTTTTAGGGGTTGTTTAGGTTTTCACGATTTTGCTCAGAAAGCGCAAGTCCTATCAAAATGGGACTAAAGAATATGTTGTAGCTATGAAAATTCTCTACAAGATCGACCTTTGTGGTATTTTCGTAGTTTTTACCATTTTTGAGATATAGAAGTTCAAATTGGGACAATGCACTGACTGTATCGCTCCCTTATAAAACAATGCCATGTAGGGTGCGCCTTAACTAACTTTTGATGAAAACCGCTTACACAGGGAAAGTTTTTGTGAATTCTGAAACAGCAGTGTTCATAGATGAGAAAAATCCAAAAACAAGAAAAAATCGCTGTAGGGATTTTTAAATAAATCGCGGTCAAAATTCACATTTTTAGGTGTTTTTTAGGTTTTCACGGTTTTGCTTGGAAACCGCAAGTCCAATCGAAATGGAGCTAAATAAAATGTTGTAGATGTAAAAATTCTCTAGAGGATTGACGTTTATCATTTGTTCCCAGCATGTACCATTTTTGAGATAAAGAAGCTCAGTTTACATTTTTAGGTTTTTTTTTGTTAGGGTTTCGCGATTTTTCTTGAATACGGTGAGTCTTATCGACATGGGACCTGAGAAAATCTTAAAGCTGTGAAAATTCTCTACAAGACTGGCTTAAGTAACTTATCCGAAGTTGTATATAAGTTTAAGTTGGGAATTTGCAGTCATGACATTGTTTTATAAGGGGGCGATACAGAATTGAATTGAATTTGAATTGTCCCAATTTGAACTTCTATATCTTAAAAACGGTAAAACCGACGAGAATATCATAATAATCAATCTTGTAGAGAATTTCCATAGCTACAACATTTGTTTTAGTCTAATTTTGATAGGAAAAGCGGTTTATAAGCAAAATCGCGAAAACCCAAACAACCCCTAAAAATGTCAACATAAATCGCGATTTATTTAAAAAGCGCTCCGGCGATTTTTTTGTTTTTTTTTATTGTTCTCATCTATAAACATTGTAGTTTCAGAATCCGCAAAAAATTCCCAGGTGTAAGCACCTTTCATTTAAAATTGTTTCAAGAGCACCGTGTAATATTTGTTTTTTTGTACATTTTTGATCATAAATTAATTGTTGTGTGTGTAACATAGACGGTAAATTCAGAAAAAGAGTAAGTCAGGTAAACGGATTTCGGAAAATATGCAACATTTGGTCTACACCAATTATAATAATGCTAAATCCGCCAAAGAAATCGCTAAAATCATCACTCATAAGCTGAGAACTGTATACAACATCATATACCGCACCGAGAGAAAAGGCAGGTTCAAACTAAAGACATTACATGGCAGACCAAAAATAGTAAACAAACGAATTGATAGGATAATGATTAAAGAAATTGACGAAGACCCCAAATCTGCACCAGAAAATTGACTTTTTTAAATAAAAAAGATTTTGGAGTAAGAGCGTCACATGGAAAAATCAGAAAAGTGCTACATAATAACAAACCTTCATCACGAGTGACTAGGTAAAAACCATTGCCCTCCCAGCATAATATATAGAAACTAGTCAGACTTGTTACAGACAACAATGACAGAGGCTGTTTATTTAGATATTTAAAAAATGATTTAACCAACAGCATCAAGAAATTTGGGTCTGTTGACCCCGAAAATTCGAAGAAATTGCAATATAAGTATTACCAAGTCAACGACCCTAAGCATAAATCTTATTTATGTAGAACTTGGTTGCACCAAAGTCATTGACACCCAAAGTCCAAAGTCAAGATATGAGCCCCATCGATAATTCATGGGTACACCTGAAGCAAATAGTCGGGAAGAAGTCGTGCCCACTAACAGGAGGAACTAAATAAAATGCATTAAAAAGGAATGGCGAAAAATACCATTAGAATATGACATTCCGAAACTTAATTATTTAATTCGTTGACGTTAACAAGCTGTTATTGATGCCCAATGTGGGCATACGAAATATTAGAACCAACTTTTCCAAAAATACCGTGTAAGACTGAAAACTTGTGAATTTTGCAATTCTTTAGTTGTCACAGTGTTTATTATTATATTTGTATGTTCGTTCTTCTGTTCAATCTTGATCTGGGTCTATCTCCAGATCCAGGAAAGTGGCTGCTTCGATGGGATGTAGCCACAGATCCACTGGAGTTAGATGAGTAGGTTTGGCGGGGCAGTTGAAAAGGTGTTTTTTGTCGTACGGGCACATGCCGCATACTGGGCAGATGTCTTGCACGGCACGGTCGATTTCCGCCCAATAAGAATTTAGGCGACTGCAATATCCCGAGCGTAATTGAGCCAAAACTACTCTGGTTTGTCGTGGCAGCTGACGCTCCTCAGCGGCAATAGATAGGGGATGTACTCTGAGGACTTTATTCACACTATATTTGCTTATGGCCTTAGTAACTGCATCCGTGTTAATGCTATTTAAACCTGCTTGATATGCCTGTTGATCTAGGGGTCCTCTCCTGTATCGTTGAACCTGCCTGCACATATGTATGTTCGTACTTGACAAACAAATAATGAGTATTTCTCCTTTTTGTTAATTTTATGAAAATGTTTAGTGAAATTTAGCTACTTTTTTATTTTATAAATAAACATGTGTAAGAAAGAATTAAACTTTTAACAAAAATATCAATAATGATATTTATTTATACCAATAAAATGGTGTTTTATTTAAAAAATTGTAATAATTTTGGTTTCGCAATAATTAAATTGACTAACTGTATATATATGCACATATATAATGTTATTACCGTAAAGGAAGGTGCTGATGGCTCTATTTGGCAAATGCAATTCAACTTAAAGTGGGTGGAAATGGGGAAAATGCAAATACCTACTCCAAAATATGTTTACACGTTATATTCAGCCGTTGTTTGGTCGCACTTAGTCTAGTTTTCAATGCTAATATTATGTATGTAAACATACACATGTACATATGTATGCATCAGGTATATACTCTTCTATATAGTATGTGAAATATGGTCTAGTTTATTCTCGTGATGATAGTTTAGCAATTCCCACTTTACCTACTGCTCTGATATTCGTTCATTCAACCACTAGAACAGCTAAAAGCTTGTGCTTGTAGAATCAACAACAAAGACAACAAGTGTTTGCTCGTTCCTGTCCTTTAGTTTTCCGTTTTTAGATTTTCGTCAGACGCCTTTTGGCAGATGGTTAACTCTAGAGGTTATTGCCTGTTGCCTGTGCCACTATAGCGTTATCATAATCGCAACTACCACCATGACGATTAGTAACAGAATCATCTATAATAAACATTGAAGGTACCTAGCATTGTGAAACACTACACAATAACGACGATGATGATGGTCATGACGATGTTTATAGACTTATTCGACAATTCGTTTCCTAAGGCCAATTCAACCAGACGGGAGAATGAAACATTTACAAACTGTGTCAGTCAAAGTAAAAGTACATAAGGCGAGTTTTGAAATTTAAATTGCATTCAAAGTTTTACTTTAAATATTTGGATAACGCCAATGGGCCAGAAATTGGACAATGAAAATCTAGCTTTCTTCCAAAAAAAATCAGACCAGGATAGGTTATGTTATCACCACCAGAAGTTCACTCTCATCGACTCATCAAAATTTGTTCGCAAAAGTACAAATGAAGAACAGTGATGAACACGATAACATACGAATTGTAATAATTGCTCCATAAACATCCCAGAAGGGACAAGGGAGACGTCCCTCATATCGATGAGCGCAGCCAGATTCATATTGTTTATTGCGGAGTCCGGAAGGTGTGTCTTAAGACACCACTTGTATATAGAAGCTCTACATGGCTGAGATACTCAGGAAATGTCTTCAACATTACGCTAAAGGATACTTTTGGCACCGTTGAAAGTTAGCACGGTGGAAGTGCATAGTCGTACGTGGAATTCAGGAACAAGAAGTTCAAGTCCCGTAGAGTGAAACAGGGCGTTCCTCAAGGTGGGGTGATATCCGGAATTGTTTAAGCTCTACCTCTCCTGTATTCCGCCCCCTCCAGACGGCGGATGATTGTACGATCCTGGCGTCGGGTACCTATCCTGATGACATCTGTGAAAGACTGAACAACTATTTACCGATCTTACCACCTTTTTCCATTCGAGGAATATGCAGGGTTCACATTCGACACTACTTTCACGTCGTGCGCGCACGCCACACCTATCTGCGACAAACTGAAAAGTTGGAACAAGGTCCTTAGCCGGCACCACTTGGGGTGCAGATAAAGAAACCTTGTTGACCACATATAACGCGATAGGTCGGTCTGTCGCAAGCTATGCGGCGCCAGTTTGGTCCGCGAATGAGCAAATGCAGCCCTGAAAACTGCAACAGTACAGCAACACAATAGCATGCTTCCGTTGCAGTACTTGGTAGGGTGTTACCATGAGAGCCATCCTAATTACTATATGGTGGATAGGACCCCTCACCCATTCATGTCAGGAGGAATCCTCATGATCTAGAAAGAGAGGTCCTAGATCAACAAGCCTATCAAGCAGGTTTAAAAATCATTCATACGGATGCAGTCGCAGATGCCATAAACAACGATCGTGTGAATGCGGTCCTCGGAAAACATCCCCCATCTATCGCAGCTGAGGAACGTCAGCGGGTTCGTACCGGATTGACCCGGAACCATAGTGTTTCGGGCAGCGGCTGCCAACCCAGCATTAAACCTATGCTTCTACGTAGGTTTAAATGCTGCTACAACAACAACAACAACAAACCAGAGTAGTTTTGGCTCAAATACGCTCGGTATAGTGCAGCCGTCTGAATTCCTGAAAAACATCTGCCCAGCTCCGGCATAGGACCGGACGTCACATTGCACTGCAATAGATCAATGGTTACATCCAATCTAAATACATATATACAAACATATGAAATACACTGTTACAACAACAACAAAAACGAATTCCAAACGTATATATACATATCCACTTCTAAGAAGATCTATATAAGACAAGACTTTCGGGTACTACTTCTTGTGGCCCAGTTTCCAGCGATATAATGATTTTCGTGCACAAGTCCATCCTACGGTGACCAACTAAACTATCCTGTTGGCACGATAAATATGTTTATCGAAAGGAATGATTACCAAAATACGATACAGTTCCATGATGGACTATGTCGGTCCATTCCTTCAGGTACCTTCTCCGCAAAAGTTCAACTATTTTTTGCTTTAATCTGTTTAAAGTCTCTTCTGTAGTGGGGAAGCCAATATTTACTTTTTTATAGTCATAGGCTGACCTCACATTTTGAAAATTTACAAACATAAATTATTCTCATGGGCCTAAATCTGAAAAACCTCTTGTTTCTCTATTGAAAATCAAATCATTGCAAATTCCATGCGCAATAATTGCAATAGCAATTGTATATTAAAACAAAGCAAGCATTTTGCTTCTTTATTCGTGTTGTTGTGGTTGTACAATAGTAGCAAACTATAGATACGAATCGAACAGCACGACGACGACGTCATGATGCCGGAGAATGGGTACAAAGTTCAAATTCAGAATGTAATACTGACTGGCATTGCCTGAATTTGTTGTGTTTCTCTGTTTTTTTTTCACATGACGTCTTTGTGTATTTAGTTTCAAGTTTTTTGTTTTGTTTTGTTTTTTTTTTTTTTTTTACAGAAATATTTCTAGGTCACAACAGCCAACTTAAGTGGTTGGTGCATGAACTTTAAATGGATGAAACAACAAAACACAAAAGCAATGCAAAATGCATTTGGCTGCTCTGGCTGCTCTTAAACAATGCGGAAAACTTTAAACGAAAAACAAACACGGCCCAATTTTTTGTATAAAGCTTCTTAAATACGCCGCAGTTCGCAACTTTGTGTTAGTTGGGGGTATTGAAAACAGCAAACGAAAACAAACGCACAAACGCATTCTTCCTGTCAACGCATCCACCAATAAATACCAGAGGAGGCAGGCGACCACGAAAAGAAGGTCATGAATGACAAAAGCCCTCCAAAACATAAACTGAAAAAGTGCATTGCACTCCTCAAGTGCAAAAAAAAAACAAATTCTCCACGATGAAAGTAAGACGGCGCGGCGCAATAGGAGGAAGAGGATGTGTCTGTAAATTGTGGGAGCTGCTGTTGTTGTAGGCTAAAGGGAATTCTGCTCTGTAACTGAATGGCATACATTTTTGAAGGTCAAAAACTTTTCAAAAAGGAAGTATACGCAATATAACTACAACAGCAATAATAACAACAACGGCAACATACAACAAGTGGATGGATGGTGGTTCTTTAGAATGGATCAAAGAAGAGTGAATGAATGAACAAGTGTGTGCATAAAAGTACCACAACGTCACACATTTATCCTTACAAATTTATATACATATGTATGTAGTATGTGTATGTAACCGGGTTACTGACGACAACGTCCTCTTCACAACATGGGCCGAAGAATCATCATACACGTTGTTGTATAAATATCAACATCATCTTCAGTCTCAGAAGATGTTTCTCTTTTTTCGGTGGAGGTTTTATTAAAGAAATAACCAGGCAAAAGGGAAACATGAAATGTTACCTTCCTTAAACAACCAACCAAAGCAAAGGTTTCTGCTTAAAAGCGAAGAGTAAGAACATGGTAATCAAAATAAAAGACAGTAATAACAACAACATGTCAACACCTACTCCTCCAACACAAAAGGCAATGACGGGTAAATGCCACGAGTTATTTACGTATTTTAATTTTCGAATCTGAAATACTCAAAAGTAAAAGCATAAAGTGAAATATAAGAGGATTAGAACATCTTTAGACTCTGAGAGTCAGAGATATTTGAGCTGAAGGTAGCCAAAATTGGCTCTAATCCTAAACTATGACATAGCGAAGGTATTAATCCCTGAAAAGCGCGAGTGGTAGCATGGCAGACTACTTCCCGGTAGCCTATTCATATTCACTGATGGATCGAAACTGGAAGAGGGCACAGGATCTGGTATACATTGTGAAGAACTGAACGAACATAAGGAGTTCGTATAAACTTCACGACAATTGCAGTGTTTTTCAGACAGTAGTCTTTTCAGTGTTGAAAGCCTTACAACTATTCGAACAACAGACTTTGCAGATAGGATAGTCACGATATACGTGGATAATCTGGCTTCTCTAAAGGCGGTGGATCCTTCACTAAGACCGTTGAAAATTGTAGGTCTATTCTAAAAACTTGTAATATACCAGTTAATTTTTGCTGGGTACCAGGGCACTGTAACGTTAAGGGAAATGTGATAGCTGATGAAATGGAAATCTGAATCTTCGGACCTTAGGGTGGGGAATTGTGCCAAGCCACCGCTTTGCTTTTTTTCAGCACACTTAGTAAGCTCTACCACAAGAATCTGGCAAGATGTTACTGGCTGGAAGGTATCGCAAATCAGAGATCAGAATTGCTGTACGGGTCATCACTGCCCAGCAAAATTTGACGGAAGGGGTTCTTTGCGATGACGTGATTTCATGTCATCTTTTGCATTGGTTCAAAGGAAGTCGTGAAAGATCCGATCTTTTCATTAGGATTTGAACCACTGCAAAGGAAGTCGTGAAAGATCCGATCTTTTCATCAGCATTTGTACCCATTCCATCGATCCAATAGAGATGAGGTTTGTATTTTATTCACACACCTGTTTATTTTCATTTTGGTATGTTCCAGTACTGAAAAAATCTACTAATTTTTACTATTATTTCCGATAACATAAAGGAAAAATTGTTATCGTAGTAAAAATAAGTAGAATCTTGCAGTTTCTGGAACAGACCAAAGTTGTTAGAACTGTCGTCGTGATGTTGTCTTACATTTCCTGCATATCAAACAACTAAAACTTCTAAACAATTGGTATTATATGAAGTCCCAACCATCGACCTAAAAATAGAATCGGACTGCACACATTGCTATTTTAAAAGTTCCCTTGTCTGTTCTAAATCTGACATAGAATGAAATCAATCAAATCTCGCTTCTTGCAATTTGAAAAAAAAAGTCCGAAACGAAAAGGAACAAGAATCTGAAAATAAAGAAGAAACTACTTTTGGAAAGAAACAATTAAAAATAAATTAATTAAGCATAAATGGTATTTTCCATAAAAAGTCTCTCCTCCCCGTTCGTTACATTTTGTTCTTAGAGATCCCTAAAGCAAGCCGGGTTGTAGATCCCTACATATTTCCGTCACTAAACAAAAGAGTATAAATTACCAAAATGTTGTTATAAAATAACAAAATTATAAAATAAAAGTAATTTACGAAATAAAAACACTTAAAGGAGTGCATTTGGAGTCTATGTCGAAATCTGAACTGGTGATGGGAAGATAATTGAGAAAACCTTTTGTAAGATGAAAGAATATCAGTTGCGGAGAACGGAGGAAGTAATCTTTTGCGTTGCAGCGGTGGTGATTACATTGCAATTTTGGATGTAAACTTTTGAAAAACTAAACTGATAAATTAATTGTAGTTATTTCATGAATTCGTTTGAATTAATAAAGAGTTTTATTTTTCATGAAAACCATATTTCAATACAGCATTTCCATTTTCCAAACAATATGAAAATTTCATGCCAAGAGGTTGGTGAAAATGACATGCCAAAGCATTGGTTAAAATGACATGTCAACGCATTGGTTAAAATGACATGCTTAGGATCCAGAAAAGAACGTCATCTTTTGGGGTCCACGCTCATATAAAATTCATCGATGAAGATGCTAAAAAGATGACATGCTAGATCACTTGCACCCATGATTGAATGTCATCTTTGGCATCGAACATTTTGCTGGGTGGTCATTGCCGCATTAGATTGAGTACTGCAGGCTATGTGAGGATGTGGAAGAGACTGAAACAATCAAACACTTTCTCTGCCGGTGCCCTAGACTGACAGTCAAAATACATAGGCTGTTTGCTTAGTTTTTCTACTGCAGGAGCCTTAAATGGTTATGGGACTGGTCATAACTACCGTCTCTTTCCCACCTCTCTGTTGTATTTACTCTCCTTTTGCCTCTTTTCTGTCTTTCTCCCTTTCTTTTCCGTCCAAACATACTTGGGGTCTAAAAACATTATTACATTAAAGGCTGACCGTGTAAAACCCTCGAAGTTTTTAGTTTATTGTAAGGACGGTATCCGAAGGTGTTGTCCAATATAAACCTTCGCAGAACTTGATGTACGCGTACAAAAAAATATTCCGATTTGCAAAGTCTTGGCCAAATCGAATACTCAATTAGTAAGCGATCGTACTCATCAGTCAATTTAGTTGCTGCCGGTAGGATTTTTTAAAGATATTGAGCCATTATTTCAGGAAGTATGGACTTGTCTCCAAAAACTTGTACTATCACGGGACAGTGAACAACCCAGGCACGTCCTTAAACTGTTTATAATTCTGTGGTGGAAGTACCCGATGAAGTGGATTGATATCGTCCATGTTCGAACCTGATCTATGCATGGAAGAAATTCGACATTATGCAAAGTTTGAACAAATCATTTAATCCATTCATGAGTTATAGTGCGCACCACTTTAGCGAAAAATATTAAAGGTTTGTGGGGAAGTCCCCCAAAGGATCGATATGGGCCATATGCGGCCTTTTGAGAATTTTCGTGAAAATGCACCTTTGGTCGCATACAAATTACTATGGAAACAAAGATCGTTCGGATGACATGGGTTAGTTAACCGATCGCCATAAAATTTTTTTTGGTGCAAAGTTTTCACCGAATGGTTGATCTGTTCTAAAGTTATCGTGCAAAGAAAGCCAGACGGATCAACAGGGCTTCAAATTGTCAAACATGCTTGAGTTATAAACCCCATATATCGATGAGGCCAATTTTAGATGGCATCACAGTGTATATATTCCCATTATCCTTAAAGTTGAGGGTATAAATATCAAAAGTTTAGAAATTTCGAAAGTACGTTTTGTTTTACATTCATCAACAACTGAAAATAAAAACATCAACAAAACAGCTGTGCTATTTGGCACAGGCGATAGCACAACAACACCTGTATATCGTATTTTTCACATGGTTTTTTTCTTCGAGTTAAAAATAAGTTATTTGGCAAGTAGGGTACACCTTCACACCTTCTTTCTCAACCTATTAATGTAATTATAAATAGAATGGAATTTGCCCACCAAGAAAAAAAACAAACAAACGAACGATAACAAAACAAACAACTGAAATAAAAGCAAAGAATTACTAATTTAATTGTTAGCGAAAGCGAAAATTGTAAACAATTTGAAATCACGGCACTTGTCTGTCGTTTGTTGTGATTCGATTACAAACAAGTTCTTGGAATTCATTTACCGGTGTCTGGACGATGTGTCTGTCTGTCCCACGAATTCTTGTAACATAATAAGAGACTTGACATACATACAAAGTTGTTTATAGTCTAGGTTAGTTTTATTTATAACCCAAGAACTAAAAAAAACTTAAATTGTCGCTTTCCTTTAAAGAATGCGGTGGAAATTTAATTCCCATTATGCCAATCAAAAGCACTTGTGAATATTTTCTTTCTACATCCTTTTTTGGGTTATTATTCTTCTTCTTCCTCATCATTCTTATATTTCCATTGATACTTTTTTTCATCTGCATTGTTCCGAAATATTATAGCCAGCCAGCATATAGAGAGGAGGCGACATACAATACATACATAGGTGGTATATGGCCGGTTGGTTCACTTTGTCATCGTCACTGATGATGCCGCCGCAGTGCCATGTGCTTTGTGTGTCGCCTTGTGTTTCGGTTTCTCGTCAGTGTGTCAAGGTTGTTGGTTGGTTGAATACATGAAACGTATATAACAACAACAATGGCAACAAGATGATGACGGCAAAAATAAATAAAATCTATAGGAAGTGTATGAGCAGCAGTAACAACAACAAAAGCACCAGAAATTTAAGGAAATACCCCTCACTCAGCCAATACAATAAAACCTGGCAGCAAATGCGGCAACGACTACGTCAGTAAAATAAAACGAAAGTGAATATGTTTAGAACCAGAAGTAGCTGCAATAACAACAGCAAAATAGCAGGCAGGCAACGCAGTCGAGACCCATGCAGCCACATACATATATTCATCCATTCAAGCACCAGTCATCATCATCTACAACCCGCAAAACCAAAACAGCATGTATAGTAGGGCTTCAATTACATTTACATACCCACAACAACAGCAGAGTAACAACAACACCAGGAAGAAGAAAAAAATGAATAAACCTACAACCAACAACGTTATATACACAGAGGAAATTTTGTAAAAATATATTCATATTACATGAATTTCATTCATTCATTCGGCATGGTTGTCATTCCTTTACTCTCTTTCGGAAATAATACACTTGTTGTTGTGTTCCTCAAGCTTTAACAGTTGTTAGCCGCCACCATGGGACATACTAATGTACATTTATTTGTAGGTATATTTTTATGTTTGTGAGTGTGTGATGGCATTCGAGACCTTTGCCATTTTAGTTTGGGTAGTACTTTAGAAATTTCCCCATAGTAGTTCGGTTGAACTCAGAATGAGTCAAATTAAATTTCTGTATATTTCATAAAAGTTCCTCCCGGAGGATTTTTCAAGATTTTTATTTGAAATCACTGAATGAAGTCATTCGTGTCGACAAAAATATTTCCTACTGGAAGGGACAAATGGAAAGTTATTTATCTATGATTGCAGGAAAATTGAAGACCACTTTTATAAGGAGTACTACTCATCAGGTGGCAAGTCTCAACTGATTGGACGAAAGATGATAAAGGCATACCAACGATTTATCGACATCAAACCTCCAAAATACATACATATTATTTGATATCAAATTTATAGTTACGAAATTTACATGCGTTACAACTGGTGTTGCTGAGGTTACAAAGTCCCAATTGTGAACGAATGCTCCAAATATTCTGTAAAATTCCTGTAAAAGTCATTGCAGAAAATAATAATTTTTTTATCGTTCAATGTTCATACTTTTCTAATTGATTCAGAGGCCTCATTAAATGTAACACATCGTGGAGAAAAATGTGGAAAGATGCATCAGTGCAGAAACTCGCTATATACAGTGGTGTGAAAAATAATAAGGACACTTCAATCCATAACCAAGATTACATTGAAAACTGACTAAAAAAGTGAAAATTACATTAGTTTATAAAATTTATTGTTTTCTTAAAATGTTAAGACAATTAATATATAAATATTTTGTTTGCTTGTAACCATATTTTATTTATCTTTTATATTTTATGCGAATTGTCGTAGTTTGGTGTGTGAAAAATAATAAGGACACTTCATGACATCTTTTAATAAGGACCAAACTTGAAAGAAATTAATGCAGGTTTTTACCAAATAATGGTAGATAAAGTGTTTCAGTGTCATTAATACTTTGTAGACGATCCTTTGTTTTCTAAAAGGGAAGCGCATCGTCTGGGCATCGAGTCAACCAAATTTTGGCACTTCTCTACTGGTATCGCGTCCTACGCAACCTGTATAAGTTGCCAAAGGTCGCCATAATTTGATGGACACTTTGCCCTGCTTGATTTTTTAACTTCATTCCACAACATTTTTCAATCGGGTTCAAATCAAGGGATTGTATGGGCCATTCTAACAACTTAACTTAATTATCCTGGAACACCTTTTTTCATTTTGCCGTCATTTTTGGGTCATTAACCTTGCTGAAGACTCATTTGAGAGGCACACCCCCTTCACCATACGGAAGAATTATATTTTTCAAAATTTCAATGTAATCTGGTGATTTCAAAAACACTTTGAATACTGTATAGAGACCCCACAGCATAGTAAGAAAATGAGCCCCACACCATGCTGTTACCTCTGCCATATTTAGCCGCCTTCAGAGTATATTTTGGGTTATATTATTGATTTTTAGGTCTTCAATCCTGATAAACTCCTCTATAAGAACAAAAAAAATATATATTTGGTTTCATCAGACCAAAGAATGGTACGCAATTTTTCTTAGACCAAGCGATGTGATTTCTAGCAACCTGTATTATTTGCTGAATATTTGTATACCCTACACCCTACGTGGGAATTGTATAATTTTTCGATTAAAATGATACTTTTCTGACACTGTAAGCTCTAATGTGGCCTCCACAGTGTGTTTTAGGAGTTTTTGATGCGTCAAAATTAATATTAAAATATTTTTTTATTTGTAAAGATGTGGTAAAAGGATCTTTTTTAATCATCGAATAACGCATTTATTATTACAGGTGCAATTTTTGAATTTCTGCTACGACTTGTATCTTTGAAGTTCACTTAGCTGCATCCTCCACCATTGTTTTTAAAGATTCTAAGCTTTTTCTGTAATTTTTCTGTATGAATTTCCTTCTTTATGTAAACGTTTAATGATTTCTCGAGTAGCGTGATAACAATGCGTTTTTTTATCCATATTTGCAAAGAAAAACTAAAAAATACCGGTAGATTTAACATTTAATGAATAGAAATTAATTCATTTTAAACTTTTACTTACAGGAAAGAATCACAAAAAATAATATCGATTTATTTTTACTAAAACGAAAAACTGTCCTTATTATTTTTCACAGCAGAAATCACGGATTTTACGAAAAATATTTGTTTTGTATAAAAACTAAACAGAAAGAAAACAAAATCGTAACGGGATTTCTTATTGCAATACATGTACATTTTCAAAAGCAAATTTCCATCGCAAATTCTTCCATTTTACACATTTTAGGAGCGACCAAAAGTTGTGAATGTCACTGTCCTTATTATTTTTCACACCACTGTATGCTCGCTATTCTTGGTTCGTCTTTTGGAAACAATATTGACAAAAATGTAACTTTACGAAAATACGTTCACGATAGTGAAATGGATTGATAAGATGCTGAAAGACAGAATCATTCATTTGCAAATAGAAGAGAGTTCCGTGAGGAAACATGTTCACAGAGGTACACCGCAGGGGGAGATCTCTCACCTCTATTCTGGCGTATAGTAATAAATGGGATGATAAATGCAACTACGAGTATTTTGCGCTTCAGCCAGCTGTGAATACATTTACATTTTTACCAAGCTTATCGGAACTTATGCCAGTTGCTCTGGTACAACTGTCAGGCTGGCTCCATGACAATAACCAGTTTTTGGATGGTGGCAGACACTTGGGAATAAGGTACAACTCTATCAAGTGTGCAAAGGCTGCGTAAATTCTGATCACCGGAACAAAAGTGAATCGTATTAAACGATTACACATTTGTGCGCCATCTCTACACACATTAGTCGAGGACTCAACTAGAACAAGCTGTGCGAAAGGACAATGTTTGTGGCGCTTGACTTATAAAAAAACATTTGATAATGTCAAACACCTCAGAGGGACGACTGAAATCGCAACCGCCCAGCTCTAGAAGGTATAAAGAGATCTATACCGACGGCTCTTAGATGGAATCAGGCACAGCAATTCCATCAACCTACGACCCTCATTCAACTTGAACATTTGATAATCAACTATTTGTGTGGAATTTAGATACAAGAAATCTAAGCCCCGTATAGTTAAGCAGGAAGTTCCCTAAGGAGGGGTGATGTCTCCGGAACTGTTTAACCGCAACTTCTCCTGTACTCCACCCCCTCCAGACGACATTGAGATCGTATAGAATGTAACTACCCCAAGATTCTGGGGGCATTCGACAACATGTTGACCTCGTCAGCGCATTACATAGACTGAGTTGTAGGAACAAAGTTCTCAAGTTCCTAGCCGACAGAACTTGGTGTGCAAACGAAGAAACATTGTTGACAACGAGTGGAAAGCTATGCGTCGCCAGTGTGGTCCGCGAATATATATGCAATGCGATAGAAAAATATTAAAAACTGTCAAAATACCACCATAAAAACTACAACTGGGTGCATCCTCAACCACATGAAGAGACAAAGATTATTCCAATACAGCTACACAATGGCGTGCTCTTGTTGCGGCCTCTAAAATAGCAGCCGGTTATTAGCCATAAGGATATAAAAATGTAAGTTATGAAAAAAATAACTCAAACCAAGAAAAGTGAAACAGTGAGGGACTACATCAATACTTTTCAAGATGTATGTACGTACATATGAATGTGATATAAAATCTTGAACAATTCTATTCAGTAGTCGTGGTAGTTGTTGTTGTTATTTTTTATAGTTATAATCAAAACAAACAAATAAAAAAAACTTTATTACAAATAAAAGTGAAAAATAAACAAAACAGCTTGCAATAAAATAGAATAAAATAATAAATAATAAAGAATGGCACGCGACAACAGCCGGCAGTCAATAGTAACAACAACAAAAAGAACAGAGCAGCAAGAACAGAATGCCATAAACCAAAGTCTAGGAAAACAAAATAGTCAAGCAGCAATTCGTTCATTCATTCATTCATTCATTATTTTCAAAAAGAGATTGATACAGATATAGGTATGTACATGTGTATATAGGTTTATATGTACCAGACAGATGACGTTATATAGAAACAACATTGGGGTACTAGAATATATGTATATATGTTGGTATGTATTTAGCAAAAAGGTATGTAGTACAATTCGTTGTATTACACTATAAAATTGAAATATAAAATACAAATTCATACTATAGAGGAGTACGTACAAACCAAAACAACAACAACAAGAACAACATACAAACGTGCATACATACAAGCTATATAAATATCCATAGAAATGAATGAATTGGAATGGATGAATGGTTGGCTTGTTGTTTGTTTGGCTCTCTTGGAATGCGGAAAGTCTGCATGACACACATAAGACAAACCACCGGGGCAAACAGACAGACAGACAAGCAGACCCAAAAGGTCTTTTCAAAAACCAAGAATTTCAAAAGAACAACATTACGCGGCATACCAAGCCAGCCAGCCAACCATACTTTTCTACAGCTAAAAGTCCAATGATTTGGATATCCACCACGCACCCCTCCCCCTCTCCTTTAACCAAAGAGCAAGCAAAACAAACCAAAATTGAAAAACAAGTGGCACACAAAAGGATATTCCTTGCAAATTTATGTATGTCGTCATCTCTATGGATGAATGTATTCTCCATGTTTTGTAAGTAGGTTACCTGTTTACAAGTCTGCAAGCCAACAACCCCGCCGCCACCGCTAGACTTTTAATATCATCAGACCTAGCTAACTAAACAAAGGCAAAGCGCAAAAATAATAACCGCCAAGGACTTGTCAAGAGGCATTAGACATGTTGCGATTTTTAATACAAATGTAGGTGTAGATGTACGTATGTATTATATGTATTAACAAACATTTGTATTTATGCCTGTTTTGAGGCATCATAAATTTTGGTTGGATGCTACATGATATATACGGTTTGTTTTGTTGGTGGAAATCTTGAAATCATCATAAATCGTCACAATAACATAATATAGTTTATTACATATAAAGTAATTTGGATTATTGCGAAGACGATGCCGAAATATGTCAGTCAGAACACTTCTATGTCCATGTTCGATGACTTAAGTGCATCAGAAGGTATCTGAGTGAAATATACTGAACACCGTCATTCCTCGCCGGCTTGAGTTTACAGCCTTATCAGAGAAGTATTATGCTTATGTTTGCATATCTGGCAAATTGGAACACCATCACGGGACTTTGCAGTACCCCCTGCAGTAGATCTATATTGAGAAGGCGCAACGCAGATGGAAACCTTAATGTAGGGTGTCAAAACAATCTGGCCTGCGATAAGTTTGTCAGCATTTGAACCCATTCCATCGAACCAATCGAGATGAATTTTGTGTTTTTATTTACATATACATACACATTTTTCTAAATATATAAGATTAATTATTTACAATAGGCCAACGTTGTTGAAACTCGTAATGTTAATGTCATTGGGTCAAGGCTTTGAATTGGCTTTGAATCCAAAAATGAATAGCATCTTTTGGGGTCCACGCTCATATAAAATTCATCGATAAAGATGCTAAAAAGATGACATGCCAGATCACTTGCATCCATGATTGAATGGCATCTTTGGCATCTAACATTTTGCTGGGTCTCTATGGGACTCATTGCCGGTAGGCTTAGATCAAGATGTGGTGACAGTGGCGTCGACTACTGTAGGTTGTGTTGAGATGCAGTTAAGATAAAAACAGTCAAGCATCTACTTTTTAGGTTTCTTACGCTGAACACAAGAAGACATTGACTAATGGGTAGATACGAGATAAATACTACCACCTGGCTGGGATGACACGGCCAGCAGGAACTGTATAGTCAGCAATGTTGTCTAAGTGACAGCATCCTGTTCTCCTCATGAAGGTTATACACACTGGACATTTCATCAGCGTACGACACCATCGAAATATTTGCTGATGGATTGAGGAGTTTCGAAAGGTAAAAGAAGAGCGGACTTTCGGGCTTCAGTATCGGAATAACTCTGGTCACGTTCCAGATATCAGTAATCACCAAACGTGTAATTGATATCTGTAGAACACTGGTCAGGCAACCCAAGCCTATTGTACTGAGATTCATCAACATGAGCATTGAAATACCATCTGGGACGAGGGCTTTGGATGAAAAAAGCTGTCTGAACTTCACTGGATGTAAAGGAGACTGGTTGTAGATCTTTATTTAGATTCTTGCATCTACGAATTATGGATAGGTTGATCTTGTTCTGCGAAGTTGAATGTTAAATAAATTGATGGCAGAACTGTGTAGCACACAAATTTTATTATTATTATTTTTTTTTTTTTTTTGTAGCCAGATTATCACCGGTTGAGGTTTTCCACCTGTGCTCTAAAACAAGCACATCTATCTCGGCGCTTTGCTGCTCAATTTGCTCATTGCTAGGTTTTCGGCACAAAGTTGGTCGCGTTCTTGTGGAAGCCAATCTCAATGGAAAATTTGGTCTTATAAGAGGAATTCTTAGCCGCTTTGAGAACTGTTTCCCAAAATATTTTCTTACCCTTTCTGGCGCATGACGGTAAAATCAAAGGAAGCCAATGAACTTTTTGAAGCCATACCAGCCAGTCGGCTTTGTTATAATTTAAGAAGGTGGTCGGTGACCAGAATTGGAATATGTTCTGAATTTAATGCGACGTTTGTTTGCCAGGATGTAATAGGAAGGAACGATGACTTACGATAAAAATGGCCAGATATCTCGAGGCGAAATCCGATTCGTCAATTTGGTTTGCAATAAGAACTCCATGTGGATCGCTCGGTAGTTGGGAATACATTAAATCGTTTGATGAGCGTTGAAGTCACGAAGAATAATTTTGTTATCCCCTGCAGGACGTTGAAAGTGCTCGGATGATAACAGGCGCCAATTCTGTTAACGGGTGGAATGTAAATATTGACGATTTCAATTTCTGCATCTTCAGAAATGCTCATAAACTCTAGGAAAGGATCAGGATGAGGGGTGGTGGAGGTGGATATGTCAGGGAATATCTGACGTCCCGCTGATTGATAAATGCGAGACCACCATGGTCCCTTTCTCTATCCCGTCGGATACTTGGCTCGACATGCTCTTCGGAAGCATATTTAATATAATTAACACAAAAAATAAAGCTACTTTGATGTGAGATCTTCCCTTCTGCCTTCTAGGAAGGTTGTGGGAAATATTTGTGTTAAGGTTCAAACGAATGACAGCAAGATAGTCGTTGATACAACCATCAAATAACTGCAAAGTTGAGTTCTGTTAAGATCTTCACAGAATTTCTACGTTTTCTATTTCAGATGAACACAGGTGACAGTACAGCCAGTCTGCC
Source organism: Musca autumnalis (assembly GCF_047663935.1). NCBI lineage: Eukaryota > Metazoa > Arthropoda > Insecta > Diptera > Muscidae > Musca > Musca autumnalis. The sequence goes on along the minus strand of NW_027411644.1, from coordinate 118,036,295 downwards.
AATTGTCTAAACCGGGAATAGAATGGAAGACACTTTCTGTCATCCGGCATAGTTTTTGTTTATTAAAAGAAATAATTTACAACGGCCAGATATTTAACAGTAGGCTGGATAAGTGTATTTTCACTTAAAACCCCTAAATCTGGAGCAATTGCAATCTGACTAAAAATTGTGACGTCTAAACTTTGGTTTAAGATAAAAATGGCAGGTGGGGGAGGGTATACCACCCTTCCATTCATACACAACATGTCGGAAAACATTAGAAACGCATGTGTTTTGAATGTTTAATCCAAAACAACTTACAGTTGGTCAACTAATGTATTGCAAAGACCGAAATGGTAACAAATTGCATATTAATTGTTCATTTATGGCAAAGTAAATCAATTTAGTATATTTTGACAGAATATTGTTTTGAAGACCAAAAGCAAGAGATTTGCACAAAAACCTAAAGTTTTTACATAATTTGTTACCGTAAACGAACAATTAATATGCAATTTTTTTACAATGTTTTGCAAGTCATTATTTGACGAAATGTTTATACCAAATATTTATGCAGGTTACAAATATCTGCGGATATGTAAGAATGACACACTATCCATTCTGTTTCCGCAAGCTTAGTAAAACCCACTTCATCTTCACATGTATTATTTACACTTGAATATATTCACAAAAATATGTACGAACATTCTCTTTATCTACCACATCTATTTATAGAAAAAGTAGATGCCTTCTTATGACTAAAAGAATTTTACCACAGTCTGTGGTCTTGGAAAATATGTGGTGGTGGCTTAAATTGTCGTTATTGTTTTAGCTTAACGGCCAATCTTACAAGTTTTTATTTTTATAACTGGCAGCCAGTCATCTGTGTTTACATCAGCTGTTTTCTTTGAATGAGGGTTTGTTTGCATATTTTCCTCTTTTTTGTGTTCGCATTCGCGTGATAAATTACAAAGTGGGGTATGCGATTAACCAATCTACAGCGTTTTTTTTTTTTTACTATATATTTAAATTGAAGCTACAACAACAAAACTTAAGGTTTAGCATTTTCGCCTCCGTCTACCATACGAAATAAAAAAAGCAAAAAAAAAAAACAGCAGCAAGACACCGGCAAAATAATATCAACAAAAAATGAAAAAAAAACAATCTACAGACATACATCTCTTTCTACATACAAATTTATATGATGGAGAGGTAAGTTTGGGTGTTTATATATTACCGCCTGTTGTTGTTGTGCTTGTTTTGAAATCTTTCAATATTTTTTTGCCTATGGTTGTTGTTATTGTTGTTGTATTCTCGTTGATGTTGATATTTTTTCATTATTATTATTTGTTGTTGTTGTTATTCTCAAGTTTATTAACCTTTCTTAATGGCTTAACGGTAGATATTTGTGACGTCACATTATAAATGAATATTGTTGTGATAGGGAATGTACACATCGACAACACCGAGCAGCGAGGTGATTCAAAACATAAATATTTTGTTATGGGTCTGGTCTGTCTGTCAGTCTTCTTATGGTATGTGCAATATATACAATATGTTCATATGTATGTAAGTAGGTGTATACGATAAGTATGTGTGTCAAATTGAAATGTTGTACAATCTATATTGGGGAAACACCATTCGTTTCGAATAACAATTGAAAAGGCACTGCTAATTGTATGTAGCCCATGGTTAGACACTGTAAATTTGTTTACGTTCAAGTTCAAGAACATGTGCAGTGACATGAATACACGGCAGATTAAAAAGTTTTTGTTTTGTTCTCAATTTGCAAATTTTCATTGAAATGTTGGTAGGTATCTTCTCCGACTAAATTAGTATGTCCTGCTAATACGTTTTTAGGAATATCTTAACAAAAAAGAGGACATTAAGTTGACTCAGCCTTCTTCTAGCATCAAAATAGTAGAAAAAAACTCCCATGGAAATGTGGAGTGAATTATCCATTTCTTGATGTTGGCGAAATTGATCCAAAGAAATCGATTTTTTTCAAGAATGAAAGACATTCGGACTTTATTTGTTTAAACTCTTTTAATATTTAAAGTGGCTCAATGTTTTGGTGTTTGTTTTGACCCTTTTCTTTTACTTCTTGTTTCGTTTAATGACACCTAACGATCCTTTAGCTCTAAATATCATTGGCACAGGACAATTCAATGCATATCAGTTTGATCATATCAACTCTTTTTAAGGGTCTAATAAAAATGTATGCAACTTCTGTTGTGATTTCATTTACTGAAATTGATGAGCATTAACTTTTAACCCACTTAGGGCCGAGAATTTTTTTTGCGCGAAAACTTAAAATTTTTTATGAAAATTATATTTCTGCGATTTTTAAGCATTTTTTAATAAATAACTTTTTTCTCTAGAACGTATAGTTTTCCTGCAATCGGGCCTTCTTTTAAAAGTTCCAAAAACTTTGGAGGGTAATATAGGTGTATCCTTACATGCCAATCCCTTGGTTTTTGATTAAGAAAATACTCTTACTATATTCCTAACAAATCCCTGACTTTATATCGACACCTCCAAATAATAGTATGCTAAGTCTAAAAAGTGAGTTTTGCAGGAGAAGCTCTCAAAGTTTGGAAATTTTTTTGAACTTCTTTACTATGCTAAGTCAATATTTGTTTATAACTTTTGTTCGGATTGACCGATCATTTCCAAAATTAGACAGAATTTAAGTTAAAGGACGTTAAATATAAAAATGTAAAGAAATTGAAAACATGCTAAGTCGACTTAGCATACTATTGTTTGGAGGCGTCGATCTAACATTTACGATAAAATTTTTATCGCATATTTAAATTTTTCATCAAAAGTCGAAAATTACAAAAAAGTCAATTTTTTTTGAATAGCTTGGGTTTTTGGCCAATTGCGTGGAAATGCGTAAGTCAAATGAAGCGTTACCAGCGTAATATTACAGATAACAGACAACACTAAAACAAAATGCAAAAAACCCGACGAAAATATTCGAAAAACCCAGAGTTTTACGTCAATTTTTGCAACCATTTTTGGTGGCGTTTAAACGACCAGTGGCTTTATATGGGTTAACTAAATTGAAATGGTCATTATACCTATTACATAGGGACTTATAAAAACTAATTTGTAAAGTCCAACTCCTCCTACTTCCATACCAAATACATGCTTACCAACTCTTTATTAAAAGAATAAAAAATAATTACATGGGTATTTCATTAACTTATAAGATAAATTGAACTTACCGGTGGTGGGGTTCTATACTGTTGTGAAGGTCCCAATTGTGGACTATAGGGCCTTGGTGGTGGTGCCCAACCCGTTTGTTGACCACCATATGGTGACTGATGCGGCTGATGTGATGGAGGTGGTGGTCCTCCGTGTTGTGGTGGCGGCGGACCACCCTGTACTCCACCGGGTCCACCACCTGGCGTCTGAGGCGTTCCGCCACCGCTACCGGCACCACCTTGTGGTGGAGGTTGTTGTTGCGATGGCGGAGGCTGTTGTGGCGGTTGTTGTGGATCGTAACTATTCGTATACCTATGCTGAGGCGGTGGTTGCGGATGTGACGATTGCAACAGTGAATTTAATGTTGGTGTTGGGCCTTGGGGCGCTTGTCCTGGTATATAACGTTGTGGAGGTGGTCGATTTGGTGAACCAATACCACCGGGTCCACCACCCGGCGCTGACTGTTGCGGTTTACCACCTGGTGGTGGTTGTTGCATTGGCGTGTGTCCATAACGATATGGATCCATATTTGGATCAGCATGATGATAACGACCATACATTGGATGATGACCTGGCATTGGTGGTGGCGGACCACCCAATGGACTTTGTCCATATTCAGCAGCCACATCTTTTTGCGGATGTTCGCCGGGATTTTGTGATGACGGAGGTGGTGGTGGCCCTCCAACGATCTGTTGATGTGGTGGCATATGTTGCGGGTGTGGTGGTTGTTGATGCATGTGATAATGTGACATTACAGGATCACCACCGCCCGGTGGTCCATACGGATGTGGTGGCATTTGTGCCGGAGTATCACTGCCATTGTTAGGGGTAGGTGGACCACTTCCGCCTCCAGGGGTTCCTGCAGCTGGTGTCGATGATCCACCACCGGGTGCATTTCCATTGCCACCGGGATTATTAGCGCCACTACTGCTACCACCACCGTTACTACCAGCTGTTGTTGTTGTTTGTGGGCCACTACCAACAGGACCAGGACCTGATCCAGCACCACCCTGCCCAGAGGGTGATTTTATTTTCTCATTCATTACTTATTTAACTCAATTCTTGTTGTTTGTCCGTTTTCTTTAGTTGCAGCTTGACAAAATATTAACGTTTCGAGAAAACCCTCCTACTCCGCTGCAACCTTACGTAAAGGTTATCTGAAAATATAAACATGTGGAGAGAAGAGGAAATTAGAATAAATTTTAACACGTTCGCGGACGTGAATGCTATAGCATTCATTTGCAAAGTCAATTTTTTGTCATTTACTTCTATACAATCGTACGTTTTTGCGATTAAAGTACATAGTACTATTAATTTTATCAATATCCATAATATAATAAATAAAAAATTGTAATAGGACTAATAATTATTTAATAAATACAAAAAAACTTACTTCTGAAAAAATTGGGTGTCCGCGAACGTGTTAATGACACGCATTTTTACTTGTATTTAATATATGGGTATGTTTAAGAATATTTCAAATCGTGAGTAGTGTCAAAATACAAAGATAACGTTTACTTAGCCCTCTTCTGAGAAAATTTAAAATAAGTGCCGAAATTGAAGTACAGAATTAGAATTGTTTTGAAAATGGAATGTTAGACTCACATTAAAAGGTCTAATTGTCGATCAGTAGAGAGGTTATATTCGCTGGGCACATTTACCTGACAATTGAAAAAAGCTGATTTTCTAACACTGCTTTGGAAACACATAAAATAAGTCCAAAGTCGTAAAAGGAATAAAGTTGGAATAATTCTCCTAAAACAAAGGAATAAATTAAAATTTACCCTTTTTGATGGTATGCGACCTTTTTTGAGTACTGATATTTCTTTAAAAGTTGCAGTTTGAACATTGGAGATGGAGAGATTCCATGTCACCGATATCTAAACCCTCAGCCAATGACTGTAGTTGAAAATAGAAGAATCATAACGAATAACTGTGTGTGAATGAATTCACTTTTTTAAATATAGTTGTATGTACACTTTATTGTGTAAGGTTAGGCAAGGTTTCAGAGGAGAATAAGTTAATGTTGTATTGTGTAACCAAGTATGGCCCTTCGGTTTGCTACGAAGTAATTAAATAAATTAATTATAAATTAATAAAGCATTGTGGCGTTTTTTTATTGGGATTCAAAATAGTCTGGCTTAATCCCATTGTTGTTGTTTTAATATTTTAAAACAACTATTTTATTAGTGGAAAAGATTTGGCATTGTTCGCCAAGGGGTAAGGCAGGGAATACTATAGTTTCGATCCACGCCACTGGATCTCATCAGTTCCCTTGTTTCTTGTTTGTGGATATTCTCCACCGAAGTTATTTTTCAATAACTTCTTCAACAAGAAACTTTTTATACCCAAACATCAATCGTCAGCTCGAAGTATAAAGGTAAGCAAAGAAAAAAGTTCAATGAGAAGTTTTTCCTTGACAACCTCATACAACTCCGACGAAAGTGTCTGCGAAACAATTCAAACCTCTTCCACTTGTATGTCTCGTCGAATTTTGACGAATGCACACACCAAAATTTGGTTGGTCTGCTTTACAGCAAAAACAACACACGCCGTGCCAGTGTCTTCAATTTGAAGCATTGTGGCGTTTTTTTATTGGGATAGCGTTTGCAATTTTGTTTTTTCAAAATAGTCTGGCTTAATCCCATTGTTGTTGTTTTAATATCCACAAACAAGAAACAAGGGAACTGATGAGATCCAGTGGCGTGGATCGAAACTATAGTATTCCCTGCCTTACCCCTTGGCGAACAATGCCAAATCTTTTCCACTAATAAAATAGTTGTTTTAAAATATTAAAACAACAACAATGGGATTAAGCCAGACTATTTTGAAAAAACAAAATAAATTAATAAAAGTATAACAGTATAACAACAACCGATCCAATTCCATATTTTAAACTGAATATAACCGTAAACTTCTTGGCGTTTTCGGTTGCTTCACCAAAGAGAGTGAGCACAATTTGTTCACTAACGGATCCAACACTTTATCTCCACATGGAAAAAAAGTGTCGTTTTGTACCAAGGATTACCCATAGTAATTGGTACCCTCATCACAATGATATATCGTTTTCCATGGAGAAGTCCATATACATATCTTAAAACTGTTTCAATTTACGAGCATTAAGCTGAAAACGGAATAAGCGTTTGATATAAAAAGAACCACATGGCAAAATTCACATCAACGCAGAGTATCGTTATGTGTTTATTATGTTTTCGGCTTTACTCTGGATCTGTTTAAATTAGTTGATCGCAGGTAATCCTTGTTATCCTGATCCAGTAATCGGCATATTTTGTATTTGAACTTAAATAACTAAAAATTACTGCAATTAAATTTGAATATAACCTTAAAAAGTCTTCAAACATAGTGTCAACTGGAACATGTCATGCCGATAACTGGAAAATGGTGCCGACTACGAGCAAAACTATTTTACTAAATTCACATTTTTCTAAAGTTTTTTTAAGAAATATTTCAATTTTTTTAATATCATCGGAAAGTACACAAATTTTCTAAGCAAATAAGACTCGGAATGACGAAAGATTGAAGTAGGACAAATCCTTAAAGTGCCGACTATTATTGCAGTTACCTTTTTCTTTTTTTTTTTTTGTACGTCCATATTTCCCAGAGGTCTGTCTGACTTTATCGGAAATGTTTTACTTGAAAGCTCACAAAGGTGCTACTAAACGACATTTACGCCTAAATTATTATACGTCCAGTGTACAAAAAAAAAAACTTTATGAAACGTTTGCAAACGTTTCGTTTCGTATTTTCCATAAGAACATAACAAAACGAAATATAAACCAAGTTGACCGAACTCGCTGTTTAGTTTCGTTTTGTTTACATTCGTGAGTGCGAACAAAACAAAACGAAAAATAAAAAGTTCTCAACTTCACAAGAAAACGAAACCGCACAATACACACTGCAAACGTTTGGTGGTTGATTGAAACATCCACAGCAGTATATCCAAGTATGTTGATGCTAGCTTAGAGGTAGTTTACACTATAGGTATATCAATGTCATATGACACGAAATAAAAACATTCCATATCTACCCACGCAGGCAATGTTGCACATATTAGCGAAAATATAACGATGGAAAATTTCATGTTATATGACATTTACATATAGTGTAAACTACCCCTTATAGGGTTGTTAAGCAATCCCAGCAAAATGTTTGTAGCCAAAGAAGTAGTTAAATCATGAATGCAAGTGATTCCGGACTACATCTTTTTACGTGAAAGAAGTCATGATTTTTACAAGGGCATGGTGCAGTGAGGATACTGTCTAATTTACTTCTTAAGCACACATTTTGCATTAGTTCTTTGTAGTGAATAAATCACAACAACATATGATTCAACTACTTCTTTGGCTACAAACAAAGATGTAGTTCGAAATCACTTTTATTATTTTTTTATACAAATTACTTTTTATGGATGCAAACATATTGCTGTTATTATAATTAACAAGAAACAAATTAAGTTCTTTGTCTTTTTAAGTTTTTTTTTTGCAAAATTTTGAAATTTCTAAAATGTGAAAAATTTATGAAATGGATTCAAATCGGACATTGTCAAAATGTGAAGAACGGACTGCATTTTTCATGACTCTGCGTGGACTGCTTCAAAAAAGCTATTCAATCACTACTTCACAAGGAACAACTTCAAATAAATTTTGCTGGGATCAAATGTGTGTGTGTGTGCCTGAATGTGTCATTGATAATATCGCACAGCACACGTTTGCAAACGATTCATTTTGATTCGCTCGTGAATGAAACGACTCGGGAAAGCATAGACGAAGTAGATTTCAACAATGGTAAAGTTTTGTTCTTCTTCAGTTGAAAAGTATGTGGTTTTATTTTGTTTTGAGAACGAAACGATTCGGAAATAATGAAAAGTTTGTGACTCTGTGTGAATAGTACGGGAATCGTTTCGTTTCTTTGCGTTCATTGTATACGTTAACATTTAAAAGATGACAACAAAAATAAGTGTTTTTTACGATGATGGCCTTCGACCGGGGATTTAAGACTTTCTCCTATGGACAGGTGCAAAAGTCAGCTGCGCGAACAAGAATTACATTAAAATGCTGTTTTCTTTAAGTAGACGGCCTACGCCGGGGTTTCAAGACCTTCTCATGTCGACAAGTGCAAAAGTTGGATACGCGAGTAAAAAGTACTCTCCACAAGAGTTAAAATGATACATACCCAAGTAAAAATAGCAAAATGTCAAGACCCATATCACGGGAAGTATGTACTTCCCCGGAAAAGCTATACCTATATCGTTGTGATCAGGGTACCAGCCCGATCCGAGAGTTGCCCATAAACAAAGTAGTGGTGATAATGTTAAAATAAGACATTTCCGAAATGTCAAGACACATATATATAGAGAAATGTGGACTTCCCCCGGGAAAAATATACATTGTTGTGATCAGGGTCCCAAGGACTACCTATGGTAAACAATTTCTACCCTATCCGAAAGGTGTCCCTAAACGAAACTTGTTCCATAACAAACACAAAAGGTCCACTAATTACCGAGTTTTCTCAACTTTGATATTTTTAGTTTCGATGCTGAGATAAAATCGCATAACGTTACCACCCGTTTCGATGCCTATTGTAATAAATTTAAGTCTCCTCTTTAATTAGATTTTTTTGTTGAATTTCCCTTGAATGAAAGTATGCAATCAAAAATCAATACCTAAATGTTGTTAGAAAGTTTCCAACTTCTGGCAAACTTAATCCATACCTCCCTCCTTCAACGTTCTATGAAATAGGTATTCATTCAATTAAATATCCATCCGCATAAATCCCCTCATTTATCGGCACTATCATCAATGGCCATAATGAATAAAGATATGAGAGTAGATACACTTTTAATTGCCAACACCCGGAACGAGCGGAGCAGCAGCATATTTACCAGTGTAGGTAGTTATGTAGTAGTAGAGTAGAATACAATAACAACAAGGAATAATAAAAAAGGCATATAAATGTATTTACAAAACAAATGAACGAACAAGAACAACAACAACAAAAGGATAGGATACAACAACAGTAGATATATAGAAAATCGTAACGATAATAAAATAGCAATGACAGAAAAATAGCAAAGAACCACCACAGGAAGCAGTGACAGCAGTAGCAGCAACAAAAGCTTGCTGCTGCAGAAATCATTTACAACAGCAGCAGCGACAGAAGAAGTACCACCAACATTAAAAATCAACAACAACAGCAGCAATTGACAACGAAGAAAAGCTTGAAAAACTAACGATAAGCAAAAGCTAGACACAGATTGAAAAAGACCAAATACAAACAGAAGAATATGAAAGAAGGGAGATAGTGAGAGAAAAAAGTGTTATTGTTGATAATGACAAGGTAAGACAATTTGTTTTTCGGACAAAAATCAAAGACTTTCCCATATTCCAAAAGTCCCTCATCTATGAACCATTCGACAAGAGCAAGGGGGGAAACTGAGTTTCTACAAGATCATAAATAAAACTAAACAATAATAAAAACCAAGTTTTATTATAAAAGCCTGCTCTTGACGGTAAACAATAAAAATACAAAAAAAAATTTATTCTCCCTCCAACATCATCATAGCACAGCAGCACCATTGGCTTCTCAATCATTAAAATTTCAAATTACAGCAGCCAACCATGCCATCCTCCTTACGAAAGACGTACGAAACAACGAACAAGCAAGCAATCACCATCCATTTGCTCATTCTTCTTTTAGTTAAACGACCCGCAAAAGTAATCCGCTCATATACACACACACACTCGTACAATTCAACCGAAGCAGCAATCTACGAATGCCAGGCAAAGGCAAAAATCAAGATAACGAACAATAAACACACAACGTACCATGTACAAAATAACAAGAAAACGATAGAAGAGAGAAAGGAATACATAACAAAACACAATACGAGAAATAAAATTGTGTTCAATAACAATAATAACAACAAATACTGGCAAATAAGAAGAAGAAGAATGAACAAATGAAAAAATAGCAGAAACAACTGACTCAAATACAATATGATGCCAACCACTAAACAAACGAAAAACAACATACGAAAGATACAACGAAGAATACACCAAAAGAAACAACGATTAAAAAGGCACACACACACAGGAGAACACAGGCAAACTATCACATCACACTCTCTGGTTGACTCTGTCACATTCATTGTTTTCAAACATTCAACGTCGTCGTCAGCCGCCGATCAACCAACCGACCGACAATGACACACCACGAGTCGGCTGTGACACTCTCACTTGTATATTTATATGTGGATTTCCAAACCAAGTGCTGCCTAGTGGGGTACGAACAAACGTAGATTGTGTGAAGAGTAGTTAGGTACGTACACTTATTTTTTGTACAAAACTGCCATTGCCATTTGTTTTTTTTTTTTGTTTGTTGCAGCAATGCGAATTTTGGTTCTAGCCGATAAACACAATTTATTAAATTATCTCTTCTTCTTTTCACGACTTTCTTTTTTAAATGGTAAACTAATCACTTAAAATTTTCCTAAAATATGTGTATTTTTCCATAATTATTTATTGCTTCGTCTTAATTATAATTTCTCTTTTTAAATTTACACAAAAACACAGCACAAACGAACGACTGACTGACTATTCCCGGACTTTTTACTTTGGATCTCTCAAAATGAAACTCTTTTGGTGCTGCTGTGCCTGCTGCTGCTGCTGCCACAATCCAACCAACCAAACGTCAGCAGTCTGTCAATTTTCCTTTTCTCTGTGCTGTGAACACTTTTTATTTTCATTTATTCTCTTTTTGGTCTTCATTCGTTGTAGTCAACCAACCAGTCGTCAGACTATTGTAACACAGAGTTGTATTCGAAGCGTAGTATATTTGATTTAAATGTAATGTTTGTTACTAAACTTTCGAAAGTATTACATATTTAAAATATATACTGATGTATATAAAGTTTATCGGGTATGTTCTGAGATACACTTCATATCTCACTTCACGCCTAAAGCATTTAGTTCACCCCATTTACCCCGATTTTGTGAATTTCTTGGGACTAAGATTCATTAGGGTACTTAACAAGTAAAAAAGTATCAGTCGACAAGGATATACCCTTAGCCCGTGTGGATTGAAACACTTTTTTTTTGCCAAAAAACTTATGTATTAAGGTTTTCAAAATTTTGGGCGTATGAACCGACAAAAATATGGATAGGATTAAAGCTCAAAAATTTGTGGAGATAGGTATCGATAGATAGGGCCTTTTTACCATACTATCCTACGAAAAACATAATATCGATGTAAACAGGACCACTAGGAAAATTTCCGGTAAAAATGTCCAAAGGATCCTCGAACAGACCGTTAACCAAACAAAAATGTTGAACATTTGTGTGGATTGGAAAGATAGGGCCCAAATTTGAACATGAACTAAGTTTCAACAATATTTGGAAATCAAAAGTTTGGACCAAATCGGTGGCTAGGTCTATAGGATATCGCGCTTACCATTTTAGGGAATATTTTCGAACTTTTGACCTACAAGCACCACATTCGACTTCCATCTAATATTCGAACGAAGTATTTGGTTCGAGCTCTCCATCCACTAGATATGGTGCCATAGGGGTTTTTTACAATTTTCGGGCTTTTTTCTCAAGAAGTATAGACTTGCCTCTGAAAAAAAGCTTTTACTGTCGTAAATGAGGCAGTGAATGCAAGTTGCTTCAAAAAAAAAAAAAGATCAAAGTGATTCGAGAGCGGGTCTAAAAGTGAATTTATCCAAACTTTTGTGTGGGAGGTACCCGAAGGAGTGGACAAATATAGTCCATATTCGAACCTGATATATATCTGGTAGATATATAAGGATGTTTAAAGTATGGACCAAATCGGTCACTCCCATCAAGAGTTATCGTGCGCACAATTTCTCCGAATATTTTTGAACTTTTGCACAAGTTTGGACAAAATATTACGAAGGCCACATTTTGGACTGAATCGGTAGATCCGTTCGGGAGTTATCTTGCGCTCCAACCACTACACACGGTGTCATAGGTGTTTTTTTTTTTTGCACCTTTCTGGCTATTTTCTCAGGAAGTATGGACTTGCCCCTTGATGAGGCGACTCCTAGCCTCATCACTACAATGCAGCCCAAGAAAACCTAAGGAAAAAAACCCAAGAACGAAAACACGCGGGTGATGTGTGTTCTTCGATGGTTCGAAAAAAACTCAAATTTTATTTACTATTCTACAAAATATTTACAACTCTTAAAACTAACACACACAGACAATACATTTAGTAATGTACGCTGTGTACATAAATACATCATGCACACCACGCACACACTGTGTTGCGGGTGATAAGAAACATACACTATTTTATTACCGACCCTTTCTATTTATGGCCGACATCTGTTATGTGTAAAGATAGCACATTGGTGCGTTGACTAAAATCTACCTGACACCATTAAAAACAATTCTATAAAATTGTCCACCCCTGATGAAACTTGTACCGTCGTATAAAGGACAGTGAATACAAGTTGCTACAACAAAAATCAAAGCGATTCGAGAGCAGGTCCTAAACTGAACTTTTCGAAGTTTTGTGTGGGAGGTACCCGAAGAAGTAGGCCGATTGAGTCCATATTGGAACTTTTGTGGGGGAGCATCAAGTAGTATATTCTTCTTCATGGAATCTCTCACAAAAACGCTTGCATTTAAATTAAAAATTGTGACAAAATTAAATGGCAAGCGTTTTATATGAGAGATTCCATGAAGAAGAATATACTACTTGGTGCTAAGTGAACAATGTTTTCTATATTTTAGTGCATTTATAAATAAAACACTGTAGCTTAATTTTTTAATTATTTACGGTTTATCTTAAGAACGATATTACAGGTGAATATAATTTGATGCGACCAAAAATGGGCCACTTCGATATAGTGGACCAAATCGGTTCTACTAATTTTTCATGAATTTTTTAAGAAACTGAAAATATTTTTATTTAGATATTTCTTTCATCTGAAAGAGCATGTCTTAAACTACTTTTGGAATTTTTGTTGTTGAAAAATGTTGCATATTTTTGTTGTAAATGGCTACCTGCGAAACCCTTTTTTGTAAAAACGTTTTGCGGTACCAACGATAACTCGAAACGAATGGGCTGATCTACATTTATTTTTGTGGGCATATTATGAACCTAGTAATCTTGTCCTTAAGCGAAACAGAATTAAAAAATTCTGATGTGTCTAGCTTAAAAATTCGAATAAAATTTGTCTTTTTTTTTTTGCTAAAATTAGGTCAAACATTTTTTAAAAATCTGTCTCGCTTGAAGACAAGCGTTTTATATATTTAAATATCAAAATATATGTAGGTCGGTCCATTCGTTTTTGAGCTATCGTTGGCACCGACTTTGAAATGCCATTTCGAGAAAAACGCGGTTTAAGTTGGTCCTCTACACACAAAACACATCAGGTTGTTCATTTTGAACGGCAAATTTTGTTCCGAACGACAATTACCTGTACTTTACAATAAGTCAATAATGTTTTGATAGTGATAAGTAGGGGCCCTTTGGACCCTTTTAGACGATGCACTTATATTTATCTGGATTTATTTGACATATACATATTGTATGAAAATAACAGCTTAAATCCTCTGTATCTGCTAAATCAAGTACACACAATGAAATTGAAATTTGAAATCCAGTGCCTTTCTTAATTCTGGTTATATGTAAACGAACTAAAATTGGCTGAGTTATGTGTACGATAACACCCGATCTGGGCCAATCTTTGCATATCATAATGTTTGTACATAGACAGGGTTCGAAAATGAACCACTCAAAATAGTACCTCCCTTACATACGTTCTAAATTTTGGTCCTAAATTCTGTTAAGGAACCTTCTGTAATTGTTTTGAAGTTTTTACCAAAAGAAATAGGGCTTTAACGTGCAGTTTTAATCCTGCCAAATCAAACTTAGGCCTGTTCCGCACTTCACGCCTAATTCTAGAAAGATTAAAAATAGATCCGGGTGAAAAATAGATAGTCGTGATGTCTTTTCTAACTAGAGATTGTATATGCCGAGCTGCAATGCAATTCAAGGAGATGCATTTCCTCCTACTGGGCGCGTCATCCCGGGTGGTAGATGGGAAGAGGGTTTTCGGGACATTGGAATCAGAACTGTCTGAGGGTAGCCTCCGACAGACTTAATCTAACATGTATCTTCAACCTTGGGGATCTCTTTAACTCTCAGTTTGCTGGATTTAAAGAAATGGAATCTAAAGAAGAGTACATAATAGGTATATAATAGATGTCTGCTCCTCTGCACTCTGCGGATCCTTCGGATCCCCCGTGGACCAGAAATGGATCAGGATAGTTCCCATAAAATAAACAACTACAATAAAGCAGAAAAATAAACGGAATAAAGCTTCGGTAAAGGAACTTAATAACCCAGTAACGGCGGCAAGCGTTGGTGAGACCACAAGTCATGTGTCGTCGAGATCAAGCGATTGTGATCCGGCTGTTTTTGGTGTGTATGCCTTGGCACCTATAGCCGTACATAACTGCTTACAAGTGCACCAAATATTAAAAATAGGAAAGATGACGAACCGACAATCTCAAAGGACAACGATATAGCCAAGATTGGTGCAAACCGGTCTACGGCACTCAGGAACGAAGTTATTTGCGGGGACGACATTCACGGGTCTCTTAAAACTATTGAAGATGGCTTAGAACAACAAAACAGGGAACTCCTCGAACAATTGGAAAGACTTATTCCAAAAGAGCAGAACCAGGACATACCCCCGGAGGACATGCTTGCTGCTCAATCTGACCCTAACTGAAGTCGAACTGGACTCAACGGTGATCTCGGCCAAGTCTACCAGGGAAGATGATCAATGGCCGATGATGGGTAATCCACGGAGACTTCAACACTGGCCAATGACCCAAGGACAGTTCTGCCAGAAAAGTCAAAGATACAAAGCACTATCAAAGTGCTGTTGTATATCTTCTCAAATTCGTGGGTACATAATTTGCATACTGAGAAGGAGGTCTTCTTTATCAGAAACAAAGAATTTTCGAGAGGAGGACAAGATCTTCCATCCAGCCCCTTTAGTTGCACAAGGCAATAAAGTAGAATTGACGAAACCTACTACCCCAAGCAGAAAAGGCGGAGTTAATCTCTGCTCTGAAGCCGAAGAATGTAATGAAAAAGTCTAAAGAGCCCCTTTACCAAATGACATCCGTAAAGTAGAAAAATTGACGAAGGCAAAGGTAAAGCGGGGGAAAATCAGGTTTAGGAATTTCCAACCTTCGCCGAAGACAATGGTGGTCAAGTTGTCATCCCATCGACCTCCTATGCAGCTGTCCTAGTCCAGAAAGCCAAGGAGAATAGGCCCAGTACCTCTGCCACGGTTTGAACGCTGGCACGGACTGATAGTCCCCACCATACCGCACTCACAGCCTGTGGTTGTGAAGAAGATACGATTTTTTGAAGAGCAGTAGCCTGCTGAGAAGAAGAAGTTTGTCGATGACGATCAAAAGATAATGGGAAGACACCACTGAAGATATTATTCTTCAGGCAATTTTAAGAATGTTAATTTGAAAGAGAATATTGTTGTTGAAGCAGCACAGGTTTGATGCTAGGCTGGCAGCCGCTGGCCGAAACAATTTTGGTTTCTGCTCTATCCGATACAAAGAGCCCGCTGTCGTGGGATTGAGAAAGAGAACATGTTTCGAGTTAGTGAGTTGTTCAGCAGCCAGAAATATTTAAATGTCGGGCAAAGTTTAGGTTATCATAAACCAAACTTAGGGCAATACAGTTGTTCCGTAGTTGAATGCTTCGATTTCCCACTTGGAGGGAAATGCACTCGAAAAATCAAAGCCTTCATATCCCGATATCCATATAAAGGGTCCCAATATTTGAATATTTGTATGAGAAACTGTAATTCGGGGATACAGGCTCTCCATTAAAATATATTGTTGTAATTGGTACCACGAGGACTACACTTTACGTTGTCTTGTTCTGGTTCCTCTGTGCACGAACTCAAAAATTCTGCAGCCTGGATCGGCGGCTTCCATAAAAATCGAGAGACAGACGAGTGGTTTTAGCTGGGTAATTAAATAGATACAAGCGCATCATGTGATACTAGTCTACATAAAGGGAATATGTTTGGTATCGTGCTGTCAATTCAGGTCGAATACGGATTGAGGTGTCCACTATCATAACTGTGGCAAAATCACTCGCGTTTGCTGCGTTTGCGATTAGTGTACACTATATCCTTTTTCTGCATGCACAATTGCATCTCTCTTTCCGGATCATGAAGATCTTTCCTGACATGCCATGGCGGGGGAAGCATGTCCACAAGATTGCGGGAGAGATGCTCGTGACGATAGCAGCTGATGAATTGGCAGAATATTTGACCCCTTATTAACGTGGTTCTCTGGTATCATAAGGGGCAACCTGTAGCAGTTTGAATATACTTCCATTGTATAGAGCTGCAAAATATACCACGAGACGTCACCATGATTTCATCGTCAGCACCCTAAGAACTGCCGGCCAGCGACCTGAGGACCTTGTTTCTACATCTGATCTTATCGCAAAAAGAAGTGCCTCGCGGGCACGTGTCTTGGGGTAGTTGGTAATCGGAATCAGGACACCATGTTCAGGAAAAGCCTCATGTAAGCAAATTTGTGATATACAAAGTTTGAACCATTTATATGACAGGGTTGGCAATGATGGCATGTTAATCTTAATGCTGCTTTACATCTAACAGATTCTATAAAATAATTGTCATTTAAGTTGTCAATTCCATAGAATTTCTGTCAAATAATTGAAGAACTTGCCAGAAGTACTTGTTTGAGGACCAAGTGTAAATCAGACCTAAACACAAGTGGAATCTTAAACTTAAACAAGTGCAATATTAAATATTAATTGATCTACTCATACAAAACATGAAACCTACCTGCCCCATGTACAAAAATCGGGTTAAGCCATTTCAACTGAGCCGAAAACACCTATTCACATTGAAAGATCCATTACCGGCTAACATAATAACCTTTCCAAGTCGGATTTTCACTAAACTAGAGTTAAGCATACATTAACTTGTCCAAATATCCCATGTTTTTGGGAAACGTCCTAAGTCCCAAATAGTGAATAGTACTCTTACTGGACCCCTATATACAACTCCTCCATTATTTTTGTAAATAGACGTGGCAACCCTATTTTAGGTATTGTACAATTCCAACCTATAGCAACACAACTAAAGCAAATGTGAAAGAAGAAGATAAACTACAGAATAAAATTTATAAAAAAATTAGTAATAAAATAAAAAGAGTACAAATATTCAATTCAGAAGGGACTTACACATTCAAATCATTACAGCAAAAGTGTGTTTAGCAAAGACGAATGGAAGAAGGAGTACTCCACCATAACATGAATGCAACATAAGCAAATGCAAGGTGGATAATTTTCTATGTTTGTTTTATATTCCGTGATAATTTGCAATGGTGCTTTAGACAATTTTTTTTGTTTTCTTTTTTATATTTGTTGTTACTGCTGCATCATTTAATATTATTTTTCTCAGTGCTTCTTTTTTCACTTGCGTATACTACTTTTTTAGTTGAGAGAGAAGGGTTTCTTTCATTTCATTTGTTTGTTTCGTTGTTATTTTTCTTTCAATGTATTTCTTTTTTGTTACTTCTTGTTTTGTTTTCTTTTGTTTTTAACGTTCGTTTATACCTTTAACATTTTTTGCACACACACACACATACACGAAATCATTTGTTATACACTCAGGAGGTCTTTGTCTTGTTTACGTTTAGTCGCTGTGAATTAGAAAGAGATGACAATAGTGCGATGGTTATAATAGATTAAAGTGAAAAATGGATGGAATGAGAACATGGCAAAATAAATGTGTTTTCGTTGTTGCTTTTTTCTTCTGTTTTTCGTTTCACTTTAATCTATTACAACTTTTAATGCCGATTTCTTGTTAATGTTTGAAGTTATTGTTGTTTTTGTTGTTGTTATCTGGTGGAAATGGAAATGCCCAACAGAAAAAGACAACAAAACTTGTTTCGCGGCCGCTGCTGCATTAAATGCACATTACATTTGCAGAATAGCACGTTATTATTATTTATTGACGTTGTTGTTAGTGCTATAATCTACTTTTTTATTTACACAGAAGATTGTTTTTTAATAACAATCAATACAGCAGGCCAAATAATCCACAATCATGGTATAATGGGCAATAGTTCAAAGGGTGAAACCGCTACGCTAGGACGGGTCGCTTCTTTTGGGATGACAAAAACAACATGCAGGAGTTCTAACGCCGTCCCAATGTGGCACCAATTCTGTGTGTGTTTGACTGGAAGGTGGCGACCTACCGACACGATGACGTTCACAAGGAGGCAACAAGGAACGACGATGAGAGTGAGCTACAGACAATTAATATACACAAATTTATGGATACATGAATTACTCAATTGGTTTTTATCAACATTTTCTTTTTTTCTTCTGAAATTAAAATAGCCAAGAAACACTGTAGACAATTAAATTCAATTTGCGTCCACTACTTTGGTCATTAGTTGGTATTTTAGTAAAAAAGTGAATATTTTGTATCCATATTTCCACTGAATTTTGTTCTACACTTTATTCGCCCATGGAACTCTGCCTGCCAGCCAACGTAGTTTCCACTTAAACACAAACGCTGAAACAGCTCTGATTAGCCACTTTTCTCTATTACACAATTATTTTTTTACAATTTTAATATTTTTTATTTTCTATATCTAAATATCCACTGAATGCACGAACCGTTTGCGGATTTAGTTGACTTTAGCAACCATCTACACTGGCTAGCTTCGCTTTCGGACACGAATATAAGTTGTTGCCTTGCGACAAATGAAAATTCGCTTTGGTTTTTCCTCTGCTGAATTTTACAGCGCAATTATGCAATTTGTAAATAAACTTTTATTGGATTTGTTAGGCATAGGCTTTTGCTTGAACTTTATCACTTATTTTTCACTTTTCTTAATGTATTTTATTGAAAATTTTAATTAATTTTGCACAACGACAAATGACTCCATTTTAGTGAGCTTCGCGTTACACACAAACAACCTATTATTTGACTCTGTCTGTCAAAAAAATCGACACGAGTGTGAGTGAGACAACCATATTATATTGACGGAAGTAGTTACCCGAAGCAGTTTGGTTACTTGAAATAATGACCCACCTTCAATGAGGACGGAAAAGTTGTAAGAACAAGAAATTGTGCCAAGCTAAATTAATCAAATTAAAAAAAAAACACAAATGCAAGGAGTTTTGGTTTTGGGACGTACACAAATATTTCACAAAACAACGATCTCTGTGCGTCCGTATTACCCAAATACGTTGAGTTCCAAATCACATTTAAAACACAAAATCCGCGACCGAAACTTACTTAAATGTTTTCATTCGTAAAACAAATAATTTTCCTTTGCAATGAATTGTATTTCTTGTTTTGTTGGGCTTTTGTTTTTAAAATACAAAACACACACACATACAAACAATAACGTTCTGTCAAAGTTAAACTTTTTCAACTTACAAAAAATATACGCTCGACGTATTTCGGTAGTTTTCATAAGAATACATGTGTTCTACTTTTTTCACCACACACGCCCTGGGTATACGTCCGTATATAGGTATGGGCCTTAAATTTCTATTAATTTTTGGTCTGTACCAGTACTGCAAGAATCTACTAATTTCTACTATTTTTTTTTTTCGATAACATAGAGGAAACATGTTATCGTAATAACAAATAGTAGCTTCTTGCAGGTTCTGGAAAAGACCTCATGTTTTCACACACAGTAGGGTTAACAAATTTTTGACATTTTTGTAAATATAAGTGAGATAATAGGTGTGTACGATAACTTTCCCAGCAATAATTACTCAGTCAGTTCCAGCAACCTCTCTTAGTGAATTTTACTCTCTCAATCAAGAAAAATTGCAGAAAGTTATCGAACAGCATTTTGCAAAAACTTGCAAGAAAGTCAGCTGTTTCCGAAAATGTATGACATTTGTTTTTGTTTCTTTTGATATTTTAAACCAAACGGAACAAAAACATAATTTTTAAAATTGCAGTTTACTTATTTAATGCTTTAATCCTATCCACAACGCTTTAGAATCTAAAAAAATGTGCAATTGTGAAATTTTCTTGGTCAAAAATGTTAACATTTCGAGTTGTTTACATTGAACAGATGATTAGAAGTCAGCTGATCCGACTTGCAAATTTTTGCGGGACAAATTTTCCCAGCAAAAATTTGCAAGTTCTCAGTCACAAAACTCTCCAAAAATCTCTCCAAACTCGCTCTCTTTTGCTGGATAATTTTGTTATCGTACAGCATTCAGTAAAAATTTGTACGAATTTGTACAAATTATTGGGTTATCGTACACACCTAATAATTGAAATGTGTTGAAAACAAAAGATCATGAACAATAACAAAATATGTGAATGGAAAACAAAAATAAAAAATCGATGATTTTCATTCATAATTTCAAACTGTTTTTTCAGTTGTCTGGGCGCCTACGTCACATAGGCAAGTTTTGGGTTTTTGACAATCAACATATATGGTCTGTTCCAGAACATGCAAGAAGCTACTATTTTTTACAACGATAAATTTGTTTTATGTTATCGGTAAAAATAGTAAAAATTAGTAGATTCTTGCAGTTCTGGAACAGAGCAATAAACACAACTGTCCTGTCATCTGTAAACCCAGAGTAAAGGGCTGTTTACACCATCTATCAATGTCATATGAGCTGCCATTTCTTTCACCCATTCGACATTCTCTATGTTTGTCAAAATTGACGTCATCCATACAACTTTCAATTTGTGCGTTCATACCTGCAAGTGTTATTTTCGTATGACATAACCTAAAAATATAAAAACAGCTGTTTTTGTCATTGTTTACATTTATTGTTGAGTTGCAATTTTGCGCAAATTTTAATTTTGGTTGAAGGAAACTGAATTGGTAGAATTGGTGTTTGGAGTTATAGAGGCATTTATGTTTTTGCCACCAAACAATCATTTCAAAGACTGCTTCTTTCGACCAATCGATCTGAAAGTAACATTATAAACGCCATTTATTTACTTTACTGAATATTTAAATATACATACCTTTCCATTTTCTTTTTTAAAAGATTTTGTTTTTCATTTTTTGTTTGAGAATGTCAGAAAACAGCTGATAAATTTATGTTTACATACGAGAATGCCGTATCAAATAGAGCGCTCCCTAAATGAAAAATTTACATATGAGTTGCCAAATCATTTTGATAGATGAAAATTTTCATAGTGGTTACACTATGTGTACAACATTCGCAGGTAGAAAATTTGGCATCTCATACGACATTGATAGATGGTGTAAACAACCCTTAAATGAAATGTTATGCTTGGTTTACATGAACGAAGTCCACTCGATTTCAACTGTCAATTCCATTGGTTAATGCTTGGTTTACATTCGGCGTCGTTTCGTGATTTCGAAGGCTTTTTGTGATTTTTAGTTCTGGAACAGAGCTTAAATTTATCATGATTTCGCGTACAAAAATGATTTACCAAATAATTTACATTTAACCATTTCTTCATTTCGCAATAAATTACTTGTTTTATTCCAAGAATCACCGTAAATTTGTGGTACCACAATTGTCTTTGTTGGGAGTGCTTTTCTATTATTTTACCTTTATATAACCCCGATATGGGGTATAATTGGGAGTAGTTATTCCAATATGAAGTATTATTCGTGTATAATTTTTTTTTTTTTTAGGAGTAGTTCTCTCCTGGGAGTTATTTTCCATATATTACTTTTTAGTCTTCATTTAGATTATTAATTTAGATTTTACATATATAATTATACCAATACAACTGTATATTTTCAAAGCTATGCATATTGTAATAAGTTATTGGCCCTCAGGCTTATCATTACAAAATGAAGAAATAAAATAAAATAAAAAAAAATGAAATCATCTGATTTCGCGATTTCAGCGAAATCAACATTGAAATCACAGTACTCGTGACATACAACCCTGTTTTTGCCTGAAAAAGTACCAAAAGTTGCAACACTTTTCACGTATCACAACAAACAATGTATATTTTCAATTGGTGCGACAAACAATTTTAGTATCAAAATTTGTAAACAATATGAAAAATATATTAAATTACATTCTTATGCCAAGTTTACACTTGCGCCCCAAAATCCACTGGATTTCACGAAATCCTGAAATACACCCCGTTGTTTACACTTATTTTTTGTTGATTTCAAACATATCACAATGATCAAGGTGGATGCATATACGCAGCTGATCGAACATGAATTTTCAAAACAAGTTGTTGTAAATTGAATTATTCATCAAAAATATACGACAATATAGAACTTTACAACTTTATTTGGAAAATTATAGTAAAATTATCTATATATCGTATTAAATACTAACAAATGAAAAAATAAAAAAATTATTTTCTCGTTGAGACATCATAATAATAAATTTTGATAGATAAAAATTGTGCTCAGAACCTGCACAATATTAGTACTTGCAGTAGTTTTCCGTTTAGTTCTAAAATGCGGTCCCATACTCCGAAATCTTGCAAGACTTGCACTTCTCTTTAAACAAAATTAGCGCCGAATAACACCCTCTTCTCCTGTTTTCTGCCATACAATATTAGCCTAGTAGAAATTAGCAGCCAGCATGTTCATTGGCATCTAATATGATAGCTGATACGTTGATTTTGACATTTATGCTAGAGTTTTCGCAATTTCCGTAATATTTCCGATCCCGTATTTTTTAAAAAATTTGTATGGGGAAGCAATTTTTGACAATTCGCTCTTTTTTTCTAACATTACCATTAAAAAGTACGGGAACACAATGAAAAATAGCATTGTAACAAAGTAATTTAATATTTTTTTCACATTGTTTACAAATTTTGATACTAAAATTTTTTGTTGCAGCAATTGACCATCTACCTTGTTTATTGTGATACGTGAAAAGTGTTGCAACTTTTGGTACTTTTTTAGGCAAAAACAGGGTTGTATATCATTTGTACTGTGATTTCGATGTTGATTTCGCTGAAATCACGAAATGAGATGATTTCATTTTTGTATGCGAAATCATGATAAATTTTGCTTGATTCCCCGCGAAATCACGAAACGCCTTCGAAATCACGAAACGACGCCGAATGTAAACCAAGCATTACATTGCTATTTTTTATTGTTTTCCCGTACTTTTTTAATGGTAATGTTTTAAAAAAATCGGGAACGGAAAAATGACGGAAATTGCATAAACTCCAGCAGAAACGTCAAAATCAAAATATCAGCCATCGTATTCAGATGCCAATAAACCAGCTGATAGTTTCTACTAGTCCAAATTTAAAAAAAAAAAAAAAAACGAAAAAAGAGTTTAAAGAGAATTGCAAGTCTTTCTAGATTACGAAAATTCATGTTCGATCAGCTGCGCATATGCATCTACATTGATTATTATTATATGTTTGAAATCAACCAAAAAATAAATGTAAACACCGGGGTGTATTCCAGGAATCCGTGAAATCCAGTGGATTTTGGAGCGCAAGTGTAAACTTGGCACAAACGTCAAATGAAATCCAATGTACTTTTTGAAAAAGGAAAGCCGACGATACTAACCCACACAATCACCACTGTGTGACATGCATGTTTCGCCTTTGGTTTAGGAAGGCTCCTCAGACACATCGACTGTGGGGCGGCTTCGCTATCCTCTAACTTATTTCCTCTTTCAAATGCAAGTTGTTTTTTTACAAAGTTGAATTTTTTGTTCAAATCTTTGTATGGCTTTCATGACAAACGCTTAGCGTAGCCTTTGAAAGTTATGAGTTTGGTTCTGAACACTAACACGCCGTGACAACACTTTTTTCCATGTGTTTTTCAAGGACGTGGGTTCGAACCCCAGCCTGGCTCAAGCTGATTTTTATTTTTATTTGAAAATTTTGAAAGAGGTCAGTAAGCTCGTCTCTAACGAGAAATTAATTAAAATGACCTTCGCCTAACAGGCAAAATTTTCAAATAAAAATCCAATGTACTTCAGATGAGATTTCATTTGACGTTTGAGCAATGCAATTGACAGTTTAAATCGAGTGGATTTCGTAAATGTAACCCTAACATCAGAGTACATTAAAAAACCGCTTGTTATCACAAAGCAACTGACATTTCGGAAGTCAGCCCTTTATTAGCCTAAAGAGTTGGTAATACCCCGTTTATATATAACCGGATTTAACAAACCGACTGGCTTTTAAATGTCAATTGCATTGCTTATATTTCAAACAAATCCTCATAAAGAAAGTTAACCCTGCAAAAAGCTCTAATGTAAATAGCATATAATATGTCAAATCACTTGCACTCATGTTTGGCATTGAACATTTGTTGGGTATCGGTCAACTCCCTCGGTTAGCTCCCCCACAAAATTTCAAAATATTAATGACATGACTCGTATTGTTCGCGCTCCTATAACGGTACATTATTTTCAAGGCAAGCCCATAAAAATGGTAACAAATGGTAAAAATGGTAACCTCAGGTTAGTAAAGGAACACAGCTATTTATGGGTTATGTCCATGGCACAATAATACAGGTACTACACCGAAAAGAGCTGATTATCATTCTAGTTGTAAGGCGGAAAATTAAATTTGCTTTGAAACACAAAGTTGACTTTAATCAACCAAGACAAATAGTACGTTTATATATAACCGGATTTAACAAACCCACTGGGTTTTAAATGTCAATTCTATTACATATACGTCAAACAAATCCGCATAAAGAAGGTTAACCCTGCAAAAGACTATAATATTGTTACGGAATTAGGTTTAACTAATCTCCGTGTAGACGTTGTTTTATTTCCCGATACGATTTGCACCAAATAAAACAGGGTTCGTTTCAGATTACGTTTCTACAATGCTTTATTTAATTTATCACACTTATTCGGAGCTGACTGTTATAGCTACGTACACAGCTTTACTTTACTTCTTTACTAGTCGATGTTTACACTTCGGTATAAAATTCACAACTACTGCGTCATTGCCATTTCCCCGGTATTTATACCCCAAAGTCTCCCAGTTCTAGAGTCCTCCAGAACACATATGGCAACATCTCGAATCTGTGCAGCGAACACACAGACGCACATTCGCACTAAGCGAACAACCATACTCACATACATACATGGGGGAATACAATTGGACGACAAGCACAGTAATGACGTAACTACAACAACAAACAAGTGCAATAAAGAAGTAACAAACTAAACAATAATTACATGATTGTGGCAAAACAAAACAAAAGCACATTAATGAAAGGTAAAGAACATATAGAATAATGAAGATAATTCTACATGATAACTGTTGTTGCTTAAATAAAGTAACTGCGTAATAAAACTTTACGTTACAATTCAAATTTTTAAATTAACGGAAATTAAACTAAATTAACTTAAACCTATCAGTTCCATTCGTAACATTGCCTCCCGCTTAAGGCTGTTCGTCCCGAATAGGCACAGTTCCCTCTCTGTGGTATGGGCATTGGTAACACTGCCTCCCGCTTAAGCCTGTTCCTCATGACCTGGCACAGTTCTCGTTCCATAGCGTGCCAACCATTCTAGATGTACCACCTTCATCTTTGATCTAGGGCTGTCGCTCTTCTGTATGCGATACACGACGTCATTTATTTTCGTGACTACCTTGTAGGGGCCTTCCCAGTGCGTTTGTAATTTGGGGCATAGTCCTTTTTTCCGTTGTGGGTTAAACAATAGTACCAGTTGCCCTTCTTGGAACCCATCAGTATTTGCCGCTCGATCGTACCTCGCCTTCATGCGGTTGCTGACCATTTTTATCCGATGGCGTACTGCATCGTGGACTTCACTGAAAGAGTTTGGACTGTTTTCATCGTTATCAGTTTCGGGGTTTGGTGTGGCACCGAAGATCAAGTCACCAGGCAGCTTTAATTCATTCCCGAACAAAATCCTGGCTGGGGTTCGAGATGTGGAGTCATGAATGGCCGACCTATAGGCTAGTAGGAATTTTGGAATATGCTCATCCCAGTCTCTTTGGCCTCTATCTACCATCTTTCGTAGATGCTCTTCCAGGGTGCGATTAAATCTTTCCACCATGCCATCTGATTGTGGATGCAGGGGCGTTGTCCTCGTTTTCTTGATTCCGTAGGTGTCACACATTTCTTTGAAGATCGCTGACTCAAAATTTCTTCCTTGATCGGAATGAACCTCGGATGGGACACCATAGCGGCAAATCCAATTCTTGCTGAACACATCCACTATTGTCTTGGCTTCCTGGTTGGGAATGGCATAAACCTCTGGCCATTTGCTGAAGTAATCCATGACCACTAAGACATACCGGTTCCCAGAGTCGCTTATGGGAAACGGTCCAGCCACATCCATTGCGATTCTTTCAAATGGTGCTCCTGAATTATACTGTTGCATGTGGCCTCGGCTCTTCCGGGTTGGACCTTTAGCTCTTATACATCTCTCACAATTGGCAATCCAGTCTGCAATGGATTTCTGACAGCCGACCCAGTAGAACCTCTGCTTTATCTTTTCAGCAGTCTTTGTTACACCAAGGTGTCCTCCACTTGGACCATCGTGAAACTCTGACAAGACATCTTTTATTTTGGAGTCTGGTACGACAATCAAGTTACGGTGAGTTTTTCCATCGTCGCTCTCCCACTTACGATGTAGGCACCCATCTATTAGAAGTAGACTGTTCCACTGGGCCCAATAAGATTTCAAAAGGGGGCTTTCGGGCGCTATTTCTTTGCGACTAGGGCGTTCGCCCATTTCCATAGCAGAAATTATTTTGCCTAGGGTGCGATCTTTCCTTTGCTCCGCCGACCAATCCTCGCCGGACTCAACCTGCAGCAGCCGGACATCGACGATACTTGCTTTGATTTCAGCCTTCGAGCAATGTCTACATTCAATTTTGCATGGCCGACGAGACAGGGCATCAGCATTACCGTGTTTTCCGCCTTTTCTGTGCTCGATACTTAGGTCATAACTCTGAAGCCTCTCGATCCAACGGGCCAATTGACCTTCCGGGTTCTTAAACTGGAGCAGCCATCGCAGAGCGGAATGATCGGTTCTTAGCAGGAAGTGCTGTCCATACAGGTATTTGTGATAGTGTTTGATGCTCTCCACAACTGCCAGCAGCTCTCTCCTCGTCACACAGTAATTCCTCTCAGGCTGTGACAATGTTCGGCTGTAGTACCCGATGACTTTTTCTTGGCCGTCTATTTCCTGGGAAAGGACACCACCGATCCCGTATGCACTGGCGTCAGTGTCCAACACAAACTTACCACCGGGTACAGGGTACGCCAAAAGAGGAGCTTTGCAGAGCATGTCTTTGAGTTTTTGGAATGCCTCTTCCTGGTCGTTGCTCCATAGAAATTTCTGCCCTTTTTGAGTCAGTCGGTGTAAGCTTGCGGCAATGTTGGCAAAATTGGGGACAAACCGACGGTAATAGGTGCAGAGACCCAGAAAGCTTCGCAGCTCATGGAGGTTTCGAGGCTGCGGCCAGTCTCTGACGGCTTTAATCTTCTCGCTATCCGTCGATATGCCCTCCGTCGTCACACCAGGAACTTCACCTCTCGCTGGAAGAGGTTACACTTCTTCGGGTTAAGTTTTAGACCCGAAGACGATAGCTGCTGGAGTACATTCCTTAAATTCGTGAGGTGTTCGTCGAAGGTCTGTCCCATGACTATGATGTCATCCAAGTATATAAGGCACGACTTCCACTGCAACCCTTTCAGCACCCGCTCCATCAGCCTTTCAAAGGTGGCCGGGGCGTTGCAGAGCCCGAATGACATGACATTAAATTGCCAGAGACCGCCGTTAACGCCAAACGCTGTCTTTTCCTTATCTTTTTCGGCTATCTCTACCTGCCAGTAACCACTCTGCAGATCGAGGGTAGAGAACCATGACGTCCCGGCTAAGGTGTCTAGTGTGTCATCGATTCTTGGGAGCGGGTAGCTATCTTTCTTGGTGACATCATTTAGTTTTCTGTAATCCACACAAAATCTGGTACTTCCATCTTTCTTCTTGACCAGTACTACTGGGGAACACCAGGGACTCGACGACGGTTCGATCACACCACTCTCCTCCATTTCGCTTATCAACTTCTGGACTTCGCCCCTTTTTGCCAGGGGAACGCTTCTTGGGGTTTTTTTATTAATCTTGCGTCTGCTGTGTTTATTTCATGTTTCACCACCGATGTTCTTCCTTGACGCCCTTTTGTAGACGCAAAGGTAGAGGCATGTTTCCATAATAACTGCTTGGCCTTGTTCTTCTCGGAAGGTGATAAGTTGTGCGTCCACTCTTTGATGTAACCATCGAGGTGCTTCTTTTCCGTGGCTGCTGATTTTTCGGTGTTATTTTTCAAATTGATTACAGCTTCGGCTGGTGTACATTGTCCAAAGTCGGAAAATTGGCAAATTTGTTCTTGCTTATCTGACAGGTTCAAAACTCTAACTGGAATCAATCCATCGTCGTTGCTTTTCACCAGGGCATTCGCTATTAAGATGTTACTATTTTTGTTCTCTGCTGGTTCCACCACCCACAATTTCCCGACTCCACAATCTCCATCCATTGGTACCCATATCAATGTTTCGGCACAAGGCGGTATAATCTCTGGATGTTCCATAGTCAGACGTCTAATAGGTGTGTTTTCCTCGTAACCCATATTTAATGGAATTTCCACATTGGACCATGTCATCACACGTTCTTTCATATCCAGATTAAGACCAAAGGCAATCATAAAATCTGCACCTATTATAACTTCGTCTACGATATCAGCAACTATAAACTCGTAATCGACCGATTTATTGACAATAGTTAGTCTCACGGTTATCTTTCCATGTACTGCCGCAGGCTCCCCTGTTGCTGTGCGCAGTCTGACTCCATTTAGTGGCGTTATCTTTCCCCTGGCCAGATCTGATCTGATGATGGACTTTGATGCGCCTGTATCCAAGGTCAGAATTCGCTTGTCGCCATTGATATAACCAGTTGTTGTAAGGTTGTGGTTTTTCTGTTGTACTATCGCTATGGAGATTGTGGGGCCGTCGTCGATGGGAGCCAGCTCACGCCCCGCTGGACTGGCTCGATTTAGTTTAACGGTGACTCATTTGCAGAACGTTGAGCCACTCTTTTACTTTCTTTTGACGGGGATGGTGACGATGACCTCGATCGCTTGCGCTTCGCTCTACATTCACGCGCAAAATGACCCATTTTGTCGCAATTGTGACACCTACCCTTGGCCTTAGTTGGTGCTGCCGTATACCTTCCTTGTAATACCCGCTTTATTGCTGCCTCGATCTCGTTAACACGATATTTGGGTTCGTCGAACTCGGTATCCAGTTGGCGGACCTTGTGAGACTGGGGATTGGTGATTATTCTTGCCGTCTCTTGTGTAAGGGCGTACGACACGGTTTCAGCAAATGACGATTTTGGTGACGCATACGTTGCACGTTTGATCTCGGCGTCACGTATACCATTCACAAATGTTTCGATTTTCATACGGTCCAACAACGGATGGTTTTCTCCTGGATACGTCATTAGCACCAAACGTTCTACTTCCGTTGCGAAGTCCTGTAAGGTCTCATTTGGCTTCTGTACTCTTCCCCTTAATTCCATTAGGTAGATGTTTTGCTTATGTTCGCCACCGTACTTGCGTTCAAGAGCAGGCATAATATCTCCATAACTGTTTCTAGAAGCGGCGGGAATAGTCTGTATTACCTCAGCAGCACCGCCCTGCAATGCCATTAGTAGTGATACAGCCTTGTCGTTGTCGTTCCAAGAATCTCTAGCAGCCACGGTCTCGAACTGTAATTTGAACACATTGAAAGAGGTTGAGCCGTCGAACACAGGAGGCTTGATTTTTAACGTGTTACGAATAGCTCTCACTGGGCCACCTTTGATTTCCAGTTCCGACATTTTCTTCTCAAGGTTCACAAATTTCTCATCATGGGCCAAAAATTTCTCGTCAACAGACAAAATCTTTTTATCCAACTCTTTAATTTGTACCTCCACGTTCTCTACTCTCTTTTCAATCACCATCGTGATGTTCTCGAGTTTCTCGTTAATTGTTCTAGAATTTACTTCTAATTTCTCTTCCATGCCCTTAGCGATTTTTCTAGAGTTCTCCTCTAATTTTTCCTCTATTTTTCTGGAATTTTCTTCGCTCATTCGACAATTTTCTGCTTTCATTTCCATCACAAGTCTGGAAGTTTCTTCGCTCATTCGACAGTTTTCTGCTTTCATTTCCATCATAAGTCTGGAAGTTTCTTCGCTCTTTCTGGAATTTTCTTCCATTTTAGCATCTAATTTCTCCATCATCATAGCCAGCATTGATTTCAAATCGTCACCCCTGGCAGCTACCGACGAAACTTCCTCAACGCTGGATTCGCCCTTTGCCGATAACTCGGCTTCCTCTTTACTGTCGAACTCATATGCATCGATGTTCATTCCACGGCGCTCGAACTCTTCCAACAAGCGTTTTTGTAGTTCGGCCTTGTTGCCAGTAGAACACAACTCCAACTTACTTAGCTCCTTCTTCAAGTCTTCCACTCGTAGATCCTTAAACTTCATTGTAGGATGATCGTAATCTCACTGCTGACACCAATTGTTACGGAATTAGGTTTAACTAATCTCCGTGTAGACGTTGTTTTATTTCCCGATACGATTTGCACCAAATAAAACAGGGTTCGTTTCAGATTTCGTTTCTACAATGCTTTATTTAATTTATCACACTTATTCGGAGCTGACTGTTATAGCTACGTACCATGGTACAAATACACAGGTAGCCGCATCGGCAATTGTTGGCAACATAAGATGTCAACATTTGACATCAATTCAATGCAATTGACACATTATGTTACCATCAGCTGGCATGATAATGCTACCTGTATTATTGTACCATGCTACGTACACAGCTTTACTTTACTTCTTTACTAGTCGATGTTTACACTTCGGTATAAAATTCACAACTACTGCGTCATTGCCATTTCCCCGGTATTTATACCCCAAAGTCTCCCTGTTCTAGAGTCCTCCAGAACACATATGGCAACATCTCGAATCTGTGCAGCGAACACACAGACGCACATTCGCACTAAGCGAACAACCATACTCACATACATACATGGGGGAATACAATTGGACGACAAGCACAGTAATGACGTAACTACAACAACAAACAAGTGCAATAAAGAAGTAACCATGATACAATGATACAAGGTAACCTCACGCTCCGAGCTCATAGAGTTGTATTCGCTTTGCCGTCCCTTCATTGCCAAACTGATTTTGACAAACTTTGTATGTATATGTAAAACATACATACGTCAGGTTTATTTACATTTCAAATCTGAAACCAATTTAATTTCAAATTTTTAAATTTAAAAGTTTCAGACCATTTGGAGTCGATTTTGCCTTGTCTGTCCGCCCGCCTGCAGGATAACTCTCGAACGGATCTACTGATGCGGTCCAAAAAACGGTCCTCATTATAGTTTTCAAAATTTTAATCAATTTCGAGAATGGGGCAGTCCACTTTTTCCGGTAACTCCCACATAAAAGTTCAAAGATTTTCGCACAGTTTATACAGTTGGCCATTCAGCCCAAACTAGTTAGCGCTGACTATTTAGTTTGCTGTCAAATACATTATTGTGACATAAAATACAAAGGAAATCAAATCACAATAATGAACAATCTATTATGTTTGTTGTCAAATGTTGTTAACAGAACTCTGAATGGCCAACTGTATAAACTGTGGATTTTCGCTAAAATGGTGCGTACGATAACTCACGAACGGATCACCTGATATTGCCAAAAATTAATCCTCGCAATATTTTTTCCAGACATAGATTAAGGATGGACTATATCTGTCCAGTCCTTCGAGTACCTCCATACAAAATGTTCGCTTAAGGGCTGTTCGAGAATAATTTTTATGTTCCTTGTGGTCCTGTTTAAAGTGATATGATGTGTCTCGTGAAAGTCCATGCTTCCAGACATATTTGTCCAAAAGCTTTAAAAATCCTACAGTGCCCAATATAAATGGCTGGTGGTCACAATAATTGAAAAAGTGACAGACATTGGTCCAACCTTTACAATTCGGAATATTCCTCTCAAACATGGTCAAGTCCTTGCTTCCTGACAAAATGCTACGGTGACAAACTAAAATGGCTGTTTGGCAGGAGAACTATCGAAATGACTCCCCAAATTAGATGATTATGATTACGATGACAAAACATACACATAAAGACACGACATATACAGATGTTTTCCTATGAAATATATGTGTGCTTTATATTCTTGTAAATTATAAAAAAAACATGCATTTTGTATCTATAAAAGAATACAATATTTTCACAAAGTTAAAAGAATTTGAAAAGTTTACATCTTCTTGGGGCAGCAATGTTATTCTTCTTTCTGGATTCAAATGCCTTTTGTAGCATTATCGCACTGTTGGCAGCAGCGTTGGTGCTTACCAACTTCAACGTTGTTTTTCTTGGCGACAGCTTGGCAATGGTACGCTTGTCAGGAGCACGTCGTCGAAGAACCTCAGCATTAGGAATGAACAAATCCCACGGTAGCGAGAAAAGAGTTTCTTTTCTGCCAGCAGCTGCAAACCCACCAACAAACCTATACTGCTACAAAAATATAAGAATTTAATGTAATGGGTTGACAAATATTAGACAATGGATTGAGACGACAGAAGAGCTTCTTACATGGGTCACGCAGCAACTCGCGATTTTCTTTAGATTTAAGAAGGCGAATGCAGATTCGGTCCAGATGAGGAAACGGACATCATGGTCAGCAGGGGTCATTTTCAACACACTAATCTTTATAACACTCATAGCTTAAATGCTTTTTGCATCGAATTTGCAATTGCTTTTTGTTTTCGAATGAAGATATGAACTATTCCAAACCAAATCATTGATTTAAAGTACGATCCAGCGTTTTTATGTTTTTTAAACAAAAATTTTTTCATCAGATTCAAACGCCATCAATGATGTGACCCTTACATTGGGCAAGTACTGGAGCTCCAAAACCAGTGATGACAGAGACAAACGCGACGTTGGCTTAGATTTACCTTACGCTTGCAACGTAGGGGCGAATATGCGATCACGGCACATGTTATTGAAAGCACCCTGACCAGAGCGGTGAGTACCGGTGAGACACGGGGAATAGGAACAACACCTGTAACAAAAGCACACATTCAGTATATAAATATAAACCCATTCATTTTAGCTGCAACCAATGACTTACTGGCTTGGTGGTACCACAATTATTACTGCGCATCGATTGGTGATATATTTGATGACATCTTTCATGACTTGTCATTCTTTTCCAGTGGTCTTGCGTGGACTAAACTCTGCAATAACACGAATAACAATAAAAAAAACATTAAAGTATATTTGACGTTGCATTTCACAATTAACTTCCGAGAAACAGAAAATCCAAATTTCTCTGTGCTTTTTCACAGTTATTTTCGCGATTTTTCACTGAATTTCCGTATATCCACATAGACTGCGTTGTCTGCTTCTTTTCTGCTTACCGTTTTTCTTGATCTTTTCTGAATATAAAGAAAATATTTTATTCTGCGTACACAAATATTTCAAGAAAACGTAAACAAACAGTTTTTTGTTATTGCTGTCATTGACATACAATAACAAAAACAAATTTCATATAGTTTCATGCATGGTTGTATTTGACAGCTCAAGGACGGTTTTTTCAAATGAGATTACCTTCTTATTCTGCCATGGAAGTAACAAACTAAACAATAATTACATGATTGTGGCAAAACAAAACAAATGCACATTAATGAAAGGTAAAGAACATCTAGAATAATGAAGATAATTCTACATGATAATTGTTGTTGCTTAAATAAAGTAACTGCGTAATAAAACTTTACGTTACAATTCAAATTTTTAAATTAACGGAAATTAAACTAAATTAACTTAAAACTATCAGTTCCATTCGTAACAATATAAACATGACGTAATATTTACGATGTCTAAACGAAAAAATAATTCTTTATTTGCTCATTAGTTAGCATTTGCAGCATTTCAATATTAAGCAATAAGTTTGTTTTTTAAGACGAATTCAATTTACAACAACTATTTTCGACGTTTCAAATTCGATCAAATGGGCGGATGCATCTACGTTGGTAATTGTGCTATGAACAAAAATCGCCCGTTTCCACGGTACGTCGTTCGTTCTGCATCCGCGGATGCAGTTAAATCACTAGAACAATTGCCGCTGGAGTACATCTTTTCCTATGAATCCACCTATGAATTTTACAAGAGAGCGCGCAGCTAGGATGCACTCCATTTTGCTTCCACGGCACACAGCTAGGATGCACTCCATTTTCGATCCAAATCACAGACTTTGATGTAGTGTTTTGGATTGAATTTAAATGCAGTCTAAAGATGCTATAAAATGCAAGCCATTGCAAATATCCCAAAATAAATAAAATACATTGCTTATTCGTGTAAAACAAGAATATTAATTTTATTACTTTTACACATACATATTAATATGCTGTTTATATTATAGGTTTTTGCAGGGTTAACCTTCTTTATGAGGATTTATTTGACGTATAGGCAATGGAAATGACATTTGAATCCCAGTGGGTTTGTTAAATCCGGTCATATATAAACGTACTATAACTTTATTACATTAACACAAATTATACAAATTTTCCATTTAATTTGATCATAACTGAGTTTACTTCCTCTGCTCTGCATTTGCAGACACCGCAATTGATTTTGCTCCATCATCCAAATGGCTTTTCATTTTTCCTCCTATGCTAAGTTTACATTTACGAAATCCACTCGATTTCAACTGTCAAATCCATAGGTTAAACGTCAAATGAAATCCAGATGAGATTTCATTTGACGTTTGAGCTATGGAATTGACAGTTGAAATCGAGTGGATTGCGTAAATGTAAACTTAGCACTACTCCAGCTCAGATTGACAAAATAACTCCGACTCCACTTCAAAAATAATTTGCGTCTCGTGAATTAATACAATGTTCGTATTTTTAGTTTGTATTTCTTTATTTTTTTTTAAACAAATTCTTATAATTTTAGACACTCTTTCTTGTGTTCAGAATAAAAGACTGCGACTGTAGGGATCAAAAAATTGGCTTGCTTGGCTAGGGATCTTTAAGCGAGTGCTTCCAAAATGTATCGAACGGAGTGCATTTTTTATAACTCCGTGTGGACTGCATCGAAGGATGTATTGAAATCATAACTCTGCATTGCACTACTTCCAAACTTTTTTGCTGGGTTGTTCGACCCATAACTACGAATAAATTACTTATTTCCCTACACAAAATTCTATGAACGAACGACGATTTTTCTACGTTGTTCGATTAGAAATACTCTTGAACGACGAATAAGTATGTCCCATCCCTAATAGTGCGGTTACACTACAGTTTTTTGCCGGGTTAACCCACTTCATAAGGATTTATTGCTTAATCTGGTCAAATCTGACCAGATTTGCCATACAAAAATTAAATCCTCTCACGACTGGGTTTATTTTAAATCCGGCACAAATCCACCAAAAATACAGTGTTGTATTCGGTATTTGTGCAAAAAAAAAAATACAACTCTACTCAAAAAGTACCAAAAGTTGCAACTGTTATTGCAACAGAGTTTGTCGTGTTTTACAAGTTTACGATTGGCGCATGAGATTTTATGGAGTTAATAAATCTAAAGTTATTTGAAAATCATAAAATTATTTATTTTTTTTACATTAGACACTTTTTTAACAAAAAGTACGCTTGACACCATGATACAAAAATGTATCCCTGTGTGTAACATATACCAATATGAGCAAAGAGGGGACGATATCTCATACGAGAAATTGTAAAAGTGTAAAACACGACTTTATTAGTTATTTTGTATGTATACGTAAACAAACATCAGCTGACAGTTTATATCCTCGAAAAGCTAAGTGTAACCAGCAAAGATTAACCCACTGGATCTATTAAACCCAGTGGGTTAACCTTCAATAGTGTAACCGGGGTATAAGTCCCAATTTACATTAGGCGAGTTTACTTGCGGCAATTTTTCTCGTTCCCTTTTAAACTTGCCTTTATACAAAGCAATTCTGTTCCGACAAGTTTTGTTTTCAAAACAATGAAAATAATGTCAAATACGAAAAATATAAAAGGAATTGCTTGAAAATTGTCGGTACGAGCAATTTTTTCCATTTCCATTCCCCTTACGTGTCTCTCCTACAGAGACTTGCCGCAAGTAAACTCGCCTAATGAAAAATTTTCGTGAAAACAAGGAAACAAAAATGAAGGAAATTTTGTTTATGTTTCTGTTAATTACGAATAATTACGAAATGTCGTGGAAACGGGTTAATTCGTGTACGCCGTTCGACAGTCGAACAACGTAATTGAAACGCTCGTGTGAACCTGACATAAATGCAATGAGATTTGTACTGGATTTATTAAATCCAGTTTACGATTTATGGCTTGTCTAAATGAGCTATTAGATAGGCTCACATCTTTACACGTTCCTCTATCCACTCTCATTCTAAACAAACGAAAGAGAGTTGATTCAAAGAGGGAGAACAAGGAATCAATAGGAAAAAATTGTAATTGTAGTGACGAAAAAGTTTTTAACCAAAAGTGTCCTGATTTTCCTCCTTGAATCCTTGAACAATGATTATTGAGAGTAAGTTGTGAAAATTAAAATTTTGTGTAATTGAATTCCAAACATTTTAAAATATTTGTATATGATGAGACGTAGTGGCAAGAATATTCCTGTCAATGAAAGCTCTGTTCCTTTACGTGCAAGAATCTTCAAGTTTTACAACTTTTTACTCGAAAAGCGTTCCTTTACTTCAGACACCATTCAATTCATATGGGAGCAGTTTACAACTTTTACTACTTTTGCAGGTTTTACCACTTTTAAAAGTAAAGGAACAGACCAGAAGTCTTAGTGGCTTAGTGGATCTTCGTTTCCGAAACAAATTTCGATTTTTTTTAATTTTAAGTTTCGGTCACGATTTCGGGAACGGGAACAATATACCTTTTAAATTGTACATTTTTCTCTAAGTGACCGGCATTTAGCAAGGTAATTTTCGCAATTTCAGAGGCCGATATCTGGGGTATAAACTTCCGCAACAAATGTTATACATATACAGTTAGTCAACTATATTATTGCAAAAGATAATTTTTAAAATTTA
Organism: Musca autumnalis; assembly: GCF_047663935.1. NCBI lineage: Eukaryota > Metazoa > Arthropoda > Insecta > Diptera > Muscidae > Musca > Musca autumnalis. Next base: position 117,998,933 of record NW_027411644.1, on the reverse strand, counting down.
GATGTTTAATAAGGAATTACTACAAGAAATTCTTTCAATATTGTTGGACTTTTTGTAAATATCTGTTGATTTACTTGTTAATGACAACATCAAGCCAACAAATTCAGAAATTGGTCGGAAATAACAAAAACAGCGGGCAAAAAGTGTAGGTACCTGGTTTTTGTGGTGTCAACTAAATAATTGCAAAATGAATGAATGTGCAATAAAATCGTGGGATTTTCCCCGCGATTTTTTCCATTTAAGGATTTTTTTTGATTTTTATGGTATGTGGACAAGTTGTTGCATAATTTTTGATCATAAATTAATTTTTGTGTGTGTAACATAGACGGTATAATCAGAAAAAGAGAAAGTCAGGTAAACGGTTTCGGAAAATATGCTACATTTGGTCTATTACAATTATAATAATGGTAAACCCGCCAAAGAAATCGCTAAAATCATCGCTCATAAGCTGAGAACTGTATACAACATCATATACCGCACCGAGAGAAAAGGCAGGTTCAAACTAAAGACATTACATGACAGGCAAAAAATAGTAAACAAACGAATTGACAGGATAATGATTAAAGAAATTGACGAAGACCCCAAAGCTGCACCAGAAAATTGCCTTTTTTAAATAAAAAAGATTTTGGAGTGTGTCACATGGAAAAGTCAGAAAAGTGCTACATAATAACAAGCCTTTATCACGAGTGACTAGGTAAAAACCATTGCCCTTCCAGCATAATATATAGAAACTAGTCAGACTTGTTACAGACAACTTTTCACGCCGGGATGACGTTATATTTTCTGATGAGACTAAAATTATGTTGTACTATCACGATGGGCCCCATATAGTATTGTGAAAACCCCTTACAGCCATGGAAAACTAAAATTTAATACATACCCTAAAGTTCGGAAAACTGTCAATTATGGTATGGGTTTGTATATCAGTGACGTTGGTAACATCCAGATTTTGGAGGAAACAATGACAGGGGATGTTTATTTAGATATTTAAAAAAACCAACAGCATCAAGAAATTTGGGCCTATTGACCCTGAAAATTCAAAGAAACTGCTATATAAGTATTACCAAGTCAAGGTACCTTAGCATAAATCTTATTTATGTAGAGCTTGGTTGCACCTAAATCATTGACACCCAAAGTCCAAAATCAAGATATGAGCCCCATCGACAATTCGTGGGTACACCTGAAGCAAATAGTCGGGAAGAAGTCGTGCCCACTAACAGGAGGAACTAAATAAAATGCATTAAAAAGGAATGGCGAAAAATACCATTAGAATATGGCATTCCGAAACTTATATATTAAATACGGCGACGTTTACAAGCTGTTATTGATGCCCAATGTAGGCATACGAAATATTAGAACCAACTTTTCGAAAAATACAGTGAAAGAATGTGAATTTTGCAATTCTTTTGTTGACAGACAAATAATGAGTTGTTCTCCTTTTTGTTAATTTTATGAAAATGTTTAGTGAAATTTAGCTACTTTTTTATTTTATTAATAAACATGCGTACGAATTAAACTTTTAACAAAATATCAATAATGATATTTATTTATACCAATGAACTGATGTTTTATTTAAAATTTGGTAATAATTTTGGTTTTGTAACAATTAAATTGACTAACTGTATATATATGTATATATGTAATGTTAATATCGTAGAGTAAAATGCTGATGGCTCTAGTTGGCAAATGCAATTCAACTTAAAGTGGGTGGAAATGGGGAAAATGCAAATACCTACTCCAAAATATGTATACACGTTATACTCAGTCGTTGTTTGGTCGCACTTAGTCTAGTTTTCAATGCTAATATTATGTATGTAAACATACACATGTACATATGTATGCATCAGGTATATACTCTTCTATATAGTATGTGAAATATGGTCTAGTTTATTCTCGTGATGATAGTTTAGCAATTCCCACTTTACCTACTGCTCTGATATTCGTTCATTCATTCTACCAGTAGAACAGCTGAAAGCTTGTGTTTGTAGAATCAACAACAAGGACAACAAGTGTTTGCTCGTTCCTGTCCTTTAGTTTTCCGTTGTTAGATTTTCGTCAGACGCCTTTTGGCAGATGGTTAACTCTAGAGGTTATTGCCTGCTGCCTGTGCCACTATAGCGTTATCATAATCGCAACTACCACCACAACCACGAATAGTAACAGAATCATCTATAATAAACATTGAAGGTACCTAATATTGTGGAATACTATACAATAACGATGATGATGATGGTCATGACGATGTTTATAGACTTATTCGACGATTCGTTTCCTAAGGCCAATTCAACCAGACGGGAGAATGAAACATTTACAAACTGTGTCAGTCAAAGTAAAAGTACATAAGGCGAGTTTAAGAATTTACATTGCATTTAAAGTTTTACTTTAAATATTTGGATAACGCCAATGGGGCAGAAATTGGACAATGAAAATCTCGCTTTCTTCCAAAAAAATCAGACCAGGATAGGTTATGTTATCACCACCAGAAGTTCAAAAATGCAAATGAAGAACAGTGATGAACACGACAACATACGAATTGTAATAATTGCTCCACAAACATCCCAGAAGGGACAAGGTCCCTCATATCGATGAGCGCAGCCAGATTCATATTATTTATTGCCGAGTCCGGAAGGAATTTTTGATCATAAATTTATAACATATATCATAAAATGTAACATATATAGTATAATCAGAAAAGAGAATGTCAGGTAAACAGTTTCGAAAATATGCAACATTTGGTCTATTCCAATTGTAATAATGGTAAGTCCGAAACAGAAATCCTTAAAGTCACCTTTCATAAGCTGAGAAGTGTATACAACATAATATACCGCACCGAGAAAGAATCCAGGCTCAACCTGAAGGCGTTACATGGCAGGCCCAAAATAGTAACCACACGAATTGACAGGAGAATGATTAAAGAAATTGACGAAAGAGCCCAAGAAAATTGATTTTTTTAATTCAAAATGATTTCGGAGTAAGTGTGTCACATGGAAAAGTCAGAAAAGTGCAACATAATAACAAGCACTCATCACGAGTGACTAGGTAAAAACCATTGCCCTCCCACAGCACAATATATAGAAACTATTGAGACTTGTTACAGACAACTTTTCACGCTATCTTTAGTATCGGCATGACGTTATATTTTCTGATGAGACTAGAATGATGCTGTACTATCACGATGGGTCTCAAAAAGTGTTGCGAAAACCCCTTATAGCCATGGAAAACCAGAATTTAATACATACCATAAAGTCCGGAAAACTGTCATTTATGGTATGGGGTTGTATACCAAGCAGTGACGTTGGTAGCATCCAGATTTTGGAGGAAATAATGACAGAGGAAGTTTATTAAAATGTTTCAAAACTTGATTTAACCAAAAGCTTCAAGAAATTTTGGTCTGTTGGCCCTGAAAATTAAAAAAAATTGCAATATAAGTACTACCAAGACAACGCCCCTAAGCATAAATCTAATTTATGTAGGACTTGGTTATTATACAACTGTACCAAAGTCATTTAAATCCCGTTCCAATATCTAGATATTAACCCCATCGACAATTCATGGGTACACTTGAAGGAAAAGTCGGGAATAGGCCGCCCACTAACCTGGGGGACTAAATAAAATGCAACAAAGAAGAATGGCAAAAATACCAATGGAATATGACATTCCGAAACTTCTTTATTAAATTCAGATACGCTTACAAGCTGTTTTTGATGCCAAAGGTGGGCATACACAATATTAGAGCCAACTTTTCGAAAAACACCGTGAAAGACAGAAAAGTTGTGAATTTTGCAATTCTTTAGTTGACAGTACAAATAATGAGTTGTTCTCATTTTTGTTAATTTTAAGAAAATAATTAGTGAAATTTAGCTACTTTTCATTTTATTATATTAATAAACATCTGTAAGAATTCTACTGTTAATAAAAACATTAAAATTTATATTTATTTATACTAATAAAATGATCTTTTATTTTAAATTTTGTAATAATTTTGGTTTTGCAATAATTAAGTTGACTAACTGTATGTATATATATTTGTGGTCAGGGTGAAGAGACCTACCAGTGAGCTTAGCGCATAAATATAGTGGCATAAATTATGGTTTATCACAGATATGGGAAAATTTTATAATTTTTAGGTATGTTTTTGCTTATGTCCATAGGATATAACTTTTCAATAAATATGGAATGGGAGAAAGACTTTTACACTGATGCCTATATTAATATAAAATCAGTTTAGTTCGATACCAATTATTAAATTAAAGTATTTAGACATAATATTAAATTATTTAGACATACGTACATAGTTTTGTGTCATTGAACGATGGATCTTTTTGTGAATTAAAAATCGAAAATTCAGATGTGATGTTTTATATTAACATTGCCGATTTAAAATTATGTTTTAAGCTAGATTATGTGCTTGTGTTCCATCGCTACCGCTACCGCCCTTGTTTTGCTTTTTATTTGAAATGTGTTTCATATATTTAAAACATACTCATTCATGTTAATTTTTGTAAATTTTAGGACCTATTCCACAAAAGGCCCACATTGGAAGTGCCATCATATCCTGTATACTAAGTTTAGTCATCTATGGCACACTACGTTTTTATGCTGAATGGTTTACCTCAACACAAATTACAACAATATTTGGTGGTTTTGTCAGTTCATTTATATTCTTATTCAGTTTAACATCCTTGTCCAATATTGAAATGCTATTGTTTGGTGAAGATTTCGCTTGCAAATTTATTCCCGAAATTGTGGTATGTCTACTTATTTCAGTTATGTCAGCCGGTGTGGTGCATCGTGTGTGTGCAACAACTTGGTAAGTTACAGGCAGCGTGATTAGAATTATTACCAACAAAAAGGATTTTAACTATATATGTTTCTCTTTGTTCTAGTATTCTATTTTCCATATTGGCTCTATATTTCATAGATCGTATTTCCAACGATTGCTATCATAAATCATCGACTACACCAGAAGCCATACATCATCGTAAGGGTGGTGGCAAGAAAAATAAATAAGCAAAAAAAGTATGAAAAGCTTACTGCAAAAAAGTTTCTGAAAGTATCGATGGAATATTTTGCTGCATGTTTTTTTTTCATTTTATTATGCAATAGAAAAATGCAATAATATTACACATATACAATGTATTATTTTATAAACAAAACTATATATTTTAATAAAATACGAAATTTTATATTCTGTATCTAAAAAGATAAGTTTGATTACCTGTATAAGGTAAGGTATCCTGACAAAATCGTTTTTAATGCATCCAAGAACGAATAGAGGATATGCCTTTCATTCTCCTACCACTTTTCGGTGTCGTCTAAATTTTGTATGTGAAAGGGTCTATAGAAGCACCCTTTCTTTCAGAAAAGGTCTACAGAAGAACCCTTTCTTTCAGAAAAGGTCTACAGAAGAACCCTTTCTTTCAGAAAAGGTCTACAGAAGAACCCTTTCTTTCAGAAATGGTCTATAGTAGCACACTTTCTTTCAGAAGGGGTCTATAGAAGCACCCTTTCTTTTAGAAAGGGTCTATAGAAGCACCCTTTCTTTTAGAAAGGGTCTATAGAAGCACCCTTTCTTTTAGAAAGGGTCTATAGAAGCACCCTTTCTTTTAGAAAGGGTCTATAGAAGCACCATTTATTTCAAAAAAGGTCTACAGAAACACCCTTTCGTTAAAAAAGGGTATATACAAGGTGGCGCAAAAGTAATCTTCCTATCAGAAAATGCTTTAATGTTTGCGATTGGCCCCTAATGTCAGTTCTGTTTTGACATTTGTGTAGTAAACACATGTAAAATACACGTTAATAAACAATGTTACGCTACACTGCTCCAGAACGAGGTGGCGCAAAAGTAATCTTCCTATCAGAAAATGCTATAATTTTTGCGATTGGCCCCTAATGTCAGTTCTGTTTTGACATTTGTGTAGTAAACACATGTAAAATACACGTTAATAAACAATGTTACGCTACACTGCTCCAGAACGCGGAATATTGGTGGCTATTTATTTGGCCAATAATCGGTCGGTGACCTTGGCACAACGTGAATTTCGTCGCAGACGTTTAGCCGCTCGCCTCGAAGAGACTGGCACAACACGTGATGCTGCCATGCATGTAGACCCCTGAGTATCCGTTCTGCAGAGGATGTCCTGGAAGCGCCGTCGACATAGGCCAGACGACGTGCCACGCAAATGGGTATCAGTTGACGGTCTTTACAGCGAATTTTGGTACAAGATTTGAATATGTTTCCGTACAAAGTCCAGACGGTGCATCAACTGTTAGAGCTGACCGCCAATCGCGTCTAACATACGATCAAGCCATCCTTAATCACCACCAACAGGATGATGATTTTTCATCAAAAATAATCCTGAGTGATGTGGCGCTCCAGACTTCTTTTTGTGGGGCTTTTTGAAGTCGCCGGTTTATGTCAACAAGCCTCAGACTCTATCCGACAAGAATGTGAGGACCTATCGCCGGAAGTTTTGGCCAAAGTGATGGAAAATGGCATAAAAAGGGCTCAAAAGACAATAAACTGTGGCGGCGGCCATTTATCTGATATCATATTCTCGACTTGATGTAAAAAAATTAAAAGACCAAATAAAAATAATCCACAAGAAAAATCAAAGTTTTTAATTTTTTTTTTTAATTACGGCCAAAAAACTTCGGAAGATTACTTTTATGCCACCTTGTAGAAGCACCCTTTCTTTCAGAAAAGGTCTATAGATGCACCCTTTCTTTCCGAAAAGGTCTATAGATGCACCCTTTCTTTCAGAAATGGTCTATAGATGCACCCTTTCAGAAAGGGTCTATAGATGCACGCTTTCTTTCAGAAAGGTTCTATAAAAGCACGCTTTCTTTCAGAAAGGTTCTATAAAAGCACCCTTTCTTTCAGAAATGGTCTATAGAAGCACCCTTTCAGAAAGGGTCAATAAAAGCACCTGTTCTTCCAGAAAGGTTCTATAGAAGCCCGCTTTCTTTCAGAAATGGTCTACAGAAGCACCCTTTCTGGGAGATGCTTTAGATAATACCCATATAAAAACAGCTTTTTATCCTTCCTAAAGATTTGTTTATAAGAAAAAATAACATTTATTGACTGTTGTTTTTACGTATCACTTTTTTAAACACCATTAAAGATCGGAATATTCATAAAACGGACAATTAGTTACTTCTGTGTGTGTATTGTTTTTGGTTGATTTTTGCAAGTGGTCCTCTTGAGAGTAGATTTCGTAGAATGGGCTATAATGCAGTCTAAGAGGGACTTTCCATTTACTCTACATAAAATGCAGTTAGAAAAATAGTTTAACATTTTGTTGTTGTTTTTGCCACAAAGAAGTTAAAACGAGAAGTTGGTTATTTTCCCCCGGAAAAAACATTACACCTCTTCTACCCGATCTTCCGCAACATCATCATTAATATTGAAATCGGCAAAGGAACGTAGTTTATTTAATTGTTCATAGAAATGTGTTGTGTGGGCGACAGCATCTGGAGGTACATTAAACAATGGATGTGTGGGTTGCAGCTCATTGATGGGATCTCCTAAGACTGGGGCCTAATTACGTGATTCGATTCGATCGAGTATTTGCTCGTGAAAAAGATTTCGACACGATAAAAAAGCGGCATGACGAGATTCGATCGAAATCATTGATCGAATGTTTCGAGAGTAACCGGTAGTCGAACTATGAAAACCTATGTATACTATAGGGAATATTATGAAGGTAGATGTAAAAAAAGGTGTTTTTTTTTGAAATCAAGAACCAAAAAAAAAAACAAAATTATGAATGAAAAATGTAAATATTTGTGGAATTTTTTGAACAATACATTGAATAATAATTTCGGTATGAAGTTGTGCTAAGAAAATAAGAAAATTATTAATTCTTGCAAAATCTTTTTGACATTGTTGTAACGGATTGCTAATACATCTACCTTAATAATCCTCTCTCAAAATAAATGAGAGAGAGTTTGGTGGGTGTTTTGCATTAGCCTCTCTGAGAGAATATTTCCTTTGGTAAACAACGGGGGATGAAATGTTTAAAATGTACTTCACTTATAAAATAAAGGCTATTAATATTAAATATTTTTTTCTGTTTTGCAGAAATGCTTATTTTTCAACTTATTTTTTAACGACTGCAAAACTAGTTTTTGTTTAATGATTGCTTGCATTTTGATTCTAAATTTATCACAATTTCTAAAAACGACTGCAAAGGACTTTTCGCAATTTCTCTTGTTATATTGTTTAAAAAAATGCTGCCAATTATTTACTAACATCGTTTTTCTTCTATAAAACGACAACAAACAACAATTTTTACATTTTAAACAAAAAGACAATAAGAAATCTTTAATTTTAGCTCTGTTCCAGAACTAAAAAGTTTTTACAATTTTTACCACTTTTACACATTTTGCGTTCCCGTACACAAAATTTATATGAAAATCGTTTACGACTTTTACAACTTTTACGACTTTTACCACTTTATAAAGTACGGGAACAGGCCATTTATTTGTTTACGATAGGCAATTTGGCCTCTATAAATTACTCGCAAATTTATGCTCAATTACTCGATAATTTTACTCGATAACGAATGTTGTCATCCCAACTTTGAGTACTCAGGTCGAAACAACTCGATATCGAATCACATAATTAGGCCCCTGTAGGAATTTCGGCTGATTCCGAATGTTGAGCAATGGCAATGCCACTGAGGGTATAGCAGGTGTGATAGAGGTCTTGAGGTCTAAAACATAATAGAAGGGGAATTGTTATTGGCGTTCCTTAATAGTTGGTAGTTACACAACTTACTTTCCCAGTTTGTCTATAAGACCACCATTCGATTTTTGACAACATAGCAAAATATATTCCTGCAAAGCACCGATGTCGAACAGGGCCTTGGACAAGGTTTTGCCATCATTGTTCATGATGGCCTGGGTAATGGGTATGGTGGCACCAACCCAAAACGAATAGCAGCCATCAACTAATTTATTGGTGCGTCCCTGGAAACCACCCTCATAGGCCATTTGTCTTTGTAGTGTCCATTTCTAAAAATAAACAACAATAGAATGAGAATAGTATACGGGGAATGTCATTAATAGACATCGGATTTTGCATATTTGCATATTTTTTAATATTAAAGATACGAAGATTCTGATTGGACCAAAATTCGTTTCAAAGAAATCTAAATTCAATGGCAGGGTCATATTTCGTATTTATTTTGCATATTTGCATATTTTGCATATGCACAAAATATGCAAAAAATATGCAAAATATGCAAAAAATATGCAAAATATGCAAAAAATATGCAAAATATGCAAAAAATATGCAAAATATGCAAAAAATATGCAGAATATGCAAAAAATATGCAAAATATGCAAACAGATTTTGGCCGAAAATCGTCATAAAAGTCGTAAAATTGTCATTTAAAGTTGGAAAAACCATTAAAAAATACATAACAGTGTTCTAAACTAAGACTGTTGACCGTATAACATCGTTTTTTTCAGCAGATTATTATGTTATTGCGACCATTTACGACAGTGTGGTGTAGGGTATAAAAATATGGTATCGTAATATCATTTTTTTTATTATTAAACTATGTAAAAATATAAAATTTGATAAAATATCAAACGTGTTATGTAAAATTCAATACTTTTCTTGTTTGTAGCATCTTAATTTAATTTGTAGCATTGGGCTGGTTTTAACTCAAAGGACCAAATCGATCTCGAATTTTTTAGCCGGTGAGCCGCCTAAACCTTTTAGTATTATTAGATTTTAAGATTGCCAAAGTTTGAGCACAATTCGAATATGTTAACACGTGGTACTGGGGCCTCGAAGTTATGAAAATCTACTTTTTTGCTTTTTGGCGACTTCGACGGCCTATATATGTGGAACGGTTAAAGCTACTTGCCCGTATTACGCATTTAATTAAAATCTATTCTGTTCTTAACATTTCTTGCTGAACAACAATGTACGTAAGTGTTACTGAATTCGAATTATTAAACCCAATGTCCCGAAAAAGGACTTAGGGCAAAAATGGAGTCTATTAAAAAAAAACAACTTTTTTCTTCCTATATTATCAAATTTAGCGAATGAAAACGAATATATTTTACTTTATTTGAAAATGTTGCCTATTAGGGCGAAGATCTATTTTTTTTTTTTCATTTCATTTCATTTCATTTATTTCACATGTAATTTGAGGCGATGGGGCCCATAAATAAAAAAATTACAATATATGTATGTACTCATTAAGCTAAACCTTAAACAGGAAAAACTACTCCATTTTTTTTTAAGTAAACATTAAAAATTCTTAAAATAATTTCTTAAAATATTATTGTATTAAATAAAAATATAAATAAACTATAAAAAATAGTAATTATCCTCCCTCAAGGAAAAATGCGCATAAGCAAGATAACTAATACTACACCACAAAATATTTTATTTTATTTATTTTAATAATAATTTTAATTCATTTCTCGTTGGAGTCGAGATGATGTATGCAAGTGAAAAAGGAAAGCCGAAGATTCGAACCCTCTCAACCACCATTATGTGACATGGTTCGCCTTTTGTAGAGACTCATCAGACATATCGGCCGTGGAATGGCATCGCTATCCATCAAACATTTCCTTTTTTAAATGCAATTTTGTTTTTACAAAGATGGACATTTGTACATTCATTGTATGGCTTCAATGACAAACGCTTACATTTTGTTCATACATATTTTAACTTACTTATGCCCGTAATTTCAACGTCTGGGTGTACGCGTTTGAATTAAATTTTGAAATGATGGGGTAATATTGGTGATTTTCATTCATGATTTCACAAAATTATTGCCACATAGAAGTGTTTTACAACTTTTAACACATTGGCAACGATTAACCAGGTAATCGTAAGTAACACGGCCGTTTTTGACTCAGTAATGTTACCTATGCGTTGAAATTATAAAATGTTGCTTACACGGGATATATCTGTGAACATGAAGGGACTGACATAATGTGGTTTTGGAGCCATCTGATGACAATTTGGTGATGAATTCGACTCCTTGCTATGTCGCTCACAATTTTCAAGTGGTTTTTTTGTATTAAACTCAATCTATTGTCTCTATTTCTTTTCAACCTATTGATAATGTTTACCCAATATAACCTATATTATATCTATATAAACATTATCTTGTTCATTATACGTTTAGTAAAATCAATAACCCAAACTCTCACTCAGTTGTTGTCGTGTGGGATACCAAATAAATAAATAAAATAGAAAAAATATCCTAGGGGCATTAAACCAGTCTCGAACGATTGAAACGCAAAGTCCCAATTTACATTAGGCGAGTTTACTTGCGGCAATTGTCAGTTTGTAGGTGAGAGAGGGTGCTGAGAGGCAAAGGGTTACCATATGCCTCACCTCTCTCCCCTACCAAATGACAATTGCCGCAAGTAAACTCGCCCAATGTAAATTGGGACAATGTGCTTCCCTCTCAACAATTTTTCTAACAAGTTTGTACAGTGGTACAGAAGTTCTCGACGTAATATCTGCTTGAGCTGTTGAGACCCCATTATTCTAGGCATCTGTACACTGCTAGTTCTTGTTTCTCCCATGAGCTCCTGTCAGTTTCAGGAACGCCTAGGAGTTGTTCTTTACCTCCATGTGATACCAGAACAGCAACCGGTTTTTTCTTCTCTGTTTTGAGAATATCTGGTAATAGTTTTCCATGCCAGTGCACACAAATAGCCTCGTTCCTTGAAGCTGTTGAGTTTATTTTTCACGGTTTATTCTCCGCTGTTCACGGATAAAGCTTCTAGAGATCTTGTATTTGTAGGGATCCTCTCCGATAGCTTCTACTGTAGGCATAATGATACTAGTGACGTTCCTATACACCTTACAGGGGTCCAGCACCAATGACAATTGCATAGTTACGATTTTCTTGAAGCCAAGCTTGATTGTTTTCGGGACAGATGGTTCTTCAGATTCTACGATACGTTTAGCATAAAAACAAGAGCTAGACCTCATTGAAAATCTATTGAAATACGAAAACATAGACAAACAAGTATCAGAAAAAGGAAAAAGCAAAATAATAAATCACCTGTGATCTTAGTCCTGAACTTGTTGGCTTGGCATTGTTTGATCCAACGGTGCAAAACGCCGTAAAGAGCCAAAAGGCAACAAAAATCTTAACAAAGCAAAGATTCAAATTTCTTCAGAAATATTCGATCCAAACTTCCAAAAGAGCAACTGCCGAAAATCCTAGAAAAAGATCTGGCATAATTCTTGTTGTTCAAGAGATTAAACATTAACTCCGAATTTCCAGGAGGCGCAAAGTATGGTAAACAACTTGAAAGTTGCGAACTACATAGCAGAGCGTTCTTCAAGTAGTCAGCTATACCCAGATAGCTCCAAAACCACATGATGTCTGACTCTTGAATATATTTAATTTAGAACAAAATGTCAAAGACATTTGTTTTCATTCCAAAAATTGATAAAAATGAAGAAAAGGTTTTTAATAGTCTCCATTTTCGCACAAAGGCGAACCTAGTCACGTTTTTCGGGACATTGCCTTTATTATCTCAAATTCTGTAATATTTACGTAGTTTGTTGTTCAGCAAGAAATGTTAAGAACAGAATGGTCTTTAATTTAGTGCTTAATATGGACAAAAAGCTTTAACCATTCCAGAGAAATGGGTCGCCGAAATCGCTAAATAGCCAAAAAAATCGAGATTTTCATAACGTCAGGGCCCCAGTGGCACATGTTAACATATTCCAATTGTGCTCAAATTTTGACAGTCTTAAAATCTGACCCAACTAAAAACTTTATGCGGTTTCGGCCTTAAAAAATCCGACATCGATTTGTTCCCTTTGAACAATAACCAGCCCAACGCTACAAATTATTACAAAGAAAGTATTGAATTTTACATAGAGCGTTTGATATTCTATAAATTTTTATATTTTTGCATAGTTTAATAATAAAAAAATTGTATTACAATACCATACTTTTATACCCTACACCACACTGTTGTAAATGGTCTCAATAACATAATAATCTGCTGAAAAAAACGATGTTATACGGTCAACAGTCTTAGTTTAGAACACTGTTATGTATTTTTTGATGGTTTTTTCAACTTTAATTGACAATTTTTCGACTTTTATGACGATTTTCGGCCAAAAACTGTTTGCATATTTTGCATATTTTTTGCATATTATGCATATTTTTTGCATATTTTGCATATTTTTTGCATATTTTGCATATTTTTTGCATATTTTGCATATTTTTTGCATATTTTGCATATTTTTTGGCATATTTTTTGCATATTTTTTGCATATATTTTGCATATTTTTTGCATATTTTTTGCATGTTTTTGATATGACCCCAAATATCGAAAAATTGACCCTTAAAACGCCTAGATCCAAAATTTGAGTCCAATCGGATGAGAAATAAAAAACATGCAAAAATCCGATGTCTAGTCATTAAGATAGTATCTTACCAATAACTGTTCCTGCTGACATTTGTGACCCTCATTGAGCAATGCCAAAGCTGCAATACCACAAAACGTATAACCACCACTCGATTTCAACTGTCAATTCCTTTCCTCAAACGTCAAATGAAATCTAATGGACAGTTGAAATCCCCTCGATTTCGTACATGTACTATTTATTACTTTTACTTACCGTTCTATACTTACCTTTCTTTACTTACCTTAATCTTTCTTTTCCTTTGTTTCATTATCCTTTCTTTCTTTTCTTTAAGCAATTGAATAGCTTCGCTTGTCATTTTCCAAAAATATCTCTGAAATTAAAAACTTATGCAAAATTTTCTAAATGCCTGTCAGATGGCAATGGGTTCTCAAATATATGAGACCACAGTAGTTTTCTATCTAAACTACGTGTGTACTTTATGACAGCATCAGATCTATACTTCAAAAATGATGCTTGTGTATCAGTTGGCGTGAAATTGTGTTTCTTTCGAATGCTATAAATTAACGCTTCGACATTATGATGTGTAGTTAATTTTTTTAGCGGAATATCACCATATGTTTCCCATATGAGAAGGATATTCTCCATTGTTTTTATCCAAGGCCTAGCTGTGTATTCCTCAATATTGCTTAAAAATACAATAAATCTTTGTAATTTCAAAATTTTCTGATTTAAGGTATAAGATTCCTCATTTTGTATTAACTCTATTAAATTTATATAATTATATAATTTATATAAAGTTTTTTGTTTGAACATATGTACGATTAGTGGAGTGTGCAAGTGAGTCTACAACTTCCTGATTATAGAGTGAGGCATAATATTTTATTTTAAATAAACGAAACTCATAGTCACTTCTTATGCATGGAAGTTTACGTCTTATAAGGTCCATAGATATTTCAGTATTATTGAAAGTCATTGCGTTGTTAGCGAAGGTTATAGTCATTGTGCATATTATATGCATCAAATCAAGTGAAATGGGTATTATCGGGCATGTGATGAAAACCGAATCGATTCGATTTGCAGAATCGAAATGGTATATAATCGGAGTGCCGTTGATGATATATTTAGTTTTGCTTCGCAAAAGCCCCTTATTTGAATAATATTTTTAAAATACATTTTCAATTTTATTAAAATATTCACCCAACTTAGAGATATACGATTTCGATTTATGGCAAAACGAGTCGAATCGTTTTCCATCACATACCCGTATATACCCTCGCACAATTTCATTAAACGATCCGTTTAATGTCCTATACAGCAATTTCGCATTTGCTCCCCCGTAATCTAAAACGTTCAACACAATTGTAGCGTTTAAGCTATTGGCGATATTTAATACTTCATGCGTAGTATTTTTGATATTTATCGCGTTAGCTCCGTCATAAAAAACTCGAATGCCTAATATAAGTTCCCAATCAGAATGAAGACCGTGTATTTGGAAGACGTATGCTACACGCTTCATATCTCCAAAAATAGTACCTCCATTCCATCGAGTGTTAGTACACATAGCCTTTCATTTTCAGGCATTTCATTGAACAAATCCCTTAAAATATTGGTTGTTTGTTCATCAAAACCTACATCTATTCTGGATAGCTGCGCTTCTAGAAATGATGCTGCGGGAATGGGAGCATTTTCGTCTACCCTCAAAGATTCATACATTGTTCTAGACTTTAGTAAGTAAGCATTAAGTACTCTTAACTGTCTTTCAGAGTAAGGTTCTACGTATCGACCACTAATAAGGCCAGCGAAAATATGCCTATCTTCAATGTCTTCGAAGGCGTAACGTCCTTTAACTTAAATTCTGTCAAATTCAAATTTTGGTAATGATCGGACAACCCGAACAGAAATTGAACGTCTTACTCTACTAAGAGCCACGTAGGCTTGACCTTCTTCAAACAGTCTCGCACCTAAGTATACGACTGCGTGATCCACAGTGCTGCCCTGCATTTTATGTATAGTAGAAGCCCATGATAGTATTAAAGGCAACATTCTTCTTTCAGCCGTCCCGTAATTGTACTTAGCTGGAAACTGTATGGCTTTCGGGTGTATAAGATGTACTGTATAGTGCACTGTATTCTTCTTGTCAAGCCCTTTTATTTGATACCCATTTTGATTATACGCCATTTTGTAGAGGCCGCCATCTTAGATTTTAACTTTATATAGTACATTGTATTCTGCTTGTTGAGCACTTTCATTTGATACCCATTTTAGACTTAGCAAACTATTATTTGGAGGTGTCGAACGTCCTTTAACTTAAATTATTATTGGTGGTAATGATCGGTCAATCCGAACAGAAGTTATAAACAAATATTGACTTAGCATAGTACTGAAGGTCAAAGAAATTTCCAAACTTTGAGAGCTACTCCTGCAAAACTCACTTTTTAGACTTAGCATACTATTATTTGGAGGTGTCGATATAATCAGTATAATCAGCATATCGTCGGTGTCATGCTTAAGTGTTCCATACGCCATTTGCCTGATTCGAGAAAAACTCAAGTTAATGTTTAAGGCCATACAGGATAAAAATGGTGCAATAATCCAATACTTTAAGAGCTCAGTTCTACTTAACTAAACTCATTGAATATATCAGTAGTTTATGTTAGTCAGATATCTGTGATAGTCTAGAAGTTATGGTAAATTTTTATAATTGCAAAAAGTTCCTGAATTGTTCCATGGAATCTTTTTTTCATGTTTTTGGCAGTTTGTGTCACATGGAACACGTTTTGTCACATTTCAACCAACACACTTTTTATCAATCGTGTTCCACCTCCCTTATATGAAGTGCTACTGTGGAGTTTAAAAATCAGGACTTCAAGTGAAACATTTATTTTTCTCATATAAATACAATAAGGACCATTATTATAGGTTTCCTTAACATTTATTTAAGGGATTTCCTCCTCTTATCACTATTTTTTTTGTGGTAAAAATTTCGATCGGACAAAACGGATTGATATTTTGCATTTCTAAGGTAACATAAAACATTTAAACGCGATTTTCTTATAATACCATTTTTATAGTCGGTAAGCTTCAAGTCGAATGGACGTTTTTACGTATATTTTTGTGGACTTACATCAAAATTTTGTCTTTAAACTAGGGATTTTTTGTTTAAACGATTGATAAATTTTCGTTTTCATATAACAACAATACAATATTCAAAAATATTTGGATTTAGAAACTATTACTGCACAGTTTTTAAACAAAGTCCTTTAAAAAAATTTGTTCCATACGCCACACTTTTCCGTAACTTGGCAAAAATTGGCAATATTTTGTTCCAAACGCCATCATTTTTGGTGCGGAACAATTCGTTTTTGACTCTTTTTGTTCCATACGCCAAACGACATGGATATGGAACTCAAAAGTTCAAAGATGTTTTGTTCCATACGCCAGGCTTTATGGATATGGAACAAAACGACAAGATTTTTTGGGTCACAAAGCGGATATGGAACATACTGGCATCTAAATATCTCTGAAACTATAAGAGATAGAGAAAAACCGACCAAAAAATCTAAAAGAGCATGGTTCAAAACCTTATCTCAAAAATGGCGTATGGAACACTTAAGCATGACACCGACGATATGTCCTAAATTTTTCAAAATCTCGGGTTATATTGCTCACTTTTAGCAGATTCTTTTCTTTGTGATATTGCAAACGTCTATTAAAAGGGGACATGTCAAAATCTTCAACAGTTCTGAAAGAAATGGTGCTCCCATAAACCCTTTGTCAAAGAAAACAAATAAGAATTAGGAAGTTAATTTTTTATTAGTACGCATCAATGTGAATCAATGAATGAAAAAAAAATAGCAATGAATGAAAAAAGAGCAAGAATGAATAAATGAATTGAATTAGGAGTAAAATATTACAGTTGAAAAAAGAGCAAGAATGAATAAAATATTAATTATAATTTAAGAATGAATGAATAAAGAATGAATCAAATATTAATTATAATAATATAGATATATATTATATTAATATATATATATAAAAAAATTGAAAAAAAAAAAACATTAGAATTCCTCGGAAAGCAGCCGATCTTCTTCCTCATCGTCCTTTACAATGCAGGTTTTCAAATTGTCTATTGACTCCACTATCATGTCAACCAAAAAAACTTTTTTTGGGTCGATGCCTGGAAATTGGCACCAGACTGAAGCGCCAGTGGTGGTGCTCCTATTTTGCCAAAAAGTCGCTGAAGCTGTCATGCAAAGTAAAACACCTCTTTTAAGTTCTCCTGAAATTTAGGCGAAATTACCAAATCATTTTAAAGCTTACCATTATGCTCCTCTGACACATGTCCAGTGATCCAACCAATCCAATGGTTGGTGATGGTAATTATGGTATATGGATTAGCTTTGAAGATACTGCGACACCGGCAAATAAGTCCAATAATGTTCATGCCAAAGGTCTAGATGGTTTGTCAATGTTCGATTTTAGCTCTTATGATTTCCGTGGATTATGAATGGTGATAAATGCTGTTTCAAGTTTAATAATAACACAAAAATATTAGAGGAGCTATGAAGACAACTATAACCTATTGTTGTTTATTTTCAGTGAGATTGCAAATAGAGAGCGCAAGAATCGGTAAGGCTTTTAAAAATCTACGATAAATTCGTATGCGCAAAAAAAAAGAAAATTTAATTATCTTATTCGACAAAATAAAAAGATCTTGGTCCGTTCCGCCCCTTAGCAGAGCTAAACATAGTAAAAAATTTTCGATTGTTTGAGTGGAGTATTCCCCCATTGCACTATAGGTCAAACGGGCCATTTTATTGGCCAAAAGTCTTAAAGTTAAAACAAGTATTTGGTTTATGTTAATATAGCGTTTCTAGATTCAGGGAGAAAAATGGAACAACGTGGACCAAAAAATTAACTCTTTATGGACCAAATACACAACTGGTACCTTAACCCTTTGGGGACAAAAACTGGAAGGTCTGTTATTTGTCTACAGAATTGAAGACATCGACGTCCGATAAGTTCAGAAGCTTTTTTGTTGTGTTTCGTTTTAGTTTTAATGTGAATATGCCTTAATATTATTACCTTGAAAATCCCACAATATGATGTGACATATTTTGACTATAACTGTATATATTTATAAAAGATTTGTAAATAATTTGACTTTAGAAGACAGCAGAATGCTGTAGACTCCAATTGGGCTAACATTATTTGGTAAGAGGTTTAACCCTGACTTCAAAAAATCAATATTATGGAAAATATGGTAACCTAATAAAAGTTGTATAATTCTTGTCGAGCAAATTTACGCAAAATCACATAAAATTTTCTGCATTCGGCACGAGTTATTGAACCAATTTCAATTTTCACTTTCATTGCCGAACGTTGCCGAGACTTTAAAAACGTACATAACCTCAAAATGATCTACTTTTTTCGAAAATTCAAAGTTAACACCCATTTAATAACTATTTATACACATAAATGATGATAGGAGGGCATTTTTGATAAATAGATATCGAATACTTTCTAATCAAATCGTTACTTAAGCTAATATTGTGTTTTGTTTCACCCTGAACGTATACAAGTAAACATATTTCGTTAACAAGTTTTTAAAGATATTTGGATATTTTTGGAGTAGTGTATGTTTTGTAGCTTTTGGAACCGCTCTTGGCCCTATGGGCTAGGTTCCCATTTATGAAAATAAATTGAATTGAATTGATAATACATATTTGGCAGCCTGCCATGTAACGGTATAATTTCTCATACAAAAACAAAATTTATTTTTATTTGTCCCAATTTACATTGGGCGAGTTTACTTGCGGCAATTGTCATTTTGTAGGAGAGAGAGGTGAGGCATATGGTAACCCTTTGCCTCTCAGCACCCTCTCTCACCGACAAACTGACAATTGCCGCAAGTAAACTCGCCTAATGTAAATTGGGACTTATATTTGAAGTGTTTCTTACAAGAAAGTAACACAAAGTAAGTGAAAATACAAAGTGCGAAATCTGACTTTTGGCCAGTAAAATGGGCTGTTTGACCTATAGTGCATTGGCTCAACTTCATTTATTACCCTCTATTACAGAGAGTAATGTTTATCAAAACGAACTGACAGTGTTGCAAAATTTTACTGATCGCTACCAATATCATGATTTCATCCCGGCGAAGGGAATTATCAATTGGCTTCTCAGTTTTTGAAATGATGCCTTTTTAGCGAAAACCCGAGTGTGATTCTCATTCATATGAGAATACTAGACACTTAAAGAGTTCGGTTTTTCGCTAAAAAGGCATCATTTCAAAAACTGAGAAGCCAATTGATAATTCCCTTCGCCTGGATGAAATCATGATATTGGTAGCGACCAGTAAAATTTTGCAACACTGTCAGTTCGTTTTGAAAAACATTACTCTCTGTAATAGAGGGTAATAAATGAAGTTGAGCCAATGGGGGAATACTCCACTCAAACAATCGAAAATGAGATTGAACTTCAACAATAAACAAAACAAACAAAAAACAGCCGAGGCACGGGCGGATTGGAGCTTTGTTAAAAATTAAAAAAAAAAAAAAACAAAATTCCAATAAACAACCTCACAGGCAACTGTGGTGATGTTGTTTTCAACGCACAGAATTCGACGAATTCTTAGTTGATACGTGCTGATGTGTTGCAATATTTTGATTTTGGTGTTTCTTTGGAAAAGCCGAAAAGTGAATGTGATTCTCATTCATTTGGGAATACTAGACACTTAAAGAGTTCGGTTTTTCACTAAAAAGGCATCATTTCAAAAACTGAGAAGCCAATTGATAATTCCCTTCGCCGGGATGAAATCATGATATTGGTAGCGATCAGTAAAATTTTGCAACACTGTCAGTTCGTTTTGAAAAACATTACTCTCTGTAATAGAGGGTAATAAATGAAGTTGAGCCAATGGGGGAATACTCCACTCAAGCAATCGAAATGAGATTGAATCTTCAACAATAAACAAAACAAACATAGTAAAAAATAGTAGCCAACCAATCCTTCAATAATGTCCCACTCTTACTATATCTTGTCCTTTGCAGAAACTCGAGATGAGTCTGCATTCAGCTATTAAAAATTCAATATCCACAGTTGATATCATCGTGTCAACTTTTGAATATACCATTAGAAATACGTAGCAGAATATAAAAATATTAAATATGCGAAGCTCCTTCTTAACATTGAGAGTTCCATTTAATGAATATATTACAAGGTTTAAGTTCCTTTAAATACCTGTTATGTCAATCGAATAATCAAGAAGCCTTAGAGAACAAAACAAATTTAAGCATAAAAATGGGTATTTTAATCGAGATTATTGCTGTAGCTCTGATTTTTGTTGCTATAGGCTATTGCAGTCGTCAAAAATCTCAAGATCAGGAAGTTGTTGTTAGTGATGTCAATTCACCAAAGATTAAACAAAAATGGTCCTAATATTTCAAGTAATATTAATGCGAGTAAGTTGTATAAAAATAATACAAAAAATGAAGAACTATGCTGGATAATTAATTTCTTACATATTGCGAAACAGGTTACCTCATCACAAAAAACGAAGATATTTGGTGACTTTGCCTCTTCATAATTATTCCTATTCAGTTCGGCATCCTTATCTAATATAGAAATGCTACACAATTTTTTTCGGTTCGTTTTATATTCCCGAAATTGTATGTCTAAAGAATCGATGAAATTATGGCCGAAATGCGCAGATGATCCAATAATTCCTGTCTTTATCCAGATTAACTTTGTCATTTTGAAATATTGCCTATATTTTTCATTATATTTTTTATAACTCATTATTAAATACGATATTTTGTTTATAAATATTACATTGTGGTTGGATTTTAACACAAACAATCACGAAAATCACGTTATTTGACTTCTACAAAATTGGTCTCGAAAGCTATTCTTTAGCATACGTATTTTTTAATCACACATCTTTCAAAAGAATTAATATACGAAATAAAATATATTATATATGGTGTATTTATTGTTTTTGCAATACTAATTTACTTATAACAATCGCCCGAATAACTATAACATATGTTTCTATTTAAAGTTTATCATTATTTCATAATATAAAAGTGGATAAAATCGAAATGTTATGGGAAATATAAGTTTTAGAACAATTTTTGGTTGTCATTTAAAAAAACAGATTCATTGTCACTCGCTTTTGGAGATTTTCAAATATTGTTCATTAATTCAAATTCAAAATAAAATATATTTTGAAATTAATTGCAAACAAGAGCAATAGGTTTGTACGCTACTATGAGGTGAACAGATGAAATTGTATTTCAAATTATCACTGTTATGGCTATCAATAGGGACGAGGTGGTGGCATTGGCATCATGGGTCCGCCAACGGGATATGGTACTCCACCACGGGGAGCTGGATAAAATCCGCTTGATGGTATATTACTATAGGCAGGGCCAGTTGGCATATTACGACCACTTTGAGCTTGACGTTTCATCAAGTCTTGCATTTTTTCAGCCTTTAGTTTGCGTAGGTGCATGTTTTTACGAGCTGCTAAAAATTCCTCCAAAAATGCTTCAACTGTAATTTCATTGTCTGTGAACTTCTTAACAATTTCTTCCGATGCCTCTTCACTTTCGGCTGCTGCAGTCTGCAACAGAGCCAGCGCCGTCTCTTGGCTAACACCTCCTGATTTCTCTTTGATCTGAGCTAGTCTTTCCTGCACTGCTTCGCAGCAACGTTTTCCCTCTTCATTTAGCTCAGCAATTTTTCCCTTTAATTCGATGATCTTCGGTTCCTTTTCAATGTTACTTTCAGCCTTTGATCGATTTTCAGCAAACAAATTATCTTTTTCAGCCTTCAATACCTCCAACACCGAGTCGATTTTTTCATCAAGCTTTTCATCGTCGTTGAGCAAATCGTTAAGTTCATCCTTGGATAAAGGACTTATGGTAACTTGCAATTGATTTAAATATTCCTGATACATAATTCCTGGATAAAATGAATGTAATTCTCTTCAAATTTACAAATTTATTATTTATTCTTTGTTTGTTTTGACAGTGAGTATGACGTATGAGTAATTTGTTTTTCTTGTTTTTCATTCTTGGCAAATAAGGGATTTGAAAATCGTAATCGACTTTTACCGAAATTAAAGTCGCTGTTTAATAATCGAATTTTATTTTAATGTTAAAATACTGTTGCGGAATTAGATTTAACTAATCTCCGTGTAGACGTTGTTTTATTTCCCAGTACGATTTGTACCAAATAAAACAGGGTTCGTTTTAGATTACGTTTCTACAATGCTTTATTTACTTTATTACACTTATTCAGAACCGACTTTAATTACTTAGCACACAGCTAGTCTCTAGTTAGCACGCAGCAATTCTTTAACCGATCTGTTCAGTTCAACGCTTAAAACACAACACAACTCAATGTTGCCATTCGTAACTCTATTTATACCCAAAATCTCCTTGGTCTAGAAATATCTAGAACATATGGCAACCTCTCGAATCTGTGCAGCGAACACACAGACGCACATTCACACTAAGCGAACAACCATACTCACATACATACAAGTAGACAAGCACAGTAATGACGTAATTACAACAACAAACAACTACACGAAATACAAGAAGTAGGAACTAAACGATAATTACATTATTATGGCAAAACAAACAAAAGAACATTAACAAAAGGTAATGTAACGACTAGAATGATGAAGAGAGTTCTACATGGTAGTTGTTGTTGCTTAAATAAAGTAACTGCGTAATACAAACTTTACGTTATAATTCAAATTTTTAAATTAACGGAAATAAAACTAAACTAACATAAAACTATCAGTTACATTCGTAACAATACAATGAACTTTGTAGCTTGCTTCACGCTTGATTTCATATGTCCCGGGCCACACTAAAAGTAATTTCACTGAAATTGTGACATGAAAGTAAAATAAAATGGTCTGTTTGTTTCATACGAATATTGCAACAAAGCAAAATTGCAGAACACATGAAACCGTGTACACTAGTTTCTTGAAATTATGAATTTTTCCCAAAATCTCACCTTAATGGCCAAGAACTACCCATGGTACAATAAGAAAGGTAGATGCATCGGCGAATTGCTACAACAAAGCAACTTTTTTTGTAATGTTAACTGTCAAAATTTTCGCCAAATGATCTCTTGTTGTCTCTTTTTATCGCTTGTGTTTGCCTATAAAGTGTAGACATGCTATCTCTTACTTACCGAATCATATGGTTTTTTGTTTTGATTTTTCATGGCGAATTCATAGTTTTTTGACGTTTTAGATTCGATCAGCTGGGCTGAGGCATCTACCTTTCTAATTGTACCATGGAACTACCTAATTAAAATGCAATCTTGCATTTCTTTATTCTTGACATAAATTTAGGCTTGGATAAGCATGATTTTCTCATGGTACAATTACTTAGGTAGAAACATCGGCGAATTGCTACAACAAAGCAACTTTTTTTGTAATGTAAACTGTCAAAATTTTCGCCGAACGGTTTCTTGTCTCTTTTTATCACTTGTGTTTGTACAGTGAAGTGAACACATGCTATCTCTTACTTACCGAATCATGTGGTTGTTTGTTTTGATTTTTCCATGGTACAATAAGAAAGGTAGATGCATCGGCGAATTGCTACAACAAAGCAACTTTTTTTGTAATGTAAACTGTCAACATTTTCGCCAAATGGTCTCTTGTTGTCTCTTTTTATCGCTTGTGTTTGCCTATAAAGTGTAGACATGCTATCTCTTACTTACCGAATCATATGGTTTTTTGATTTGATTTTTCATGGCGAATTCATAGTTTTTTGACGTTTTAGATTCGATCAGCTTTGCTGAGGCATCTACCTTTCTAATTGTACCATGGTACCATGGCCCAATTATAAAGGTCCTCTCTCAAAAACAAATGATTTTGATTTGAGCTGTCAAAATTCATATTTGTCATTTGAATTCGCTGTGAGGTAGAGAAATGTCAAACTGTAGAGGAACAGGTAGATGTATATCGAAAAAAGAAAACAAATGCACTTTATGTTGTACACGTAAAATGTCAACATTTGTTGTGTTTTGTATTAGAATTTAATTTACAATAACTTATTTTGGCAGTTAAAGATCGATCAGCTGGTATTTTCTGTTACGCCAAACAAAAATAACTGCGTCAACAACTTTTTCTCGGAAAATGTTATATATGCATCTACCTTAATTGACAATAAAGAAATTCGCCTCAAACATATTCCGTGTGGGCGAAAACAAATTTTTCGCCTTTGTTTATGAATTTTGACATTTCAAATCTTTGTTATTGTTTGAATTCGCTTGAGAGAGGACCTGTATAATTGGGCCATGCATGGTACCATGGTTTTTGTTTTGGTTTTTCATGGCGAATTCCTAGTGTCATGATGAAATTATAAGGTGGCGTAAAACGGCCAGCTGATTGGTTTCAATCTGTCAAATATTTTGTTATTGTGAATAAATTGTATGAAAACGTAAACAAACATTTTGACATATTGAAGAATTTTCGGACAAAATAGATATTCACAATAACAAAATATTTGACAGATTGAAACCAATCAGCTGGCCGTTTTACGCCACCTTATAATTTCATCATGATCTTGCCTAGTGTTTTGACGATTTAGATTCGATCAGCTGGGCTGAGGCATCTACCTAAGTAATTGTACCATGTACAAAAACTAATTTCGACATGTACGGAAGTTTTTATAAGTCGATTAATTGAAATTCGTCTTACAAATCTCTAAGGTAATGTCCTTTATTATCGTGCCATTGACTTGACACTATAAAAATAATTCTTTTGTTCAATTTTCATATAAATAGGAAGTTACTGTTACAATTTATTACTATTTGATTATTGTATTAAGTGTGAGTAGAAACAATGGTTCCTCTGTGTCAAGCTTCCATTGAGGAGGCAATACAAAGTGAAACAACTTTAAAACAAAGTGCAGAACAAATAGCTAAAGGTAAGGTTGGTTTTAAATATACAATGAACAGATGAGTGGGTGGTGGGCTGATAGTAAAAATAATAACATATTCTATTTCAGATATTGAAAACAAAACATATGATGTGGTTAAATTATGCGAAAGTTTACAATTCTGTTTGACCTCTAGCAGCGTGGAGAAACGTGTACAGGGAACACTTCTATATTCAAGAGTCTTGGGTTTATTGCCCAATGATCACCTTAATGCCGAACAGGTGGAGGTGTTGTCGAATTTTTATGCAGCCCGTCTTAAGGATCACCACAATGTTGTACCTGCCATTATAGAGGGTATCGAAGCCTTGGTTCATATGAAACACTGTCCCGGAAAATGTGTTGTGATGCTTCTACAAAATTTCTTCTTGAACACAACATGTCAGTCGCAATTACGCAGCGATCGGTTTCGCTTATTCCAGCTATTTAAATATATTTCGGAGAAATATGTTGACGGTAAGGTTGAAGATTTCAATGGTCAAGAAAATGCTTTTTTTCATATATTTCATTCCACAGAATTAAAAGCAATGTCCGGAGATTTTATTTACGGGATAATAAATTCCTTGGACGGAGAACGTGATCCAAGAAATTTGGATTTTATATTTACTTTTATGCCAGAATTTATTCAAACATATCCATTGTTGCATTTAAGCGAAGAAATGTTCGAAGTATTTGCTTGTTATTTCCCCATTGATTTCAATCCAACTAAAAATGACCCTGATACAATAACAAGAGACAATTTGGCAAGGAAATTAACGCAATGTCTTGTGGCTTCACCGGAATTTGTTGAATGGACTGTAGCATTGGCTTTGGAGAAATTGGAGAGTGATTTGGTTGTGGCCAAATGTGATTCCTTAGAATTGTTGGTACGTTTGAATATTGAATATGAAAAACGAGTGAGAGCCAACAAATGAAAGCGTTTAAAAGGAGCGCGCCCAGTTAAGTGTCCGGTTTCTAATCATTTCGATATTTTGACTACCCTGACATGTCTTCGTTAAGGAATTGAAAAAATCACGGGGGAATTTCAAACGGGAATTTAATTTATTGTCAATTTGATGCAAGACCGTGACTTGAACTGGACTTATGCCAGAAATATCAAATCCCCGTCAGTCTCGTCTCTCTGCTATTGCAACTTAAAGGCTAGAGTGAGAAAACTCACGGGGAGTTGATATTTATGATCGGAATGAAGTTTACCGCAACAATTTTATTGGCTGACTTCTTTCTTAGTTGTTTCAGTAATCATATAAATATTGTTCTCATTTTTCTTCTAGTATCAGGCTGCACTTAAGTTTCCTTGCGATCTTTTAGAATCTCATTTTGAACAAATATGGACTGCCTTGAAGAATGAACTGTTTCCCGGTTCCGATAATACAGATGTTATATCATATGCTTTGCGTACCTTACGTTGTGTATTAGAACAAGCGACGGCAAAGACAGATATTAGCCATAATTACCAAACGATTATATTGGGGACAATTTTAACGCATCTAAGTGATGTTAATCATCGCTTGTTTAATTCTGCCTCTACAATTGCATTGGTTTGTGTAGCTGGAGATTCGGTATTTGCAAGTGGGAAAATCCTCAACACGTTCCTTATTAAACTAAATGAAGATCCTAACACCCTGAATGATGATCAACGTATACGAATTTACAATATTGTTGCACAAATGTTTAACATAATTTCACTAAAAGGAGAAGCTGATTTTAAAGCACTCGATACGGAGTTGTGTTCTCAAATCCATTCCCATATTATTGCCAGCTTGAAAAAAGTCGATGCAGAATCTGGAGATGTAAACGTAAATCAAGATTTGTTTAAGGTGTCCCTGGCCGTGCTTATCGAGTGTGCGCCAATCATTACTGAATCTAATAGAGTACTTGTTTATAGAATTCTTATGAGCTTGCTGACAAACGAGTCGATTGATTTGGAACAAACACAACCCCTGTTAGAACGTTTGGGAGCCTTGTATCCTATCGAATTACAATCGAATTGTATTGATGGATGTATAAGAAATTTCGGCATATTTTCAAACTTTGTAAAGCAAAAAATTTTATGGAATCTAATGCCTCTAGTAAGGCAAATTGCTTTCACCGAACGTATTTTGGATTTACTCTTCCAGCAAATATTTGGAAATGATGTACCTAATGAAGTAAGACTTCTGTCATTGGAAGCCCTAAATCGTTTACTAAAGACTGAAGATGAAAGGTTTATTCAAGATCTTCAAAATAACAGTGAACTTATAGACAAGCTGGTGCAATTGGCGCAGAATAATAAAAATTTAAATTCCGCCGTTCTTACACAAATTGCGCGTGCTCTAAGTGCTATTGTCCAAACTCTAGCAATTGCTGAACAATTTATGGTGGCAACCCAATATTTGAGTAATTTAAATTTGCAACTAGAGCCAGATCTGTATGTAGCCAAAGGTCTGCTAGGCTATTTGCATAAAGACATAAGTCTCGACGATCATTTCGAGCGTCTGCTAGGTGACCTAACACAACTGTCATTGCAGTCGGAAAATGAAGGTATGCGTGAGGTTGCCCATCATTTGCTCTGTAGTTTAGTGAACAAAATTGAATACAGTGACAATAATCGTGGTGCAATAAAACGTATCATCCACAAACTCAAGGAAGCTATTAAAAAGGAAAACAAGAAAGCTGTCGAAGCATTATCATGGGTAGGCAAGGGTCTGATTACGCGTGGCAGTAATGAAGCAGGTGAAATTGTAGAAACTGTAAGTCCACATAATACACAAATCTATTTCACATTCCTTTGATTTATTAAACTTTGTATTCTTGTAGCTATCCGATCTGTTGGACCATCCTTCGTTATCAACAGCGGCCGCATTGGCATTTGAAATTTTATCAGCTGAATATCCACAGTTGCATTTGCCACAAGTGAAATTGTTATTCCAACAAAAATTCTTCCATATGATTTTAGCGAAACTGGGTCATAAGTTGGAGCAGTATTGTGAACATCATTTGACTGCTTTTGTGTATGTATTGAAGGCAACACCTCATGCTGTCTTGAAAATGAATATAGAAAAGGTAAATATGTATATTTTTATAATACTTATATACACAAAATATATCATTGCACCTGCGCGGAGACTTTAGTCCAACGCATAAAAATGCCGAAGACATGAGAAAAGTGTTTAAACATAATTATCCTAACAACATTGTTTTGTTGTTGTAGCAGACCTATTTATTGTAGGTACGGAGCACCAGAATAGATGTCGGTATTCTGGTACAATCAGACCATTGAGCGTTGTTTCATTCCACCCACCGACGTAGCCAGACGGAGGCCCGGGCCCCCCGAAATGGTAATTTTTTAGACATTTTTTGTGTATTTTACGCCCAAAACATCAAATTTTGTCCGTTGGTCTTTCGACTAACCAGCTATTTTAGTTAGTCGCCGTAGAATATTTTAGAGCTTTTGGTCATTACGTCAGGAAGCATGGGCTTGCCAACAAAAAAAATCGTTAAAATCGGAATCACAAGGACTACCTTCGACAAGAATTTCAAAACAATGCACTTAAGCGAAAATTTAAAATAATCCTTGAACAACACTTAAAATGCACTTAAGCGAAAATTTTGAACTTCTGAGATAAATGTACCGAAATGAGTTGTCCGAACTAGTGCATTTTCTAACTTGATTTAAGTTTGAGAGAAATATCACGATGTGCAAAGGTTGGACCAATGTCAGTCACTTCTTTCGAGAGTTTTCGTGCCTATCGTCCATTTTAGTTGGCACCGTAGGATTTTTTAGAACTTTTTAGGCCATTATGCCTCGAAAAACATTATATCGCTGTAAAAAGGATCGCAAAACGATCCTCGAACAGAAATTTTGAACTTTTTTTGTCTGGCCGAATAGGATACTCAACTCGTAAGTTTGCTGTTGTTGTTATTGTAGTATGAAACCTACGTAGAAGCATAGGTTTGATGCTGGGTAGGCAGCCGCTGGCCGAAACACTATGGTTTCGGGTATTCCGGTACCAATGAACACGCTGCCGTGGGTTTGTAAGTTTTCTGCCATTTTATTTGGCGCCTGCAAAAAAATTGTTTTTGAAATTTGATTCATATGGTCCATCTTTAAGCTTTAACATAGTAGTTTGGACAAAATATTACGAAATGCCGTAGGAAATTTTGATGTTCTTGTCTGGGATCGAACCACTGCCCTTTTGAGTGTAAGGTGGGCATGTTAATCACTGCATCGCGGTAGCAACCAACTACTACAGCTGGCAATAAACATTAGCTATTAGACAGAAAAAGACATTTATGCCTTCAACAATGGATCTTCGACCATGAAATATTTCAGCCAAAAATGACATTAGTTTTACTAATTGAATTAATCGATCTAAGGAGTTTTGTATAGAAATATTGAATTCTAGGGAAGTCCCACACACCCAACCAATATGCTACGATCGTTTCGCTGGTGGTTTAATTCAGCTCATCAGGCATATCGGATGTGAATGTTAAGAAGACAGAGGTTGAGTCTGATAACTTCTATTTATACAAACATTATTCAAAATCGGCAGATGTGAAGTATTTTTGAAGCTTTTTTTCTTATCACATCAACCTAGTATTCTGTTTAAAATCATTTAGTTTTATTTAATTGAGTTTTATAAAGTCATATACATAGTTATGTTATATCACATCTACTACTTCTCCCCAAACTTTATTGCAGATTGGTCCAATACTTTTTAAATGTCTGGATTCGGGGAATGTACACACACAAGGAATATCTCTGCAAATTTGTGAAAATTTTGTTAAACACCAGGATGAATATTTCCGAAGTCACTTGAATCATTTAATTCCCGCCGCTCTAAAGCTAACGTCATGTAAAAATTCCATGGTAAATATCCGACTCAATGTGAATCCAAATTCCCTTCTCTAAGTAATTTCTCAATTCTATCTTACAGAAAATAAGAATATCCGCCCTCAAACTTTTATATGACATTACAAAGTATCCAACATTCGTTTTGCTACCTTACAAAGTTGATGTGGTATTGGATTTGGCTACAGCTCTCGACGATCCCAAACGTTTGGTACGCAATGCAGCAGTACAGGCTCGTAATGCTTGGTACATGATAGGAGCACCAAAGACCGACGAATAACTCTTCCAAATGAACAAAGTAAAGACCTAAACAAAGAGTTGATAGTTACTTAAGATAGAGAAACATGAAAACCTACAATTTTATATGTACGTATGTATGTAAAGTGTGTGTTAGTATAGAAGAAGACTATTTTTTAAAAGAAATTATTGTTTAATTTTATAACATAACAACAACAACAGTAACAAAGTACATTGTGGAATAAATACAAACTCCAACTAAATTATTTTTTTTTTTTTTGCAGTTCGTTTATTTGATTTTGTCAACATCAGTAGGGGTGGTCACATTGTGATCTGGCCATTAATGCACATTTTTGGGCTTTTTGTACTACTTCAGGGCAGCGACGTTTACGCACCAAACGACAGTCTTGAAAATATCCTTCATTTCTGGGAAAACCATGTGTAAAATCCTTAAATGTTACCAAACCATGACCCCACACTTTGCCACCACGAAATTCACCCTCAAATTTCATACCATCTGCACGCCAAAATATGCCAAAACCATGAAACCAGCCATTCATGAATTCACCTTCGTATCTAGAAATGTACAGCGGAATGTTGTTTCATAACATAAATAACTAAGAACGGAATGAGAACATTACTTGGCTCCATCTGCAAACCACATGCAACCCATTCCATGACTCATGCCCTCAAAAAATTGTCCATCGTAACGCGTTCCATCGGCAAACTGCAAATGACCAACTCCATGTTTCATTCCACGTTGATTCCATTCACCAATGTAACGTGTTGAATCTTCATAACGCCAGCCACCAACTTTCACCGCACCCTGTGCGGCTGATGGTTCCATGCTGGAACCTCTTCCTGGAATATAAATAATCCAAAATTTCAATTATGGCATCAAACTTTGTCTTAGATTTTCACTTACCACCCTGTTGACCCTCATCGTAATCATCCATGTTAAGCTATTAATAATTCCATATAATAATAAAAACTACGAAATTTTACAAATATTCTCCGTCGTATGCTATGTCTATCGTTTTTCTTCGTTCAATGGCCAATTGTTTACTAGTCAATGAAGTGTTTTGTTTGGCTTCATCGTTTCACATTGGACGTGTTTGTTCTATTTTCCAAATCTAATTAACATGATTTTCTACTGTCTTTTGGAATGTGACCATGTGCGCTGTTGTTTAGAAAAGCCAACTTGTTGCATCCGTGTTATTTTTTGCGCGCGGAACTATCTGTATCTCTTTCAACTGAACTGAAAAATAGTTACAAAAACAGGGGGTAACACGTTTATACCATTATCTTCGTAATAGTAATGTATTTTCTGTAATTTTTTTTATTCTTGTACTTAAGAGTCCGAATAAAATATTTGACAGGAAAACTGTTTTCATTTACCCATTTATATAATGTTTTTGTATCATTTTTGAAAAGTAGTAATGTGAACGCAGACTTTCTGGGCTATGTGAATGTGGTGGTAGTGGTGTAGGGTATCACATTGTCGACAGCTTACGCCCAAAGTCTTTTTCTACTTTTTGCATTATTTATTTCCATCGTGTGGTGGTGGTTGTACTAGTTGGTTGACCTCGTTTTTCGACAAACGGGAATAGATTATAATTTGCAAAACCAAATCGTCGTCAGAAAACTATAGTATTCATTGGAGAGCGAATGTAAGATAGTAGGAAAACTCAATTTTTATGTTAAAAAGAGCATACAACAACAATTGATGTGATTTGTTTCCTGTATTTCTTTGGTGAAATAAAAATTCCGAAGTTAAAACTATCAATGACCACCTCAATTGACAATCATTTCAACTAATCGCTTGAGACTTTTTGTGCATACCTACAGATGGCTTTCAAGCATTAATTTTTATGCCCTGCATTTCATAATATCGGTCAATTCACTCCGAATGTTCGAAAGCAGACGAAGTGTTATGAAAATGAATCAAACAGTTGTCAGCATAAATCAGGGCCTTTGAATGAGTATTAGTGTAGAGGAAAGAAAAATATTGAACAGAAAAGGAGGCAGCACACGTTTGCCTGTGGAACTCCGCTGTTGACCGACCAATCCATCTTGTGACGTATTGTTGTTTGTATGAACAACAACTTTCCCTTCCAAAATGTAATTATGTATAATTTCAACTACATCAATTAGTTTCATCTAGAAACCATTGTGGCAAATATAATCAAATGCCTTCTCCATATCCAACGTAATGTCCCTTTGGAATTTGAGAAGGGCGTGCTGAGTTGAGTGTTATTTTTCGAACCCAAATTGGAAGTTTGAAATAGGATTAATGATAAACTCGTTTTTCGATTTTATTTCAGTATGTGTTCTAGTAATTTTCCCACGTTGACAGAAGTGGCCGGAGACTACTTCACTATTCGCTTTTGAGTGAGTTTGGCCATCTTCCTTCCATACACCAGGAAAGTAGCCGTTGTAGATGGAATTGTTAAAGATGTATGTTAAGAAGTTTATTACAGCAACTGGAACTTTGCGTAACACAAAGTTAGATATTCCATCAACACCGGGGGATATTCGTCGCTTAAATTCTGAATAATGCTTTTTATATTTTCAGGGTTCGTAAAATACTACTGATCAGGGGCCTAATTACGTGATTCGATTCGATCGAGTATTTGCTCGTGAAAAAGATTTCGACACGATAAAAAAGCGGCATGACGGGATTCGATCGAAATCATTGATCGAATGTTTCGAGAGTAACCGGTAGTCGAACTATGAAAACCTACGTATATTATAGGGAATATTATGAAGGTAGATGTAAAAAAGGTGTTTTTTTTGAAAGCAAGAACCAAAAAAACAAAATTATGAATGAAAAATGTAAATATTTGTGGAATTTTTTGAACAATACATTGAATAATAATTTCGGTATGAAGTTGTGCTAAGAAAATTATTAATTCTTGCAAAATCTTTTTGACATTGTTGTAACGGATTGCTAATACATCTACCTTAATAATCCTCTCTCAAAATAAATGAGAGAGAGTTTGGTGGGTGTTTTGCATTAGCCTCTCTGAGAGAATATTTCCTTTGGTAAACAACGGGGGATGAAATGTTTAAAATGTACTTCACTTATAAAATAAAGGCTATTAATATTAAATATTTTTTTCTGTTTTGCAGAAATGCTTATTTTTCAACTTATTTTTTAACGACTGCAAAACTAGTTTTTGTTTAATGATTGCTTGCATTTTGATTCTAAATTTTTCACAATTTCTAAAAACGACTGCAAAGGACTTTTCCCAATTTCTCTTGTTATATTGTCTAAAAAATGCTGCCAATTATTTACTAACATCGTTTTTCTTCTATAAAACGACAACAAACAACAATTTTTACATTTTAAACAAAAAGACAATAAGAAATCTTTAATTTTATTTGTTTACGATAGGCAATTTGGCCTCGATAAATTACTCGCAAATTTATGCTCAATTACTCGATAATTTTACTCGATAACGAATGTTGTCATCCCAACTTTGAGTACTCAGGTCGAAACAACTCGATATCGAATCACATAATTAGGCCCCTGTAGGAATTTCGGCTGATTCCGAATGTTGAGCAATGGCAATGCCACTGAGGGTATAGCAGGTGTGATAGAGGTCTTGAGGTCTAAAACATAATAGAAGGGGAATTGTTATTGGCGTTCCTTATTGCCATCTATTGCGTATTTTCTATAAAATGGTGACTTCTTTCTTCCGTTGAATTTAAACATTTCTTTGGCGGACCAAGTTTGATATTCTCTAAACGATTACTGTTTGTACTGCCTCCATTCTTATAGATTCTTTTATAATAATGTTCTGGAGTTGCATCTATTTGGAAACAATACTACTCAGAGTCTTTCCTCCGGTGCGTGATGATGCTTTATTTTGCAAAGTATTTTTTATCTTTCGGATAGCGGAAATTTCCGTCCCTCACCTCACTTCTTGGGAGTTATTGTGAACAAAAATTCCCCGTGAGTTTTGTCTTTCCGTCCTTACAACTTAAAGGAGAAAGTGAGAAAACTCACGCGAAATCTACGTTCAGCATAACCCCTTTGTGAATGAGCCTCATGGATCGATGTAAAACTGGAGTTGAGAATTTCAATTAAAGTATTAATTTCGTCGTTATGCAACCTCGTTTCAGTCATAGCGATCATGAATACTCACGTAGGGAGCATCTCACAAGTGAGTTGCAGCTCACTTCTCGACCTATCACAAATGACAAGGGAGGAGCAAAACAAGTGAAGAAGGGTTCACAAGTTCGAAAATTGAAAATAGTGCCACATTTTGTGAACCCTTGAAAATATAATATGTGTTGCCATACCGTTATTTTATTTGGAAATAATTTTGCAATAATTAAATTCATAATTCTTTTTGTAAAACACTTTTTTTAATTTAAATAAATATTTCTAAAACGAAAAATATTTCTTATCAACAATCCACTTTAGAAATACTCGGTAATTGATAAAAAATTAATAAATGTTTCATATGTGGCAACATCTGTAACAGATGTTTTTTGTTTTGACGGATATATGGAAATTGTGTATTTACACCCGAAGAATTTCATTAAATGGCAAAAAAATTCAAATGTTTAATACCCCAGACATACGGCAGCGTTAATTTGCATTAACTGCCTTAATTGAAATTAATTCGTGCATTATCCACATTCTTAATGCACAAAATCAAAGGAAATTTAAACCATTGGTGATCACTTCCTTACGGTAGCGTAAAAACAAACCACACGTATTCTCTCTTTATTTCTCACTTGCCATTGCTTATAAGTTACTATAGTAATGGGGAGAGTGTCTTACCACTACTAAAACACGAACTATCCTGAGCACCCCTGATTTAAACTGAATTTAGGTAATTCAATATGGCAATGCTGTAAAAGAGAGCCCATATTCATACAGGAGAGAGAGTATATTCATGCTCTGAGACACAATTTGCATTGCAAACAACAACAAAACAGTTGTTTGCCAGCAAACAGCTGTTTCGTAAATGCAGAAACTGTCGTCTGTCAGGTTAAAATTAAATGCACATATAATGCCGTCTGTCTAGGGCAGGGACGAGCTTCTTTGCAAAGACAGTATACGGGCATGTTCCGGAATTCACGGTGTATCCATTTCACATCACACATGCACTTCACCTGTGAAAACAATTGATGTTCTGTGTTTCACGTGAAAAGAGCTTTCATATTTCACGAAAGAACTTTGGAAAGCTTTATTACAGCTTTCAAACTTTATCATTTACAATGAAAAACATATCAGTCTGCGTTGGCGCATCAACGAATACACGTGCGTGTGTGGGTATGTACGCTTTGTTCGTTTGATTGTTTACGAAACAGGGTAAACAAAGAAACGAACTTCTACAAGAGCGCGTACATGTTGAATTTGGTACTTTAAGAAAAATATATTTTTAAATCACATTGTGTTAAGAAAATTAAATATTTTTTTTAAATACTCATAGAAAACACATTCAATTTTAGTGCTAGGCAGTTTTTTGTAGGAATTTGCAATTAGTTTCTTTAAAAAATAAGGATTCACTCAGCTCTCGCCATCAAAATTACAGTGTGAGGAATACACCCCAATTAGGTGTAAAGTGTGTTGCAGAACAGCTTTAGGTGTATTCGATACACGTGAGGTGCAGAGGTGAATGACAGAACATGCCCGATAGTTAGGGCGCCCACTGAGTTGTTTTTGCATTTGCTTCTCTGTCTCACTTACAGTGTAAGTGAATGAAAACAAACAATAAACATCATGTGGTTGTTGTTTTCTTCACTCATACATACACACATACTAAAACATTGATGGAAATTCTTGGGCGACGCTGGTCTAGGGTATAATATTGAATTTTGGATGATGGCCGAAACGACAAACGCCTCAGCGTATGCAAAGAAAAAATGCAAAATTTAGTGGAAGTAGTTCCATGCGATCTCAATATTTCACTGGATCTTTTGCATTGATTCAAATGAAGTTGTGGAAGATCCCATCTTCAGCATTTAAAGGAATTTCAAGAATTGTAAATAAATACAATACGTGAAACATCCGATCTTTTCTCCAGCATTGGGACCAATTCTATGAATGCTAAGTACAATTCAATTCCTATCTTCAACATTTGAACCAATCTCATGAATTTTAAATACAATTTCAATAAAAAAAAAAACAATTGCAGAAAGGGGTTGCTCCTGAATGGTTCCTCTTCCATTCCTGTTGTCATCCTATGATTCTGAACCGCTTCCCATTTCTGAAAAATGTTGGCCAACTTCAACTCCGACTCCAAATTACGCCAAACTCGATTGAGGTCTTCCATGCTTCATTGATACACGGATGAACATGTATAGTTGCCAAAAGAATTTCTAATTGCTTTTTATTTGTTACTTTCAACGTAAAACAAAAATAAATACAATTGATTATCTTTACAAATGCAAAATATTTGTTTTGTCGATTTTTTAATTAATTTTTTTTGTTCAACTCAACTTGATTTCTGTAATGAGAGAAAATTGCCTCACACATTTTGATATTTATGATAGCTACTTTTCTCACGAACGTGAGTTTTGTTCTCCCTTATGCATAGACTAATAAATATACCAATTTCTTGGATATTTTTATCTGAGGATATAGTTCCCATTAAAAACTAACCCTATGTAGACTTTTGTCAGAACAAACTATTTGTTAAGTTGTATTTTTTGGCATTTTATATTGAGTTTATTATTTAAAACACACAATTCGAACTTAGTCGGTGAGAGAGATCCGACGTCTATGTTTTCATTAGTCTATGCCTCATGATGTTTATAAGCGAAAGAGAGTGAGAAAACTCACGGTGAGATGATGTTCATGATTGCGCTGAGTAAATAGAAATATTGAGGGTTATTCTGAACGAAAATTCCCTGTGAGTTTTGTCTTTCCGTTCATTT
Organism: Musca autumnalis; assembly: GCF_047663935.1. Taxonomy (NCBI): domain Eukaryota; kingdom Metazoa; phylum Arthropoda; class Insecta; order Diptera; family Muscidae; genus Musca; species Musca autumnalis. Next base: position 117,961,621 of record NW_027411644.1, on the reverse strand, counting down.
TCAGTTCAAAGAAGTACATTTTTATTTTCAGCTTCAACGGCAAGTGATCCGAAAATATGAACAAGGAATTATATCTAATAATTCCAAATGGCAATTAGAAAATGGTTAAGATATGAAGTACAGACGGAGTTGCATTGCCATTTTCTCCGGAAGCAAATTCCTCGGTACAATCCTGGACCACAGGATGACATGGAAAAAGAATATCGTGGAGCGGATGACAGGTTAGGGATGCAAAACTGTGATACTGTTAACGGGTCACTGCAAAGTCTGATCTCTAACGTCTGTAGGCCATGGGAAGAACCAACATAGATATCGACAGTCGAATTTCGAATTTCTTACCATCACCACTCTAAAATTCTACATAAACGTCAATATTTTACATAAAAGACTTCTTTCTATTTTTTTTGCCTTTTTTGTTTTTTTTTTATAATTTTTTCTTAAGGGAACTCTACTCCCCGACATTTTTCTTTCTCCGATTAGCGTAGTCACACAAGTGAATGCATATCCCCTAACCTAACCTATAAAGATAATTACATTTCATATGGTAAAAAATTGAAAACATTTGTATTTGTTTTTAATTAGTAAATTTTATTGATTAATAATTTCTGTTACACAAATTAAGGTGTACTATTTATACTATAGATAGCTAAAATTGTCTGTAGTTGTAATTGTTTTTATACGGTAAATACCCTTTTGATAGATATAAATGATAATTTTATTATTTATTGCTGCAAATGATCTTATTTCTTTAAACTAATTGTAATAATAATAATTATAGTGTTGACAAAATATGTATTAAACATTATAATCCAATAAAACAAAAATGTTTTTTTTTTTTTCTGTGTAATAATTATTCTTCATGGATATTTTATAGTGGACAAAAACTTTACTAAGTATGCATCTTTTATATATGTATGTATGTATGCGTGTTGCAAATTTTTAAAACATTCTTACCATTGTGTATACAAAAGATTTCAAATAAATATCAAACATAAATATAAATAGGAGTTTTTGTTTTTTTTTTTAAGAATAATATAGATATAATAATTACCAGTTTTCTTTAATGATTATTGACGTTGCTGTTTTTCTGTTTTTCTTCATTGTGTTATTAATTCAAGTAAAGAATATCTCTTATCAACTACAATTAGGACTATAAATAAAAGTGGTAATTTCTTAATCAGATGATTGATCATCAGTTTTAACCTTAAAAAGTATTATGCCTTTGTTCCGGAGGAATTATCATACCATTATGCAATGGGGAACTAGACACAAGGTGTCATTAAAAAGTTTCATAAATTGTATTTGGTCTTAAGAGTAACCAAATGAACTGCAATAAAACAAAAAAACAATGGTTGGGTTAATATTAGGAATCCCAATCGAGATAGCCAAATATACTCACATTCTATACAGTAAGGTTTATGTTTGATGTATCATTTTCTATGATTTTTTGTTGCTGTGGGGTTTCAGCGCCTCTCTTTCTAAAGCTTCTTCAAGTAGGCAGCACATTTCACAGCGCTGCTTACTTGACCCGTGCTAATAAGATTCAATTTCTTGTGTTTTGCACGGAATTTCTTGACATAAGCATCAATCAAATTCTTGATCTTATTGGGATCTATTTCGCCCGAACGACTGTGACAAATCTATATATGTTTAAATTTAAGAATTATATGTTAGTACAGGGTGGTACTGAAGATGGGGATATTTGTTGCGCATACCTTAGGTACAGCTCGTCGCATAATTTCCTTGTAGTCTTCCTTTGTGATGTGCTTCTTGTTATATCTTGGTTTCAATACCAATTTAACTTCCTCGACTACACGTTCTTGTCGATTCAATTTCCGTAAGAACTATATATTAAAATAATCGAATGAATATAAATTTACATTCATAATGTTCTTTTTGATGCCACTTACCTTTTCTTTCAAATCCACTGACATATTTGATACCTCATTAAGATTACCTGTAAATCGAAAAAATACGTTTTAATATAAATTTCAAAATAAACTTTGTGGATATATAATATTTTTGTATAGTGGAGTAGTAAATTTTATTCACAACTATAAAGTGTGGTTTTAAATATTATAAATTCTGGAATAACTTAACGTTACGATAGTAGTCATAATATTGTGGAGGAATGAAAAGAGCTGCTGGACTTTGAAATTTGACGTGAGTAATAAAATAAGTATGAATATATTTTCAATGTGACTTCATAAACTCAACCCTGCGCTACTTTGTTACAATTCTTTTCAGATTCGTAAATATTAACTCCAAAATTATTGTTCATAAATTTACTAAAATAACTTAATTTTTTTTTTCAAACCAGTGTCTAAATCGCAGATAAAAAAAAACATTGTTCCACAACATCTCATACGGGACAAGGGAGACTTCTCTCATATCAATGAGTGCACCCCGATTCATATTTAGCTCAATGATATGGGACCTACTGTTTATCGCCGAGTCCGAACGGCGTGTCTTAAGACACAACTTGTGGAGAAGTTTTTCAAGGCTGAAATACTCAGGAAATGTCGCCAACATTACTGAGGGGTATTTTGCCACCGTTGAAAAATGTTTGATGTTGCCTGGCCGGGGAATCGAACCCCCGACCTTCTGCGTGCAAGGCGGGCGTGCATACCATTGCACCACGGTGGCAGATGTATTACTTAAATAATAGGAAGATGTACTCTTTTGGAATTCATGTAACAATTTTAGAAATCTAGATTTTTACTAACCAGGTTTCATGGCCCATCCATATTGGCTGCAATCAGTATTGTACATCGAATTTTACCAAATTTACCATTACAGCAAGTTTAGACCGAAAGATGAGCAATTGTCGAGGATTACGAGAGAGTCAAAATCTATCAAAACGACGATCGTTCGTTCATCTGCCTCCCAGCGAGATCGTTGCCAGACAGAAGATATAAAACCCGCTAAGAGGAAAAAAACTACAGCACAACTCAAGTACCTCTTCAACAATAAAACGACCCTTCAACGAAGTCATTAAGGACAACCAGATGGTTTATATGGCTAAAGAATGGAAAGCTGTCCCCTATCAGCGGAGTGGGGTAAAGTAGAAACTTAGTTGTCCGAACAAGTTATGAAAAATGCCTTTACAAAGGAAGATTCTCATGTGCCCTATTTCGACTCTAGTTACAGGGTCATCAAATTCAAAGACGAATTCCCAAAGGTATTTAAGGAAAAATGCATGGCTAAGATCAGACACGCTTAAGGAAATCCCCCCAATTAGACCTCGTGCCAGAGTATGGTTGCCCAGGATAGAATGCGACGGTCCATAGTTGCATAAGTCTATCATAAGTCTAGTTCTCTTGAAAACAGGGACTGTTGGGGCATAAGAGATGCCAAAGTTAAAACCCTACGCCCGCTAGCGCTGGCAAACTATCGATAGTCTGACTATCGTTTCGATTGCTGTAGTAAATCAAAGGCCACAAAAACATGTTGTTTGGGTTATCTGTCGCGAATTATTTAAAAAATAATTGCTTTAGAATCCGATATGAAAAAAGCTTTACGACAGCAATCAAAATGACAGTCATACTGTCGATAGTTTGCCATCTCTAACGCCCGCGTGGCTCGAATGGAAAAAACGACGAAATCGAAAAGCTTTTGGAAAACATGCTGCTAGATGGGTAACCCACGCCATCACCCCACAAAAAATGATGTTTAAGGTCGTGCATATCAATCTGAAGCACTCTACTAGAGTTGCTTCAGATAACATGCGGATCCTTCAGGTCGAGGAGGATATAGAAATAGCCATCATACAAGATCCCTACAATTACGAAAACGAAGTAAAAGATCTGGATAACAGAGGCTTCAAATCCATTACATGAAGGATAACAGTAAGCCCAGATTGTGTCTTATTGTTGAAAACACCATAAACGCTTACATGTCCCCAGCTTAGCACAGCACACTTTACCGCACTTTGGCGTGGGTGGAACTGGAGAATGGTAAGGAGTTCCCTATCGCCTCTTGCTATATTGACCAGTCGAGAGAAACACCACCAAGTGAGGTCTGTAATAACATGAGGTTCAACACTATTATCATTGGCTGTGATGCCAACGCAAGACATTACTTGTGGGACAGCACTGAAACTAGCGACAGAGGTGAGTCAGTCTTAGATTAAAAAAAATACTTAATAAATGCAACTTACTATCGAGAAGCAATCAAACACTACTATGAATAGAGACTCAATGTTGTACCCTACAAGTTAATAAGCTTGAGTAAAGTCACATGGGCTATTAACAGCTTCTCTCCTTACAAATATCCGGGCCATATGGTATTAAACCATAAATGCTACAAAAATTAACCCTTGGCAGTACAAGTTGCATGCATGAGAGAGCAAATGTTTTGATTTGTTTTGTAGATAGCGTGCATACAAACTTACTAACACACTGTCATAAATTGCTAATGTTTTTAAATACATTCACATTTTTGTCTTCGCTCTTCTTGGTCGGCACCGCTTTAGAAACATAAGCCTTTCATCCTTTCTGCTTAAACCGCTCGAAAGACTCATCCACGAGCATATTCAAGAAAATATGTATAATTTAAACAACATATCTTCCAGTCAACACATTAAAGGGCTCCCGGCAGACGTAACCCCACACGAAGAACGTTAAAACTATTGAAAAGATCATAGAACACAAACAATAAACCATTGTAGCCTTCCTGGATATGTAGTCGCCTTCAACAATGTTAGTACATCAACAAGCTTTAAATTACTTGGCGTGGAACCATTCTTTACTAGCTGGATAACCAACAACATGGGCCATACAAATTGAAAAGATGGAGAACTAAAACAACATATCTTCTAGCCAACACGCTTATCTTCAAGGACCGCTCGACTACAGGAAGTCGTTAGGGCTATTAAGAATTCCTTAAAGCTCAAACAGTACTCCTTAGCGCCCTTTCTGGATACGAGGGCTACTAGATAAGTTTCTGGGCTATGCAATACTACGTTTTGCCAGGCTCCATTTGACGTTTCTATTGGAATGTTTGACATTTAGCATAAATGCACGATGTTTGCAGCAGCTTGAAAAATCAATTTGCCAAAAAAATGAATTTAGCTTCGATAACACAGTACAACAAAATTGAACTTTTTTTTTAAAATTACAAGAAGCCTGTCACAGATTATGAAAGTGGACCGAAAAAGAAGACACGTGTATCGGCGTTTAGAAAGTTTACGTAGGGAAGTAATCTAAATAGGCGTGGCAAGTGCCGCCAATTTCTACAGGTTTTTAAATATTTGTCATCAGATTTCTTGAAATTCTTGCATTTTAGGTATAAACTGTCTTTGGCAATATTACTGACAACAATGCGTGGTATGTGTTTATGAAAAATATTAACCCTCATGCGAGTCACTAAGGGGTCTTTTTGGTCTTCTTTTTAACATTTAAAAACTCCTTTAAAATATGCTCGTATCAGATCAAAGTATTCTACAAAATTATTTGTCATAAGATTTTACTATAGGTCCCCAAATAACGCCAGGAATCTGCCAAAAGTAAAATCACGTTTTAGGGTTAATGTTGTACTTTATCTGATTTTATTAAGTTTTATCCCACAAAACTTCATTCTATATAGAAGACGCCAAAGACGAAAATATTCTCCATCAAATTTCAATATAAGTCGCCGAATAAATGAAATATGTATTTACAATATATATCAAGAAAATATTTACATCAAGTTTGCCAACAAAACACCCAATATTTTTTTGAAATAAATTTGTTTTGTTCTTTTTCGAGCTGATGCATCAATATGAAATTAATTTTAGACGAAAGGTGTTAAAAGAAGAAACATTCTACACAGATGTCATTACAAGTCTCAGAAGGTCTGAGTCAGAACAAACTTGATATCCAAGTAAAATACGTTGTTAAGAAAATGACGTTACAAAATTAGATATTATAGTAGAAATTATTTGTTAAACTTCAGTCGTATTGTGCCGCTTATACCATACAGACGTGTTCTTTCTTAAACAGAAGTTTCTTTACAACTCCAAAAACAACAAAATACGGTTATTTTTGTTTTGTGATCTGTATTAACACTTACAAAAATAACAACTTTACCCAAACAAAATTAAAAGACAGTGCGACGAAGATGGTTCTGCCTCTCCGAGGCATAAAATGATGAGCAAGAGAGCGAAATCAGGTGGTTCTCCCCAGAGAACAAACAACCAAAATTTTTATTTACCTCTCCAAACATTGGATGATGATATCAGTGATGGAAATAATAATAATGAAATAGTTATCGATAACTCGATAAAAGTCAAGGCGCCTCCAATCACAATACTGAAGTGCAAAACTGAGCAAATCCATGAACTATGTAGAATATTGAATGTAAACAATTATTCTATTAGAAAAATATCTATCGGGTTGAAACTATTTCTAACCAATGTTGCTGATGTTGAGCCTATTTGTAAGGGACTTTCAGAAAATTTAGCGGTTGAATTTTTCACATATGCTGCAAAAAATGAAAAACCTTATAAAGCTTTATTATTCAATATGGATAAAATGGACCCCAAAATAATAAAAGCCCAACTTATTGAAATGGGTTTGAAATGTACAGATGTTAAGTTGGTGACCAAAAAAATCAACGCCTCGTACGAAAACGTTATTTATATTGTATACTTCGAAAGGAAGTCAATAACTTTAAAAGAATTACGTCAAAGTTATTTTGATATAAACCGTATCAGAGTTCGTTGGGAATATCAAAAGCCTAGCAGAAATAAAGTAACACAGTGCTATAACTGTCAGATGTTCGGTCATGGCTCAAATAGATGCAATGTCAAAACCTTTTGTGCTAATTGTGCCGGAAATCATTTAACGGCAGAATGTAAAGTTAACACCGTAAAATGCGCCAATTGTAATGGAGAACATAAATCGTCCTCTCTTGATTGTCCTGCAAGGAAATCATTTTTAGAGATTAGGCAAAAATATCAGCCCAGAAGACAAGTTAAACCGACTGTACAGTTTTCTGGCAATCAAAAATATTCCACAATGTTTCCAAATTCCTTGAACCAGGATCATCATACTTCTGCCAATAATAACCAACAACAAGGAACATCAAATGAATTATTTTCCCTAGAGGAAATGAAAAATTTAACTCTTGAGTTAATATCTAATTTGAAAAAATGTAAGTCAAAGTCTGACCAATTCGAAGTCATTACTTCTCTTGCATTTAAATTTTTAAATTGATCACGCATAATCTCCAAGTCTTATTTTCTTCGGATATGTCTTATATACCTGCTGATAGTAGAAGACAACCTTCTAATTTAGATCTATTCATCACGAATATATCTGAAAATATTCTTGGAATAAAAACTGTTAACAATCTGGGATCCGATCACCTGCCCCTATTCTGTAAAATCGTTTTTGGAGCTAAAACCAACGACAAATCCTATTACAACTACAAACGAGCAGACTGGAATCGATATAAACAATTTATTAACCGTAATTTGGCGACCTTGGACTACGAAAATTGTGTACCTGATGAAAATCTAATAGATTCTTACATAGAAAAATTTACAGGAATTTTGTTGTCGGCAGTTGACCATAGTGTCCCTAAACGTAAAATCATTTCGAAAATAAACGCAATACCCAACCATATCAAAATTTTGATTCAACATAGGAATATTTATTCCAGAAACTTTAAACGATTTCGGGACCCTAACGATCGCCACGCAATGAACCGGCTAAATAAACAAATTAAGAACGAATTATTGGAACATAGAAACCTTTCATGGAATGAAACGTTATCTTCTTTAGATCATGCGTCGAAACCATTCTGGAATATCTCCAAAGTTTTGAAAAGACAAAATAATCAGATCCCTACCATTGTCTGTAATAACACATCATACTTCACAACATGGGATAAATGTGAATTATTAGCTCAACATTTCCTGAACAACCATTCATTATTTTATTTTATTTATTTATTTTATTTATTTATGGCAGCAACACTAGCCTACCAGAAAGTTTTCGGGTTAGCATTGACAAAACCAGTGAAATTTTGAAGATGTTAAAAAATAAAAAAGCTCCAGGCTTTGATAATATTAATAACATTTGCTTGAAAAACCTACCTCGTGCTGGAGTTACCTTCTTAACCTTTATCATAAATTCTTGCTTGAGCTTAAGCTATTTTCCTCGAATATGGAAATGTGCAAAAACAGTCCCAATTAAAAAGGCTAATAAAACTGGAAAGTCATCTTCCGATTATAGACCAATTAGTCTACTATCTTCGATGAGCAAAATTTTGGAAAAAGTAGTCAAAGAGAAAATTCTCAGTTTTATTGAGCAACACAATATTATTCCTCCACAACAATTCGGATTTAGAAAGGAACACAACACTAACCAACCTTTAATTAAAATAAGAGATTTTGTTCATGATAATTTTTCCTCTGGCAAATCTACAGGTATGGTCTTATTGGATATCAAATAAGCATTCGATTGCGTTTGGCATAACGGACTAATTTATAAAATGTTCAAATTTAATTTCCCTATGGAAATAACAAAAATAATTCAAAGCTTCTTATCTGAAAGAACATTCATTGTTTCAATCGGCTCGTCTTGTTCAGTGAAGAAAACTATTGTTGCAGGATGTCCTCAGGGTTCCTGCCTCTCTCCTATTTTATACAATATATACACCTCAGATTTTCCTGATCTTGGCGGATGCACAGCATCAATCTTTGCAGATGATACCTCAATACTTTGTTCTTGTACTTTATCCAACAATATCATTGAATGCCTGGAATCAGCCTTAATAAAATTAAGCAAGTATTTTTTCAAATGGAAAATTCTTCTCAACACTGACAAAACAGAAGCGATATACTTCACCAGGAAGCGTTGCCCCCGATTCGTGCCACAGCGGCAAATTCTTTTTAATAACCAAAACATTATATGGAAGAACGAAGTAAAATATCTGGGTCTCATACTGGACACCCGAATAACTTTTAAGAGTCACATACCATATGTTGTGGATAAAATAAATGATATCATAAGATTGCTATACCCTTTAATCAATAGAAGATCTGAGCTGAGTTTAAATAATAAAAAACTACTCTATAAAAGCATTTTTCAGCCACTTATGTTTTATGGCGCCCCAGTATGGTCATCTTCGGCGATGTGTCATATCAAAAAATTACAAATTTGTCAAAACAAAATTCTCAAAATGATATGCAACCTTCCATGGTTATCTTCAACTCAACGTCTACATCATGTTACAGGAATCGAATTAGTTCAACAAAAGATAAACAAGATGACAGAAAATTTTATTGAAAAATGCCAAACATCTCAATATCAGCATATTAATGTTAATTAATGTTAATATTAATGATCATCATAATTTTACCTCAATAACGTAACGTAATGGTTTAAAAGGGTTTTGTTTTTGCGTATTTCCCATTTAAAAATATGTTAATTTATTTACTCTATTATTGTTACATTTTTAAAATAATTATAAAGTAGAAAAGGAATTAGAAATTCCTAACCTCTTGTCTATATATATTTTATTTCTAAGCCATATTAATATTATACGCAATAAAGAAAGAATTGAAATTGAAAAAAAAAATTTGTTAAACTTTTGGACTCGTAATTAAAATTTATTCCATACTAAGTCAAAATATCCTTAAATACTTCACTTTTTGGGGATTGTGTCAAGAGAAGAAATGTTCCAAATGAAATTTCATTATGAGCCTCTGAACAAAAGAAATTTGTAGCTATAATATATAACATCTCCAGAAGCGTTCATTTTTTTATATGATTTTTTATATATGATTTAGGACCATTATCTGCGGTCACAAAATATATTTTATTCATGTTTTTCATAATAAATTCTTTTAGAAGATTATGTGTGCTCGATCCAAACTGTTTTTGGAATATCTATGGTGAATATACGATAGGGAAAATATTGATAACCCAGATCGGACTTCGTAAAATTACGTATTTTAGTACTATAAACTAAAATAACGTCATCAGGATAAGTCATAGGTTCCTGATATTGTATCTGAAATGCGAGGATAGTCTACGGCTATTGTCCAGTGAATATATATGTATCTGACATACGGGTGTCCTAACATCCATGATTTTGGCATGGTCCTAAATACTATAATTTAATTTAGCCAAATTTAACAGAGCCAAAAAGGACATTTAAGTTATAATGATGGCAGCTGCTCCTGCTCTGACAAAATTGACTTAATTAACCCAGGGGACAAAACTTAATAAACTCAGATAAAGTTCAACATTAACGTGATTTAAGTACGGTTTAGAGTTTTGGTGTATTCGGGGACCTATAGTATGACAAATAATTTTGATCTGATCACATTTTAAATGAGTTTTTAAACGTTTTTGAAAAAAGGTACCAAAATTACCCCTTTAGGGTTAATTTTTCACAAAAATATACCCCGCATTGTTGTCAGTAATATTGCCAAAGACACTTTATACCTAAATGCAAAGATTTGAAAGAATCTGATGTCGAATATTCCAAAACCTGTAGAAATGGCGGAAATTTCCACGCCTATTAAAGTTACTTCCCGACGTAAACTTTCAAAACGCCGATACACGTGTCTTCTTTTTTCGGTCCTCTTTCGTAATCTGGCCGAAATATCTTGTAATTAGTTTTTGTGTTGTACAGTGTAATTATTCACAACTTTCAGGACAGGGTGCCACCGTGATACAATAGTATGCACACTCGCCTTACATGCTGAAGGTCGTGGATTCGATTCCCTGTCCAAGCAACATCAAATTTTCAACGGTGGCAAAATACTCCTCAGTAATTTTGGCGACATTTTCTGAGTATTTCAGCCACATGCCGTTCGGACTACGATATACTGTAGGATCCCATATCATTGCTCTAATATGAATCCTTTGTCTCATCTGGGATGTTTGTGGAACAATTATCAATCAGGACAAGAGTGTATCGATGAACTTAAATCTTTGTATGGCGACGAAGCAGCACCCTATAGCATTGTGAACAACTAGTTTAATAAATTCAATCGTGGCCGCCATTAGCTTAAATGCGAAGGTCGTCAATGTTTTCTCGCTTAACGGCTGTTGTGAGCTGATAATTCAAGATCGTCTGGTGACATACCGGCAGATAGACATCTCTTCCAGCAGCACACATTCGATATTGCATGAACACCTTTCCGTTAAAGAGTTTTGTACTCGTTAAATGTTGCACAATTTGACAATCGCTCAAAAAAGGCTAACGTCGATTGGTGCAAAGAAATTTTGGGAAAAATAGGATAGCGGTGCTTATAAGATCCCCACAGATGACGAATTACGGATCTATTCGTATGAGCCCGAAACGAAACAGCAATTGACCGTGCGTGTCTTCGAAGACGAGCCAAATCCAATGAAAGTTGTTCGTGGAAGGAGCACTTCGAAGCAGAGGGTCGCCTGTTTCTACGTCAAAACTGGCCAGTTGGTGATTACTCTGCATGAAAAAAGTAGACGGCATATTCTGAGTGGCCTTTGGAGAAATTTTCCTGCGGCCTTTTGAGAAATTCGAAAAATTAACATGAGAATATGAATCATTGTGCATCAAAGCATACAAACCAAATTCTTTTTGACGCACCAAAAGGTGAAAATGATAGGTCATCCGCGTACAGCCCTGACATGTCGCCGCCCAATGCTTCATTTTTATTCATGCAAAAGATGCTGTTGAAGTGTTCAAAAGACATGTTTTGGAGGTGTCTCTATCGGAGTGGAAAGAGTGTTTCGACAATTGGTTTGAGCACATGCAAAAGTGTATAAATCATGCTGGAAAAAATTTTTTAATGATAAATATTCGTGTTATCATTAGTCCAGAAATTTATCTAGCAGCCCTCGTATAGGTGGCGCCTTCGACAACATTAGCACAACATCAATAGAACAAACTCTATATAGGCGTGGAATCATTCATCAGTAGCTGGATGGTGGTTATGGGTCACAAGAAGTTGGCTGGGGTGAGTTCACGGAAAACTGTCAAACAAAAATATAACTTTCAAAGAAAGACAAAACATGATTTACTTCCCCTTAGTTATACGAAATATACTACATTTTTATAAAATAGTTCTAACTCGGTCGGACCATCTAATTGATTGTTGGGATCTACGACCACATTATTTTTAATTTTTTTTTCCTTCCGCTGATGATGCTCTGCACGGAAAATTATGATTGTCGTTTCATAACACTGTGCAACATTTTTAAGGTAATAATAATACCGCTGAATCAACATTTTAGAGTTTCAAAATGTTCTGAGGAATTGCTGAGAATTTTATTTAGAATATTTTTGTAAAGGGTCACTTGGTTCAAACTCCCAATAGTTTAGCTGATACTGATCAGAATTTCAGCAATTATGTACAATTTTCAATATTTTATCGATTTTGACGCCCTAGATGGAATTTTTCTTATGTGGTCTTTTCAAAAGATAAGTTATACTATCTTAGGGCTATAATATTGCCAAAATTGGCAGGACAAAACCTTACTAGGGTTTTTGTAGTCTCAATATGTTCTTTCAAAAAATGCATACTAGAAGTTGTTTGCATTTTTAGCCCTGTTTTGTGAGCCCTTTACTAGAGAATTATGCTGAAACAAGTTAAAAAAAGCACCTCTGACCATATATATATATATAATTTTGATTTTGAATCACAGGTTTGTATAAAAATACGTAGAATCTTTCGGAACCTTAATGTAGGGCTACAGCAAATCATTGACATATGGGCAAAAATTTGTAAAATTGAGTTTTCAAAAAATCCAAAAAATTTGTTGATGCTCATGAATGATTTTTGGTACATAGATTAAGAAAAAATTGTCATTCCAAATCTGCTTTTGTAACTAACATTGATCGTTGCGCGCAGATATGACCTTTTAATTGGAATGTTTAGAAAAAATTATCGTTATCGTTAACTGAATTTTACGTATTTGCAGACATATTTTTGAAATAGTAGCCAATATGTATACAAAATATACATAAAAAAATTACAAGAGCATCCAGACTTTGTGAGAAATAAAATTAAGCCTATGCCGTGAACATTTTTTAGATCATTATATTAAATCACAAGGAATTCCAATCGTGGAATTAAATTAAAATAAAGTTACACTTCACCCCGGTTATTTACCTCTCTGCTTAACTGCCTTTCCCGTTTAATTGCCTCATAATCTAAATCCCCAAAAGTTTTTCATATAAATGAGTTCAAACTGTCCCGGTTAATGACTTTTCTATAAGTACCCAATTCGGATATTTACCTGTCAAATATTTTCCCAAAAAGAACATTTATTAATACTTTTATCGGTTTATTACCCGCAATGGTATATTTCTGAGACAATCGATTTCGATGACTGCGTGAATTGTGATGAAGATGTCCAGTGTTATATTATGGTGTTATGATCACAGATGAATAAATTTCTTATAATATAACTTACATTATACTCTTAGACTTGGTTTTATTTTTTTTCTAATTGTTGTCATTTTTTTTGCAAGGTTAAGATGAGATTTTTGTAACTACCCACATGAGGTACATATGCGAGACTTTCGTAACTGCCTTTCCCGCATAAGTACCCCAATTTTTTGGAATTTTATGAAAGGTAGTTAACCGGGGTGCAGTGTATATTGAATATGATAGCTCTTGAAACGCATATAAGCCGCGTAATAATGGAAATGATGCGTTCATTTTTAATAGTTTTTACATTACTACGAACACAGCTTCCGTTCAAATTAAAAATTATAAAATTCTAAAACAGTTGATTTTACAGAAATGCTTTCAAAACTTATGGTATAGTACAATTGTTCGCGAGTTACAATACCCCATATTTCAGTTTCCACATATACGAGTCAATCATGAATATTTCTCTCGGAATTTTCCGCACGAAAAATAATTTTAAAAAGTGAAATTCTTTTAAAATCGGTATTTTAAAACGTTGAAATGTACTAGAATCACTTAATTATGGAATATTCTCGACGAATAGACAAAAATATTCCCTTTTTGGGCATAAACATAGAAATAAAAAATTGTGAAATTGGGGAAGGAGAACAAATTCCGCACGGAATTTTTATTCGTGATTGCCCTGATTGTTACGAATATAACTGATAGGTTGTTGCAGAAAGTTGTCTGTTAACTCACTTTGTCTCTGTTAACTCTCTGTTCTTCATTGAGAACTTCCAAGTTTTTGCTGGAGAAATTTCTTCTATCAAGAACTTGCAAGTAACCGGACACACATAAGGCACGATAACTAAAAAAACATGTACAAATTCGTACAATTTTATAAAAGAAAAGGGTGCGCGTTGATAGTGATTTTTTGACAGTTCTGTGACTGAGTACTTGCAAATTTTTGCTGGGAAAATTTGTCCCGTGAAAATTTGTAAGTTTGGCCAGCTGACTTTTAATCTAGTGTTGGGCAATCTCGTTCATTGAGCGGATCGATCTTTTTCATTCGTTGGCTCTTTTTCGTTCAACAATACATTTGACTGTATTATTTTCTTTTGAAGTCGTTCGTTCTCTGCTGCATAAGACTCCGTCGTTCTTTTCACCGAATCGTTCTTTTGAAAATGTTCGTTCACGAATGACACAACTGTTGTGTTACTTGCTTGTTTGTGTGCTAATGGGGGTGGTTTTGTTTCTGAACGTAGTGGTGGTGGTTTTGATATGAAAGAACCAGATGAACGAATGATGCAAAAGAAAGATATGACCGAGATGTGCTATTGAATGAGGTGAGTTACTGAGCGAGAGTAGCTCTCTGAATCATTGTTTGTTTTGTGTGGAAATTTGTGCTGCAGCGCTAACGCAGCGTTTGCTTAGACTTTGACTGCAAAACCAATGCTGTTAATTTTATAAGCAGCAATGACTCGTCCATCGGGGATCTAAATGAACGATATAAAAGAATGAGCTGGATACGCATCCGTTCGTTCTTTTCACGGAATCGTTCCTTCGAGCCGGTTCGTTCATGAACGACGCAACTCTATTTTAATCAACTGTTCAATGTAAACAACTTGAAATGTTAACATTTTTGACAAAGAAAATTTCACATTTTTTAGATTCTAAAGCGTTGTGGATAGGATTACAGCTTTAAATAAATAAATTTCGATTCTCTTGAATTTCTGGCTGTCTCGCCCGTGTTGTTTTGTTGTTAGCCTAGTGCGGGTGTGAATCTATGTGTTTCTTGCACAGATTGTTTCTAGAATTCGGGAACAAGAAGGGATGGGCTATAAATAAAAGGGAATTTTTAGGCAGTGAGTCAGTTGTGTTTTAGACGTGAAACTGAACAGTCGGTTAAAGAAGTAATGGAAAGCTGTGTGCTTACTAGAGTCAAGCTGTGTGCTTAGTAATTAAAGTCGGTTGTGAACAAGTGTAATAAAATAAATAAAACATTGTAGAAACGTAATCTAAAGCAAACCCTGTTTTATTTGATAACCAGCAAGGAAAGGATCATAGTCGGGTGGGGCCGACTATATGATACCCTACACTACTGTGAATATGTAAAATATATATAGGAGATATACATCAATTTGAACTGATTTCTATATAATATGGTACACTTATTACTAGACAAAATTCCGTCATACATTCCCAATTTCATCACATGCATAAATCGACTCAGAAAGTGATTATATGTATATCCCCAAAAGGATCTATATGTCTATTTCGTTTCTTTTTGTATGTTACATACAAATGCACAAAGACATAATACCCCTTACCACAGTGTGGTGTAGGGTATAAAAATCGTATCGGGGAATAAAACAACATCTACACGGAGATTAGTTAAACATAATTCCGCAACTAAATGATAATTTTCTACAATAAGGCCCATATATCAAAAAAATTTAGTAAGCAAACTTCTGATTCATGGAGGACTTACCTTAATCTTGATAGTTATCTTGCTTTTAGGCCATTATCTCAGGAAGTAGGGACTTGCCCCAGAAAAAAACTGTACCGGCGTTAAGGTGGCCGCAGAGAGAGTGGAGACGTTCTTTGAAGAACGAGCCAAGGAACTATGGCATAATGAACCAAGGTGCAACGTGTCAAGGGCCATTTGGCCGACTCTATCAAGAAACAGAACAATTTCACTCTTAAATGTGAGCAAATCAGAAATCAGGGTATTGACGGGAGTCATTACCGCTCATTGCAACATCCGAGCTTTTGTCGGTAAATGGCAGGATGATGGCGTGGACTATTGCAGGCTCTGTGAAGATGAGGAGGAAACGGAGACTATTGAGCATATTTTATGTCGTTGCCCGATGTTAACTCGAAAACGATATAGATTAACAGGAGTATGCTTTCCTCCAAGCTTAACCTTATACTCAAACAAGGAACCAACAATCATAAATAACATCTTCAAAAATTTGAATTGGCTGGGACGGCGCGACCCATAAGCGTAACTACTTCTCTGGCAGTTTTCTACCATCACCAAATAAACCATCCTCCTTTCTTTATTACATCTTCATCTTTAATAATTTCCATTTATTGTTACTTTCCCCAACCCCACCCCCTTTTTTCTTTACTTTTCTCTTCTTTTGTCTTTTCAGGCAATTCTGAACCTCTTCTCTCTGATTTGTGGATGATCACAATGGACCGAAAGGTCTCCGAGTGGCGTAGTCAATATATATATTGACTCCACATACCCAAACCTAAGGTTGCCGCAAGGTCAACCTGCTGATCCATATCTGGAAGGAATAGTACGATATGCAAAGTTTGGACCAAATGTATTTCTCCCTTCGACAGTTATCGTTCAAACGATTTTACAGAAAAAATGAACATTTGTGTGGAAGGTATCCGAAGAAGTGGACATATCGGCCCATCTTCAAACTTGAACTAGGTTTAGGCAAACTATTACAAAGTGCAAAATCAGGTTCGAATGCGTTGATCTGTTCGAGAGCTATCGTGCGGCACAAGCCAATCAGACCGAGAGATGTAAATCGACTCAAAATTGTGTGAAGCGAATTTCGTTCAACATACTTGGGGTCTAAAACCATTATTTTGATGAGGCACATTTTTGGTCGTATCAAAGTACCCTTCTTAGCCTAAAGGCTGATTGTATAAAAAACATTTTTAATTAGCCATTTGATGCAGATCACAGCGTATGCTCGTTGGGAATTAAATCATAATTTCAAGTCTATATAAATAATACAGATTTTTTTTTGTGAAAATTACATAAAACTAGTGTCTATAACCCGGCGTCGCCGGAGATCGTATATTGAGAAATTACTAGTTCGAGAGCTGCTCGAAATTTGTGTACCGTTTGAATAATGGCATATATGTATATAGTCTTTTAAAAACCACTTCGGTTGGATGACATGGTTGAAACTTCAAAAAAAAAATACCGAAAATAGGGCGGACAGCTCAAAACATGAACCAGACGGAAAATTGTGTACCCTCTAACGAAGTTACTTGAATAACTAGGAACTCTAAATGCTAAATTATAGCTATTTTGGTCTAATTCGGCCAGAAAATGTAGCTAAAACAGTCGAGCGGTACCGTTATCTGAGGGCTATAAGAAAATGTGGAGCTATGTTCATTATTTTTTGTGGAAAAGTTTCTACATCACTGGAAACACTAAATGTCAAATTATAGCTAATTTATATAATAGTTCAGCCCTCTATCTCAAACCATTCGGAAGATATCGTGATAACAACAAGCGGACATTACTAAATCAACTTAGAATATTATGGTGGAGGGGATAAAAAATTAGACACCTAAAGGGGAGTACACACTAACAGTCAAAACTGACAGTCAACGTACTTTAAGGACAATTTTCCGGCAAATAACAACTTTTATTTAGCTAAAAACGTTTGAAATACAATATTTACGATATTATTTAGAGATTATAAAAGAAATTTTTCAATTAAGCTTTGATATTCACGAAATAGACCTCGATGACTGTCAGTTTTGCTTGTCAATGTGTACTATACTTAAGTTTAAAACAACGCAACATCAGAAATCGAACGACGCATAGTGAAAATTGGTATTAACAAAGCAACGACGCAACTTCGAAAACAACGCAAAGCGAGGTCTTGGTGTACACGTAATGAAGAGGGGGTATCGTTCTATGGTGCTATACGGAAAACTAAACATTCTAGGTATAATAGAAACTTCTGTACCAAATTTTAAAGCTCTATCTTAAATATTGTGATTTCAAGAGAAATCGGGCTTTTATGGCTGGTAAAAAAACAACAGCAACAAACAAATGTCCAATGAGTGGTAACAAAATCTGCGCTGATTTATCAAAGAGGCTCCTTCTACAAAGGCACAAACAGCGAAATTTTAACTTTTCTCTCTTTGCTGTCTTGTTTATTATGATTTTTTAGCATTTTTCTCACCATATATTGAATTTTTCCACACTGTGGACAGATAATGCATTTTCCAATTAATCGTGTAACTGTGTTTAGAATTATTTTCTCAATTATTTTTAATTAAATGAAATATTTCACATTAGCGGTATTCACTCATGGTGGTAGATTTACAACTCTTGTATATGTACTAGGGTTTTTTACAACGAAGTGTGAACGTCTTTTTTGTGAATATTGTAAACAAATCAACATCTCTACATAATCGTCAGTCTATCTTTTTTCAGTTTTTTATTTATTTATTTAATAGATGATATTACACATTTAACAATTCATTCATTAGTTACAAGAATATTTACTGTAATTAACATCTATAATTGGCATAGCATTATTGCTGTTAGCCATTTTCAAGTTACAGTTAATTGAGTATATATTGGTAGTATTAGATTTATTAATTATATTCATTTAAAATAAGTTTTCGATATTTAAAGGATGTTAAAACATAATTATATAATGCGATAAAATTCGTGCCATTTAATATATCTAGTATTTCATTCTCAAAAAGAATATTTTTTCCAAAATACATAATTCTATATTCTGAATATATAGGACATCTGCCGATGAAGTGGGTAGTGTTCTCCGGTTCATTCATGTTACAAACTGTACAAAGAGTACTTGAGTTATTTTTTCCGATAAACTGATTGGAACTTAGACCAAGTAAGCCTCCTCTAGCTTTTATAATCCAGCTTGTCACACGAGTGGATAGATCCTTAGTAAGATATGGAATTTGGTTGTATTGTAAATGCGGATAAAGATCATGAAATTGTGAATTTCTAGCATCGTTACATAAGTCTTCGTGTTCCTTCCCTGTAGGAAGCATGGGGACATGTGTCGACATGTCAACACTTTGTTTACTATTATGGTGACAAAGTCAACGCTTTGTCAACTATTGATACTTTTATCCATGGCAGAACTACCAGGTAGTGGTATCACACCAGCTGATCGAATATGAAAAGTCAAACCCCTTTATAAAAAATTATTTTTGTTGTAATTTCCCCAACAACATAAAGAAAGTTTTGACATAACATATTCAAAATTTTACGATGCCACTACCTGGGTAATTGTGCCATGCTTTTATCTTATACGGCGTTTATATTATAGTTTTTTGCAGGGTTAACCTTCTTTATGAGGATTTATTTGAAGTATACACAATGGAAATGGCATTTGAAACCCAGACCCACTGGGTTAACCCGGTTATATGTAAACGGCCTATTAATAAGAAGAAGCATTGATTATTTTAACAGCTGATAGCCCAACGATTGTTTGGTGTAAAATAATTTTGGCGCTTCGTGAAAAAAGTGTTTTTGTGAAAAATCAATAAAATATCGTGAATTTAACGTGTGTTATTTTGAGCAGACAAGTCGCACCAAGTCTTATGGCCAAGAAAATAAAAGGCGATGATATTTCTGACAACGAAAACGACTTTGTTATTATTTAAATATTCAAATATTTAGCCAGCCTCGAAAACATTGGCTTTATTTTGAACTTATGTGGAATCTTGGACTTAGCCCTTATTTAAAATCCGTTATACGCAATTTTTACTTTTTTAGCATTTTCAATAATATGTATTTTTCTTTAATAAAATATATTATTTAAACAAAAGTTAAGATCAACGTACCATATAGCTTTTTAATCTATAAAAAGTTCATATAAGCCAAAAAACTTAGTAAGGAAAGTCTGGTACCAATGTCTCCATATGACCCTTTATGAACTATTGATTCACTACCTCCAATGTCTCTACTGACTCACTACCTCCAATGTCTCTACTGACTCACTACCTCCAATATCAACACATGGTTCCTCAGGAACTACTGACATACTAGTTCCAATGTCAGTACTGACTTTCGAATGACACGTTCATACAAAATGTCTATAGGAAATTACATGAGTTGTCTACAGTTTGTCAGTAGTACTGTAGACATTGTCAGTAGTAAGTCAGTATAGATTCACTATTGACATTTCCTACAGGGTTAGCACACCATACTTGAATAATATCTTTCCAATACCTACTTAATGGCAAGTTATTATTGGGAGGGATATATTCAATACGTTCACATATATTGGACCATTCTTTTGCCCAATAAATATTCAATTCCATGATCTTTTCAGCTAGAATACGTGGTAATCTAAGTGGGCTTAACTTTAACACCCTATTTATGTAACAAAAATGTAACTTTAAGGTAGAAGAATATAGTTTGGATAGGCCAGTTTCGAGGAAAAGCATATAATTTGGAGTGTTGTTTGGTAGATATAGCATTTTTTTAATGAAAAATCTCAATAATTTTTCAACACATTCATATTGTTGAAATCCCCAAACCTGTGCCGCGTATAATAGTACAGATCTCGAGCAGGAAGTGAATATTTTAAGTTTATTAATTTTTGATATTTTCGGATGTGCTAGGTATTTCGACCAGGTGGAATTGATGCCCACTTTGGATGACGTGAGTTTATGTTGTAAATGAGCAGTGAAAGAAAGATTATATGTTAATTCGACCCCTAGATATGAATATCTGTTTACGATTTCAATTTCTTGATTTTCGTAATACCATTTTAAGTTTGAAGCGATTCGACTTCCCTTGCGAAAAACAAGAATTTTAGATTTGGCTAGATTAACTTTTAGTTTCCATTTTAGACAATAACTTTGTAATGCATTTATCATTTCTTGCAGACCTGTTGGTGTTTCTGAGAGAATGACTATGTCGTCCGCATAAAGTAATACTTTAATGTTAGTATTAGCAACATTTACTCCGCCCGGTAGTACATCTGGTAAATCATTGATATACAATGAAAATAATGTGGGGCTAAGAAGGCAGCCCTGTTTGACGCCTGAACTTACAGAAAATGATTCTGAGAAACTACAACCGTCCCAGACTCTCGCTGTGGTGCCTTTGTATAGACCTTGTAGTATCCTTATTAGCTTCGTAGATAATCCCATAGAAGACAACTTGTAAAATAGACTATTCCTTGGAATCAGATCAAATGCTGTGGAAAAATCAACAAAAAAATGTGTACGTTGGTTTATTGTTGGTTCTGTTAAGGTATATAGTATTCACCAGATTAAAAATGTTGTCGACTGTAGAATAACCTTTCCTAAAACCAGCTTGAAACTCATTAAGGGTATTATTTCTTGTTAGCCAAAAATTAATACGGTTTAGTAAAATATTATTGAAAATTTTAGAAATAGTGTCCATAAGCGACAATCCTCTATAGTTTGAAGGGTTTTTGGGATCACCTTTTTTGAATAGAGGAATCAATATAGATTCTTTGAAACATTTGGGGATTTCTTCGTAAAGGAAGATTTTGTTAAACACATTTAGAACTTCACAGAGAAAATTATGAGGGGCATTTTTGTAGAATTCGTAGGTTATACCATCCTGTCCTGGCGCCTTTTTTGATTTTAGCCTTTTTATCACATTATATAGTTCAGGAAATTCAAAAGGAGAATCCATAAAAGGATCTACATAAAATGGAATACACCACATTAGAGGATTCTCATCTTTATGATTTTGAAGCACATTCTCGAAATGTTCTTTAAAAGTATCTGCACTAAGATTACCACTGCGCGTTGGAATTGATGACTTGAGTGATTTAGACAACGCCCACCAATCCTTACTGCAGTTTACCGTATCTAGTTTTTTAAGATTATTATTGAGATAGTTCTGTTTTTTCTTAGAACACAAGGAACGAAATTTTGATCTTGATTGGAAGTACCGCTTTCTATTTATTAATGTGTGGACCTTTCGGTAATTTTTTAGGTTTTTCATCATGTTGGATCTTGCTCGAAAACACTTCCAATCAAACCATTTCTTTTTTCAGTTTTATTCCGCTTTTTTCATTAACATTTGTATTTTCTTGGCCTCCATTCTTTTATTCTTTTTATTGTTTCCCAATTTTCTACCACAAAACATATAAAACTTACAGCAAAGTGGCGCCAAAACAATCAGCTGTTCTACACCCTTGTAAAAGTACAGTGCAATGTTTACAATACTTTTAGGTCGAATAAATTAGCAACCCTGTGGTAAATTAAACTTTCATGTATTTTGTTGTTGTTGTATTTTGTTGGTATTGTAAACAGTTGTAGGTAGATCTACAATATTAACAATGTAGCGGCCCGTTTATTCAACATTATTAATAACTATTATTTTTATTATATGACAACATAATTTCATTTAATTTTAGTTAACATCATTTGTACATGTATATGTTAACGTCACTTTACATTTTAATGTTAAATATCCAATGTTACGTTACATTAGTATCTTTTGCTACAGAACTTTAAAACGATTTCACTCGAAGGAGCATCTATAACTTTCTCTATTTCTCAATATAAATGCTTCTTCTATCTTTTAACGAACAAGTTATTATCATTGTTATTGTATTGCTCTCGCCAATATTTTCGTGTTCTCTCGTACCATAAAACTTAACGACAAATCGATTTATGCATATCTTACTCTTTTGCTCAATTATACTCAAATACTCAATAACTATGCAAATTAGATATGATTGCAATTAATAATCACTCAATATGTTTTTAACTTTCATACTAATATTTGCAATATTTGTAGTAGATAAGTTCTAACCAAATGTAATGATTTTACTTGAACCCAGCTGGTCATAGAAATGATGTTCAATCTTTCTATTGTGATCGAGCTGCAGACGAATAAAGTTGGTAAAATTGAAAATAACCTTGTTTTATTTGGAAAACAAATAAACATATAAATAATACTATTCTCTTAGACTTTGGAAGCCTTAAGGCTACATTGCAATAGAGAAACTGAGGACGAATACTGCATTGCGACTTATTCATGTCCCAGTATAAATAATAAAATTAATAAAAACAATAAACCCAAAACTTAAGGGAAGTATTTTCCAATATTTTGGATATTTCTCCCCTTACAACAACATGTACAAGATCTACAATGTCACTTTACCACCATGAGTGAATACCGCTATTATTTGTTAATCGACAAGAAGTAAATCATAATCCTCTATAATAGATTTTAAAAAAATATGCAACCAAATGAAAAACTTGAAAATGACTATTTTAAATCAGAAAATTTTTGTAGCCTATGATTGAGTATGAATGAATTCTCTTTTTTAATATATAATTGTATTTACCCTTAACTGTTTAAGTTAGGCTAGGCTCCAGAGGAGTATTAGTTAATGTTGTATTAAATATGTAATATATTCTAAAACAAAGGTATGCTTAAGAATATTATTTATATGCGTAGCGTTGCATTTGAAAATTCTGCGTTATTTCGGATTTTGTATTGAGAAATGTAGTATGTAGTTTTTCAATCACTCCATTTGCTGTTTCACACTTCATAAAATTTAAATATTTTTTTATTGTATTCTCAATGGGTATATTATTCGATGAATTGCATTGTAAGGACTTCCTTCAAAGGTACTCCTTAATTTACACAACTCTCCTTAACTCGAATCTCCATTTTGCTTAGCAAGAAAATAAATTTTGAAACCTTTCCAGTTAAAATATTTAAATAGTAAACAAAGTTAATTTAAAAATGTCACTGCTTTCCATTTGATGTAAAAAGTAAATATCTTCTTATTTTTATCACCACAAAAATCACAAAAAAAAAAAAAACGGCATACATTTTTGTATGTTTATATACAATATATAAATCGTAAGTAAAACAAAAATAAAAACCTTATACATATAATAACAATATTAATTGATTGTATTTGAACTTACCAACAATTTTGGTCACCATCATCATCAGTTCTAACTGCTTACACAACAGTCAAGCAATACAAAAACAAAATCACTTACAAAAATTTAAAAGTTTTCTTTTTTAAAACAAAATATCTGGAATCGGACTTTGTTTTCGTATTGATTGATCTTAATTGTATTAACAGAAAAGAATAACTATTAACGAAAATACTTCCCAGGTTTTGTAGAATCAGGCAAATAATACTTATATACTTATATAACACATTCGATAAAATAAACCATGGCACCGAAGTTATTTTCAACACTTGTAGTTTACAGACTAGAAGATAAGAAGTATTTTCATATGATAAAACCCACCTTTAGTTTTAGATGGCCGAGATGATGCCCCACCTGCGGTTGGCTTTTTGGAGGGTGTATATGAGGGCAATCTTAGAACAGGCGATGTGCTGCCAAAGAGATTATCATAAGATGAGTCTAATTTGTTAGAACCTCCAGCGGCGGCATTGCCGCGTTTTGAATAACGCTTTGAAGTAGTGGTATCGGGTGGTGGCTCAAACAAATCTTCGTAGTCGCCAGAGCCAGGAGAATAAGGACTGTCAGCATCGCGCAACGTGTACGCATCATCGTTATTGTTCGATGCTCCACCATTTCGCATATTTACACCGCTGCTACTACTGCCACCAACGCTACCAGTTATTTTCGGTAGGGGCAACATTTTCTTCGATACATTCGGCGGTGTTGGACTAGAGATGCCATTGCCCGTAGACAACAGTACATTTGAGAGTACAGTAATGGATTTATCGTCGGATTTATTGCGGAATGATGTTTCATCTGTATTGGCATACTGTTTGGAATCGTTCGATTTGTTTGCCATATCTTGGCTATTGCCAACAATGGCTTTTGAACCCATTAAAGCCATGACTAAGTCAATTGGATTGAGTGAAGCGCTCTGCGCCATATTTCCTACAATACCGGACAATTGCTCTCTACGCTGTGGTTCGTCATGGTGTTTCTGTGTTGAGCCGATGTCGCCGCTAACATCAGTATTTTGAGAAACATCCATTTTCGAAGGAGGTGGTGTGGGTGAGCGTGGCGATATAGATGGAGACTTGGTAGGCTCAAATGGATCATATGCGTCTGGTGAGCAGGGTCCTGACTCTGGCGGAGTATTTGGTCCAATTTTTTGACTGCTTTGAACATGCATTGTATCCATATCAGCACTGTGTGGTTCTTGCACCTGTTGTTGTTCTGATGTTGATGGCATGTCATAGTCATCATCTTCGTGCAAAGGATTGCGTACCTTATTTGTCTTCTTCGATTGTAAGTTAAATTTGACAGATGGAGGTTCGGGGGGTGTTTTGGGACCAGTTTGTGGGATGTCATACGATTCTTCCATAATTGTATCCAAACGCTCGGGAGATTTGTCGCGCTGACTACTGTCTGCCTCCTGCCTTTGGCTTCGATGCATATCGATGTCATTGTCCCTGGGGCATGACGATTCACTACGGCGCCGGTCTCGTCGCTGATCGTTTTGTGCACGTTCACGATTTTCTTCACTGTCGGTAAGTACAATAACATCGGTCTGTTCCTGCTCCACTTGGAACGGTGAACGTTCCAAGTCAATGATGGCCACCGGCTTCGATTCTACCTTTTTACGCTTCTCCTTTCGTTTCTTAGACGTGGAGCTACCCTTGGCGACATGATCTATAGAAAC
Organism: Musca autumnalis; assembly: GCF_047663935.1. Lineage (NCBI taxonomy): Eukaryota > Metazoa > Arthropoda > Insecta > Diptera > Muscidae > Musca > Musca autumnalis. The sequence goes on along the minus strand of NW_027411644.1, from coordinate 117,935,903 downwards.
ACGTCTATTTGGAAGCAAATCCTCACGGTTGGGAGGTAATGTGACGATAGTCTGTTGTCCATGTGTGGCATTTGTGGTGTTTTCTTTGTTGAAACTTACGCTAACTAAAATATTATTTCCAGATGCAAACACTTCCTTCGAAGGAATAGGCTCAGGTGTTTCTGTACGACGTCTGCGTTTCTTTTCCTTTCGTAACGTCTTTCGCTTAGAACTTTCCTTCTTCTTCTTTTTGGAGCGTTTTGTCTTTTCCTTTCGACTTGCTGGTGAAACGGATCGTCTGATAATCGGAGGGTAGTGTGCCGATACAGGCGAATGCATTGGTGGTGTCCAGGACACGTTCTTATCGGCTTGCGAATAATCAACATTGCTTGCGATGACAGGTGGTGCGGGGCTTGGTGAAGGGGACCAATCATGGTCATCGATTGGTGATTTTTCTTTTGGCATGTGACGCCTCTTTTTCTTTGATGGTTTTTCTAGGGCGAAGGGATCGGCCTGTCTGGCTATTCTTCGATTGGGTGATGGGCTTAGGCTTGGCAAACGCCGTTTGGATTTCTTCTTACGTACATCCTTAGACTTCTTCTTTTTGCCTTTTGCAGGAGGACTCTTCGAGCGAAGTCGGTTCATTTGTGGCGTGTAACGGGGCGATAATGAAAGCGATCGCGATCTGGAACGCATTCTGTCCCTACTGAGATTTCGTGGACGTGAAATACTTCTGAAACGTTGTGGGCCTTTGTGGCCATTTAGTCGTGGATCTGGTCCCAGAGATAATGAGCGAGATCTCATAATTCGCAGAGGAGTGCGAGATCTTCGTCGTATCGGCGATCGTCTAACTCTGGGAGAAATTGAACGTCTTCGTATTGGACTAAAGCGACGTGGTGGTGGCGACATAGAACGTCTGCGATTATATTGGGGGGATGGTGACAGACTTATGCTTGGGCGACGATTGCGCGATCTTGAACGTGAGGGTGTACGCGACCGGGATTTTGTGCGCGACCTAGAAATGGATCGAGATTTTGTTCGTGAACGGGATCTTGAATGTGGTGTACGTGATCTGGTGCGAGATCTTGAACGGGAGAATGAGCGTCTTCTAGAGCGAGAGCGTATACGTGAACGCGAGCGGGATCGTGAAAATGGTGATCTTGAAAAAGGACTTCTACGTCGGCTCGGGGAGCGACTAGGTCTTCTCGATCGTGAATTATCACGACCAAAACGATCTCTGACTGGCTTATTCGCAACGACATGGCGAACATCATAACGTGGTATCTCACGTCTCTTCGGTTTATTTCGGGGAATGCGACCACCGTCCCAACTTCGGCCTCTCAAATTACCACTACTGCCCCAGCGACGTTTCTCCCGGCTGTGAGATCTGCCACGTCGACGACCATGACCAGGAGATCGGGATCTTGATCTGTATGAGCCAAAAGAACGCGAGCGCGAACGAGACGACCTTAAACGCGAACGCGACCGACGGCGAGAACGTGAACGGCTACGTGATCGGGAACGAGACAAAGATCTGTTTCTAAAACGGTTCTTAAATGGTGCTTTGTCTCCGCGATAATTGCGCTTCTTACGCTTTTTCACCTTCTTAAATCTCGCACTCTTGGGATCATCGATGGGGTCCAAAAGATTGCCGCCTCTTTTCTTGCGATTTGTTTCAGGTTCTTCCTCAGATATGATTAACTCAACTTCAGGTTCCTTGGATTTTTCCGCAGCGACTTTATCATTTTTCTCTGGTGTTAATGACACGGCAATGGGCGCTTCCTCTGTTCTAGTTTCAATCACTTCGGGATCGTTGTTCTCATCCAAACATGGTGTATATGAACGATCTGGTTCAACATCATCGCCATTTTCGGCATTCTTGTTTTGTGAAGTTTTATCTTTAGCTTTGGAAGAGGTATTTTTGTCTGCATTTAATTCATCCCAATCGCTATCGTCATATAATTCAATAACAGCAGCACCACTGCCTCCTTTGCCGTTATTAGCGGTCGATGGTTCATTTTCGAGCGATCTAGACTGACTGGGCGAGCGTACTGTGCTGCCTCTGTTATATGGAAGTGTTGGTGTGTGACCCTTTGAAGTGTCGTCATCACGACTACTGTTTATAGAAATATTATCATTTTCCTTTTGACGACGATCATCATCATCATGGGCTTTTCCAGATTGTTTTTTAGAACGTTTACCTGTTACATCTTCGTTGTCGTCGCTATCATCGTCATCATCGTAGTCATCGCCATCATCTTTTGTAGCTTTTTGTGTTTTCATTTCATTACTATTCTCATCTTCATCTGCAGATCTAGTTTTTACCTTTGATGTTTTATTCTTATTCAATTCTTCCTCCTCGCTATCAGTTATGTTGTTCTTACTCTTTTCATTATCTTTTCTATTTTCATCTTCAGATTCATCGTCTAATTTGTATTTGTCCACATCGCCACCATCATCGTCTTCATTATCATCATCATTTACATTGTCATCTGCGACTTTTTCAGTTTGTTTGCTTTCATCACCATCATCGTCGTTCGTAGCGGCTTTTTCTACTTTACTGTTGTTTTCTTCGTTATTATCATCTGCATCATCATCATCATCATCATTTTCTTCTGTCGGATTTTCTGGTTCATACAAGTCAGATGGATCAATTTGCTGTTGTGCTGGTGTCTCTTCGTCATCATCTAATTGTACTAAATCTTCATTTTCGTCGTCTTCCTGAGAAGTGATAATTTGTGTGTAAGGAAAAAGAAAATGATATTCTTGGTTAGTATACCATTTTGTGGGGGATTTGTGTGTATTTTTGTGTTGTGTTTCTACATTCAGAATAGTTAATATTCAATAAAAGCCCTCATACCAACCAACTAGATTCAATGAGGACACTAAGGCTGCCTTTACATTAGAGCTCGTTTATTATTATGATCATTGTTTTATTATCTTGTATTATTTCAAGTACATTTTCATATTTTTACACCAAATAAATCAAGCTAAAACCGGTGGTCATGATAATAAACTCTAGTGTAAGTGGCGTTAAGGCTTCCATGTTTATCCTGTAATTTTGAACCAATTCCATATACAATCATATTTGATACATTGCAACGAAAACGGAATACAACAATACAGTGACAATATTACACGGAAATATGGACTTGATAATGAAATGGTAGTTGAAATCATATACCATTATGTCTTATCTGCACACAATGGGCAGATCATTTAGTCATGTACTAATATTGAAATTTTTTAAAATTTGGAGAAAAATTATAAATGGTGATGTTATTTTTTTTATTTTTATTTAATTCATAAAAAATTTATTACAGTTTATTATGTTGCCCCAGGATCTTTAAGACTTTATATTTGTATTGATACTGTTGTATCGGAACATTGAAATTTATCAAGGATCTCATACTAGGGATGTTAACTACGACCCAAATACGATGATGGTACAAATGATACTACCTAGCAAAATACTCATTATAAAAGCCCTTACTAACTCATTCATAGATTATTATGGACGTAAACTCCCCGTGAGTTTTGTCTTTCTGCCATTTCAACCTAAAGGAGAATGTGAGAAAACTCACGAGGAGTTGACATTCATGATTGGGCTCATTATTTTAAAAAGGGTATGTCGCGCGAAGTAATTTTATTTTTTGACCACTATAATAAATGGTTATAAAAGTCGTGACTACTTATTTAAGTGGCCAAAAAATAACAATTAAATCGCGCGACATGCTCTTTTTAAAATAATGGGCTAGTAGTGAGGGGTTTTGCAATTAGTATTTTTGCTGGGTAGAGTCTTATGTAGAAGGTATGGCAGCTATATACAGCATATGTTTGGATTAAAACTCTAATCCTGAGTTATAGTCATTATTGCATTGTCCAGACTATCTACCACTGAAACGTTCTCAACATATCCCCCAACAATAGCTTTCATTTTTGATGACTGTTAATATGTGTAAAGTGGTTATTATAGGTCACACGGTGGTCTTGAACCAACTTTAATTGGTAGGGGCTTACACCTGGGAAGTTTTGCGGATTCTGAAACGACAATGTTCATAGATGAGAAAAATAATAAAACAAAAAACCCGGAGGACTATTTATATAAATCGCGATTCAAGTTGGCATTTTTAGGTTTTCACGATTTAGCTTGGAAACCGCAAGTCCTATCAAAATGGGACTAAAGAAAATGTTGTATTAGTGAAAATTCTCTACATCATTTCCCATTTCGATAGAGCTTGCCGTTTCCAAGCAAAATCGTGAAAACCTAAAAATGTGAACTTTGACCTCGATTTTTTTACATTTTGCAGATTTTAAGCTTGTTCAATTTTCATAAATTGTTTGCATATTTTGTTTCCTAAATATTGGATTTTGTCCAGTGAAAGTATCCCAGCAAAATTAAATAGAAGTGGTTCCATGTAAAATCATGATTTTACAGTCGAGAAAGATCCGATCTTTTACATCGAATTATCATGAGTTCGAATGGAGTCGTGAAAGATCCGATCCTCTTTATTGAATTTTCATGAGTGCAATTGAAGTCGTGAAAGATTCGATCTTTATCGAATTTTCACGAGTGCAAATGAAGTGGTGAAAGATCCGATCTTTGTCATAATATTGTTATGAGTTTAAATAAATTGATAAGTACCCGTACAATGATCAAATAATCATGATCATATAATCATGTACCCGAATAATTGTTTACTTGCAAAACCTTGTTTACTTGGAAACCTGTTTCATTTTGTGGATATTAGATACAAGTATAAAAGAGACCCGGTACCGACACCGATATGGTAAAACGTATCGAGCTGCAACTATTGCATTGGCTGAGCCATGTCAATAGCATGAATAAAGCAACCGGCATATGAATACGAGCCATTTGACGACAATACTCCAATGGAAGGACCAAGTTAAAAATGATGTCATAAAACATGCCATCCAAAATTGGAGAAGCATAGTAGAAGATCGGTGCGTTTGGAAATATATTCTTAGTTCGGCTTATGTAACAATATGTTACGTTTAGCATAAAAGCCATCTAAATAAGTATAAATTCAAGAAGCTACTAATTTTTACTACGATAACATTTTTCCCTTTATGCTATCGGAAAAAAATATTAAAAATATTAAAATTAGTACATTCTTGCAGTTTTAAAACAGACCAATTGTAACTATTACAAAATAAATTGTTTAAAAATAGCAGAATTCAAATTTTTACTAGATTTCCCAAATGATGAGCCTGGTGCAGAGATTGGTACATAATTTATCGAATATTGGAAAAACGGAACCCCAAGTTGAATGAAATATCTTGCAACTACGGGAAGAGATAACTATGATTTTGGCAGATAAATATAATATAATATACATATAAAAAACACAAAGATATAATATATAATCTTGAAAATTACATAAAAATAAAGAAAAATATCATCTGGTGATAGGAATCATATGTGAATTGTATTCTTATCAGTTCAACAAATTACATAATTGGTCCGCAAATGTTATTTCTGATTGTTGGAAATCCAGATCCAAAGCATTGGTGCAAAATGTCATGACAATGAACTGGTGCACAATGCCATGACAATGAACTGGTGCAAAATGCCATGATAACGAACTGGGGCAAAATGCAATAACTATGAACTGGTGCAAGATGCCATTGCAATGAACTGGTACCAAATGTCACGACAATGAATTGGTGTAAAATGCCATGACAATGAACTGGTGCAAAATGCGATGACAATGAATTCGTGAAAGCGTGTGTCACTTCCTTGTAAATTTCATTCATGATTCACCCGAATTTTCATCGATGTCATGCCATTTGCACCCATGATTCAACTCATGATTTGTCATCGCACATTTTGCTGGGATATTATTTAACATTCTACCATACCAATTGCTGATATTTTTCGAATGTTCGCCACAAGTTTCGAAAGCGATATCATTTTCGAACGTTTGGCAAATGTTTTTCTTGTGTTTTTCTTTTGTTCGCCAAAGGTTCGAAAACGATATCATTTTCGAACATTTGGTGAATGTTTTTTCTTCACAAGAAAAATTGTTTTTTTGACTTTTTTGTTTCAAAAGTTATTTTATATTGTTTGTATAAAATTCTCATTGGCTTTTTTCTAATAATTTCGATATAAATGCAACGTATAATATAATTCCTGTCCGTGTACTCGATAATTTGTAATAATTACACTGGTCAACAGGACTTTTGTTTCAACCGAAGTTGCAGTTGTTTCTAGATGAAATCGGTCCCGGTTTTTCTCCATCAGCTCTTGTTTTTGAGATATAGCTCAAAATCGGTTTTTACGAGTTTAACCCAGACTTTCGTTATTTTCGGATACAAACATTTTTTGTGGGTTTTTTCGACATTAATATATTAAGGAGATGTTGTACGCTCAATACAAATCGTTTTTGAAATAGCTATGGTGAGTATATATCAAAAAAATATAGAAAATATACGACGGACCTTGTAAAAATTGCATATTTTGAGTACTTTAAGATGTAATTACGTCATCGGGGGAAGTCATAGGATCTTCATATGGTACTCCGGATATGCTTAGAGTGTCTACTATATAATCCAGTATTCAAATGTATAATATAAAGTTCATAGCCCTCATGATTCGGCCATAACCTAAAAATCGCCATGAAGACTGCTAAAGGGAAATAATTTACCAGTGATATCATTACCACATAAGCCATTTACTTTTCAATGGCAGTCTTCATGATGATTTTTAGGTTATGGCCGAATCATTGGCGCTATGAACTTTATATTATATATTTGAATACTGGACTATATAGTAGACACCCTAAGCATATCCGGACTACCATATGAAGATCCTATGACTTCCCCCGATGACGTAATTATAGCTTAAAGTACTCAAAATAAGCAATTTTTACAAGGTCCGTCGTATATATTCTATATTTTTTTGATATATACTCACCATAACTATTTCAAGAACGATTTGTATCGAGTGTACAACATCTCCTTAATATATTAATGTCGAATAACCCACAAAAAATATTTGTTTGTATCCGAAAATAACGAAAGCGTGGGTTAAACTCGTAAAAATCGATTTTGAGCTATATCTCAAAAACAAGAGCTGATGGAGAAAAACCGGGACCGGATTTGAAAATAACTCGCCGATTTCATCTAGAAACAACTGCAACTTCGTCTGAAACATTCAACTTTTTCAATTTTGTTGAGCAGTGTTATCAAAGACATAGAACAAATAAGACTAGACAAAATGCATGCAACAAAAAAAAGACAACATATGGGTAGGTTGCCAAACACAAGACAACAATAGCTCTGTCTTTTTACGTGATAAATAGTAATAATTATTATTAATGTTGCAGATTTTGACTGTTCTATAAAGGAAAAGTAGCTGAAAAAGTAGCTAATGTTTATCAGCAGTTACAAATCGAGTCGCAAACATAACAAAGAAATAAAAAAGGAAAGGTACATAATAGAAACATCTAGAAACTCATTCGCTAATAATATTATTACCGATATTCGAAATCGAAGGTTTTCCTGCCACAAAAACTGAGCGACGAATGAATCGTTTTCAATTCATTCTCGTGTGTCGTTCTCGAACAAAATATCCGCAAAACTATCAAGAAACGTAGCAATGGTATGGTGGTATTATAATTCATTCGTATTGAATTTATTACAATTTAAAACATTTATGTTATCATTTGAGTATCACCGAGTCCGAACGGCTAAAGGAAATTTAGTTCAAATGATCTAAAACGGATTTCGTCCAAACATTATTTTGATGCGGCACATTTTCATCGTATCAAAGTGTATATACCCTTATTAGCCTAAAGGCTGAAAGTATAAATATTTTTAGGTATCCAATATTCGATTCATGTTTTATTAATGAATATTACAAAAGTAATATTTACAAGCTTGTTCCATAAATACAAGGATAGCATAGAATTATAGTAAACATTTTTAATTTTCAAAATAGTCGTGCTTCCATTAAACCAATGCTCGGCATTGGGAGCCCCAAGTAAATTTCCGGCATATATTTTTGTTTTTCTAAAATCAGCAGCTTCTTTCTTATTGGCAAATATTTGGCAAACGTCGGATCGTTATAGTAATAAAAATTTTTCCCAGCGGTCATAAGCGCCTATTCGGTGTTTGATACAAAATTTCCCCTATATATAGTTATAAATTTCTGCTACGATACAAAATGTTATTCAAAATTGCAAGATTTTGTTTGCTCTCTCTAAATCCACACGTTGAAACTTTCACAGCTTTTGGGAGAGAGCGGAGGCGGAGGTGAAGGAGCTCCTTCAACTCTGCTCCCAAAAGCTGTGAAAGTTCATATGAAAGTTTCAACGTGTGGCTTTAGAGTTATGCGGCCCATACATTTACTGCCAAACTGCTGCTACCGACGAACCCTTTGTGTACGTGTGAGATTGAGTAGTGTGTGGCATTCCTTCAATCCATATTCCAGAAATGATAAATTTTGCTCCAGGGTTTTTAGTTGAAGTTTTCAAAAATTGATAATTTCCCCACAAAAAATTTGAATAATTGTTTTTTGATTACTTCGATAATAAACAAAATTCATCGGATTGAAAGAATTTCATTTCCAAAATCAAAATAGTTTTGATTTCTATTCTGCAAAAAATATTCACACATACATTGACAAATGCTTCAGAATTTACTAATACTATTAAAAATGCTGTCCCGCATGCCTACAGTGTATGGGCCGCATAAGTTTAGAATGAACCTCCCCATAGCCATTTAAGTAGGAGTAATCACGGGTCACTGCAGAAAAAGGGCAATGTCCTGCAAATGGGAAGAAGAAGATTATGTTGACTACTGCAGGTTGTGCGAGGATGAGGAGGAGACGGAGACGATCGATTGTTTCGGTCTCTTCTACATCCTCACATAGCCTACAATAACCAATGTTGTTGTTCTCCCACTTGTCATAGATCTGATACTGTAGTGACCCCCTACTGCGATTCTGATTGCTGATTTACGTAGTGAGAGAAGAGACGCCTGAGATTGCCTGCCAGATTGATTTTAAAACTTACAGTCATGTACCATGTCAGGGGATTGGGAGCCTCGTCTTGCCAGTTCATCAACTGTCTCATTTCCCTCAAAATTGCAGTGCCCTGGTATCCCACAAAACTTTACGTCTATACTAGTCTTTAAGATGGAGCTACATGTTTGAACAGCCTTAGAATTAATAGTGTAGAATACTAAACCGTGACTATCCTATCTCCAACGTCGTTCATCCCTCCTGGTAGTTCTAAGGTTTTCAGTATTGGATAGACTTCTGCGCGAAAAACACTGCAGTTGTCGTTAAGTTTGTACGAGCGTCTGATGTCAGGTTCTTCACAATACGCACCTGATCTCACGCCTTCTACCATCTTCGATCATTCGGTGAAAATGGCTAGGCTATTGGGAAGTGGTCTGTCCTGCTCCCACTCACTCATATCAGGCATTCTTACATCAAATGTAGTCAATTTCACCCCCGCTGTCACTTTACTCTAACTGACTGCTTTGAAGCCGTGAACAATGCCACACATCGAACTCTTTAAGCCTCAAGGCACATCGGGATGCTTGGTACAGTACTAGAATATCCAGAGGTTGGAGGTTGAATGTTTAGTATGGCATTCAGTGCTGCCTGAGGGGAGCTTTTTGCTGCTCCAGTAACGAGAACTGACGTTGCGTAGTAGCTAATCTGGACAGGTTAGAATTATTGTTTCGGGCCTGCCACCAAACGAGGCAGTCATAGGTCAAGATGGGGCAGACCACTCTGCTATACAGCCAGTGTACTACATGCGGTCTGAGACCCTAACTTGCCTATGGAATAAAGTGCAAAACTTGGACTAACGGAAAAAAGTGTAGTAATAATGGTGTTCATAATTTTCCAACGACTCGAAAATTTAGCCTATATGTCTGTGAATACAAACATTAAACTGTAGACTTTGGAGGAAGATTTAATAGTCCCATAAATCCATCTAACTTAATTAAGAATCCGGAATACTTTTGCAGATTTGTGGTATTCAAATAGACTAAATGAAATAACTCAAAAATACATAGATTGTATTTACTCTGAGGATGAACTAATAATCAATGTGAGTGAAGCAGCCTGGCTGTTTCTGTCAAATTTATAGAGGAAAAAATTATAAAAATTTCATATTCACAAGATATTCACAAGTTAAAACAAATTAACATTTAACTCATCTTTGCATGATTTATTTTTCTTTTTTATCTCCAGAATCTTAAATGTAATAAATAAAAAATATTTTTTCAGGCTAGTTTTATTTTTTTTTTTACTTTAAAAAGATATGCAAAGAACGGATCCAACGAATATATGCAAAGAACAGTTACAGGTAGGTAGTAATTACGAAAATGGTATTTTGCGTTGTTTTTTGTTCATTGGTATGCCGTGGTAGCGATAAATGTCTTAGCATTACCACAGAAGAAACCCCAGTAAGAGATTGACATTTTTATATGGAATAATTCCGCTTAAATATCCTTAACAATTTGAAAAATTATACATTTGTTGTCTACGGCAATACACACAATATCACAAACATGATACAAATATGTTTGGAATAGAGCTATCTAAAATGTTTAAGCCCCAATAAGACTATGGCGTGATAACTTTCATCGCTAGGGTATGAGAAACAAAAAATTAATGACAACAAAATGCACAATATGCGAGTTAAACAAAAATCACATTTTATCACACATATTTCTCTCATATACAAATAAACACAATATGATTTCATTATTTATTGGAAATATAATAATGCAAACATGACATTATTATTCCAGAAACTAAATTATTCCAAAATCTATTTTGGACCACACTTGAATAAAATTTACTCCATAAAAAAAATATATATAAATAATACCACATCATACCTTGGCCTCATTAGTAGAACTTGAAGATGTCTTGTTTTCTGGATAAGCTTCTGTTGACTTGGCGACTTCTTGAGATTCTTGCGAGTAGATGGCGAAATTGGGACAATTCGAATCATCGTCACGTCCATAATCTGAATTCAATTGAAATAGAGCGCCACTTGGAGGTGGGTGTACCATCATAGCTGGTGGTGTTGGAGGAGGTGGTACACTTAAAACAACTGGTGCAGGAGGCATTTGCCTTACTGGTGGTGGCAAACCACCAAATAGATCATCCGAAGAGGCTGCATTTGGCCGCTGTTGTGGTTGTGACTGTTGTAGGTTTGGTGGAGGAAAACATGGTTGGGGTGGTGGACCACTGAAAGGATTTTGTGGTGGTTGTTGTTGTGGACCTGTTTGTGGTGTTTGGTTATTGTTATCGTTTTGCTGATTACCACCACCGAATTGCATGGAATTTCGACGGTTATTATTTTGATTGTTTTCATCGTTCAATTGGTTGCGCTGATTGTAGTTCCATTGCCGGAAGGGAGGATTAAATCCAGGGCCGGGTTGATTTTGATTGTTAAAGTTGGAGTTTCCGCCACTAAAGTTAAAATTACCACGTCCGACCATATTGAAATTCATACCGCCGCCACGACCACCATCACCGCCTCCAGAGGGACGGGATTGATAACCGCCTCCACCGCCGCCACCACGGTAGTTACCTTGATTATTGCCGTAACGATTGTTGTAACCCCCGCCGCCAGAATTAAAATTGGGATTACCACCACCACGTGAATACATTGGTGCTTGGGTTATTTCATTCGGTTGGGAGCCACTGGAAGGTGACTGCGACGTCGATCTTTCACCTTGTTGATTATCACCACCTGATTTCTTGGGTGGTGTAGTTGATTGTTCTGGGGGTGCAGATGTATGTGGTTGATTATTCGTGTTGCGCTCTGCAGAACTGGGCAAATTCAAGGTACCATCAGTATTGATGTGAACACTTTCTAAATTTCGACTGGCACTATGCCAACGGTCCTGTAAATCCATTATGCTAGACAAAATATCCGAATTGGCATTATCACGATTGGCCACAGGTTCTGGGACGTGGCGTGGTCCAACGCGGCCGAGTAGCAAACCTTTACGGGATCTTTGCGATCCATAATTGGAAATACGCACAGATGTCTGAACTGCAGTTCCCTGGCCAGTTTCAATATGGATTTCACTTTCAATATTTCCACCAGTATCACTATCCGAGAAATATTCCAGATCATTCGCACCCCCCGTTAATGAGAGACCTGCGCTTGTACCCGACAGATGAGATGTAAAAGTGGGATCTGTTTTAACACCCATTTGTTCGGCCAATCGTTGACTTGCTGTCAAACGTGTACCCCGTCCTGACGATCTAGATGAACCGGTCTTTTTAGATCGACGAGTTTTGCGTCGCTTTCTTATGACCTTTTTCGTAGCTTTAATAGCAAATTTCTCATCAAAATTATTGACGTCATATTCAACTACATATGTTCGCTGTCGGGGCCTTCGTCTTCTCCTCGTCCTGCGTCTTTTCCGCGTAGAACCACTGACGCTTCTGTTTGTTGTGCGTCGTGTTGTTGTAGTTGTAGTGGTGGTGGTACGTGGCCGGCCTCGTTGAGCCGTGCTGGTCGTGGTAGTTGTTGTAGTCGTTTCCAATGCCGACACACTGGCTCTTGTACGCCTCAAAACGGCAGCACGAATACGTTCATTCTGTCTTGTCCTCAAAATTCTTGGCTGATGAACCTCCCGAACCCGTAGGTGAGTTTCCGGTATTCCCATATCTCTAATATCCTCATATAACATATTCAAATCTTCATCCTCTTCCTCATCTTCCTCCGAATCGGCACAGTTGTCGCAATACCATGAACCTTCGGGAATTTCCGTCAGGGGATCCGACAAACAGTCCATATGATAGCCTTGGTTGCATTGATCGCACAACAACATAACATCCTCACGATCTGGTCTACCACAAATTTCGCAATTGGTAACGTCTTCGAATTCCTCGTCTTCATCGTTCAGTATTAATTCTTTTGCCGCGTTCGGATCAACGTTTATTTCGCGTACAATTCTACGATTTTCATACGACTCGCGCACGATAATACGTTGAAATTCTAACCGATCGATAGGGCAAGTTTGGACATTTTTCGACCATGCCTCAATACAAGGGGCACAAAACAAGTGTTGGCACGACGATGGCGAACCGATTTCTTGTTGCCGAAACGATAATAAACAAATTGGACATTTTTCTAACATATCATTGCTGCTACTATCCGAGGTGAAGCCGTTATCCTCTTTCGGCTGTTGTGTGCCACCATCGATAATTTTAGTATCCATTTCATCTTCCGACATTATGTACTTCTTCTTTGCTTTACCGCGCGATTTTTTACTATTAGTTATCTAAAATTAGAAGAAGAAAAAAAACACACAAAGATAAATTAATAATCGATTTCAGTAAAAAAGAAAACGGCTTCAATTTACAAATACTTTATATTGAATAACAATTAAAAGATGGTTCATATATATCATTAAAATTATCAGATTATACAGTGGATATAATAGTACAGTTTTATTTAATTGACTTGTATCATTCATACAAAACAAGATAAGAAAATTTGTTAAGCTGTTTTATATATAGTCCATTCTGTAGACAAGTTGAAAGCCAAAACAAAATCAATACATTTCCTATAACTATTATTAATTATTACGCTTGATTTGTTATATCCTGCAAACAGTTCATAAACATTTCAGACAGCTTAAAAAAGTTACAAGAAAAGAAATGATAACATAATTTATTGTACCCTACAAAAATAATTTTAATGTTGGAGTAGATATAAAAAATCCAAATCCTTAAAACTCATACAGCTGAATATGCCAATATAATTTTTGAATTTATATTATAAATAAATATAAATTTTATAACATATTGTAAACTAGCAATGGATAAAAACAATGCACAAATGAATTATTTTAGAACAGTTTCAATCTTTTAAACTTCACATTAAATTCAAAATTGCTCTTATTTAAAAATATTTGTAAGAACGTATATTTTTGACTAAAATTATATGATAAAAATTGTTAGTCCATTATCCGGAAAAATCGATTATACGTAATGCCTCCGGTCTCGATCGAACATTACGGATAATCGAGGACCGACTGTAAATAAATAAAAAATCCAATTCATGAAATAATTAAAATAATCCGAAAAATTAAAAATAAAACATTTTTTCTAGTACTAAAGTACATTGAGGTTTTTATTAAGCCTTTCCTAATTTTTTAAATTTGCCCCTGGGATGCTTTTTCTCCTTGTTATATTCTGTATACTGCCTTAAAATACGACTATGTAATTCGTACATAATATACAGTATCGGCCAAAACTAAAGCACCCCCTCAGAACATTTTTTTTTAAATGATAATTTTTTTAAGAAAACAAAGTAATAAATTCATTTTTTTATTTTTCTTTTTACTTATTTATATCTTTGTTATTGGAAAACACAAAAATAAGGAATTAAGAATTTAATAAACAAAAGTTAAAATTCAAAAAACATTTTAGGTCGCAAATATAAGCGAACAAAACTAAAGCACCCCCCAATTTGAGGTACAACAAAAACTATTGAAATCAATATTTCGTTTCGTATCCTCTATTCTGGATGATACAATCACATCTTTTAGGCATAGAGGATACTAAGGGGTCGATCATCGATAACAATTATCGTTGAGTGGCGTTGCCAGTTGTCAAAATTGATTCACGTATGGCAACTCTCAACTGAAGTTGCGAATCTCAGTTGACGAAGCGGCTGTTTTTCAGCAACCACCAATTTTCAGTTGCAGTGAACATTTTCGAAGAAACAAGAAGTAAAATAGAAGGAAAAATAAACATTTTGTTAACAATTATTGATTCTTTGCATCATTAATTAATTTTGTGTATCAATATGGTGAAAATAACGACAAAGCAGCAGTTCGAAATATTAATTGATAAACTGAGTGAAAATCCAAACTTAGCCCGAGGAGTTCGGGAGTTTTGGTGAAACCAAAGCCACAGCGGATGAAGCGTGGAGGTCCATTTCGGACAGTTTAAACAGCCATGAACCTCCAACACGAACACCGGAAGAGTGACAGAGTCTGGATTCACTTTAAAGCAAAGTTGAAAAAGAAAATGCCTCAAAATAAAATAAACTTCAACGACTGAATTTATCGCCTTTGGAGCGGACAGCAGCAAATCTTTTGGAAATGAATTTGGTGACAAATGCAGATCTTTCCACATGATCATCAGCTTACAGTGCAGATGGCAATTCCAATGGATTCGACTTGTCCCTCAAATTTCTTCTAATAGATGCAATGTCCTGTACATTTTCTTCATCATCAAAAAATAATTCCACCGAACTTATCATTTTTTGGGACAGCAAATAAAACTTGACGATCCGAAGATTCAATGGGCAGGTTATATTCCAATCTTGGGTTGTTTTCCAAATTTGCTCGAAAACTCAGCCAAAATATTAAAATATTGTCCAGAATACACAAAAGAGTTATCCAAAGCGCAGTTATTTTCAAAATGTTTTTTTTTGCCGAATAGAGTTCACAAGTTTGAAAAAACACTGATCGATAACATGTTTATCGACCACCCAGTTGAGTTGACATTCATGGTACAACATTTCGTCTCAGTCGCGCAGACAACTGACAACGCAACTCAAGTTTAGTGGCAATACAAGATAGACCCATAAATTATTAATTATTGCAGGCGAAATAATTGATTTTCGGAAAATTTAGCTTAAATCCCCAAAATACTGAAAATGGGAAGTTATGGGAGCTATACCCAAACGTGAACCCAGGTTCACGATTTTTGGTGGGTATGTTTAGTGACCACTAGGAACCCTAAGTACCAAATTACAGCTAATTTAGTAGGAAAATGTGGCTTAAATATCCAAAATACGATCGGAAGGTACCGCCATAAGGGGGCTATACCAAAACATTAGCCGATATTGTTCATATTCATCCAAAAATGATGCTACAGCATACTCTGGTCAAATACAAAATCACTTAGGTTTAAAAATTAGCAAAAGAACGATTCACAGAAGAACGGTAGACGCCGACTTATTCAGCCGACGACAAGCAAAAAAAACTTTAGTTTTGGCCGATACTGTACATCGGTGTTTAGTTAAAATTGTAAATGCAATTATTGGGGAATTGAGTAAATCTTTGCATATTAGTAGTAATAATATACTAATCTTTTTTTTTGGAAATTCACCTTTGGTCCCATACAAATTACTATGGAAACAAAGATTGCTCAGGTGGCACGGGTTAACGTTAACCGATCGCCATAAAATGTCATATTTTATTCCAGATTAACCCATTTAAGCCACGTGTGTAAACATAAACATAACTGGAACGATTCCTATATTTTTTATATTTTTATCCAGAGGTGGTGTGGGTTTTGCACTGATTACGGTAAATAATGCGCTGATAAAGCGAAGTGTTCGACGCCAAAGATGTTATTCAAGCATCGAACTCGGGCAATATAGACAAGGTGCAAAGGGCAGCCTCCATCCTGATAACTGGAGCTTTTAGAAGTACACCACAAGCAGCTCTAAATGCGATGTTGGACCTCTTGCCCATGAGACTCAGCATCAAAGGTTAAGCAGCACTTAGTGCCCTAAGGCTACATGAATTGAATCGTTGGCGTGACAGCACCTATGGACATGCATGCATTCTTCGGGAGCTAGGACTAAACCTTAGCTTAAATCTGCAGGGAAAATTCAGCGACTACTTGTCACCAATCCAAAGATTTGAAGATTTTGAGGTCGTTATCCCTAGTAAAGATGACTGGATACGTAGTAACCCTCCTCTGGACGGTCTAGCTTTCTACACAGACGGTTCCAAGATGGAAGAAGGTACCGGAGCTGGCGTCTACTGCGAAAAGATTTGTCTCGAATACTCATATAGGTTGAACAGCGACTGTAGTGTTTTCCAAGCAGAAATGTTCGAGATCAAAATGGCTGCAGAGTTGATAAAAAAGTCTGGATGCAGAAATCTTTGAACCGGTGACTATCTTCGTGATAGTCAGCCGGCTCTTAAAGCCATCAAATCCTCCAACATCAAGTCTGAGGCCGTTCTTGAGTGTAGAACTGCTTTGGCGAACCTCACAAACGCTGTCCGACTCTGCTGGGTACCGGGACACTGTGACATTGTGGGAAACGAGAAGGCAGATGAATGGCAAGACATGGATCCCAATCAACAAGTCTAGCAATCACTGAGATCAGTGGAGATCATATATGTATCGATTTTTAATAAAAAGTGAAAACTTCAAAATTTCGAGTTCTACAATTTTCTCGATTATGTGCGATATGTTGATGAGATATATGTATATAATATACAACGAATTGTAAAAAAAAAATTATCATTCAAGGAATTCGTTACTATGCTGAAGAAAAAAAAAATACTATGCAAATTGTTGTAAAATAAAACTAAAATGTATTTTGTGTTTGGAAATATGTTTCGTGTTGTGGATATTAAAGAAGAGTATGAAAGAGACCTGTAGTGGGATTCTGTAACTCATTTTTGCTGTTACCGACAAAAATCGGTAAAATTAAATCGCAAAATTATGACTAAAAACATAAAGAAAAGTTGGCATCACTGTTTGTGTCGGTAGAGGCTAGCGACTACTTTTTATTCATCGTTAACTTACCGAAAAATTTCGTTAATTATCGAAATTATAAGCATTTTAATTTTACCGACAATTATCGATAAGAGCAAAAATGAGTTACAGAATCCCACTACTGGTCTATAAACTTTAAAGCTATACCAGCCAACCGACACCGATATAGTAAAACATATCGAGTTGCAACGATTGCTTTGGATGGACCGTGTCAATAGGATGGAAAAAGATGCCACCGGCCGACCCGAGGGAAGTACAAAACTCCAATGGAAAGACAAAGTTGAATATGATATCATAAAACATGCCATCCAAAATTGAAGAATCAAAGACAAAGTTGAGTATGATATCACAAAACATGCCATCCAAAATTGAAGAATCAAAGTAGAAACTCGGTGTTTGGAAATATATTCTTAGCTCGGCTCTGTTTAGTATAAATAAGACCACCAAAATATGGTAACTATTACAGAATAAGTTGTTTAAAGATAATATGTATAACAGAATTCAAGATTATACTAGATTTCCCAAATGATAAGCTTGGTGCAGAGATGGAACCCCAAGTTGAAAGAAATGTCTACCATCGGAAGATATAAATATGAATTTGGCAAATCAATATAATATATAATCTTGAAAATTTCATACCGATACCCACCCATGTAAAAATATCTTACGTCTCCGTGAAGGCCAAAACTCCGACGAAAAGAATAAAAGCCATCTAAGTATGTCCGTTGGGAGTTATGTCAGAGCATCGTAGTATTTACATCTAAGTTATTTAGAAAATGTATATGATAATAATATATAACGATAAGATATTGCTTAGGTTCTTTGGCGAATTTTCGTAAATTTTTAGAGTCTGGCTTGCTTGGAAAATAATACATTTAACATGCAGACAAAGTCAATAAATATTTACAACGATAACCCACTTAACGCTGGGAATGTTTCTGAAAAACTTTTTTTAATAATTACGTTTTTATGACCATTTAAAAAATATTTTTCTCTTTAAATATATGGATCTCCTAGAATTAGGTGTCCAATTAACAGGACAGTTTCAAAATCCACCACTATAAATCTGTATTGGAAATAATTGGTGTTTCTTACAAGTATGGGAAAAGTAAAATTTATTTTTAGTCGAATACACGAAGGAAAATGGTTTAAATTTTTTTAAGACAAATTATATCTCATTCATTTTAGAAAATACTCGATTAAAAATTAAGTTTACTTTATCCATAGTTGTAAAAACACAAATTTCTCATACAAATTAATGGTACTGAATTTTGACACTGGTACTGGCTTTATTTTGGCTTTGTATTCACTATTTTTATTTTTAGAATAGCACTTTCTCACAGCTTTTCTAACTAATCTCTGCGTTTGATACGTTATTTTTTTAGAAATAAATCAAATGATCTCTGCTCAAAAAGAGTTCTTCAGTTTGCAAACAAACCGCGTGAGACTGCGCAGGTCAAATGTCACTTTGGCTAATGACAAATAAGGAAATAAAAATAACGCAATTACCCGAATTGTTGTGCACATTTTTATTGCCTTTTAAAATTGCAATGACAATAAGTGGCGATACAGTCACACGTCTCACAACTTTTCCAGTCCTCACTGGGGAAAATCCTTGTATACAGAAGTCGTGTAAGACATAGATAGGCAATGTCGAATTCAGATATGTTAATATATAAAAGGGCTTAGTGATGAGTGAGTGACTGACTGATATATCATCGCCCAGACGAAACCGCTGAAACTAAAAAGTTGAAATTTTGAGTGTGGGTTGCTGTTGGTGTGTAGGGAGAGAGAAGTCTGGGTTTTTGGAAATTCGTCCTAGAAGGGTACTATAAATAGTACCCTTTGCATTCTCCAAACGGGAAGAGCTAGAATTCTGAAGTTTGGACTCATTCCACTCATTGCTGGACAGTTAGAATGATATACCAAATGGTTTTTGGAAATTCGAACAATAAGTGTAGGAAAAATACTAAAAGTTACTAAATTTGGTACCAATGGCATATTTTGAACGGATAAGGCTAGAGTCTCGAAATTTGGTATGGGAATCAAGGTTGGGAAGTTGTGCTGATATAAGGAAATGGTTTTGGAAATTCGTAATTATGTGTACGAAAAGTACTAAATGGTACGAAATTAAGTACAACTTGGATTTGGGTGAACGAATAAAGATGGAAACCTGAAATTTGGAATTATGATTACTGATGGAGTGTAGGATTGAGATGCGGAGAAAGTTTTGGAAATTCATACCTATGTGTAAAAATGGTACGATACTAAATTTGGTACAATATGGATTTGGGTGGACGGATAGAGCTGGAAACCTGATATTTGGAATTAAGATTACTGTTGGGGTGTAGGACAGAAATATGAGGGTAGTTTTGGAAATTCGTACTTACGTGTACGAAAAGTACTAAATGGTACTAAATTTGGATTTGAGTAAACGGATGCAGATGCAACCTTGAAATTTGGAATTAAGATTACTTTTGAAGTGTCGGATTGATATATGGAGCCAGTTTTGGAAATACGTACAGGATTACGTATGAACTTAAGTTTTGGATACATTACAATATTTTAAAATGTAATTTTTTGTGTCCAGTTGTTCTTTGTTACGTACAGAGAGCTTTCAACAAGTTGTTTCTGTACTTCGTAGTTGGATGGGATAACGACAACAGCAATATTGGATTGATACTTGAGAATGGGTAGAGCAAAACAGGAGCAACAACAGAATATTATTAAAAACTGTAGTGTTATCAGTTTTAGTTAGCTATACTTTGACTTAAATTAGTTTTCTTGGGGCATGGTAGTATCATTTTAGGAAGAATTTGCATTTGTTATCCTAAAAGGGTTGCAATCTTCTACCCCTTTTCCCATGGTCTGGGGGAAATATCATAATACCTATACCTTCAAATCTAATTTTTTCCATTATATAAAAACTTAAATTGTAAAATATTCCCTCGGAAATTGGTTTAGTATCAACCGTCCTTATTTTTGCTGTATAATAAAAATTTTAAACAACCGTATATTGGTAAACACAATACATACTGGTGTAAGTAAACCCCTTGAGGGTATTGGCACATTGTGGCTAAAAACATTGGGGAAACTTTAAAAATAATGCAAATAGGAACTTCCAAGAATTAGTTGCTGCTCTTATTTCCGATATATACCCTAAATTAGTTCACAGAAGATGTTTTTAAAACAATTTGAAAACTTGAAAATACCAATTTCCGAATAAATATTTTGCAAATTAAATATATTTTTATTATAGGGTTAACAATGTTATTTTGAGGGTATTACGATATTTCCCCCCGACCATGGGATGGCAACCCTGTTAGGATAACAAACGCAAATTCTTCCAAAAATGACCTAAAATTTACATATTTAGGCGTTACGTTCTTTTTAAAAGAATTAGTAAAAATTATGGCATTACAGATAACTTGCACTGCATCCTTGTATGCTAACTTTTTGCTGGGTAGGTATAAAAATAATAACAATTAAAAACGGCGTTCAGCTGTGTCGAAATTCCTAAGCCCTTCACCATAAATGTAACATCAAAATGTGCCCCTATACTAACCAATTTTCGAGGAAATATTAAATACACCCAACGAAGACTACATACCAAATTTCAGCTTCAAAATTCCCAAAAATCGGGAGATATTGCTCTATGTGTGCTGTATGAAAACGCGGACTTGTACTGACAATTTTCCGCGAGAATTTTGTATTCCCAACGAAGACTAAATACCGAATTTCAGCCATTTCGGTCGGATACTGAGTCTAAAAATGTTAAAATAAAACCGGGAGGCCTCCTCAATCGACAATTTTCTGTAGCAATGTGTTACACCGCCAACAAGATGTATCGCTCAACGGAGGCTATAAAAAAACGTGGACCTACAAAGACAATTCTTTGCAGGAATGTTTTTGTACCCCAAACAGAGGATAATTAAAACTCCGAAAATCGTCGGTTTCCGTTCTATGTGCGCTATATCAAAACGGGGACAGGTGAATGCAAAAATAATATGTACTTTCACATTTGGCAGGGACTTCATATACTTCCTTGACGTCAAGTACTTAATAATGTTTCCAATGTATTGAGATACTCTGCTGATTAAAAATTCGTTTTTTGTGCTGTTGTAAGTATTTATTCAGTTATTCACTATCAGTATATGGGAGCTATATCAAAAAGTAGACCTATGGTTCACTATTTTTGGTGGGGAAGATGTATGACCACCAAGAAACTCCTATGTCAAAATTCAGCTTATTTGGTCTGAAAATGTTGATAAAAATCCCCAAAATACTGAAAATCGGGAGATACCGTTATTGGAGGCTATATACAAACGTGGGCCTATGTCAACTATTTTGTGATAGACAAGTTCCTGAAATCCTCAAAATACAGAAAATCAGGAGATACCGTTAAATGGGGGCTATACCAAAATATTAGCCGATGTTGTTCATATTTTGTCCGATATTACCCACGGACACAGACCGAGTTTGTGCAAAATTTTATAAACATATCTCAATTCGTTTGCAAGTTATTCAGGGTTATTATGAATGTAAACTCTCGTGAGTTTTGTTTTTCGGTCCTTTCAACTTTACAGAAAAAGCGAGAAAACTCACGGGGAGTTGATATTCATAATTGGGCTGATTAATTTCGAGCTCCTAGATCAAGGATTTCGACCACTGTGTACTGGCGACACAATGCAAACTCCCGAAATATTGAGCCTCAAAGAAACCCGTTGCGATAAATCAGTGACATCAAATTCAAAATATTTTAGTATCGGGTTTGAAAAAAAGTCTGTTATGGTGTGCGAAGACTTTGTGGAGTCCAAATATCAACCTTTTTCGGTTTTGTCATAAAACTGTTTTGTGGTTCAATAAAATGCACTCTTCTTTCGAAACTATATTGAAGATCTGTGGTAACGAACCGCCTCACACTATTGCAATTTACTTTTACTTACTTTCTTTTATCATCGGGCTTTTAGATCTATTAAAGAAAATGTTAAATGGGTACAAAGACATTTGTGGAACACTGTATGTCCAAGATAAAAACTCAAAGCGACAACTGCAATGATATGAAAACTTTGGTAGAACTAAACGTATGCCATAAATTCTGTGTTCCAGAACCTGCAAAAATAAACAAATTTTTACTACATACGTTAACAATTTTTTCTTTATAATATCGAAAAAATATGTAGTAAAAATTAGTAGACTCTTGCAGATCTGGAACAGACATATAATAAAATAAAAGTTTAACTCTTCATTTAACAATTATTACCCAGTAAACGGATGTAGTCACAAAATGTAGTTGAATAATGAATGCAAGTGTTTCCGGGCTACATCTTTTTACTTGAAAGAAATCGTAACTTTTACATGGGCATGATGCAACGAGGATGCAGACTATTTTGCATCTTGATCAGGCCTTTTGCTTGATTCAGGGCGAATAAAGAAGAATTTCTTAACATGTTTCAGAGTATAACCATAATATCTGATATTTTTTTCTATTTTGAAGTCTATTTGAAAAAATTCATAAATGTTGTATATACAATAAAATATTTAACTGTATTTTTGTCCATTTTTTTTTTTGTTTGATGTTTTTTCGGCTTAAGTTCAGTAAAAAACGTTGTTTATTTTTGTTTTAAAATTTTTATTCCAATATTTCGGTTGACATCGTCAACCATCTTCAGGGATAAAATTTAATGAGAAAAGCAACAGCTTCAAGTGCCGTTTTGAGCTAAACTAAATCTCCTTCTTATACATTTCTTCCATCTTATTAATAAAAAGAACTGGTGAATTGGTGCAAAAGTTATTAACGAAATAATAAAAAAGTGCCCTTATTGATTTCATAAAAGTCTTCGAACATTTCAGAATTGATTTGATTTTATTAAAATTACCCATTATAAAGATTCTTTTATAACTGTTCCTGTTAAAATACAATAAGAGGGAGATGGTCTACTGCGCGAAATCTGTCGTAGGATCAAGTTAATCTTCAAGAATAAACATTTCGCTCAGTTAGTTTAGCTCTGCCAATCTCAAATGTCTATTCCGTAAAATCCCTGATTTGCCGCGTTAAGTTGAATTTAAAGAAGCCCAAAAGAATATGTACTATGTCGGGTGCCACCGTGGTGCAATGGTATGCACACCCGCCTTGCACGCTAAAGGTCGTGGGTTCGATTCCCCGGCCAGGCAACATCAAAAAATTTCAACGGTGGCAAAATACCCCCCTTTTATCATTGAGCTAATATGAATCGGGGTACACTCATTGATGTGAGAGAAGTCTCCCTTGTCCCGTATGGGATGTTTGTGGCACAATAATATATTATGTCTTTAGGTTATTAAATATGTGATCATATTTTTCATACGGCCACTAAAGATCTGTTCATTTGTCAAATTGAGGAAATACCTCTAGAAATCGCACTGGAACAACATTATTGATGTAACTGTACAAAATTCGGTCATAAATGCTGTTTGAATATATTGAACAGATACCAACCCTCCTTTTGTAAATGGCGTAAAAAGTAAATAAAGCCTAGAATGCAAAAATGCGACTTTCATATTTGGGAGAGACTTCATATACTTACTTGAAGTTAAGTACTCAATTGACAATAAAACGATGATAAATAAACGGCGAAACGATGACGTAATTACAGCTTAAAGTACTCAAAATATGCAATTTTTACAAGGTCCTTCGTATGTTTTCTATATTGTTGATATATATATAAATTCACCATAGTTATTTCAAAAACATTTTGTATCTAGCGTACATCTCTTTGACATATCGCACCTGTTCAACAAAAGCGTAGTAACTCAAAATTTTGAAATTTTCACTTTTCATCAAAAAGCGATACATAATACTCAACTCCACCTACTGTAAAAAACTCCCAAAGTTTTGTCTACTCTTTATTCTCTACAGAATAACTACTCTGTAATAATATTTCGGTAATATTTCGAATTGTTCCTCTTTATGTTATCAATCGCCGCCAATTTTTTCAGTTAAAGGGGCACAAGTCGAAATAATTTCTCTACTAAAACAAACATTTGCTTTAACAAAATGGTAGTAACTCGAAAAATGGTTAGAAATATGACCAAATACTTAATGAAATAAAAAGAAATCCCGTGCTGTAGTTTAGTAAAAAATATATCTTTACGATGGCATAGTTTTTTTGTGTATTATACCTTTAACGTTAACATACATCGTTTTTTTGTCTCTACTGAAAAGTAGAAAATTTTGAGTTACTACCCTTTTGTTGAGCAGGTGCGATATTAGTGTCGAAAACCCCACAAAAAATATTTGTATCCGAAAATAAAGAAATTCTGGGTAAAACTCGTAAAAATAATTTTGAGCTATATCTCAAGAACAAGAGAGATTTGAAAATCTCGCCGATTTTAGTTAGAAACAGAAAAAAATCGGTAGAAACATTCAACTTTTTCAATTTTGTTCAGCAATGTAATCGATTCGACTGTGATTACCATAAACAAATCTAAGTATACTATGGTAACAAGATACTAGTTTGCTAAAATATTGAGAGTTTGTATTTGAGTATATTTCCAGTCCATACAGGATATGTGACATTAATAGTGAATGAGCCAAAGTATATTTAACTTTGCATATATCATGGTGGAGGGTATAAATGTTCGACCAAATCGAACTTTGAAAGATAATTCCTATATCACTGAGACGATTCAAATTCAAATTCGCTCGAAACTTCTGTTTTTATTGATTAATTTTTGTTTCCGATCAAACAAAAACAACATAAGTTTCATAGAAATTCGAAAGAATTTGAATTCAAATCATCTTAGAGAAAAAGGTCATAAATGTACATACATTAAAAGATACCACAACTTTTTAATAATTTTTCCAAATGACTAATATTTGGAACAAGTTGAGTTGACGCACTACGCTCAAAAATTTTTTTTTATTGTAGTTTTGTAAGTTTCCGGCCTTTGGCCGGAGATTCAAATCTTTCTCCTATGGACAGGTGCAAATCTACGGGCACGGGAACAACTTTTTTTTAAATTTAAAATTTTTCTCTTAACAATCCTTTAACAAAGGAATTTTTGGAACTTCAAAGGCCCATATCTCGGGTAGTATGGACTTTTATTTTCATATATATCTTATTGGCTGGGGAGCCAAAGTTTTTCCAATGTTACATTTATATATATATATATATATATATATATATATATATATATATATATATTTGATATTTTTATCTTAATTTTTTTTCTCAATAATAAGTATAATCTAAATAATTTTCCTTAAAGAGTTATATTTGGTCATGTACATATGCTGAATTTTTGTATTCTATGTAATGCTAAATTTGGTCTGAAAGACTTACTGGCATTGTAATGTATGAATAATAAATGAAATGAAATGAAATGTTATATATATTTGTGATCAGGGTGACAAGATCTACCTGTGATAAAAATTTCATTTCGATCCGAGCATAGTTGGCCAGCTCGTCTTATGCCAAAATTCTTTCTAGAGAATCAATTTTAAAGAATCGAAAAATCAATTCAAAATACCTTCCATGGTATGTATATTTACTTCAAAGAACTAATGCAAAAACAGTGATTGAGATGCAAAATAGACTGTATCCTGGCTGCACCATGCCCTTGTAAAAATCATGACTTCTTTCACGTAAAAAGATGTAGTCCGGAATCACTTGCACTCATGACTCAACTACTTCTTTGGCTACAAACATTTCGCTGGGTACAAAGATCGGTCAGGGGACACGGATTATCGTTAACCGATCATCATAAATTTTGTAGAAATCGTTTTTGAGGCCTATAGAGAATTTTCGCGAAAATGCATCTTGGGCCACAATGATCGCTAGGTGGGAACGGGTTAACGTTAACCTATCGCCATAAAAATGTTTGCAAGTGATGTGTAATGTCGTTTTTTAGCATCTTCATTCATTCTTTTTACAAGAGCGTTACCCTCAAAGATGCAGTCATTTTCAGATCCTAAGCATGTCATCACTGGACAACGGAATCTTATTCAAATGCATATATGGCTAGGATGGTCGTAGAGAAAATCTGATTAGACAGAAACTAGTTTTATCACAAAATAAAACGAACTAGGCCC
The DNA here is from genome assembly GCF_047663935.1 of Musca autumnalis. Classification (NCBI taxonomy): domain Eukaryota; kingdom Metazoa; phylum Arthropoda; class Insecta; order Diptera; family Muscidae; genus Musca; species Musca autumnalis. Next base: position 117,909,306 of record NW_027411644.1, on the reverse strand, counting down.
AGCAATTTTTGCATATTTTGCATATCTTGCATATTTTGACATATTGTGACATATTTGCATAAAATGAGCATATGCAAAACCATATTCAAGGATATGTGGCCTAAGTATCCCACCGAAATTTCTGAAATTTGGTATTAAGTCTACGTTGGGGGTATAAAACTTTCCACCTGAAATTTGTTCATACATGTCCACGCCTTCATATAACCCCCATAGTACGGTACCTCCCGATTTTCGGTGTTTTGAAGGCTGAAGGCAGACGAAATTTGTTATTTAGTCTTCCTTGAGGGTTTTAAACTTTCGACCTGAAATTTGTCGGTGTAGATCTCCGTCTTCATATAGCTCCCATAGAACAGTACCTCCCGATTTCCGGTATTTTGAAGGTTGTGCCCCCAGTATCACACCGAAATGGCTGAAATTTGGTATTAATTCTTCGTTGGGGGTATAAAACTTTTCACTTGAAATTTGTCGAAATAGGTCCACGTCTTCATAAAGCCCCCATAGAACGGTATCCCCGATTTCCGGTATTTTGAAGGTTGTGGCCTCAATATCACTCCGAAATGGCTGAAATTTGGTATTAAATTTTCCTTGAGGGTATAAAAGAATCCATCTGAAATTTGTCGGTATAGGTCCACGTCTTTATATAGCCCCCATACAATGGTACCTCCCGATTTCCGGTATTTTGATGGTTGTGGCTTCAATATCGCTCCGAAATGGCTGAAATTTGGTATTAAGTCTTCCTTGAGGGTATAAAATAATCCATCTGAAATTTGTCGGTATAGGTCCACGTCTTCATATAGCCCCCATACAACGGTACCTACCGATTTCCGGTATTTTGATGGTTGTGGCCTCAATATCCCTCAGAAATGGCTGAAATTTGGTATTAAGTCTTCCTTGAGGGTAAAAAACAATCCGTCTGAAATTTGTCGGTATAGGTCCACGTCTTTATAGAGCCCCCATACAACGGTACCTCCCGGTTTCGGGAATTTTGAGGGTTGTGGCCTCAATTTCCCTCCGAAATGGCTGAAATTTGATATTAAGTCTTCCTTGGGGGTATAAAACAGTCCAACTGAAATTTGTCGGCATAGGTCCACGTCTTCATATACCTACCCCCCATAGAAAGGTATACCTCATGATTTCCGGTATTTTTAAGGTTGTGGCTGTGGTTTATATTTCTCTATTTTGTTGACTTGTCTGAAGAGAATTTTATACAAAAAAAAATTGTACACACAAACATTTTTGTACCTATTATTGAAATATTTGTTGCATAAGAAAATATGTAAAATGCATAAATATGCATATGCAAAATTATGCATTTTGCATAATTTTGTCATATGTTTCGATTGCAATTTAATCAGAAGCCAAAAATATGCCCAGCCCCAAAATTTGACATGAATCGGACCAAAAATAGGGGTTGCATAAAATTCCGCTGTCTAGTTATCACTAAACCCCGCGGAATGGCATCTTCACCAACTGTATGGCATGGTATCTTAACCAATTCCCTAGAAAAGAATTTTGACTAACCCTTTGGTATGTCATCATTACCTTTCTTTATATTTATCTTCTAAAAGGAATGGAATAACAATTCGATATTTACCAAATACTATTATAAATAAACAAATAAAAAGAACAAAGTTATTTTTGTTAATTTTCTCGTTTAGAGCTAAGCTTGATGATCTGAAATTATTTGCAAGTGAAAAAGGAAAACCAAGGACTCGAACCCACATAGTCACCAAATTACGTTACCTGGTTTCATTGGTGGTAAAGCAAATCTTCGGACGTATCGACTATGTAATGGCTTCTCTGTCCTAGAACTTATCGTTTTTCAAATCAAATGCAAAGTTATTCTCATTGAAATTTCATTTAGCATTCATCGAATTGATTTAAATGTTGAAGAAAAGATTCGATGTTTCACAAAGTGTACAATAGCATTCATGGAATTGGTTCTAAAGCTGAAGAAAAGATATGATATCTCATCAATTCATTATGTATTTAGGAGGGTTTCAGATGTTGTGGTCCTTTTTGCCGACAAAAAATATATTTGGATTGAAACTCGAAAATGTTGCAGAGGACGTACCTGAAGGTATGGAATAACATAGTCCATTTTGGCAGTGAGTTTTATTTTGGGAGTCTTTTCGATAGATAGCACTCCCTCCAGTCATTTCATTTGTTCACCGTATAACTTTAAGCTTTTGGACTATCCAGAAAGCAAGGACTTCCCACGAAAAACATAATATTTCTCTAACCATGACCACAATTTCCAAAGGATCTTTGAACATACCTTAAACTGCACTTAAACAAAAATGTTGAAACTTTGTGGGGCAGGTATCCTAAGAAAAAGGTCGATATGGACCATTTTTGAAGTTAAACTACATTTGGACAAAATATTAGGGGATCCAAAGCTTAGACCAAATTGTCATTTTCGTTCAAGTGATATAGCGCGTACCATTTTGTCGGGGAGGTACCCGCAGGAGTAGACCGATATGGTTCACCTTCGAAATTAAACTAAGTTTGGACAAAATATTACGGAGGCCAAACGTTGGACCGAATCGGCTGATCCATTCGAAAGTTTCCGTGTACTGTCGTAATGGTAGCAGCGAATAAACTGCTACAACAAAAATGAAAGGATTCGAGAGCAGCTCTCAAACTGCAGGAGTTCACATTAAAGTTCCATATTCGAAGGAGTTGAAATATTACGATGTGCACAGTATGGACCAACCAACTCGGTCACTGCCTTCGAGGGTAATCGTGAACACCATTTTAGCAAAAAAAAATTGGAACTTTTGTGAGGGAGGCACCAGAATGAGTGGACCCATACGGCCCCCATTTTCGAACTTAAACTAAGTTTCGAATCGGTCTATCCGTTCGAGAGTTATCGTGCGCACCAGGCAGACATACGGATGGACATGGCTAAGTCGACTCCTAATTGTCTGAAACGCATTTCTTCCAAACATACTTGGGGTTTAAACCATTATTTCGATGAGTCACATTTTTGGTCTTATCAAACTGTATATACCCTCGATTAGCATAAATTCTGAGGGTAAAAAAGGCATTAGTTTATGTATATTACGTTTGCTTGTATCCGAATATACTCCAACACCGTAAAGTATATGAGGTATAAGCAAAGAATGAGCAAGTGTATTTTTAATCAGCGGTGGCAGAATAACACTTACACTAAGTGTTATATAATAATTGTTCCACAAACATCCCATACGGGACAAGGGAGACTTCTCTCATACCAATGAGTGCACCCCGATTCATTTTGGCTCAATGATATGGAACCTACTGTTTATTGCCGAGTCCGAACGGCGTGTCCTAAGACACCACTTGTAGAGAAGTTTTACATGGCTGAAATACTCAGGAAATGTCGCCAACATTACTGAGGGGTATACAGTTTGAAAATCAAGTTTAGTTTAGAAACCCAAGTGAAGAAATGGATGCAATATCAGAGTCTAGATTAAAGCAGGTATAGAACTTTGTTGACACAAGAGTATATATTTTTTGTGGTCATTAGTGTGCTAGTGCTGTGATGTTTTCGAAAGCCAGATTGGATTTGACTAACCAGGGAATGCTCCAAGTAGTTGATCTTTGACTAAATATTCTAATCCTTTTGACAGTGATGGTAAAATTAAGCGGGCGCTTAAGGGGTTATCCCTACTTGTCAATTTCAAAAAATCGAAAAAAATGTATTGGCTTACTTTGAAGTGTACAAGCAGTGTAAGAGTGTGCCGGAAAAATCAAGTCGATCGGACCAAAATTGGCTGAGATATGACCTTTCAAAGTGGAGAACCCGTAGTGGTTTGTGTGTTTAGGCTTACTTTATTGGTTTATTATACCACTTCTCTTAGCATAATTTTAATGTACCTCACAATGGCTACCAGTTGGGAATTCCCTGAAATGAATTCACTTGAAACCAATGAATGAGAATCGAAGACGTACACTGACCTATTAAATTCTAATCCATAAGGTGAGGTAGAAGTCATAAAGAAGGGGTATGGGGTCCCGCCTTCGAAGTTTAGTAAAAAGTAACAAAAAGCTTGGAGGCAAAGGAATGTTGACAGGAAAATTGATTGACAAGGTCACTGTCTACTATGGACTTGCAAATCGACGCCATTCGAATTCAATTCATGATCACATTTGATCATTACAGTTCAAGCGATACAAATCCACGTCACGAGAGATGTCCAACCGGTGAAGACTCGTGGTGTTCATAACAACGGGCTCGGGCAAGAAATGAGGCTTTCATACACGATTACAGACCACTTCCATCAAATGTTTTGGATGATATTAGACCTATATACAATGATCTAAGTGAAGAGTATTTACTCGAAAGATGCGTCGGCGGCTTCAATGTAAATAGTAACGAAAACTTCAATCAACTTATTTGGATAATTTGCTCTAAAACCCTTTCTTTGTAAATTTAGCAGCTTATATTGCGATTGGTCGGAGTGAGCTGTGGACAAAACGCACACGAGAGAGAAGTGCGGCCAGGTGCACTCGTGAAGGAAGAATGTTGCGAAGGCAACATTAAATTTCCAATTTACAAGCTGCATCGTCGGCGGAAGAGGTTCTGTATGTACCAGGAATAGATGCCTCCTTGTAATTTTACCAAAAATACATTTTTTATTCATGTAAACCAAAATAAAAACTTAAAACGCGTTTTTCTCGAAATGCCTTTTTTGAAGTCGGTGCCAACGATAGCTCGAAAACGGATAGACCAATCAATCTTCGTATATTTTGGTGAGCTTATTAAATACATAAAAACCTTGTCTTTAAGAGAGACAGATTTTTTTAAAATTTTCTGGCAGATTTTTGGGCAAAAATCGCTCCATTTTTTTAAATCGAAATTTTGACTTTTACACGTCACTATTTTTGCTAAAATAGATTTTTGAAAACTCTGTCTCGCATAAAGACAAGATTATTAGGTTCTTAAAACGCGCACCAAAATATATGAAGATCGGCCCATTCGTTTTCGAGCAAGCGTTGGCACCGCAAAACGCTTTTATAAAAAATGGGTTCCACAGGTAGCCATTTACCACAAAACTGTGCAATATTTTTCAACAACAAAAATTCCAAAGGTAGTTAAAGATGTGCTCTTTCATAGGAATAAAAGAATTACCTAAAAATATTGGTAGTTTTCTAAGAAAAAATGATGAAAATTAAGTTTTTTGGCCAGCACAACTAGGGTAATCCCTTAAGGGGATATAGCCACTTATCAATCACATGTCCATATGACAGCAAATATATCGTGACCTATAATATCTACCGTCTCGTTTCTTACGTCGTTTGTTAGACAAACTTTAACACACAATCCATGCAATTTATATGATGATATCGAGTTCCGTTTCGAAAATAGATGTAGAAGCATCCAAGTCTCACGAAATACAAGGGCCAGCTTTGTCAAATCAATCACATGTCCATATGACATTTTCATGAATTTTTACAAGAACTCTACAAAACTTTTTAGGCTTTTTCATCTGAAAGGCCACATTGAGATACCTTCGGAATTGCTTCTGTTAAAAAATTTTGCATAGCGAAACGGAATTAAAATATATCCATTTAAAAAATTGTTAATTATCAAATTTATAATATCAATTTTAACGAAAAATGGATAGTTTTTTCGTCAATAAATCCGTCAATAAAAATTTTAAATCTCGCTTAACCCACTTAGCACCCAGATTTTTTAGTGAGAAAACTTAAAAAATGTTATGTCGAAATTATATTTTTGAGACTATCTAAGCATTTTTTTAAGAAATAACCATAACGCTAACAGCAATAACTTTTTTATCTAAAAAGTATAGTTTTCTTGCAATCTATTAAAAGTCCCGAAAACTCTGAAGGGTAATATAAATGTATTCTTACAAGCATATCCCTTGGTTTTTGATTGGGAAAATACTCTTACCACATTCCAAATAAATACAAAAAAGTCGATCTTTTGGAATTGCTCGAGCGTGGAAACGCACAGGCCAAAAGAAGCTTCATAAGCATGGAATGGCAGATAACACGATATTATAACAAAATGCAAAAAAAAAAATTCGAGAAAACGTAATTTTTTTTAAATTTTTGCAACTATCGCCAAATACTAAATTACAATCTATTCTAAAACAATTGAGTACTTATTATGTTGCCCAACAATTTGTATGCCCCTTTTCTTCTATTAGCTCAATTTTTGAAACTATTTGTTGTGGCGTTTAAACGACCAGTGACTTTATGTGGATTAAGCACAAGATTTTTATGAGTACAATAATCCCAAAAAAACATAGGAAAATCTGATCATCCGTTTTCGAGCTACAATGGGCACCGCTTTCAAAAATGCCATTTTGAGAAACGTTTAAAAATTCGATATTACATACAAATCACAATGATTTTTTCCTTTCTAACGCTCATATCTCAGTTCATTTTATTCTGAACGATTTGCAGCATATTCTATTCTACCAGTAATTTAAAAATTTTCGATTTTGATCGGGATGATATTTTTTCAAATGTAGCTCTCGTCGCCTTGATATATATAACATTTGTTGCGAAGGTACATATGTACTTCCTGAAAATTCCCTTGTTAAAGGCCGGGTATTTAGAGAAAAAATTACCATTAAAAAGATATTTCGAAATACATATTCCAAAATTTTATACAAAAAAATTGGTATTAAATTAATTTTAAAAATTACTCTTGTGTCAGACACTGAAAATAACACATGAAAATATTTTAGCTTTCAGGAGAGAGCGGAGGTGAAGGAGCTCCCTTTCTCCCTTCTTATCCATAAGCTCAAAACATTTTCATGAAAATTTTCATAGTCTGGCACAAGACTTACATCAAAATTCTAAGCAATATGCCAAAAAGAATACAAAAAGTCGTTCAACATGGAATCGTAGAATCAACAAATACAGATATGGCCAAAATAATAAGTACAAACATAAGTGTGCATATTTTTCGTTCAATTCAGGAAATGTATTTACTGTAAACAAAATTCAGTCTAAATTAAAGTTTTGCGAAATAAATGACATTTAAAACTTAAATTTTGCGTAGATCTTCAAGATAAACAAACTTCTAAATGCGATATTAAGAAAAAAGTCATAAAAATTGATGGACAGAATAATAAGTACATTTTGGAAATCATTAATTAATATTAGTATATTCAATTGTTTTAAGATTTATTGTAATTTAGGAGGTTTATATTATTAATATTTGTTGCTTCCACCTTTATTTTGACCTACTTTTTGTATTCTTTTTGGCATATTGCTTAGAAGTTTGCAGTAACTTTCAAAAATTATATAATACCACATTTTTTGAATAAAATTCCAAATTTGATGTTTATTTTGCAACGATTGTTTACCAATGCGCTATTTTATGTGTGCGCAAAGGTTTACTATTGCAATCATGTCCGATTGCTATATAGGCAATTCAAGTAACTTTATTATATTGTCCTGGAACCCATCCTTGACATATAGGGATACATGTTTTGGTCCGTAGTTCTGTTGAAAAATCCATATAAAAAGCAAATTTTTTCTGTTTGTAGCAACAATGTATTGACCAATATGTTTTTGTTTTGGAAATGGGTCCCAGCATCTGTAGTGTGATATATTGGGTAAATACCATACCAGGAAAAATAATCAGTCTCACACCATTAGGTGGCTACCTCCGTGTTTAATTGAATTTTTGTAACTATTGTATGAAATTCCTCTTCCTTGAGATTGAAATTCATCTTGCCGTAGTTGTTACCGAATAAATTTATTTTATTCATTTTTATTTCATTGCTCTAGAGAAAATTTCGCCAATTTTGTCCATGTACGTTTTTCCGGACCAGCCTATACAATTGTTAGCTAAGCAAGACAACAAAATTTTTTCCCGAAACATTTGAACGCCTTTTGTTAATTATGCTGGTAATTTGGTAGCCCCTAGTATTCTCCGAGCTATTGGGGTGAATATAACATTACCTATGCCAACAGTAATTACCCAATATTTATTTATTGTTGCCTTTTTGGGCCTACATCGTGTTTCTTCAGTTTCTTTTTGGTTTCAATGTGTTTTAGAAAAACCCTACCGGATTTTCCTGGGATTTGGCTATTATCGAAAAATGTTTTCACTCATTTCTTAATTTTGACGCCAATCTCCTCTCTCCAGTGTAATAGTGCTCATTTCGTCCCATTCATCAATTAATTTTTATTTTATTTTTGTATATTATTAGCACAGTTAAATTCTTAATCAACCTTTATTAAAATTTACTCGATTATTGGTAAATATTTTTGGCCAACCAAATTTTGAACTTTTAGAAAAAAGTGGCACAAAAACAAAATATTACCAATTATTATAAAATAGAAGTTTCGAAATGTAAAGCAGTTCACATCTTTTTTTAGAAAAAACTGATTGTGGAGCACAAAATCAAACATAAACTATGATGTACTTATTATTTTGGCCATATGTGTATTAATAATACAAACATGCTAAATTACAACCTATCTTAAAATAATTGGGTACTTATGTTGTCCAATAATAATTTTTATGAACCTTTTCTTACTATGGCATATAGAAGTTTGGCATTTTAAGTTATTTTTTAAGTCTCATTTATGTTGTTAAAATTTAAGTTGAACTGAACATAGTTTTACAACGAATTCTTTTCTTGAATTGAACGAAAAGTATGCATACTAACGTTTTATTATTTTTGCCATATCGCTCATTTACTCAAAGAGCATAGCTCAAAAAATGCGTTTTCTGGGAGTTTTATATTGTGTCAAATTTTCATGATCATAACTATAAAAATCATCGAGTTACAGCTCATTAATTACGGATTTGGCATAATTAAAAAAAAATTTTTGAGTTTATGAAGCACTAAAACACTTCAAATCATGCTTGATCTTGCTTAGAAATTTAGCACTAATCAAAACTCTGGTTCAAGTGGTTATTTTATTTTTGTGTCATAATATTTTTAAGTTGGGAAGCCAAATTCCTCACTCTATAAGTAAATGAGCGATATGTGTGTATGTATTTCGTTGTAAACCTAAACAAGACTAGGAACAACTCTAGTTTAGTAAAAATTCTCAGATTTTTTTTTTAAATTTTCCAGAGGTAGATATTGTTGCGCTGATCATGGGAATGTATAATTTTCTTGGGGGGCGGATCCGGTTACCCGGTTACAAAACCCGGGTTAGACCCGGCTCTACTGAACCGATTGCTACAAAAACTTGTGGAAATACCTATCATATAATGGGGTTTTAGTTTCAGGTGGTGAGGTGATATAACCCAAAAACTGATTTTTGAGCCCGGATTTTTCCATAAAACCCTCAAAAAGTCGAAAATGGTCACATTATGGTTGCCCGCTTAATTAATGTCAGATTATAGCTCGCACTTTAACCTTTTCAAAATGGTGCTATCTGTTGTAATAAATTCTCTGGATCCAGAGATATGGCCCTTAGAATCTTGAGAACTCGTATGACCTAACAAGTGGTATTTCCATAAGCTTTCCAATGATACCCATTTTGTAGCAATCGGTTCAGTAGAGCCGGGTCTAACCCGGGTTTTGTACCCGGACTCTCGGGTCCAATAACTGGGTCCGTCCCCAAGAAAATTATACATTTCCGTGATCAGCGCAACAATATCTACCTCTGGAAAAAATTTCAGAAAAATCGAAGAGTTTTTACTAAACTAGAGTTAAGCCCAAGACTATACCAAAATAAAATACTATTGAATAAGGACCACTGGAACCTCATATAGAAAATAAGAGTATTTCCGTGGCTCGTTACATTTATCTTAATAGCAATTTTCTAATATATAACAAAAAAAATAATTGGGGTTATTCTGAACGAAAATTCCCCGTGAGTTTCTTCACTTTCTCCCTTAAGTTTATTACATGGCGGAAGGACAAAACTCACTGAATTTTCTTTCAGAATAACCCTCAATAAACTATAAATACGTTTCTTAATAATAAAAGAAATATCAAAAAGTTTATAGTAACAATATATATGTGTTTTGTATACACTGAATGCGCGTATAAACATTTAAAAAAAGTTTTGTTTTTATTACCTCACTGCCACTCGTTGAGCCATCGGAAAGACCAACATCTAAGACGTTGGTGCGACGACCGCGTTGACGACGCTGTGCTGCATTGCGTTGAAATTCGTCAGTATCTTCGTCATCGTCATAAACAACAGCAGCAGAATTATGTTTGTTGTTGTTGCTACTGTTGTTTTCATTACCGGCAGATACATTTTTCTGATTTTGCCGGTTACGAAGTCGGCGTGAACACGACGGGCCATCTTCCGCATGATCTTTATTTCTAATGTTTTTCTGTCCTTTACGAATGACTATTTCTTCGCCATCGCTAGATGATGCTGTTGTGGACGACGATTCATCAGAATCATCAAATTCAATACGCATTACAATACGACGTTTACGTTTTTGTTCACCACCACGGGTCGAATAACGACCTTTACTGCTCGATGGCCGGTTATCCAAGTCACTTGAGTCACTGGAATCGTCAGCAGCCATGATAGTGCGCTTTCAATTCAATATACACTGTCTTGTATCAATTGTAATAACATAAGATTATCCTTTTACATACATAAACGGTAAAAGGATATTTGCGTTTTCAAATTAGATTTTTATTGATTTGCAATTAATATTGATAAAATATGTAAATAATACTACGTGAAACAAATTTGATTTGTTTTCCTTGCGTTCGCAACAATACTTTTCAGAAGTTTCGCCGTTCTTTAGGGCGGTAATTTACAATGAAGGTGCGAGTGAGAAAGTGACGGTGCTTGAGACCTTAGATTCAGTGAGTGGATAAAGAGTAGAGGTACACACAAACACCGCACAACTTTTTGTCTTTTGCTTATGCGGCGATACGACCATAAATCTCGCAAATTTTATACTTTTTGCTTTTCTCGCTACGTGCCGTGCTTTGTTTGAGTGTGCGTGCGGCTAGTGCCGCAGCGAACTATTACAGCAGCAAATATTCACGATTTTTCTTCAGTTTTTTCTTTTGGAAGTGTGTAAGAGCGGAAAAAGTAACAACTTTACTAAGAATGTAATGTATTTTCTGATTGCTGGATTGCAGCAAGTTTTTTTTGCAGATGTATTCTTTGTATCCCTTTTTCTTCTAGTATAACATCATTCAATTTTTTTTCTCGTATTCTTCTCGGTGTTTGATTTGTGGCACTTTTCAATTGATTTTTTCTATTTAAATAACACGTGTTTTAAGCACTTTTCATTGCACTAAACTTGTTGGTGATTAGTTGTAATACTTTTTTGTATTTTTAGAAATTTTACATGCGTTTTTGCAGCATTATTTTATAATTTATTTTAATAATTTGGCTTGGTTGCTTGCTTGGTGTCTCTGTCGGTCGTGCTTTTTTTGTATTTTGATATTTCAATGTTGTCAGCCCTGATGACGGGATAGCAGGGTTGTATTTTGCCAGAAACTTGCAAACTTAAGGGGATTCATCAGTTGTGATACATGATGAAAGGGAAATACAGGCTCTGTTCATTTACGTGCAATAATCTTCAGGGTTTACCACTTTTTTCTCTCGAAAAGTGTTCCTTTACTAGGAGTTTATTGGAAATAATGACATTGCCAGCGGCGGGTTGGGAAAAACCAACTGTTTTTAGTAGAAATCTCAAAAGCAACTGCTTATAAATTGTATCCAACGGAGTGCATTTTTCATAACTCCGTGTGGACTGCATCGAAGGATGTAGTGAAATCATGGACTCAATACTTGTTCTATGAAAATTTGAAATGTAAACTTTTATAAAAGGAATAAACGTCAAATGAAGAATTTTATAAAGAAAATATTTTTCATTTAAAATTTTCATACAACAAGAATCCAGCCCCATAACTCGACATACACAACTTCAAAACATTTTTGCTGGGTCACGGCATTTGATACAGTGTTTTGGATTGAATTTAAAGGCACTCTTCGGATTGTGTTTTAATCAATCTAAAGATGTAGTAAAAATGCAAGCTTTTGCGAAATGCATTTATTATTTGTGTAAAACAAGAATACAAAGAACTTTATTATATAAACACAAATTAAAAGAATTTGCTTTGTCATCCTAAAGGTCTGGGTACATAAGCTGCCTCGCCTGCTTGCCTTGCTTGCTTCTGATAAAAGTATAAAAAAAGAAAAGTGCATTACAGTCCAAATTTGCCTTCTTTATTCTTTTATTTTTGTTATGTCAGAAATGAAGCAGGAAAGCAAGGCAATCAGGCAAGGCTGCTTATGTACCCAGGCCTTAAAGGTTTTTTATGTTGCCTTCCCATCACTAGTTCAGCTTTCGACTCCAACTCCATTCCATTAAAAATTACCGTCTCGTAAATTACCACAAAAATTTTCGCTACATTAGTTTGTATTTTTTATTTTACAACAAATTCTTCGAAATATATTCTCACTTGTTTCTCTATTGAAGAAATTATGTCGGCAGCGACGGGTAGGGAGCAACCAACTGTTTTTGTTTTGTATGGATCTCTAAAGCTACTGCTTATAAAATGTATCGAACGGAGTAGGGATAGGTAATGGAAAGCAATAATCGATTTTTCGACTTTTCGATTTTGGTCTAAAACTAAAAATGCGATTTTTCGGTCTGGCGATTATTTCACTTGTCATAAAACTCGACTTTCGGCTTTTTCATAACCGCAGAAAATCGATTATGATCGATTATTCGTCGATTTTCGAGTTTTCTTTTGAAAATGTAAAACCGCCAAAACTGTAAAACCGCTAAGTCAGCAATCAATGGGCAAATTCGAAAATCGATCACAAGATAATCGATTATGCGATTTTCCCTCCAGCCAAAAGTCGACCACGATTTTTAGACTTTTAACTGCAAAAAGTCGACTAATCGATTAATCGAAAGTCGACTTACCTATCCCTAGAACGGAGTGCATTTTTCATAACTCTGTTGGACAACATCGACAGATGTTGTGAAATCATAACTCCAATTGCACAACTTCCATTTTTTGCTTGGTTATTGTCGTTCCAAAGATATTTTTAGGAAAAACATAAATATATTTTGAAAATCCTCTAAAATAGAACAAATTTGAATCAAAATGTAAAGCAAGCATGGTCACATTTGGCTCGGCTGTGCCGATGATTTTCGGCAATTTACACGCACACGACCCGAATGCACAGAAAGAGCGTACAAAAGAGAACAAATGTTTTGATTTGTTATTGTTTTACAGCCTGTGTGAATACTAACTTACTAACACACTGTTATAAGTTGCCAATATTTTGAATACATTCATATTTTCTCCGTTCTCTTTTTGGTCATGCCTGATGTAAAGCATTCAGAACTCTCGTAGGTAATTTTTATTACACGTTTAGGATCATGGTAGAATAATAGGTCTGTCTGGTTACCCTAAAATTTATAACAATTTGTACTAATTGTTGCTGGAAGTCGTCTGTTAACACAAAAAGTCAGCAAAAGAGAGCGATTCGAGAGAGACATTTTGACAGTTCTTTTACTGAGAGTTTGCCAATTCTTGGTGGACAAATTTCTTCTAGCAAGAACTTGTAACTCTTCTTCTTCCAGAAAACAATCAATCATCAGTTTTTAATTTTTTATTGATTTATGTTTGTGAAAATTAAAAACAATTTTATAGCATGGTTACACTACAGTTTTTTGCCGGGTTAACCCACTTTATGAGGATTTATTGCTTAATCTGGTCAAATCTGACCAGATTTGTCATACAAAAATTAAATCCTCTCACGACTGGGTTTATTTTAAATCCGGCACAAATCCACCAAAAATACAGTGTTGTATTCGGTATTTGTGCAAAAAATCCAACTCTACTCAAAAAGTACCAAAAGTTGCAACTGTTTTTGCAATAGAGTATGTCGTGTTTTACACGTTTACGATTGGTCGCATGAGATTTTATGGAGATAATAAATCTAAAGTTATTTGAAAATCATAAAATTATTTATTTTTTACATTAGACACTTTTTTACCTTGATACCATGATACAAAAATGTATCACTGTGTGTAAAATATACCAATATCAGCAAAGAGGGGACAATATCTCATACGAGTAATTGTAAAAGTGTAAAACACGACTTTATTAGTTATTTTGTATGTATACGTAAACAAACATCAGCTGACAGTTTATATCCTCGAAAAGCTAAGTGTAACCAGCAAAGATTAACCCACTGGATCTATTAAACCCAGTGGGTTAACCTTCAATAGTGTAACCAGGGTATTATTGCGGAAATAGCAAGTCTAATGCTAAGTTTACATTTACGAAATCCACTCGATTTCAACTGTCAATTCCATAGCTCAAACGTCAAATGAAATCTCATCTGAAATCCATTGGATTTCATTTGACGTTTAAACTATGAATTTGACAGTTGAAATCGAGTGGATTTCGTAAATGTAAACCAAGCATAATTGTATTATTTTTTTGTAGAACAAAGTTGCAAAGTGGAAAAATGCATTTTTGGGCCATTTTCTTTCTTATTTTTAATAAAATACAAAATCTTTGCTTCCTTTGGTTCCTTCATTGGCGGACAAATTGTTCTGTTTTGGCAAGACAGCTGATTGCTTGCTGGTTTTTGCTGGGTAGGTGTCTGTTTACTTTTTACAATTTTCTTGCAAAAGAGAATAAAAACTCCTTACTCTCTGAGAAAGATCTTGCTGGACAATATCTCACCGTACATCACATGACGATTTTGCATTATTAGTTCTTGCACGGCATCAATGTTTTCTGGCACAACGGCCGTTTTTGGACGATATTGCCTAGGCCAGAAACTTATCTAGTAGCCCTCGTATTCACACCTTCGGCGGGTACAATTGCGATGTCATAAAAATCGTGCAAAAACTGTTCAAATATTTTTTCTAAGGTCTTTATTATCTCATTTAATGATTAAAATCTGTAAAAAATATATTTTTATTTTTTACACACAAGTGCCGAACATACTACATGTAGTACGCTAGGAAATATGTCAACTAAAATCACATATAAGCTTTGTTCCTTTACTTTTTTAATGGTAAGGGTGGTAAAAGAGAAAAGTGTCAAAATTTTTCAAAATTGCTCTCTCATGAACATTTTTACCAGAAAAGTAAAGGAACGGAAAAATGGTAGTTCCGGCAGCAATGTCAGAAAAAAACATAAAAAATCAATTTTCGTCTTTTATTTCACAGTTTTTAATTTAGTGTTGTCAGTGTTCGACTTTTTCTTCGGGTTTTCGAAATAATCATTAAACAAAAGTCGAAAAATCAGTTCTGCCATTTTCTACCTGCAGAAATTTTGCTGGAAGCCTGTGGTAGAAGAGAAAGCCATTTTCGCTCTCTCTCCCCTCTCACTCTCTTAAAAATTGCTTCCAGTTTTGCCACTTTTCGGGGTTAAGGAACGCTTTGCAGGTTAAATATGGTAACAAATGGTTAAAATGGTAACCTCAGGTAAGTAAAGGAACACAGCTATTACATGGTTAACCTTCTTAAGGGGTACTTTACACTATATGTAAATGTCATATGACAGGAAATTTTCCATCGTTATATATTCGCTAATATGTGTAATATTGGAGATTTTCCTTACGCCATTTACTCTATGCGTCCACACCAGCAAAAATGTAAAAAAAACTACGTCTCCACATTGCCTCCGTGGGTAAATATTGAATGTTTTTATTTCGTGTCATATGACATTGATAGATAGTGTAAACTACCTCTAAAGGGCTGTTTACACCATCTATCAATGTCATATGAGCTGTCATTTCTTTCACCCATTCGACATTCTCTATGTTTGTCAAAATTGACGTCATCCATACAACTTTCAATTTGTGCGTTCATACCTACAAGTGTTATTTTCGTATGACATAACCTATAAATATAAAAACAGCTGTTTTTGTCATTGTTTACATTTATTGTTGAGTCAAAAATTTGCGCAAATTTTTAATTTTGGTTGAAGGAAAATGAATATCTAGCATGTTTGTTGTGGTAGAATAGGTTTTTGGGTTTATAGAGGCGTTCATGTTTTGCCACAAAGCAATAATTTCCAACACTGCTCCTTTCGACCAATCGATCTGAAAATAACATTATAAATTACTTTTCTAAATACTTAAATATACATAACTTTCAATTTTCTTTTTTAAAAGATTTTGTTTTTCAATTTTTTTTTGAGAATGCCAGAAAGCAGCTGATAAATTTATGTTTACATACGAGAATGCCGTATCAAATAGAGCGCCCCCTAAATGAAAAATTTACATATGAGTTGCCAAATCATTTTGATAGATGAAAATTTTCATAGTGGTCACACTATTGGTCTGTTCCTTTACTTTTGAAAATGGTAAAACCGGCAAAAGTAGTAAAAGTTTTAAACTGCTCCCATATGAATTGCATGGTGTCTGAAGTAAAGGAACGCTTTTCGAGTAAAAAGTGGTAAAACTTGAAGATTCTTGCACGTAAAGGAACAGAGCTTATGTGTACAACATTCGCAGGTAGAAAATTTGACATCTCATACGACATTGATAGATGGTGTAAACAACCCTTAAGGAAGATTTATTTGACGTATACGCTAGAGTTGTACAATCTAGTTCGTTTGAAAGATCTAGTTCAATAGTTCAGCTCTTTTAACTGAACTAGTTCAGAATCGTTCACTTGACGAAAACGCATACCTACACCAAATACACAAACAATAAAATAATAGCTTCGTTCCAGAACTAAAAAGTTTTTACACATTTTGAACATTTTTCCCCGAAATGCGTTTCCGTACACCAAAAAAGTTGCAAAATGTTTACTTCTCTTTGAACAAAAATGGCGCTGAATGGCTTTCTCTTTAGAAACTTTTTACACGGCAAATTTGAGCGAGCAAAAACGTGCAACATGTTTGCCGGCTTCCGATTGGGTGACACGCCGACTTTGACATTTGTTCCAGATTTTTTGACGTTTCTGCCATTTTTCCGTTCCCGTACATTTTGGAAAAATGTGTGCGTTGAACTCATTTTTGACAGTTTTCTCTTTTGAACATTTTACCATTAAAAAAGTACTGGAACGAAGGTAATGTTATTCAACTGCTCCAGAAGAAAAATATTACATTTAGATATTTTTATTCCATTCATAAAGAAAAAATAAGTTGGTATTAATTTAAAACAAAACGTCCTTCATTTATTTAATTGTATGTTGTGTGTGTGTATTTATTTTTATTTTTTCTATCCAAAACAAGGCACATTGAATAGATAAGAGATTCGACATATTGGAATATGTGGTATTTGTTATGTTTTTTCTCCATTTTCGCTATTCCTTTACATTGATCCAAAACAAAAACAAAACTCATCACATTACGAAGACATCAGTTAATAGCATGGTTAAGGCCTGCGTACATAAGCTGCCTTGCCTGCTTACCTTGCTTACTTCTGATAAAAGAATAAAAAAGAAAAGGGCAACCCAGTTCGAAATTTCATCGGCCTTCTTTATTCTTTTATTTTTATTATGTCAAAAATGAAGCAGGAAAGCAAGGCAATCAGGCAGACAGGCAGACACTACAACTTTTTGCCGGGCAATATTTTATGGTAGCAAATTTCGAAGTTTCAAATATCATGAGTAGACCCTATTACATTTTGAAAACTAAATTTACAAAAAAGTAAGAATACAACTGATTTTCACTTCTACCTTGTATAAATATGCCTTGCTTTCATGTCAAAATTTCAGTGAAATTACTCTAAAGTCGCGGTCCACACTAGTGTGAATTTCATTAAAAAATTTCATGAAATTAGGTGTTCTTAGCTCGAATTCCCCACTACAGCATTTTTATGATTTTACTCTATTCTGGAACTCGATCTAGAGACGCATAATTTCGTGTCAAAATTTAAGTGAAATTATGCCAAGTTTACACTTGCGCTCTAAAATCCACTGGATTTCACGAAATCCTGAAATACATCCCGGTGTTTACACTTATTTTTTGTTGATTTCAAACATATCACAATGATCAAGGTAGACGCATATGCGCAGCTGATCGAACATGAATTTTCAAAACAAGTTGTTGTAAATTGAATTAGTCATCAAAAATATACGACAATATAGAACTTTACAACTTTATTTCGAAAATTATCTATATATCGTATTAATTGTGTATAGTAATAACAAATAAAAAAATAAAAAAATGATTTTATCGTTGAGACATCATAATAATAAATTTTGATAGATAAAAGTTGTGTTTAGAACTTGCAGAAGTTTTCCCGTTTAGTGCTAAAAATGCGTTCCCGTACTCCGAAGTTTAGCAAGCCTTGCACTTCTCTTTAAACAAAAACAGCGCCGAATAACACCCTATTATCCTGTTTTTTGGCATAGTAGAAACTATCAACATGTTCATTATCATCTGAATACGATAGCTGATACGTTGATTTGCTGCAGTTTTTGCAATTTCCGTAATTTTTTCGTTCCATTATTTTTTAAGAAATTTGTATGGGGAATCAATTTTTGACAATTCGCTCTTTTTTCTAACATTACCATTAAAAAAGTACAATAACACACTGAAAAATAGCCTTGTGACAAAGTAATTTGATATTTTTTTCACATTGTTTACAAATTGTGATACTAAAATTTTTTGTTGCATCAATTGACCATCTACCTTGTTTATTGTAATACGTGAAATGTGTTGCAACTTTTGGTACTTTTTCAGGCAATAACAGGGTTGTATTTCATGTGTACTGCGATTTCGATGTTGATTTCGCTGAAATCACGAAATGAGATGATTTCATTTTTGTATGCGAAATCATGATAATTTTTGCTTGATTCCGCGCGAAATCACGAAACGCCTTCGAAATCACGAAAAGACGCCGAATGTAAACCAAACATTACTGTAGTGTGGCCCGGGACAAAGCTACACGTTGATACTTTCATACGAAACTTTCACAGCTTTAGGGAGAGAGCGGAAGTGAAGGAGCTCCTTCATGTGAATGTTTCGTATGAAAGTATCACCGTGTGGCCTTAGAGTTACTTTTATGAGCCAAATACATACGGTCCGTTGTGTCACGCGTTGCGCGTTGAAAACAACAACCACATGAAAAATGTGTGAGTGATGTCAAGATTGTTCTTGAAGTTTTCATGTGGTTGTTGTAACGCGACGCTCAACGGGCCGTATGTGCCGGGGCCTTTAGTGTGGACCGGGACTAATACCCCGGTTATACTTAACCGGATTAACCCAGCGGGTTTGGTTTTCAAATGTCAATTCCATAGTGCAAACGTCAAATAAATCCTCTCGAAGTGGGTTACCCGGCAAAAAACTCTAGTGTAACCGTACTATAATGCTTGGTTTGCATTTACGAAATCCACTCGATTTTAACAGTCAGTTCCTTTGCGTATACGTCAAATGAAAACTTATCTGAAATCCATTGGATTTCATTTGACCTTTAAGCAATGGAATTGACAGTTAAAATCGAGTTTATTTCATAAATGTAAACTTACTATAAGATCGCATCATGGTTTAAGAATAAAGCTTTTTGTCAATTTAAATTTTTTCTTTCGACTGTTCCTAAAACGTCAAAACAATGTACACAATCTGTGTATGTGTCTGTGCTGTTTGAATAATATGCCAAACAATTTTAAAAACAATAGAATTCAATGATTTTTAAAAATGTTTTTAGAACATTTGTATGGAAGAAATTCGTCAGCTTTGCATTGAAACAAACATTTTATCATATCCACAACTCCATTATGTGGAAAAACTTTGACACTTCATTCATTTTTCGTGTTTTTTATAAAATTCTCAAAAATGGCATTGTAAACAAACACGCTTTTTGCTTTTGTGTTTACTAAATTTGACGTTTTAGGAATTCAGGAAAATCAAGGGTTCTATAGATTGTTTTCATTTAAATCTACCTCTTTACTTATACCATGGATCGCATATTTTAATGAAATATCCTTCATGAAACTACTCTAAAGGTAAGGTCACATTAGGCAAATATTTGTTTTAAATTTGTTTCCTCATATTTGCCCAGACAAATGTGAATTTCATGCAAATTTTTGTTTGCGTTCAAATTAGAGGCAAATATTTGGCCTATTTTGTTTGCTCAAACAGTGACAAATAACGCAACGGGCAAACATGTTTGCCATGTGTTCACATTTGAAAAAATATTTTCACCCAAAAACTGTTTGAGCAAACTGTCGACAAACATAAATTTATTTGGACTAGAAAAATAGAAAGAGAGAAATACAAAATATGGCGTTCGTTTATTGTTTGTTGTGGAGAATGAGAATAAAATACCATCTGTTTGGCAATGAGTGCCTTGTCGGAATGAATTTATTTGCGTATTGTTGCGAATGTATGTACATACATATGGATATGATGGCACATTGACATTGTGCTTTGGAAAATTATTTTTATTTTTTTTTAATGTTTTCAAAACCAAAAAGGGATTTTTTGTGTTAATTTATTAAAAATGACAGATAACACGGTGCGGTGCGCCTGAATCAATTTGGAATATAAAGTGCTTACACCTGGGAAGTTTTTTCGGATTTTGAAACTACAATGTTCAATGAAAAATCAAAAAACAAAAAATCGCCTAAGCGATATTTAAATATGTCGCTGTCAAAGTTCACATTTTTCGGGTCTTTATAGGCGTTCAAGATTTGGCTTGGAAACCGCAAGTGAAAATGTAGCATTGAAAATTCTATACACGATTGACCATTATGACTTTTTCCTATTGTTTACAATGTTTAAGATATAGAAGTTCAAATTTAAAGTTATATATCTCAAGAAATATTACTATTTAGGAAAAAATTACAAAAGTTGTAGAGAATATTCACAGCTATAAGATTATCTCTAGTCCAATTTCTATAAGACTTCAAGCAAAATCCTTGAAGAGAATTTCCATTCAACGCCTTCTTTAGTCCCATTTCGATAGGACTTTCTGTTTCCAAGCAAAATAAAACACCTAAAAACCCCCAAAAAATATGAACTTTAAACGGCAACGCGTTTCAGAATCCACGAAACTTCCCAGGTGTAAGCACCTACTATTTAAATTTGGTTGAGGCGCACCGTGATAACGATGTATTTTTTTTTTTTTGTAAAAATTGGTCGACTTCTTGAAGACAATAGACACTAAAAAATAAATCCACGAAGTCATGGTAGAACAAATACAAGGTAAAGTTAATACTACAACAAATACAACTCGAACAACAACCACAAAGGAATTTGTTTTTGTTTGTAAACCTTAGTGTCAACGTAAATGTAAACAAAACAAGGAAATGTCTATAAATTATTGGAATTTAAAAAACTAATAATTTTTCACATTTGATTGAATATTTTGGAAAACATGAATGAAAACTTGTTAGATTTTCAATTTGAATGTTTCCATATAATTCCACTAAATGCATAATTTCTCGCAGAAAGTAGAATACTTGCAAAAATGTTTCGGGTCGCTGGTAATCCATTGAAAAAAGAGAAGATGTTTCAATCATTTGCTTTTGAAAGCAAAAAAGCACATGTTTATTAGGGCTTTATTCTTTTCAAGTTTAACAAAATACCACACATATTAACAAATATTGTACCGCCTCTATAAGCGGTGTTTTAGTGTGCGGCATGTCGTTCGGACCTGGAGGAGGTTACATGTCAATGATATGAAGCCGTCTTTATGGGAAATAGGTTTTTTCTGATGAATAAATTTGTTCTTCAAAAATATATATCCCCAATATACATCGAACATAGAAATAAATACATAAAATGTCGAATGGAATTTGACACTAACACTACAACCCAGTTCAGTCAGCTGGGTATTGCTGCTACCTTTTCTTGTTCTACCATGCCACGAAGTAGTACAATAATAACCAAAATAATTATTTAATTGTAATGCAAGCATTGAAATCAATGTTCATGGCATTTTTGCAGTCCCACTGACTAAATTTAGAAATATTTTCTCTAATTATGAGGTTTTCCATGGTTTAATAAGAAAGGTTAGCCAAAGCTTTATGTCAATTTAAATTTTTTTCATTCGAGTATGCCTAAAACTTCAAAACAATATAAACAAACTGTGTATGGGTGTGTGGTGTTTGAATAATATGCCAAACAATTTTAAAATCAATCGAATTCAATAATTTTTAAAATTGTTTTTAGACCATTTGTATGGAAGAAATTGGTGAGATTTGCATTGAAACAATCAGTTTAGCATATTCACAACTCGATTATGTGGAGAAAACTTAACTCTTCATTCATTTTTCGCGTTTTTAATAAAATGCTCAAAAAATTCATTGTAAACAAACCCAATTGTTGCTTTTATTTTGAAGTTTTAGGAATTCAAGAAAAACAAGGGTTCTATAGATTTTTTTCATTTAAATCTACCTCTTTACTTATACCATGAGGTTTTCCAAAATAGGTTTGGATAGCGGTATTCTACTTCCAAAACATCCATCAACGATAGATTGTGGAATAAAATTTCGCGTTTTGCCTCTTCTATTTTCCGTTATAAAAAACAGCTCGCCTATTTCTATACCTAACAAATATACACCTAAAATGTTATCAAATTTGGTCCAGAGAATTCGGAAAAATTGATTTTGGGCATCATTCAGTATCAGAGAATACACACCTACATACATACAGTCGCTAGAATACTTGCAAAAATGTTTCGGGTCGCTGGTAATCCATTGAAAAAAGAGAAGATGTTTCAATCATTTGCTTTTGAAAACAAAAAAGCACATGTTTATTAGGGCTTTATTCTTTTCAAGTTTAACAAAATACCACACATATTAACAAATATTGTACCGCCTCTATAAGCGGTGTTTTAGTGTGCGGCATGTCGTTCGGACCTGGAGGAGGTTACATGTCAATGATATGAAGCCGTCTTTATGGGAAATAGGTTTTTTCTGATGAATAAATTTGTTCTTCAAAAATATATATCCCCAATATACATCGAACATAGAAATAAATACATAAAATGTCGAATGGAATTTGACACTAACACTACAACCCAGTTCAGTCAGCTGGGTATTGCTGCTACCTTTTCTTGTTCTACCATGCCACGAAGTAGTACAATAATAACCAAAATAATTATTTAATTGTAATGCAAGCATTGAAATCAATGTTCATGGCATTTTTGCAGTCCCACTGACTAAATTTAGAAATATTTTCTCTAATTATGAGGTTTTCCATGGTTTAATAAGAAAGGTTAGCCAAAGCTTTATGTCAATTTAAATTTTTTTCATTCGAGTATGCCTAAAACTTCAAAACAATATAAACAAACTGTGTATGGGTGTGTGGTGTTTGAATAATATGCCAAACAATTTTAAAATCAATCGAATTCAATAATTTTTAAAATTGTTTTTAGACCATTTGTATGGAAGAAATTGGTGAGATTTGCATTGAAACAATCAGTTTAGCATATTCACAACTCGATTATGTGGAGAAAACTTAACTCTTCATTCATTTTTCGCGTTTTTAATAAAATGCTCAAAAAATTCATTGTAAACAAACCCAATTGTTGCTTTTATTTTGAAGTTTTAGGAATTCAAGAAAAACAAGGGTTCTATAGATTTTTTTCATTTAAATCTACCTCTTTACTTATACCATGAGGTTTTCCAAAATAGGTTTGGATAGCGGTATTCTACTTCCAAAACATCCATCAACGATAGATTGTGGAATAAAATTTCGCGTTTTGCCTCTTCTATTTTCCGTTATAAAAAACAGCTCGCCTATTTCTATACCTAACAAATATACACCTAAAATGTTATCAAATTTGGTCCAGAGAATTCGGAAAAATTGATTTTGGGCATCATTCAGTATCAGAGAATACACACCTACATACATACAGTCGCTCCAAGCGAAAGTCGTACACCTAATGAAACTTTTTTAATTTACTTATATCTCCGACACAAAAAGGGATATCAAGAAAGTATTTACGCAGCTTTATAGTGCATTTAGTCGACAATTTAGAAACACGATATAATAAAATAATCAACCCGTTTACATTGTTATAAAATTAAAATATCTAAAATACTAAGAATTTTAGCACCAAGCGAAAGTCGTACAGCAATTATAAAAAGTAAATATTTTATAATATAAATAATCCTTCCGCATATTTCTGGTTTCAGTTGAATTCTGCAATCGATTTAGAATATTTTTGATCAGTTCTGTACAACTGTAGTGTAAAATATGTCACCGCTTGTTTTGAAAATCTCTCCTATAAGGATGTCTGGAAGAATAAGTCGTCTGGAGACATTTTCCATTTATAGAACCACTATAGACGATTTATTGTTCAAGCTTGGACTACAGTCTAGCCAACCCATGTTATTGAAGCAATTATTTAATACCAGTGGTCGCAAATAATAAGCTTTTATGCTTGAAGTCAGAGTTTTTGCAGAAAGAACAACGCTTACCTTGGCCAATACATTATTCGCCAGGTAGTAAGAACTCATTTTAATTATAAAATCGCATAGTTCCATTCCCAATGACTTCAAAAAAATTATAAAACAACGACTCAAATCTGAAAGATAAGCCCCACACACTCGCAGATACACTGATTCGTTATGTTCTATTATTCGTGTATTAGACATGAAGCAATTTGTGGGATTTTTCAAAATGTAATGTCAGGTTTCGCACAGAACTTGTTGCATCTATCAAAATTACACTCTTTTAAGAAAATTTAAGCATTTATCGCTATTGTTTTGATATTCTAAACATCGTTCTTGGACAAATTTATGTATAGCTTTTTTAGGTCTTTTTTATTACCAATTGACAAGGTATTTAGGTTGTAAAAATTTGACTGCACATTGGAAAAATAAGCTTCCAAATATTTTTCTCAATCGATTAGAGTGTCGGGACACTAAAAATCAACTCATTTTGCACTTCGTGTACTAAACTATCCACAAGAAAATATTATACGGCGTTTATATTATAGTTTTTTGCAGGGTTAACCTTCTTTATGAGGATTTGTTTGAAGTATATACAATGGAAATGACATTTGAAACCCAGACCCACTGGGTTAGCCTTGATATATATAAACGGCCTATTATTTATTTAATGTTTGAGTTATTTTAAATATTTCATTTGTGTTTTTTTCTTATTAGTAGACACCAAAGTATTGAATAGCTTTGCAGTTTTAATTTTCGATACCTGCTGAATCGAAAAAAATGTTTTTGTAAAGTTGAATAAATCATTTTCTCATCTGGTTTCATAAAAACTATTTTTATTTCATTTTTAAGGCCTCTTTCCCTTTTAATCTGATACAAGTTTCCAGAATTGACCCTCTTAATTGTAAAGAAGCACTGATGTTACACTAAATCGATCGTAGGAGTTAACAAAAAACAGGAACATGTAGTAGAATTAATTATATTAACAAATACCTTGTCTTTATAATTGCTGTACGACTTTCGCTTGGTGCTAAAATTCTTAGTATTTTAGCTAATTTAATTTTTCAACAATGTAAACGGGTTGATTATTTAATTATATCGTGTTTCTAATTTGTCGACTAAATGCACTAAAAGACTGCGTAAATACTTTCTTCATATACCTTTCTGTGTCGGAGATATAAGTCAATTAAAAAAATTTCATTAGGTGTACGACTTTCGCTTGGAGCGACTGTATATAAATCCCTCACCTTTCAAATTTATTTGTTTATTCATTAAATATTCGCTTTGTATTATATATTTACAAGTAATGTTAACTTTTTTATATTCATAATATCCTTTTTTAATAGGTGACAACAATGTGTTTCAGTAGATATTTGCCCTTGTTTGCTCTTACAAAACTTTTGTAAGACCAAATAAATATTTGCACAAAAGAGTGAAAAATATTTGCTCAAGAGTGTTCACATTATGGGCAAACTGGAAAATTTTTGTTTGCTGGCAAATGGTTTTGTTTCCCCAAAATCAGCTGTTTTCTTGTTTGCCCTTGAAAAATATTTGCTGGTCAGATTGAAGCAAACAAATATTTGTCATTTTTCGGCAAATGTTTGCCTAATGTGACCCTACCTTAAGTTATGCTAAGTTTACATTTACGAAACCCACTCGATTTCAACTGTCAATTCCATAGCTCAAACGTCAAATGAAATCTTATCTGAAATCTATTGGATTTCATTTGCCGTTTAACCTATGGAATTGACAGTTGAAATCGAGTGGATTTCGTAAATGTAAACTCAGCATTACGGCGTTTACAAATGACAGGACAGTTGACTTCATGTATTGATTGTCAAAATCCCAAAACTTGCTTGTGTAACGTAGGCGTCCCGAAAACTACAAAAACAGTTGTAAGATTATGAATGAAATTCATTGATTTTCTTTTGTTTTCCGTTCACATATTTTGTTTTTGTTCATGTTCTTTTGTTTTCAACACATTTCAATTACTCGTTTGTTTACTCTACAGTACAATGCAAAAGAGCTTAGTCGATTGCAAAAAGTTACTGGACTTGTACAAATTTGTACAAATTATTGGGTAAACGAACACACCTATTATCACACACATTTTTACAAAAAATGTCAAAAAAAATTTTGTGAAAAAAAATGATGGACAGCTGGGAAACAGCCTACAATTATATGCATGTGTTAGTAAATCAGAGCTGTATTTGAAGACAAATTGTATGGATAAAAGAATAAAATAGCAAGGTCAATATAGATCGAAATTTACTTTATTCTTTTATGCCTGATTTAGACTATGCTGGATTTAGCAAATCCAGTGGATTTAAGTCGTCATTTTCATACAACATATGTCAAATAAAACCAGATAATTGCTAAATCCAGCGTAGTCTAAATGGAGTTTTATACATCCAACGTTTGAGTAAAACCCAAAACACATCCAACGTTTCAGGGAAGTTGGGCGTCATTTCTGATAAAAAAATAAAGAACATTTCGAACTATGTTGCCGTTACACTTTTATTCTTTTATCAGAAATTACGCCTAACTTTACTGAAACGTTGGATGTCTTTTCGGCTTTACACTGTATCTTTGCAAATGAAGGCCGAAAACAGAATCAATGTTTGTGCTCTTTGTCATTTCTGGTAAATGAAAAAAAGACAAATTGTAATCAAGTTAAGCCGCAAATACATCGACCGTCTGAGTAAAGTTTTGGGCCATTTCTGGTAAATGAATAAAAGATAAAGAGAAAACAAGTTAGAATCCTTCTATATCCTTTTATCAGAAATCACGTAAAACCTCACTCAAACCATTATTGTATTTTCGGCTTACTTATACAATGGAATATACCAATAAAATTATTTTAATAAATCTATAATTAAAATTGTTCACAATTTTCCACTTTTTCATTTTAACATGGTGTTTCATTCCACATTGTTTCAAGATTAAATAATATATTTTTTTTAGTTTGTATTTTGAAACCACAATATTTGTGTTATTTGGACTAAAAGAATTTGATGTTATAAAAATACTGGCAATTCCAATTTTGTTTTAACACTCAGTTTCATATAAGAAAACAACATTTTTACTAAAATAATTTTTTTAATAAATTAGTACCTGAGACGTTTTCATTCTGTTGAGCGTATGTTTAGCGTATAGCGTCTTAAAATGTCATTGCACATGTTGGCAGCACTGTTTCTCGCCATAGTGTTCCAAAATTTACATCCGTTTCGCTCTTTTTGGTGTGAAATAAAAATCTGACAAGATGGGTCGTATGCACGCTCCTGGGTAATTTTTCGATTTTCTATAATTTCTCAGTGAATTATGCCTAAATATCGACCAACCAGATGAGTGGATGTAATTTCTCAATATGTGGCTATGAAAAATGTGTGGAATTATTATTTAAAACTTGTAAAAAATTAAAGATTAATTAGCGCATGTGGAAGTGTGACAGTTCTTCGGGTCTGTTTTCTATTTGTGTGTGACACGATGTTGTCTGCTCATCTGTTTGACGATGGTGGTGGTCGCTTTCCATGCATAACAAAAAAGCATGGACGACATGTGTGCTTGACAGTTGAATACCAGCATTTTTAACCGGTTGAATATGTTTTGTTTACTCTTTGCAGTAAGGGTATTTCCCAATCAGCTTTACCCTACAGAAGAACCGTTCCCTCATGGTTGAAACTTAACGCTGAAGATGTTAAGGAACAAATCAAGAAATTGGGCAAGAAGGGTTTGACCCCCTCCAAAATCGGTAAGTTGTAGCCCATTGGAGGTTATGTTGACATTTGTTTTTTATAGGGACAGAGTCTTATTTTTGTTTTTTTTTTTGTTATTTTCAGGTATCATTCTTCGTGATTCCCATGGTGTTGCTCAAGTTCGTTTTGTCAATGGCAACAAGATTTTGCGCATCATGAAATCTGTCGGTCTTAAGCCCGATATCCCAGAAGATTTGTATCACATGATCAAGAAGGCTGTTGCCATCCGTAAGCATTTGGAACGTAACCGCAAGGATAAGGATGGTAAATTCCGTCTGATTTTGGTTGAATCCCGTATCCACAGATTGGCCCGCTACTACAAGACCAAGAGTGTCCTCCCACCCAACTGGAAATACGAATCCAGCACAGCTTCCGCTTTGGTTGCTTAAATTAAGTGCTCGTTTTTGTAGTGAGGACAGAGTTAAGTTTTTTATATTTTACAAATATAAAACGTGTGCATAATAAAAAACAACTAAAACATGTAAACTTAAAAAACAAAGAATTTCTTGTATCTCATTAGATCAAAAGAAAACGATGAGAGTTTCTTAATCAAAACAAAAACATAATCAGTGAATAATATAAATAGTGCAAGTTATCGCTACAACCAAGTCAATGGATTCTTCAAAGAACTGCCACCATATCAATTGATTGTGATCTATGAATCAGATATTTTGACATATTTTGGGGCATTTGAACGGTGGGTCAAACTATTATTTAATTCACATGTAAAATGCTTTTGAATTGTAGGAAAATAACATTCTTTCCAAAGACATGAACCAATACCAAGGCATTTCGTAATTCATCTTAAATTGTTGATGTTGATAAAGTAAATCCTAAATATTTTGCGTTATTTATCTTTTTATTATTATTATATGAATTTCCAGTTGTGTTTACTAGGGTCAACACCGGATGACTATGGAATTTCTATCAAACGTTTTTAATCGGAAGTGTTTTGCTTTCTTTCTCCAATGGACAGGTGGAAAACAGGTGTACCCGAACAAAATTATTGTTTAATAATTTAAAGATCCGTTTGTATTAGAACTTTTTGCTGGTTTAACCTTCTTGGAGTTGACATTTGAAATCCAGTGGATTTATTAAATCCGGTTATATGCAAACGTACTATAAAATTTGGTTGTATGTATCCTGTTTTCGGCGAGAGAAAAGAAACATATTTTTATCAACTTCATAGGTATTTACTAAATATAAACCAATATTCTGCAACTGTTAAGAAAAAAAGCAAGGATTAAATATTTTTCAAATGAATTTGAGTAGACTTAGTAAACAGTTTATCAAAATTATAGCTGTTTTGGGTTTATTTTTGATATTTTGTTAAATGTAGTTCAGTACAACTGAGCTCGAGGGAATCAGTGATTATAGGAGGGTAAGTGCTCCTAATGTCGGCACTTTTTGAATTTGAACGCAAATAACTAACAGCCTGTTTCTATATGTCGAAAGAAGAATGTGTGCGAAAAAAACACGTCCAAACTCTTGTGTGTTTTTCAAATTTGTTTTTTGTTTTGAAGCAAAAGCAAAGGTAAAATTATTTTGAAAACTAAAGTTCGGGCGTGTTTCATTCGCACACATTCTTCTTTCGACATACAAAAACTGGCTGTTAAAAATTATTAAACAATATTGTCAGCTAAATTTGCGTAAAATTTCATTGAGCTAGGACCAATTCTGTGGGTTTCTTGGACATAAGTCCAACAGCCCTATTCTGAACATTCCCATGGGAGCAAAATTTCCCATTCCCCCGCTATCCATATTCTCAACGACGTGGAAAATGGGAGAAGAAATTTCGAAATTAGTTACACCAAATTATTATAGCATACTTTTGAGGGCTGCAATTTGGTTTTGTAATACCAAATGCATATTTGCATTGAATTCACGGTTTTTGAATTATGCCTTGTTTATACTGACGGTAATTCGCTCTCTATTCGTTGTTCGAGCCCCAATTATGTACTAATTACTTCATTTTCCATACAAACAACGATTTTTGTACATTGTTCAATTTAAATTACTCTCAGAACGACGATAAAATATATCCCATCTCTAACAAATGAGAGAATAAGTGTGTCTGCGTACTCGATAATTTGTAATAATTATTACAAATTATTACTGAATGTTGTTTTTTTACACAAATGTTCAGTAGCAGAGAATGAATTGAGAAACTTGTTTTGATATTTTTATAACCCGTTTCCATGGTACGTCGTTCGTTCTCTATTTGTTGTTCGACCCATAACCAGGGATGCCAGATTTGCCGATTTATCGGCATTTTGCCGATTTTTAGTCCAAAAAAATAGAAATGCCGATTTGCCGATTTTTACCCCTAAAATGCCGATTTTTAGTTAAGGCAACTTGTTCACATAAAATTTCCATTTCGTATGAAAATTGTGGTTGCTAGAACTAATTTGGTACAATAACAAAGATAACTATATCGTCAAGAGTAGTTTGATTAATAATAATAACATTTTTTTTTAAGATTTTATAAAAACAGTTTGAATTTTCTTGATTACCATAACGTGTACTTCAGTATATACGTCAAGGAATTGTTCAAAAAACGAAATTGTCGAAAAGTGGGTTAGTGAAAATAATTAAAAACTGCACAAACTTTTACATTGAACTTTGTGGTCAGATTTTGAAGTGGTTTAATTTTGAAAATAAATGTAAGTGCCTAGCTTCAATAAATCAAAGTTTTATAATAAATGGCACACAAGATTCATTTTTCGACATTATAAAGGAATACGAATGCTTTATAAACATAAACGAAAAGCAAGAATCAAATTTCAAAAATTTGTTTAAAGATAAAAACGTAGAGTTGCTAGAATTTTGGAAAACAATGTGTGAATTAATTGGCCTGTTCCTTTACTTTTGAAAATGGTAAAACCGGCAAAAGTAGTAAAAGTTGTAAACTGCTCTCATATGAATTGTATTGTGTCAGAGGTAAAGGAACGCTTTTCGAGTAAAAAGTGGTAAAACTTGAAGATTCTTGAACTTGAAGGAACAGAGCTAATATGTGCAAATTCTGAATCATTATTTCCTATTTTGTCCAAATTTATTAAACATGTTTTAGTCTTGCCACATTCTTCAGCAAATGTGGAAAGAGTTTCTAGCCAAGTAAATTTAAATAAAAACAAGTGCCGAGATCGATTAGTTGGGGACTCGATGGAAGGAATTCTCTTTACTAAAGACTACTTAAAATTAAATAAGTCTAAGGGACATTACATGTGTTCTTTTACTATCTGATGGATTTGAGAATGCAAAATAAAATAATTTGGAGGCATTAAAAATATAATTTTCACATTGAAAGTTAATGACTCGAAGCTCCTCCTTGAAATTCAATCATCACTTTTAACTTTAAGTTAACCGGAACGCTATAAATCTGTTCGGTAAATCCAAACTATAACAAAAGAAGACTCATAATAATGGGGGTGACTGTTATAATGTTGCCATTAAAAATGATTTGTTACAAAACTTTGTCCCAATTTACATTAGGCGAGTTTACTTGCGGCAATTGTCAGTTTGATGGAGAGAGAGGTGAGGAATATGGTAACCCTTTGCCTCTCAACACCCTCTCTCACCCACAAACTGACAATTGCCGCAAGTAAACTCGCCTAATGTAAATTGGGACTTAAATTCAAATATTTATTACAGAAATTTAATTTAATTGTAAACCAACATTTCAAAATTCCAATACAACTAGTAAGAAAGTGTCAGTCGGCTTTGCTGACAGAGGTATATCCTCAGCCTATGTGAATTGAAACTTTCTTCTACGGACAGATCGAATGTTTTTAAGGTCTTTTCAGAATTATGTGGCCATTTTTAGACATTTGAACTTGCCGAAAAATGTGGATTAAAATTTAAATTCAAAAGTGTTGTGGAGGTGGTACTTAACGGAATGGACCGACATAGTCCATTAGGGAAGTGGATTTTATTTTGTGAGTTATATCATTTCGATAGATATCGCGCCCACTAGTCGTTTCAGTGGGTCATCGTATAACTTTTGGAATTGGAATTCGAGAATTATCGTGCTCTACAGCCAGAGTTGGGCAATATCGTTCAATTGAACGATCCGGATCACTGTCCTCGTTCAAAGACGAATGAGTAACATCATAAACGTTTGAAGTTAAGTATACGCAGTTTTTTCAAAGAAATTACTGGTGTCAATTGAACGAGATAGTGATCCGGATCCTTCAATTGAACTAGATTGCCCAACTCTATCTACAGCCACTACATTTGGTGCCATAGGGGGTTTTACAACTCTCGGGCTATATTCTCAAGAAGTATGGACATGCCCCTGAAAAAGCTTTTACCGTCGTAATGGAGGCAGCGTATTCAAATTGCTTCAACCAAAATCGAAGTGATTCGAGAGCAGGGGCTGGATTCTTGTTCTATGAAAAATTGAAATGAAAAATATTTCCTTTATAATATCTTTCATTTGACAGTTTTCTCCTTTGTAAAAGTTTTCATTTTACATTTTCATAGAAACGGAATTGGGCCTCCGGTCTTAAAGAAAACTTATACGAAATTTACTGTGGGAGGTACCCGAAGGAATAGACAAATAGAGTCCATATTCGTACCTAATCTATATCTTGTAGACATATTAGGATGTGTAAAGTACTAAATCGACTAAATCAGTCGCTCCTTTCAAGAGTTATCGCGCGTACAATTTTTCCGAACATTTTTGGACTTTTGTGTGGGAGGTTCCCGAAGGAGTGGACCGATTGAGTACGTATTGGAACCTCACCTAAGTCTGGTAAACATTTCACGATGTGCAAAGTATGAGCCAAATAGGTTACTCCCTTCAAGAGTTATCGTACGCACAAATTTTCCGAACATTTTCGAACTTTTGTGGGAGAGGTACCTGAAGGAGTGGACCGATATTGCCCATCTTCGAACTTAAACTAAGTTTGGACAAAATATTACGAAAGCCAAACCTTGGAAAAATCGGCTCAACCGTTCGAGAGTTATCGTGCGCACCAGTCAGCCAGACAGACAGACGGGCGGACATTGCTAAATCGACTCCAAATTGTCTGAAACACATTTCGTGGTTGTTGGTTTATGAATTAATAATTGTTTTGTTGCACTTAAAATTTTATTTTTTAACTTATGCTTATTAAATATAGCATTAATTTGAACTGAAATAAACGTTATTTAATTTGCCGATTTTTTGCCGATTTTGAAAATTGTTTGCCGATTTTGCCGATTTTTGCACCCGAAAAGTGCCGATTTTCGACCAAACTTATCTGGCATCCCTGCCCATAACTACGAATAAATTACTTATTTCTCCACACAAAATTCTATGAACGAACGACGATTTTTCTACGTTGTTCGATTAGAAATACTCTCTGAACGACGAATAAGTATGTCCCATCCCTAACAAATGAGAGAATTTATCGAAAAAATTAATTATGACATGCCTAAATTCAAAATTGAAAAAATTGTTGAAAACACAAAATTTTTTAGAAAAAAGGAAAAAGATGATTGAAAATGAATGAACTAAACATTTTGTATAGATGCAGAAGGAAGATGGTTGTGTTTCCTTCTTAATTCCACGCACATTTCTTGTCCATTTGTTCAAAATCGCGTAAAAAATCAGAAACAAAAAGGAAACAAATAATTGAAAGTCTGTATACACAAACATTGATTTGACATGTCTCTCTTTAATTTTGAAAATAGATACATATGTATGTATATATAAAAATATATTGAAAATACAAAATTATTCAGAATTTATGGAAAAATGAATTAAATGTGTGTAGTTAAATATAGAAGATACATTTGAAGGAAAGTCTATTGCTTTTCCTATTAATTTAATGTATATTTTATGTGTTTACGGTTCAAATTTTCGTGAAAACAAGGAAACAAAAATGAAGGACATGTTGTTTATGTTTCTATTAATTACGAATGGTGTCGTGGAAACGGGTTAATTCGTGTACGTCGTTCGACAGGCGAACAACGTAATTGAAACGCTCGTGTGAACATGACATTATTACTGAGAACTTATATGCTCTGTTCCAGAACCTGCAAGAAGCTACTATTTTTTACTACGATAACATTTTTTCCTTTATGTTATCGAAAAAAAAAAATGGTGAAAATTAGTAGATTCTTGCAGTACTGGAACAGACCAATAATTTTTACTGAAAGAATGAATATCAATTGTGAATGTTGTCTTTTTACTTTTTTAATGTTTTCCTTTGAAAGAGTATAAAATGCTTTACTCTCTAAAAAGAAGTTACTGAGTAATATTTACTGAGAAAGTACAAGGACAAACCTAATTTATAGAAATAAATTATGACAGGAAAAATACAAAATTTAAGAATTTATTAAAAACCCAAACATTTTTAGAAAAACTGCAAAACATAAATGAAAAGTAAACGGTTTAACGAGTAGTATACATTAAAATCATAGCAAATTTTGCACTGCAATATCCATTCCTTGTTACTCATGCAAATCAATAGAGTGTTGTAACAGTATTGCCATATTGAAAGATCTAAATGCCCATTAAATGCCGTTAAGAATGTGGATAATGCACGAATTAATTTGAATTAAGGGAGTTAATGCAAATTAACGATGCCGTCAGTCTAGGGTATAATATGGCATTTTGTGTGAAAATCATTTTCTTTGATTTTTATATATTGTTACGAATGTAACTGATAGGTTTAAGTTAATTTAGTTTAATTTCCGTTAATTTAAAAATTTGAATTGTAACGTAAAGTTTTTATTATGCAGTTACTTTATTTAAGCAACAACAACTACCATGTAGAACTCTCTTCATCATTCTAGTCGTTACATTACTTTTATTAATGTGCTTTTGTTTGTTTTGCCATAATCATGTAATTATCGTTTAGTTGTCATTTCTTATTTCTTGCATTTGTTTGTTGTTGTAATTGCGCCATTACTGCGCTTGAATACTTGTATGTATGTGAGTATGGTTGATCGCTTATCGCTGCACAGATTCGAGATGTTGCCAGATTTTGTGGATAATTCTAGACCAAGGAGATTTTGGTTATAAATAGCGGAAGGAGCGGCAACATTGAGTGAGTTGTGTTTTATGCGTTGAACTGAACAGATCGGCAAAAGAATAGCTGCGTGCTAATTAGAGACAAGCTGCGTGCTTAGTAATTAAAGTCGGTTACGAAGAAGTGTAATAAAGTAAATAAAGCATTGTAGAAACGTAATCTAAAACGAACCCTGTTTTATTTGGTACAAATCGTACTGGGGAATAAAACAACTACGGAGATTAGTTAAACCTAATTCCGTAACAATATTTTTGCAATTTCTTATATTAATATTTATATAACAGCGACATTGATTGATTGTTATTATTGTGAAGTAACCAACAGCACTCTGCCACATAAAAAATTGACTCTGACTTATAATTAGCAATAATGTACAATAGTAATCCTTCGTAATGTTGTTTATTTTCAGATGCCACGAAGAAAGACCTGCTGTGTTCCAGAATGTGGCAATAAACAGCCAATAAGAAATGTTTATTTCTTTGGTCTTGGTGGTGCTGGTGCTATTTACACCAAGGATGCCTTGAAGAAAAAATACGGTATGCGTAACTTTAAAGATACATTTATATGTTCAAATCATTTTACAAAAGATGATATATATCAAGCGGGTACTGCCTCTGTACGACTACTCCAAAGCGCAATTCCAGATTTGCCCGATTGGTCAGGAAATAATGTGCTTAGTAATAGTCCTTATATTAATGTAGTTGTAGATACTAGTAGTGTAGTACTTGACCATACATATTGTTTAATGGCCGATATTCCGAACAATGAAGGTAACCCACATGATGAGACGGCTAACAATTCTACTTCTGGCGCTATGGTCAATGTTAATAATATTAGTGTAGTAGTAGATGAAGACCAAACGAATGGCGTAATGGACGATCTACCTGATAATGAAGATGATACAATGGCCAATTTGATGTTCCATACCACTGAAAGTCGCCCTATGAGTAGTAACAGTAGTAGTAGTCTAATGGGCCGATTCCGTACAGCGAGGCGAGTCGTGTCGCGTCGCCAAATGCAATTTTTCGATTCCGTATGGCAATATCGCCTGACGTCGTCAAATTTTGTCGCCGAAATGTTCATTTTCCGGCGACAACAAATTAGCTGTCGCCGTACATTTTTACTAACGAATAAAAATAAAATAAAAATAACTTGTTATCGACGATTATTTTCTATCGCTGTACGTAGTACATTTTTTAAATTTTGTCACAGAGACGATAGACGACGCGACATGACTCGCCTCGCTGTACGGAATCGGCCCATAAATATAAATGAACATCCCGTAGTGGCCAATACAAATGATGAAGATGAGCTTATTGTGATACAAGCCTTACTTTCGCTCAATCATTCAAGTGCTATTTATAACGAAGCTGATCCCACACTGGACGCACTTGGTAGTAGTAGTACAATGAATAATAGTAGTTTTGGTAGTAGTATTAATAATAGTAGCAATAATAATGATGTGAATACCGTAATGGTGGACAATTTGCCAAATATTGTCAATAATTCCCCAACGGTAGAATCTGTTTCAAATATGTCCATGGATCACCAAACATATGATATCGATCGCTCCGAGGTTACCAGTACCAATGCACCCAATATGCCAAGTTCCCTCGAGCAACAAATTATAACTGTGCTAGGTTCCGCCGCTAGGTACGATCGTGATTCGCGGGTATATAATTGGGACATACCGAGATCAAATGAAATTGAAAAAACCTATCCAAAATGTGTTCTGCTTCTCGACGCTGAAACTAAACGCGTTCTTAAAGAATATTTCTCCCAAAAACCCTTGGAATAAAGATTATATGGGTTACAATTCGACGAAATTAAAGTAAAGATCGATAACAAAATTCGCTATTCATATGGCTATCTCTTGACAAACATTTACAATTACGATAAACCTATTTTACTAGGTTTTGAGATAACGCCAAAACCTTGCAAAGCTCCTACGTTACGCAAAATGGTGAGGAATGTTCTTAAAGAAGCAGATGATATTGGGGTTAATGTGATAGTGCTAATATGTGATACACTCTCTAGACAATGTAAACTTTTAAATTTTTATAACAAATTTTCAAACTTTGTTGAAATTATTAAAGACAAAAAGCAACTATACGTTTTCGACATTGTTCATTCCCTATTCGCTTTGTTCAAAGCTTTTATAAAAAATAACATTGAAATTAATAATAATTATGCAAAATTTCAATTTGTCCAAAGGCATCTAAATTTAAAATTATTTTTTTTTTATTTTTTAATAATGTTGAAATGGGTTATGTTTATGATAATGATCCATTCTTGCACTTAAATACTGTTTTTAATGAAAATGTCTTAAATTCGTTAAAACTTCGAAGAGGAGACAACAGATTAGAATTCGAAGCAACGAAAGATTTTCTGAAAGGTTGCATACCCTTAATTAAATTATTGTATAAAGAGAGTGAATTTAATTTTAATCAAAAGAAGCGAATTATAAACAGATCAATCCGGTTTTTTACTTTCAACGTTTTTACAAATATAACCTCAAAACAAGCAATTATTAGATCACTAAAGAATATATCATACATATTCACACATTATGGAGATATTTCTATAAACAATTTAACGACGCATTATAATATTGAAAATTTTTTTTGGGAAATTAGAAGACGTCTATCATCAACTCCAAGTCCAAAAGATTTGGAGTACATTAAGGCAAGATCAGATGCCGTGATCAATGTCTTACAATCAATAGAACCAGAGTTATTTTGGAATGATTTTAATTTTTTAAGACAATAATACCAAGTTACTGATTTTTGCAGGAATAATTATTATACGTTCATCCAAACTAGAGGAAAACGCAAGGTAAGAAAAAACATTTAATAAATTCAAGAGATATTTTTTAAAATAGATATTTCCCAAAAAGTGTAACCTACAAAAAACAGTGGATCCTGTGTATGTCTTATTGTGGATAAGTGGATTAAGCAATGTACCTAGTACATCATATTGATGGTTGGTTGTAGGCCTACAGGGGAGCCGCCAACGAAAATAATGGCAACGCACAAAGGTAGTACCTCATGGGTTGTGTGGAAATCTACCACTACTTTCACTAATGCAAGATGTAGGAGGAGCGCTAACAGTTCTTTTGTTATGTGATATACGTTTTTATGTATAAGTATTTTATTTATAAGTATTGAGAATTTCATTGTACCGCAAACACAAATTCATTTAAGAAATACTAAACAACAAATAATACTTATTAAATTATAATGAATAAAAAATAGAATTTTAATTTTTGTAACAAAATGTGTTATGCTATTTTTATTAATATTTAAAACAAGTGCTAGATTAATGATTATCATCAGCATAGAAACTAGAAACTATAAAAAATTGTCATAAGAGGCCAGATTATATGAAGGTATCTATGCAGACGAATACCGCACATCATTAAATTTAAATCTGACCTATCAATACAAGTCTCGTTCTAGTTTGTAAGTATATGGTAAGTCCAGGTCCACACTAAGAGTAATTTCACTGAAATTTTGACATGAAAGCAAAAGAAAATGTGAAATAATATGGTCATATTGTTTCATACGAATATGGCAAAAAAGCAAAATTCGGGAACACTAGTTTCTTGAAATTATGCGTTTTGTCCAAAAAATAAAAATTTCATTGAAATTACTGTAGTGTGGACCGGGACTAACATTAGTATGTTTTAGCAAAAACCAAAGACTTCACAGAGGAACGATTTCGGTTAACAAGATTAAATGCTTGAAAACACACACATTAATGAAACCTTCTATTTGATAGGGGAAATATTTTCATTACCAAAAATCTAATGCCTGCCAGAAAGTCTGTATACCAAAAAGTTAATTTTGCAGGTCTCTCTCTCTAGAAAAATAAAAAATGTTCTGAAAATACCAAAATTATAAAAAAGAAATAGAAAACATGAATGAAAATAATATAATTTAATGTTAGACATCTGAAAAAAGGGGCAAATATTTTTTCAGTTCATATCAATTATGCTCTGTTCCAGAACCTGCAAGAAGCTACTACTTTTTACTACGATAATATTTTTTCTTTATGTTATCGAAAAAATAGTAAAAATTAGTAGATTTTTGCAGTACTGGAACGGACCACATATTTTACTCGTCTTTTGGCTGAAACTTTCTTTAAAATCAGTAAATGAAAAGTATGAAAGTATGAATCATGTTGCTATGAATTGTGTACCATGTCGTATGAACGGGTTAATTCGTGTACCATGGCATTAGGTAAGGAAACTTAATTCAACAACCGTGCATTAGGGGTCGATTATGGATAGCAACTCAACTGTAGTTGCGTAGCCAGAAGAGAAAATCATGCAATTAAAATGAGCAAAAATATGGAAATTTTTGTCAGATTCAATTAAAATCAGTGTTTTGAACCTTCAGCTATTAATTTAATTGTAAAAACTATACATTTAAATGCGGAAATTCTTCGGAAATCTTGAGTAGTTTTTTTCTACTTGCCAATCAATCATTGAGAAAACATGTACTCATGGTTCAATTATTAGAAGGTTGGGCAGGTTGACAAAATTTCAAAAAAACCACACTGAAGCTGGTTTGCTTATAACTTCAAATATTATAATAACAAATGCAACAAGTTTTGTTCATTTGAAATCTTGTCAGCTTGTATTGTTTTAATTTTTTCTAAAATAATATTTGTATTACTCCCATTAGACATTTGGATAAAAGTGGTAATTTGCGCATTGCCTGTGTCTGCGTGCCACCAGAAATGACTGCAGAGGATGTCGGTCTGGAGCTGGTTTCTTTGAAATCAGGAAAATTGGTAATGATAACTTCACTTTCACTACCAAAAGCAAGGATCCCAAGGCTTACACCATTCTGTTGAGACGTGTTATTCTCAATGAAACTTAACGTAATTTACTGGATGCTTTGCATGTTGCACGTAACTTGATAATTGAACCAATTTGCTTCCTGATGGTGATGCCAAATGGCTTTGTAACAACTTTTGACTCGCACCTGCTGTCGCCGAAGCTTTGGATATAATCCCTCGTACTTTGGCGCAAAACTGCGGTCCCAATAACATTCGTACATTAACTGCCTTGAGAGCAAAACATGCTCCTACTCGGGAGATGATATGAATGACAAGGGCATTTGAGAGTCATTGGCTGTTATAATGCAAACCACTACTGATTTTCGTTTATTAACATGCTTATATGAAATAAAACGCTATATTTAAGAAAGATCTTTATCATCTTTTATTATTCTAATGATGGTTGGTATATAAAATGGGCTATATATCAGCCCACGTTTTGATATAGCTCCAATAGAACAGTACCTCCCTATTTCTACTTGACTCCTGCAAACGTACGAAACCGTTATTACAGTCATACAGGAAATATGATGGAAGGGGTCACAACCACACTGAATATATGTAGCTGCCATGATATAAAGTATAAGTTGCTGATTTCCAGTTAGTCTGGCGCCACGTATGAAAGACTTGCTACAATCCGAATAAACGCTAGACTGCTCAAAATAAATTAAATTAATAATAAAATATTAAAACAACGGCTATGGGATTAAGCCTGACTATTTTGATAAACAAAATAGAAGTCGTCATCCCAAATAAAAACGACAAACCTCCTAACTGTGAGAACGGGCACCGTCGAAATGTTGTTTATTGATGTAGTATGCAATACAAATAAATTAGTTATGCGTTTTTTCGTCGAGAATCGACGAACGCATAGCAGTGGGAAAGATTGGGTTTTGTTTGCAAGTGAAGTTGCTCGAGTTTAGGTAGTGCCAAAGAAATTCTCGATCAGAGTGTTTCTTTGCTCACATATCTATTTGAGCGAGCAATTGACACTTGGGTATAAAAAGTTTCTTGTTGAAAAACAAGAACCAAGGGAACTGATGAAGATCTGCGGCGAGATCTGAAACTATAGTCTTCCCTGCCTTACCCCTTGGTAAACATCACCAATTTTTCCCACTAATAACTTAAAGTTGTTTTAAAAAAATATTAAAACAACGGCTATGGGATTAAGCCTGACTATTTTGAAAACAAAATGGAAGTTGTCATCCCAAATAAAAAAACGCCAACACTCCCTAGTTTTTATACCCTCCACCATAGGATGGGGGTATATTAAGTTTGTCACTACGTTTGTAACTACTCGAAATAATCATTGTAGACCCCACAAAGTATATATATTCTTGATCAGCGTGCAATTCAACATCGATATAGCCATGTCCGTCCGTCTGTCCGTCTGTGGAAATCACTCTAGCGTCCGAACGGATTGACGTAGGTTGATGAAATTTTGGGAAAATATGTTATATTTACGTAGGACTTTTGGTATTGAAAGCGGGCTATGTAGGTCCACGCTTTCGTATAGCCCCCATACAAAATGACGCGTGACGCATCGTCGTTTTAAGGAATTTTTAAGATATTTGGCCCATTTTACCACCGAATTGGTTGTAATTTGGTACTTTGTGTCTCCAGAGGCCAAAAAATATTCCTACCAAAGTTGGGTTATATAGGTCCACGTTTTGGTATAGCCCCCATATAAGGCCCCATATAAAGTACGCGTCATTTTAATATATTTTGAATGTATTAGACCCATTTGACCACAGAATTGGTTGTAATTTGGTATTTTGTGTCTTCAGAGGCCAGAAAAAAATCCTACCAAAGTTGGGTTATATAGGTCCACGTTTTGGTATAGTCCCCACATAAGACCCCTTATAAAGTACGCGTCATTTTAATATATTTTGAATGTATTAGACCCATTTGACCAAAGAATCGGTTGTAACTTTGTATTTTGTGTTTCCAGAGGCTAAGAATCATTTCTACCATAAAATGTGTATATGGGTCCACGTGTTGTATCTCCCGATTTTCGATATTTTGAACGTTTTAGCCTCATTATCACACCGATATGGCTGAAATTTGGTATTTAGTCTTCTTTAGGCGTAAAAAAATTTCCCCCAGAAATTTGTAGGTATAGGTCCACGCCATCATTTAGCCCCCATAGAACGGTACCTTCCGAATTTCGGTATTTTGAAGGTTGTGGCCACATTAATCCACCGAAATGGCTGAAATTTGTGGTGGAGGGTATAAAAAGTTCGGCCCGACCGAACTTAACGCTTTTCTTACTTGTTTTCCTTTCAATTTTACTTCTTGTTTCTTCGAAAATATTCACTGCAACTGAAAATAACTGGTTGCTGAAAAATAGCCGGTTCGTCAACTGAGATTCGCAACTTCAGTTAAAGGTTGCCATACATAAAGTAATTTTGACAAATATCAACTCCACTCAACGATAATTGCTATCAATAATCGACCCCTAAATTTGCTGTGGGCAACGCAACTGGAGTTGGGTTGCTATCCATAATCGACCCCTTAATTTAAGGATTTTAAGTGGATGAAGCCAAACGTTGTTTGATGTTGTACTAATAAGCACATTTTCTTCAAAATATGCGAGCTGGTGTAAGCATTTTTACAGTGTTTTATTTAACTTGCTTTGGTGTGTGTTTAGTTCAAATCTGGTAACTTGTTTTTAACACAGTTGCAGTTTACAAATCGAACTAAAACTTTGCACACTTTTCAGATGTGAATGACAATACATTAATATGAAATCAGAACCAATATTGGTCCATTTTTACACTGTTTTAAAGTGTTTTATCTAATTTGCTTTTCAAATCTGGTAACTCATTTTTCACATAGTTGCGATTGACCAAACGAACTTAAAATTTGCACACTTTTCAGATTTGGATGACAATACATGAATACATTTTTACAGTGTTTTTACGGTGTCTAACTTGAACCCCTTTTCAAATCTGGTAACTGATTTTTAACACGGTTGCAGTTGAAAAATCGAACTAAAACTTTGCACACTTTTCAGATTTAGATGACAATACATGAATATGAAACCAAAACCAATATGGGTCCATTGTTTCCTATGACCCCCATATAACGGTACCACTCGATTTCCGGTATTTTGCTTTTCAAATCTCGTAACTCATTTTTCACGCAGTTGCAGTTGACCAATCGTACTTAAACTTTGCACACTTTTCAGATTTGGATGACAATACATGAATATGAAATCTAAACTAATATTGGTCCATTCTTACAGTGTTTTTACGTTGTCTAACTTGACCCCCTTTTAAAATCTGGTAACTGATTTTTAGCACGGTTGCAGTTGACCAATCGAAGTAAAACTTTGCACATTTTTCAGATTTAGATGACAATACATGAATATGAAACCAAAACCAATATGGGTCCATTTTTTCCTATAGGCCCCATATAACGGTACCCCCCGACTCCTGGTATTTTGAGGATTTTGTCTTCATTTTTAGCCCGATTTTGCTGTAACTTGGCAATTGGAGTTCCCAATCGTCCAGGAACTTCCCCACTAAAAATTGTGGACGTAGGTCAAGGTTTAATATAGCCTCCATATAACGGTACCACCCAATTTCAAGCATTTTAATCTACATT
This sequence comes from Musca autumnalis, assembly GCF_047663935.1. Lineage (NCBI taxonomy): Eukaryota > Metazoa > Arthropoda > Insecta > Diptera > Muscidae > Musca > Musca autumnalis. Next base: position 117,865,825 of record NW_027411644.1, on the reverse strand, counting down.
TTCTGCTCAAATGGACTGTATCGGCATTTGGGGTTCTCAGTGGTCAAAAAATGTATTTACTAAAAAGTTAAAAATAAAAAATAATTTAAAAAAATTAAGTTTCAGTGTTTTATTTAGAAATGCACTTAAAACTAAAAAATAATTTGTCGCTTAGCCTCAATAAATATAATCTTTCTCATGATAGAATCTCTCAAAGAAAACGCATGCCGTTTAATTTTGCCACCATTCATAATTTAAATGCAAGCGTTTGATTAGTGGGATTCTGTAACTCATTTTTGCTGTTATCGATAATTTCCAGCAAAAAAGCTTGGAAGTAGTGCAATGCAGAGTTAAGATTTCAATACATCTTTCGATGCAGTCCACACGGAGTTATGAAAAATGCACTTCGCTCGATACATTTTAGAAGCACTCGCTTATAGATCCCTAGCCAAGCAAGCCAATTTTTCGATCCCTACAGTCGCAGTCTTTTTTTTTTGAATACGAAAAAGTGTCTAAATTATAAGAAGTTGTTTAAAAAAATAAAGAAATACAAACTAAAGATACAACCATTGCTGTAATTCACGAGACGCAAATTATTTTAGAAGTGGAGTTAGAGTTTTTTGGAAATCTGAACTGGAGTTGGAGGAAAAATCAAAAACCATTTGGATGATGAAGCAATATCAGTTGCGGTGTCACAAAAAGCAGAGCAGAGGAAGTAAATTCAGTTATGATCAAATTTAATGGAGAGTTTTTATAATTTGTATTAGTGTAATAAAGTTAATATTCTTCTTTACACGAATAAGCAATGTATTTTATTTATTTTGGGATATTTGCAATGGCTGGCATTTTATAGCATCTTTAGACTGCATTTAAATTCAATCCAAAACACTACATCAAAGGCTGTGATTTGGATCGAAAATGGAGTGCATCCTAGCTGTGTGCCGTGGAAGCAAAATGGAGTGCATCCTAGCTGCGCGCTCTCTTGTAAAATTCATAGGAAAAGATGTACTCCAGCGGCAATTGTTCTAGTGATTTAACTGCATCCGCGCATGCAAGGAAGATCGATGGTGAATTACACAAACAATTTCTATAGCCTTATTATGATTTTTCGACACTTCGGAGTAACTTCTGAGTGACTTCCAATGCGATTTATTTAAAAATTCACCACATTTGAACAAATATAGAACATTTTTCTATCTGATGATGAGACAGTGGTGCAGCGGTAAGCATACTCGCTTTGCACTCTGAAGGTCCGGGTTCGCTTCTCAAGTCAGGTAAGAAAACAAAATCACTTTTTTTTTTTAAAATGACAAAATTAATGTAGGCGGAAATTCCAAAGAATAAATTCTATAAAGAGCGTTCTTAAAAAAATAAAAATACAAAAAATTAAAAATTAAAATAAAAATAGATTTTTTAATTCTAAGAACTATCACGGAAATGATCTTCAAGAAGTGTCGCTGGAGTGACTTCCAAGACGACACACGGGCGTGTTTCATTTCTTCCATGGTATAAGTAAAGAGGTAGATTTAAATGAAAACAAAAAGACTGTCGCTATGTGCAAAAAGGGGACTATGAAATGAAAATGAAAGATATTTTGCGGGATATGTGTACTTACCGAAGATTGAAAAGGGAGCCGACTACTGCACTACAAAACAAAAACAACAAATTGGTAGAAAAATTATACAATCTAAACATAATAAATATTATGGAGAAAAATAAATTGACAACTAGTACATCAACCGCTCCACGAATTTACGGTCTTCCAAAAATTCATAAAGATGGAATACCACTACGACCGATATGCTCATCAATAAACGCACCCTCTTACGGACTGTCCAGATATATAGTAGATATTTTAAAGCACTTGACAAAGGACTCAATATACAATTGGTCTGTTCCTTTACTTCTGAAAATGGTAAAACCGGCAAAAGTAGCAAAAGTTGTAAACTGCTCCCATATGAATTGTATGGTGGTGGAAGTAAAGGAACGCTTTTCGAGTAAAAAGTGGTAAAACTTGAACGTAAAGGAACAGAGCTAATATTAAAGATGCAGTGGATTTCAAAACTAAAATTAACAATATGAATATTAACTACGAGGAAATATTAATATCATTTAACGTAATATCATTGTTCCCAAGCGTTCCAATAAATTTAGCTTTAAAAACCATCACCGAAAAGTGGAATATACTCAAGGACTACACAAAAATACCCAAGGACTTATTTATGGAAATACTGACTTTTTGCATAAAAGATTCCACATATTTCATATATGAAGACAAAGTGTACGAGCAGCGAAAAGGACTTCCAATGGGATCGCCAGCGTCACCGATTATTGCTGACGTAGTAATGGAAGAATTTTTGGACACTTCTATGAAAAAGCTGACGACGAAGCCGAGACTATTAACTAAGTACGTGGATGACATATTTTGTATAATCAAAAAAACTGAAATCGAAAGTACCCTTAACATATTAAATTCATTCGAAAAGAACATTCAGTTTACGCACGAAATAGAAAAGGATAATAAATTACCATATTTAGACGCAATGATATTAAGACAAGGCAACGAAATTAAGTTAGATTGGTACCAAAAGCCAACAGCTTCCGGACGATTAATAAACTTCTATTCAAAGCACCCCAGAAGAGTAAAAGTGAATACAGCTGTAAATTTCATCAACAGGATCTTCAATATAAGCGACGAGCAATTCCACTCGAATAATGAAGTAAAAATAAGACAAATTTTAACGAAAAATGATTTCCCACAAAAAACAATTAATGATATACTAAAACATGCTAAGAAAGATCGAAAAATTAAAATAAGAGACAAAAATTAAAAGATATATAAGGCGGTAACATATATCCCTGGATTTTCGGAGAGATTTTGCAATTCGGACATTTATAATAAAGAAAAATATCAATTAGCTTTAAGAACTTATAATAATGTTAATAATATGTTTAGCAAAACAAAATCCAAGACAAAGCAAGAAGACAAGTGCAATGTAGTTTATAAGATAGCTTGTAACGGTGACGAAACCAAAGTATGCCAAAAGGTATATGTTGGTACGACGAAAACAAAACTTAAAATTAGACTTTCCGCGCATAAATCGGATCAAAAATCAGACAAACCACTTGAACAAAAAACAGCATTAGCAGCGCATTGCACACTGACAGGACAAAAGGCTAATTTCAAAAAAGTCGACATATTAGCTCAAGAAAATAATTATAGGAGACGATTCACATTAGAGATGCTACGCATTATAAGCATACCTAACGACAAAAGAATGAATTACAAAACTGGCACGGACCACTGTGCACACATTTACAGGAATCTAGTTCATAAGCACAGACGAAAGAGAACGTAGTTTAGCTTTGACGTTAAATTCGCGTAGACGCTTTTCTTCCAAACTAGATGCAATGTTTTGTGTTATTTTATTTCGCTTATCATATTGTAATAAAATTGTTTTTTGAAATAGATCCCTGAAGATGATTGTCGATGACAATCGAAATATTGGATAAATAAAAAGGAAAAATAACATCAAAATAAAACACTGAGTTTTTAATGACCTTCAGCCGAAACATCTATGTACATCAATATTGAAAACCATGGTGTAAGAAAGAAGGTGATACAATAATAGCAACCTATGTCTTCATTTGCTGTCAAAACATATTTTCAATCAAAAATAAATAACAAATATTTCGCTTCTATAAAAAATATCTGTGTACAACATCTTTGTTTAAGCTTCGCGAATAATATTTTAACGTTTTCTTCTAACTTTTGTGGATATTTCGCGCAAAAAAATTTGACAGCAAATGAAGACTACAACCTAACGTCAACTATTGGATCACCTTGTTAAATTCGCCTTGATTGAAAACAATCTCTAAAACCCTTGTTTTTCCTGAATTCCAAAAACATCAAATGGTCTGTTCCTTTACTTTTAAAAATGGTAACAGTGGCAGAAAATGGTAAAAGTGGTGAATTGCTCTCATATAAATTGTATGCTTTTTAAAGTAAGGGAACACTTTGCAGGTTAAAAATGGTAAGAAATGGTAACCTCAGGCAAGTAAAGGAACAGAGCAAAAATTAGTAAACGCAAAAGCAACAAGTGGTTTTGTTTACAATACCTTTTTTTGAGCATTTTATAAACAACGGGAAAAATGAACGAAGTGTCAAAGTTTCTCCACATAATCGAATTGTGGATATGATAAAATGATTGTTTCAATACAAAGCTGAAGAATTTCTTCCCAACAAATGTTCTAAAACAATTTTAAAAATCATTGAATTCGATTTTTTTTAATTGTATGGCATATTATTCAAACAGCACACACACATACACATATTGTGTATATTGTTTTCAAGTTTTAGGTACACTCGAAAGAAAAAAATTAAACTGACAGAATGCTTTAGCTAACCTTTCTTATTAAACCATGATTTCTTCACAACTGAGGTCACTTCAGGGTGACTTCCGCGACTATCGCCTCGACTGTTTTCATCGCCTAGGCGGCACACCTAAGTCACTTCCGCGATAGTTTTTGCTTGCAGAGCAGTAACTCATAATCCTTCCCCAACACTACCACCTTTTACACCTACAATCACCACAACCCAAAATGCATGTACACAACACCACAAATCTATAGCTTTGTTCCTTTACCTTTTTAATGGTAAAAGCATAGACTAATGAATTTATAGACGACGGAATGCTCTCTCCGAGTATGTTCGAATTGAGTGTGGTAACTAGGAAACTCAATATAAAATGACAAAAAAAAAAACAAGTTAATAAATATTTTGTTCTGGCAAAAGACTACAAAAATCCCCCCCAAAAATCGTCTTCGAACTTTTTTGAGTTTTCGGGTTTTAGTGACTTGAACGCGGAAAAATTGAGTAATCCGTTGTCTATAAATTCATTAGTCTATGCCTGCAGAAATTTATTTGGTAGCCTCTGGTAGAAGAGAAAGGCATATGTGCTCTCTCTTCTCTCTCACCCAGATTTGCCACTTTTTGGGGTTAAGGAACGCTTTGCAGGTTAAAAATTGTAACAAATGGTAAAGGAACACAGCTTATATAAATAAAAATCATATGTCGTTCGTTGGTAATGACATCAGGTGAGAACGGCTGTACCGATTTGGATAATCTTTCTGTAAAATGTGCGCGATAGATTTGACCACGCCCACTTTTTTCAATTTTTATCTTATCTACAAAAACTACTGAACCGATTTTGCTCGGGAATGTACAGGGATGGCCCCCGTTAAAATAGGCTACAAATTTAGTTGAATTTCGGAAGGGGCGGGGTATTCCCCTACACCCTATTTCTTTAAAAATGCTATATCTGGGTGAATATTGCGAAAAGTCTTGTTTCTGTGTCCCGACGCATTTAAGGTTAAAAATATTAAAAAAATTTAATTCTTAGAAACGGAATAAGTAAAACAAAATGTCCTTACCAACATTGTAAAAAATTTCATATTAATTGTTCGTTTATGGCAACAAATTATGTAAAAAGTTTTACGGTTTCGTTAATTACCTAAAATAAGCATTTCAATTTTACCGATTTTTGTCGGTAACCAAAAAATGCGTTGAAGAATCCCCCTACTGTGGTGCCATTCTCTAACTAATTTTCTGAGTTACCGACAAATGTCGGTAAAATTGAAATGCTTATAATTTCGGTAATTGACCGATTTTTGTCAGTAACTCAAAAAATAAGATAATTGTAGGCCGACTTGGAGTTACTTGACAGGTTGACAGAAACCGAGTCCTCACAAGCCACTTCCATTCCTACACCTACAAATTGAGACTTGCCCCCTGGTCAGGAGTTTAGGTTCTATTCATATCTATAGTAGGATAAGAATTAACATCTTTTCACCATAGAGCGGATTCGTCCACGTGCCATCACTTCGTTTGATGCTACAAATAGGTTTTGGATGCTTTGAGATCGTTGCGTTGCGAAATCTTGCCGCTGCATTAAAACGGCGTTTGCATTAGAGCTTTTTGCTCTATGGAATTGACATTATATATTATATATTGACATTAAACCCAGTGGTATGAATCCCTCTATTGCCTGACTAGAGTTGATCCTAGAATTCCTCTTAGCTTTCCTGACCTCACTTTTATACTTATTGAAACTATGCTTGTCTAGGTCCAAATATGCACTATGTTTGGTCCTGCTAGCCTTGTTATATTCCCTCCTGCTGACTTCCTCAAGGTTGGCCAGATTTATATTCGACTAAACTGTATGAACTCTACAACCTGGATAAGTTAATGTGTAAAACTTATCATAGCAATCCCGAAAAACACTTGCGAGACTGTCAAGTGAAGTTCTGGAATTTCACACTGTCTTGAAGAATCTAGACAGTTGTATTCCTCCCAGTTGGTTCTTCCATGAGGCGGTTGCCTTTTACATCTATGAGAGACTTAAAAGTGTATCGCCTTGTGATCCAAAAAGAAGCACTCCTCCGATACCCTTCAGTCCAATATAGATGTATCCTACATATTTTTAGGAGTGGGATCTACCACCTTTTTATCTTACCTTATTCTGGGCTGTGGCGGTATTTCCCCTATTGCATACTCGCAAATTATTACTCAAATTAAAATCAAATATGGACTCACCTCTCACGTCGACTAATTTGCGCACCAATTGACTTTGTTGGCCTAGTACTTCAAACTACATGTATACTGAGGCTCTTTTCGGCTACTGTCGGTTTTAAGACAATTTTAATGCAAATTCGTTCGAACTACTACTTCTGTTTTTTTGGAAAAATGTTTGAATTATTTTTGTTTTGAATCAAACAAAAATTTTCTACAACTACAGGAGTTTTGTAGTAATTCGAATGAATTTGAATCGGCTTAGACTTTTTCTTAGCTACAATACAAATTCTTACCTTCTCGCCATTAACTGCTTCGCTAGTGGCCAACTTCGCGAACGAAGCCGGGTGACTGCTCGAGGGACGATATACCATTATCTTAGCACTGTTCATCATCGGAAGACCTTACTCTCTTTATGCACGCTTGTTGTGAAGTGGTTGTCTTCAGGCCACTAGCCTGATTTGAGGTTGATGGACCGTCGGTCGTATCAGACACCTGACTTCCCCCAGAACAATCCTTCCTCTTATAATCTAAACTGATTTCTGATAAATCGGAGCTATAGAATCCTTCCAGCTCGTGTTACACCCAGCAGCTTTAGCAGATTTACAGGTCTAAATTTTTCACTGGATGGAGCTTTGTAACTGGTTCGTCTGTGTCTTCCCCTTCTCCATCTCCGACTTCAGAGTGAACTTTGTTGGAGTCCGACCGTGTCGCTTGGGCCGATGGAGTCAAGATAGCTGGCCTTGCAACAGACACCACTCGTGTCCGCAAGAGATACGGACAACGTGAGACCGCCAGTTTTCCAAGCTTGTAGTCAACGCAGTTTTTGAACTGTTAACTACCTGTGAGTCGGGAAGTGGAATCCATTCGATAGGCAATGAACGTTTCTCAACGCGAGGGTATTCTTTTCGATGCGCTTCACGAAGCGAAGCTTCAACCTGGGGTTTTATCCACAAAATTTGGAGCAATCATTTACATCTCTCACGGGCCGTACAACTCATAGTGGTTGGGGATGTGAGACAATGATCCATTTCTTGATCTATAGCCTCATCCAACAAGGCGTCCTGCCTGGGAAGGACAGGTCTATCAGATCTATATCCATTTTGGCAGATGTACTATTTAAAATAGTCTGATACATTACTTTTCGCTCGCACTTTCTTTGTAAGATCTAATTATTTTGCGAAGGTCATTTTTTACAATCCGACTTAAGCCGAAATGCTGATTGTAGAGTGCCACTATATTTTTTGTCTCAAAAAGAAATAGATTACTATTATCAATTTCAAATACTTGCAGTAATGAAATTTCTACGATTTGTTTGGTTCTTTGTTTGTTTTTGCTGCTCTCTTTTTTCACAACAAATATGTTCCTATTTACTGTATATAAAATGTATGTATGTATTTCAGAAAATAAACAAACTTTACTTGTTTTTGTTATAAAATGTCATGTCGTATTAAGCTGAAAACACAATAAACGTTTAAGTTGACAAAAATCCTCAACAACAAGAAGGAAACAATGACATCAACGCTCACCGTTGATGAGTATTGGAGCATGGCATAATTAGTCCGGTCAAAATAGACATTGAAATAGCTCCCACAAAGCTGAATTTTGGTGGAGAGCTAGGGTTTGCCATTAGAAGCAACGTCCTAAAAGTCCCCATCGATCCCATGTGTGCAAAAAATATTATTCGGGGTCAAAGGTCAAAATTTAAGGGTTTTTAGTTTTTCGGATTTATTTTTTGAAAACGGTTGATCTAATCAAAAAGTGACTAAAGTAAATATTGTAGACAGAAAAATTATCTACAAGTTTGACCCTAACAATTTTTTTCTTAGAAGGAACCATTCTTGAGATATAGCTGTTCTAAAAAACACATAATTTTTATGCACTTATAAGGGAAATATGCACATATTCAGACGAACCGGCTAAAATAAGCGAAGTAATCGGGTCTGTCTCCCAAAAATATATATATTTTCTTGAAGAGCGAAATTATAGCTATCTTCTAAAAAAAATTCCAACAAAATCGGAGCCTGTTTAGTAGAGTTATTCAATGTTAGAGTCATTTTATGCAAAAATAGCCCATTTAACCCACATGTATAATCGAAAGCCCAACGGGAACGACCCCAACGAAAACTCTCCGATTTTTTTCAAGTTTTGTCCGAAGGTAGGGTTTGTTGCGCTGATTACGGAAATGTATAATTTTCAACGGTTGCGGATCCGGTTCGCCGGTTATTAGACCCGAAAGGCCAAATTTAAAAACCGGGTTAGACCCGGTTACTGCAAAGTGGATATCGTTTGAAAGCTTGCGGAAGTATCTAACACATAGTATCGTTACTTTAACCGGTTCGCATCATAATGTACTTACGCGGCTAATTTTTTATTTGACCTTTAGATCGAGATATCTCGAAAATGGTAAGTCTTTTCTAAGAATCATAAGGACCAATCTTGTAGACAATTATTGAATCTACAACTTTTACTTAGCGGGCTTTTGCTAAGTATTACCGTTTTTGAGAAAAATTAAAAAAAAACTGAATAATGCCTCCAAAAATGACCTTTGACCCCGAATAACTTGTTTTGCACACATAGGATCGATGGGGACTTTTAGGACGTTGCTTCTAATGGCCAACCCTAGCTCTCCACCAAAATTCAGCTTTGTGGGAATTTTTGCTATTTCCCCCTTATACGCATGTCTATTTTGACCGGACTAAATAACCAAATAACTGGACTTTTCTGCATCAAGCCTTTACGAGGGCGGTTCGGAAACTTCTTAGACCATGTTTATATTATAGCCTTTTGCAGGGTTAACCTTCTTAATTAGGATTTACTTGACGTATACGTAAAGGAATTGACATTTGAAACCCAGTGGGTTTGTTAAATCCGCTTATATATAAACGTACTATTAGCCTATCAATTAAAGAGAATAGTTAGTTTTTCAAAAATATTTTTAATTTCAATATAATCTCCTGAAACTTCAATACACCTAGTCCAACTTTTTTCTAGCAATTCTATCCCTTGATTAAAATAGTTTTCCTCAAGGTCTTCAAAATAGTGGTTTACAACTGTAATTGCATCTTCATTTGAGGTTAAACGCTTGCCAGCAAGGAATTTTTTTAGATTTGGGAAGAAGTAAAAGTCACTGGGAGCTAAATCAGGAGAATAAGGTGGGTGGTCAAGCAACTCGTACTTTAATTCGTTGATTTTAGCCATTGTTAAATCACTCTTGTACGCTGGTGCGTTGTCTTGATGAAAAATTATTTTTTTGTGTTGTAAGCCAGGACGTTTTTCTCGAATTTGTACATTTAATTGATGCAAAAGGTTGCAATAGTACTCTGAATTTATTGTTTTACCCTTTTGACGATAGTCAATCAATAAAATACCTTTGAAGTCCCAAAAAACCGTTGCCATAACCTTACCAGCCGATTGAATTGTTTTTGCCTTCTTTGGGGCACTTCCTCCAGCTTCTGTCCATTGTTTGGATTGTTCTTTTGTCTCTGGAGTATAGTGGTGGATCCATGTCTCATCAACAGTTATGAAACGATGCTTAAAATCCTTTTTATTTCGCTTAAAACGATCCAAACAAGCTTGAGAAATGTTCATTCTTATGCGTTTTTCATCGACAAATGCGGCACCCATCTTGCAGAAAGCTTTTTCATCTGTAGTTCTTCATGCAAAATTAAATGGACACGATCATTTGAGATGCCCATGATACTAGCAATTTCACGCACTTTTATTCGTCGATCATTTAATACCATATCATGCACTTTGGCTACAATTTCTGTTGTTGTTGCTGTTTTTGGACGTCCACTACGTGGTTCATCTTCAATGCTTGCAAGACCACGTTTAAATTCAGCAACCCAATTTTTTACCGTTGCATATGAAGGAGCACTTTCACCTAACACATTCACCATATCATTATGAATTTCTTGTCCCGATAAACCTTTTTATGTAAATATTTAATGACAGCACGAATTTCTGATTTTTCCATTGTAAAAAAATTGCGGATGCGTCTTTTTTGAACACCTGTTTCTATACGAAGGAGTTGCCAGATCGATACAAAATTTAACATGTGTTCATAACAGAGATGGAAGTTTCCAAAACACTTAACTTTTTTCTGTTTATACCGCGCTTTTTGTGCTAGGTTAAGAAGTTTCCGAACTGCCCTCGTACATTACAAACAAAAACAATTTTCTATAACTAGGCGTTTACACCAGATAGTTTGTCTTCAAATACAACTCTGATTTACTAACACATACATACATTTGTCGTTTGTCTCCCAGCTGTTCATCATTTTTTCACAGACAGTATGGAAGACAAATTTTTGGCATTTTTGTAAAAATAAGTGAGATAATAATTGAAATGTGTTGAAAATAAAAGAACATGAACCTAAACAAAATATGTGAACGGAAAACAAAACGAAATGGACGATTTTCATTCAAAATTTTACAACTGTTTTTGCAGTTGTCTAGACGCCTACGTCACACAGGCAAGTTGTGGGATTTTGACAATCAATACATGAAGTCAACTGTCCTGTCATTTGTAAACGCAGGGTAAGGTTGTTGTCATGGTGGAATAATAAGGTGTAACGTCAAAAACAGCTGATCTTCATACCAGTTGTCAAAATGCGTTATTGTGAATAAAATCACACACAACATGTAAACAAGCAATTCACAGTAATGCATTATTGTGAGCAAATTTGACGTTTGACATGATTTGATGTAATGCCAAGTTTACACTTATGCCAAGTTTATACTTGCGCTCCAAAATCCACTGGATTTCACGAAATCCTGAAATACACCCCGGTGTTTACACTTATTTTTTTGTTGATTTCATACATATCACAATGATCAAGGTAGATGCATTTGCGCAGCTGATCGAACATGATTTTTCAAAAAAGTCGTTGTAAATTGAATTAATCATCAAAAATATACGACAATATAGAGCTTTACAACTTTTTTTTGGAAAATTATCGTAAAATTATCTATATATCGTATTAATTGTTTATCCAAATAGATGGTCATCCAATAAGACGAGCTGATACATCCATTTCCTGTCAAAATATATTGTCGTAGTTTGAAATTGAACAAAAAACATAGTTACCCATAGCAAAATTATCAAAAATGCTAAAAATACATTCCCGCAACCCGAAATCTAGCAAGACTTGCACTTCTCTTTAAACAAAAATAGCGCCGAATAACACCCTCTTCTCCTGTTTTCTGCCATACAATTTTGGACTAGTAGAAACTAGAGGCAAGGAGGACCATTGGCATCTAATATGATAGCTGATACGTTGATTTTGACATTTATGCTGCTGTTTTTGCAATTTTCGACATTTTTCCGTTCCCGTATTTTTTAAGAAATTTGTATGGGGAAGCAATTTTTTACAATTCGCTCTTTTTTTAACATTACCATTAAAAAGTACGGGAACACAATGAAAAATAGCATTGTAACAAAGTAATTTAATATTTCTTTCACATTGTTTACAAATTTTGATACAATTTTTTTTTTGCAGCAATTGACCATCTACCTTGTTTATTGTGATACGTGAAAAGTGTTGCAACTTTTGGTACTTTTTTAGGCAAAACCAGGGTTGTATATCATGTGTAATGTGATTTCGATGTTGATTTCGCTGAAATCACGAAATAAGATGATTTCATTTTTGTATGCGAAATCATGATAAATTTTGCATGATTCCGCGCGAAATCACGAAACGCCTTCGAAATCACGAAAAGACGCCGAATGTAAACCAAACATTACGCTCCAAAATCCACTGGATTTCACGAAATCCTGAAATACACCCCGGTGTTTATACATACTTATTTTTTGTTGATTTCAAACATATCACAATTATCAAGGTAGATGCATATGCGCAGCCGATCGAACATGAATTTTCAAAACAAGCTGTTGTAAATGGAATTAGTCATCAAAAAAATACGATAATATAGACAGCCTGTTTCTGTATGTCGAAAGAAAAACGTCCAAACTCTTGCGTGTTTTTCAAATTTGTTTTTTGTTTTGAAGCAAAAGCAAAGGTAAAATTATTTCGAGAACTAAAGTTCGAGCGTGTTTCATTCGCACACATTCTTCTTTCGACATACAGAAACTGGCTGAGAACTTTACTGCTTTATTTCGAAAATTATCGTAAAATGATCTATATATAGTATTAATTGTGTATAATACTAACAAATAAAAAAATAATAAAAAAAAATGATTTTATCGTTGAGACTCATAATAATAAAATTGATAGATAAAAGTTGTGTTCAGAACCTGCAAAATATTACTACTTGCAGTAGTTTTCCCGTTTAGTGCTACAAATGCGTTCCCGTACTCCGAAATCTAGCAAGACTTGCCTTCTCTGTAAACGAAAATAGCGCTGGATAACAAACAACCTCTTCTGTTACACAGATTTGGCATAGTAGAAACTAGCAGCACGTTTATTGGCATCTGAATATGACAGTTGATACGTTGATTTTTACATTTCTGCTGGAGTTTTTGCAATTTCCGTCATTCTTTCGTTCCCGTATTTTTTAAGAAATTTGTATGGGAAAGCAATTTTTGACAATTCGCTCTCTTTTCTAACATTACCGTTAAAAAAGCATGGGAACACAATGGAAAATATCATTGTAACAAAGTAATGCTTGGTTTATATTTACGAAATCCACTCGATTTCAACTGTCAAATCCATAGGTTAAACGTCAAATGAAATCCAGATGAGATTTCATTTGACGTTTGAGCTATGGAATTGACAGTTGAAATCGAGTGGATTTCGTAAATGTAAACTTAGCATAACTTAATATTTTTTCACATTGTTTACTAGGCGTTTACACCAGACAGTTTGTCTTCAAATACAACTCTGATTTACTAACACATGCATACATTTGTCGTTTGTCTCTCAGCTGTCCATCAGTTTTTCACAGACAGCCGGGTTGACAAATTTTTGACATTTTTGTGAAAAAGAAGTGAGATGATAATTCAAATGTGCTGAAAACAAAAGAATATGTATAAAACAAAATATGTAAACGGAAAACAAAAAGAAATCGATGATTTTCATTCATAATTTTACAACTGTTTTCGCAGTTGTCTGGACGCCTACGTCACACAGGCAAGTTGTGGGATTTTGACAATCAATACATGAAGTCAACTGTCCTGTCATTTGTAAACGCAGGGTTACTTTTAAAAATGGTAAGTCTGTGTTTAGACACACAAATTTCTCGGGAAAGTAAATTCAGTTTTTAGGTAATAGGGGATAGGAAAGAGTATTGAGGAGCTATTTCCTCCTCTACGCTCTCTCCCAAATAACTCAATTTTCTTTCCCGAGAAATTTGTGTGTCTAAACACAGACTAACAGTGGCAAAAAATAGTAAAAGTGGTGAACTGCTCCCATATAAATTGCCATGGTAGAATAATGTTTGCTTTACATTCGGCGTCTTTTCGTGATTTCGAAGGCGTTTCGTGATTTCGCGCGGAATCAAGCAAAAATTATCATGATTTCGCATACAAAAATGAAATCATCTCATTTCGTGATTTCAGCGAAATCAACATCGAAATCACAGTACACATGATATACAACCCAGTTTGTGACTGAAAAGTACCAAAAGTTGCAACACTTTTCACGTATCACAATAAACAAGGTAGATGGTCAATTGATGCAACAAAAAATTTTAGAATCAAAATTTTTAAACAATGTGAAAAAAATATTAGATTACTTTGTTACAATGCTATTTTTCATTGCGTTCTCGTACTTTTTTAATGGTAATGTTAGAAAAAAGAGCGAAATGTCTAAAATTGCTTCCCCATACAAATTTCTTAAAAAATACGGGAACGAAAAAATTACGGAAATTGCAAAAACTGCAGCAAATTAACGTATCATCTATCGTATTTAGATGATAATGAACATGTTGCTAGTTTCTACTATGCCAAAATTGTATGGCAGAAAACAGGAGAATAGGGTGTTATTCGGCCCTATTTTTGTTTAAAGAGAAGTGTAAGTCTTGCTAGACTTCGGAGTACGGGAACGGGTTCTATACACAATGAATACGATATATAGATAGTTTTACGATAATTTTCGAAATAAAGTTGTAAAGTTCTATATTGTCGTATATTTTTGATGACTAATTCAATTTGCAACAACTTGTTTTGAAAATTCATGTTCGATCAGCTGCGCATATGCATCTACCTTGATCATTGTGATATGTATGAAATCAACAAAAAAATAAGTGTAAACACCGGGATGTATTTCAGGATTTCGTGAAATCCAGTGGATTTTAGAGCGCAAGTGTAAACTTGGCATAAGAAAAGGTAGCAGCAATACACAGCTGACTAAAGTGGGTTGTAACGTTAGTGTCAAATTTCATATGACATTTTATACATTTATTTCTATTTCGATGTACATTAGGGACATATATTTTTTGAGAAAAAAAATATATCATTCGGAAAAAACCATTTCCCAGAAAGACTTCTTCATATCAATGATATGTAACCTCCTCCAAGTTCGAACGATAAGCCGCGCAGTAAATCCCCGCTTGTAGAGGCGATACAACGTTCGTTAATATCTGAGGTATTTTGTTAAAATTAAAAAAAAATAAAGCCCTAATAAACATGTGCTTCTTTGATTTCTAAAACAAAACATTGAAACAGCTTCTCCTTTTTCTATGAATTTCCAGCGACCCCAAACTTTTCTGCAAGAATTCTACTTTCTGCGAGAATTTATGCATTTAGTGGAATGATGTGGAAACATAAAAATTGAAAATGTAACGAATTTTCATTCATGTTTTCCAAAATATTCATCCAAATGTGAAAAATTATTAGTTTTTTAAATTCCAATAATTTATAGACATGTCTATGGAAATGCATTTCCTTGTTTTGTTTACAAATACAAGTGGCAGTAACGTTACAAACAAAAACAAATTCCTTTGTGGTTGTTGTTCGAGTTGTATTTGTTGTAGTATTAACTTTACCTTATATTTGTTCTACCATGATAAATTGCGTGCTTTTTAAAGTAAAGGAACGCTTGGCAGGTTAAAAATGGTAAGAAATGGTAACCTCAGGTACGTAAAGAAACAGATACGTGATACGTGAAAAGGGTTGCAACTTTTGGTACTTTTTTAGGCAAACACAGGGTTGTATATCATGAGTACTGTGATTTCGATGTTGTTTAACTGAAATCACGAAATGAGATGATTTCATTTTTGTATGCGAAATCATGATACATTTTGCTTGATTCCGCGCGAAATCACGAAACGACGCCGAATGTAAACCAAACATAACACCTTCTTATTCCACCATGGTTGTTGAGTTGTATATGTTGAGGTACTTACTTTACCTTGTATTGTTGTACCATTTATTTAAGGCCAAGGCAAATTCATATAAGGTATGTGCATGAATTACAACAACTAAAAAATTACAAAAACAACATTGTTGTTATTGAAAATTAATTGTCAAAGAAAATATTGAATAATAGGGTTGTTCCAAAAATGTTCTCAGGAAAAACATAAATACATTTTGAAAATCCTCTAAAATAGAACAAATTTGAATCAAAATGTAAATATAAAGCATTCAGAACTGTCGTAGGGCATTTTTATTACACGTTTAGGATGAAAAGCAGTATGTTATGGTAGCAAATTTCGACATTTTAAATTTCATGAGTTGACCCTAAAACTAAATTTACAAAAAAAAAATAAGAATACATGAGTTGACCCTAAAACTAAATTTACAAAAAAAGTAAGAATACAGCTGATTGTCACTTCTACCTTATATAAATATGCCTTGTTTAAGGCAAATACCTTATTTATTTGACAGGTATTCTATGGAAATGACAATTTAAATAAAGCATTTTTTAAACCTATTAGATGTAACCCTGCAATCATTCTTGGAAATATTCAATCGCTTAACGATAATCTGAGATTCGCGTGGAAGATCTATTCAATCGCGGAAAAGTGTACCTAAAGATCTTCTCCGAATCCCCAACATAAAGTAACTGTGCCCAGGAAGCGAATTCTGAGGAAGAATCGCAGATTAATGATATGGAGGATCTTTAGAAGATTAAAATATAAAGCAAAAAGTACAGCAGAATAGTATAAAGTAGATGTACCTTCTTAGTGTTTTATTTAAGCTGTGTTCCAGAACTAAAAAGTTTTTACAATTTTTACGACTTTTACACATTTTACTCGAAAAACCGTTCCCGTACACAAAAAAGTTGTAAAACGTTCACTTCTCTTTAAACAAAAATGGCGCTGAATGACGCTCTCTTTAAAAACTTTTTACACGACAAATTTGGGCGAGTAAAAAAATAGTAACATGGTAGCCGGCGTCTGATTGGCTGATACGCCGACTTTGACATTTGTTCCAGTTTTTTTTGACGTATTTTCCATTTTTCCGTTCCCGAACTATTTCAAAAAACTTGTGTGTGAGAACAAATTTTTTGCAGTTCTCTCTTTTACGAGTTTTACTATTAAAAAGTACGGGAACGAAGCTTTAATTTGTTGTCGTGGAGTTTTCCCTTTTTGTTTTCTTTCCGCTTTGTTATGATTTTTAACTATTCCTTATGTTGTAGTGGTTATTAGTTATACTGTTTCATCATTCACTTTGTTGTCTTTCTAGTTTTTTTTTTTTTTTAGTTTAAAATCCCTGGAAACTGGGAAAATAAAAGGAAAGGGGGAAGATAGGGTAGAGAGGGGCAGAAAAGAGAGGGGAATTTGGCGAACTCTCTTTTATGAGAGGTGTAGGGGGTACAACGCCACGAAAAAACAGAAATACAGACTTGATCTGTGTGCCTTCAAATTATATTTGTATTTTAATTGTTCTTAAAAACTTAATAATATCGTATACATGTTCCCAATGGTGTTTGGTTATGAAATCTTCGACAGTGAAGATTCCATCAAATGTTTTAAAAGTATTTCTCACGCTGCGGTATTTGGGGCAAATAAATAGTATGTGCGCTATTGTTTCTTCAGTGTTACATTCTTCACAATCTGCTGAGGGTACAACATTCATTTTAGCTAGTGTGCTTTTCCCAAAAGTGTGGTTTGTTAGAATACGATTCAGTGATTTTTGATCATCGGGGTGTAATTTTGACTTTTTGAACCATGGGTTTCTTATAGGTTTAGGAAAAATTTTAAAAAAATGAGAATTACCTTGTTCTGCTATACTTGCATATTCCCTTGACCATTCATCCCAAATTCGATCCTCTACGGTGTTTATAGCATCTTTGATAGGCCATTTGATGTCTAAGGGGATACCATCAGTGGTTGCGTTTTTCGCTGCGATGTCAACTATTTCATTTTGGGGGATATTGGCGTGACCGGGGATATAATGCATTTCGATTGTCATGTTGTTGCTATCCACAATTTGGATTATATTATCAATCATGTAATTTTTATGATTTTTAGCTTTTATTGCTTGTATGCCACTTTTGCTGTCAGTCAAGATCGCAATTTTGGTAAGCGAATTATTTTGGGCGAAAATCAGGACCTGGTGGAAGGCAACAATCTCTGCGGTCATTGATGCTAGCTTTTTGTTTGTGTAGAAGGACTGTATGGTATTACTATTCATGTGCAAAAAAGCAGCTCCACTGGTATTGTCTACCACCGAGCCATCGGTAAAGAAAATGTCAAACTTCAAATCTTGTAATTTTGCAATTTTTTCATTGACAAGTTGGCTTATTGTTTCTGCATTCGCTTCAGATTTTTTGGATACTATTCCTTGGAAGAAATCGATGTAGATACTGATATTTTTTGCGGGCAATGATACAGTTTTTGTGGGTGCGACATTGAGGATTATATCATTGAATTTTTTGAGCGATTGTGCATAGCTTGTATTGAATTCTGATATCTTCTGGGCGTGTTCGATTGCCGGCAGACCATATGCTTTGCTTTTGATTAATTCCTTGGCAGTGCTTATCTGAAATCTGTAGCTGGGAGGCACTTCCGCAGCCAGATGGTATATTATAGGTATCGGCGTGGTTCTGATTAAGCCAAGGGCTTTACGAAGCCAACCGTTTATGCATGTTCTGATTCTTGTTTCGGAGGTCTTAGTGAGGTTAGAGAGAGCTGCTGCACCATATTCTAGTTTGGGACGGGCGAAGGCTTTATAAAAGTGAAGAGCCCTGTATGGAGAGACGCCAAAATTACATCCGCTGAGTATTTTAAGGAAGCTACAGGTTTTATCCACCTTTGCAATTGTTTCGTCTACATGTACTTTTGCTGAACCACTGGCAGTGATGTATACCCCAAGATACTTTATAGAGTTTGTTTGGTTTATCTGTTCGCCATTAATGCTTATGTCCAATTGTCGTGGTTTTCTACAAAAGTGCATTGTGTTGACTTTACTCATATTGAAGCTAAGATGTAGGTCCGCGCATTTTTTGTTCATCCTGCAGAGTTCTTGAGTTAAAGTATCTTTAGCACAACTGAACGACTTATCATGGCATAGGATGAAGAAGTCATCCGCAAATTGGAAAATGACGGTTTTATCTGAAGTTGTTTGGTGCAATTGAGCCGTGTATATGTTGAATAAAATCGGGCTAAGCCCGCTTCCTTGTGGCAATCCGTTGTTTATAACTTTTGTACATTTCCCAATCTCAAGTTGCCTGGTTTTCATTCCGTCCAAGATCCATTTTATCACGTGTGTGTTTAAGCCCTTTTCAAATAGGATTCTCGCCAATTTGTTGATGTTTGTGTTGTCGAAGGCCTTTTCAACGTCGACACAGGCTCCCACTACATGACTTCCGGATTTTCTAAGCAATTCTACAGTATTAATAACATCATTAATGCAACATGACGTGGACCTACCGGGTCTGAAGGCGTAAGATTTTGCTGGCAATATTTGTTTTCGTTCCGCAAATTCCATGATTATCTCTTTGACACCACTTTCCAGTATTTTTTGGGCTGTGCACATTAGGGCTATCGGTCTATAGTTTCGTATGTCACTGAGGTCTTTTCCCTTCTTGGGTATTGGACATATTCTAATTCTACGCCATTCCTCAGGAAATTCGCCCTTATTCCAGATTTCCGACAAGATGTTGTAGAAGGATTGCTTCTCTTCTTCCTTAAGATTGGCTATCATACCGTACGTGACACCATCTGGGCCCGCAGCTGAATTAGAGCTTCTGCTATTTAGAAAATGATCAAATGTTTCACGGTCAAGACTAGGACGTTCACTAATGATGTTGCCGAAAACCACTTCGCCTTGTTCCTGATTTAAACTGGATTGCTCAGTAATTAGATTTAGGTAAGCTTCTTTTTGGTCTTCGTTCCAGACATTATTTATAGGTTTTTCTCTGTTATACTTTTTTGTGTTCTTTAACATGTCCCACATGTCCTTGCTGGAATTGGCATTGTTTAGTTGATGTTGAAAAATTTTGAATAGTCTTCTTTTCTTCTTGGCTATTCTTTGATACAGCTTACGCTCTGCCTCACCCAGGGCCAGAGCGTCCAGCCATGCCTTGGTTCTGGCGTACCTCCTTCTCGCCGCCAAGCGGAGCTGATAAAGATTTTGAATTTCCTCATCCCACCAGGGTTTTGGGATAAATTTGTTGTTGGGACCCAGTTCTATTGTGTTGTTGTTTATAATTTGCTGTACCCTAGAATTAAATTCCTGGAGAGTGTTGCCTACGGACATGTTGTTTATTTGTGCTATGACTTTAGAATGTTGAATCCTTTTACGTTTTTTTGGCAGGTCTGTCTTTGTCGGAGTTTCCATCAGGATAGGGTGATGGTTACTGCTGGTGATCTTGTCATTATATACCCTCCACGTGATCTGATAATTTGGAGAGTTAATAAAGGAAGTATCAATAGCAGGTGATATATTATTTAGAGTAAATGTGGGATTTCCGTCGTTGAGGCAAAAGAAATTGAATTCATTAACGTGGCTTAGTAGAATGTGACCCCTAGCGTCCGTGACTGGATTACCCCAGGTAAAAGCCTTTGCATTGAAGTCCCCTGTTATAAGTGTGACTCCTTTTAACTTGGATGCAGTTTCAAAAATAGATTTGACGATATTTTTAAAGACGTCTCTTTGTAAGTTAGGCGGGACATACGCTGTTATAATATTGATATTTTTTCGAAGGTTTAGAGTTGAGATGCCGATTATTTCATACTTTGGATCAAAGCCTATGATGCTGTAGGCTATATTGCGTCTTATTGCAATGCCCACACCACCATATCCGTCAGATCTACCCTTGCTTATAAAATTGTAATCACATAGACTGACATTGGTGTTGTTCTTAACCCAGGTTTCAGAAAGTGTGGCTATATCGATGTTTTCATTATGAAGGAATAACTCCAGGAGATCTTTATTTTCTTGTTTATTTATGCTTTGAATGTTATATTGGAGAATCCGCATAATTAAAAAAAAAATATAATTATTAAAGATTAAGAGAGAAATAGAGTTTTTTTTTTTTAATTAACTTAGATTACTTACTTTCCCATTGATGATTGTTCTCGTACTCCTGTATTTTTGATTTCATTACGAAAGTGTCAATATCTGCTAGTTGACTATCTATTTTTTGCTTGAGTTGAATAAAAAAGCGCATGTGTTCATTTGATATCTTGTCTGTGTTACTTTGATTTATAGTTCCAAGGTCTGAAGAGATCGCAGTCAAGAAGTTTCCTAATTCTTCTACTTTATTCGGCTTGTTAAGAATAGATCCGCTTCCAGGTTTGATAAAGTTGTTTGTTTGAGTCTTTTTGTACTCGGACATTGCTTTCAACATAGTTCCGTTTCCAGATTTGTAAACGTTGTTTGTTTCCAAGGCTTTTTTATACTCAGCCATTGTTTTAGCCACATTCTCTTGCTCTCGCTGGCGATTAATATTTGTCTTTGCTACCTTGACGAAGGGTTGATTGACATGTAGGAATTTCGCTGACTCTGTGTAATTGTTTAAAGTATCCACGTTCTCTCTTTTGCGTTTTTTCGTGTTATTTTCCAGCATTGGGAAGGCGGTGTCTATATTTTCCTCTCCCAAAATTTCAAAGCGATTTGAGAAATACGATGAGTACTTGGAACGTGCCTCTCCTTGCGTTAGATTTTCCAACGTCATTATTTTCTTTATCTGGTAAGCTCTTTCTCTTGCTGGGCAGCTTTTTTCTAGCGGTGAATGGTCACCTTCACAGTTGGAACATACTATCTTGCTAGCACATTGCGAATCACTTTCATGCCGAGTAAAGCAATTTCGGCATAGACCCACTCTTTGTTTGCAATGGAGTGCATAATGGTTGAATCTAAAGCATTTGAAGCATTGTCCAAAGGACACATAATGCTTAACATCACGTTTGGTATATTCAAACAGTCTGACGGTATTTGGTAAATTAAGTCCTTTAAAAAGGATTTTGACTCTAGGTGTGTTGACTCGTTCACCCTTGTCCATTCTGGTTACTCTGGTTACCTTGAGTATGGGAACATCTGATTGAATAACGTTAGATAGCTCTTCTTCAGAAATGTTTGTAGGGACTCCGAAGATTACTCCGACCTTGGATACAAAATGACCAAAAATCTTACCTATGAATCCCGCTTCCAGTAGTTTTGAATTGCAAGCTAAATTGTTTGCCGCTGGTCCACTTCTGCAAGTCACCTTTGCTCTGCCGAAGCCGATTTTCTTTACGTCCAAAACGCCAGGAATGCCCCCATCTTTTATAAGTTTAGATAAAGTAATGCTGTTAATCGGAGAAATGTTACCCTGTGAATCAGATTTGTCCACATAGACAATGTATGGACCCCGATGATCAGTATCATATTTATAATCATATTTGGAACTGATTTTTTTAGCACTTGTTTTTTGAGAAGAAACACCCTCAGCAGAAATTACACTTTGAGAAAGTTCTTGATCTTGCATATTCTCGACATTTTCATTATGCATATTCTTTTGCATATTTTGCACGTTATTGTTTGTAGAAAGTTCTTCGTTTTCCGAACGATATTTTTTCCCGCGGATAATACTGCGGCTTCGTTCTCTCTCCCTGGAGGGTTGTTTGTTTTCCCTCCTACCTCGGGGAGGAGAGATATCAACTCCCTCCTCCATTGTTTAGTTTGGAATTGTTATTTTGTTAAAAACAACGGTTTTTCTTTTTCTGACAAGATCTAGAAGAATCTAGAACACGACAATTAGAACTTCACAGAAACCAATGCACACACCGCTCAACGTTCGAACTTCGAAGTTTCTCGAACGGAGCACAAACAAAAAAAACAAAAAAGAACACAAATAAACCAGCAGCTGAGTTAGAGAAATTTAATCCAAAAACACCACTTTTAACGGGGAACAATTGTAATTTATAGAAAAGCACACAAAGAATCAACTTATGTTTTTGATTAATTATTCTGTATGGAGCAGAGTTTGCAATATATAATTTTTATGCTACGGCTTTCAATGATCGCAAACGAAGTGCACTCTACGAGATTAGAAACACGATTGATTGGTTGTCTTTCTAGTTAAACTTGGCAAAATCTGAACATGTGTTGTGTTTGTCTATTCTTATAATACTATACGTGACATCAAAGTTCTGTAGAAAGTGCGTATGAGAATTATATACAACTAAACCCAAAATATCGGAAACAATCGCCTGTTGGCCTTCCAGAAGAGCATTCTGGTATTCGCTAGGACGACCATTTTATATATCTAAGAAAAAAGAATGTAAACAGTCGTCAAATGATCGCCGTTGGTAATCACAGAAGATTAATCTGAGCAAACAATCTTCCGCAATTTTGAGAAATGTTTGCAGGGAAATACGGCTCAAATATCTATAATATATATGTTCCAGAGCTGCAAGAATCTTCTAATTTTGACTATGGGTATATTTCGATATTATAAAGTAAAAAATTGTTATCGTAGTAAAAATTAGTAGCATCATGCGGGTTCTGGAAGAGACGTTATGACTTAAGACGGAATGACATCCTTACTTTAACCGTGCGTGGGTGGATATACAATGACTCATTTTTCCGTATCATGCTATGGGTAGTAGCAGTGTTCCCCTCACGATTTAGATTTTCTTTTACGTTCGCTATCAAACTTCATCTCACTGCATTTCACTTTCAAATCTCTTTTATTGAAACAGTTATGTGATAACAGTTCCATTGCTTTTATAGCAGAACTAATATAAGAGCGTACAACTACATGCCACTTATCAATACGCTCATATGGTTTTTGTCAGCACTCTAGTTCGGTTTTGCCATTCGTTTGATCCGTATGTGTTTTTTCAAAGTTGCGGTAATTTTTTAATGCGGTGCTAGAATATATTAAAGAATAAATCGCGAATGCGGTACGATTTATAACGTAAATGTGGTATATTTAACTTTGTATGTAAATCTACACATGAATCAATGTTCATATTGAAATATCATGGACCTTAAAAAACCTATTTTAAAATTGTAAATAGTCTGAACAGTAAACAGGCATTTTTATGCCTCTTAAAATTCTAAATCCACGCTTGCACGTGAATTTGGGGCTGGAAACCGTAAATTGTGTGAAACGATTTAATCACACTCGGACTTTGAGAAAAAGGGTGACAGGATCTAAAGGCTTCCACTCATTATCAGACATGCTGTTGAGCCGATAAACCCCTTCGCGTATGTGTATGCATGAGAAGCAAATCTTCAAACACTCGAATACTCGAAATCTTGAATTTTTTCTCCAAAAGGGAATGAATTTTATATTTTTTATTTGCTCTTTTCAAGGCAAATTGAACAGATCAACATTTTTTTATGTTGTTGGGACAATTTTCATGCAATATATGTCAAATAAATCAAGATAATGCACTTAATCATCGTATAAGTGTATAGTATAAAGCCAGTTTTAAATTACTAGGTTTTCTTCGCAGAAGAAGAACTCGCAAAACAATAAATGGCAGTATGCCTTAAAAAATTTTACGGAATTTTCAATATTAAAAAAAAACGCAAAATCGTAAATGAAATAAAGTCCATTCGAATTAAGTGAACAATCTAGACAAGGAAGGTTTACACACCCTACATGGTTTCGAACGTGTTAAAATACGTGAACCAAACAGGAGGAAGAGGAGAGCTTAATGCTGAAAAAGTGTTATAAAATAAAGAAATACAAACTAACGTCACGAACATTTTTGCCATAATCCACGAGACGGAATTTTTTAATGGAGTGAAGTTGAACATATTTATTCTGGAATATTTTGCAATGGCTTCAATTTTTAATGCATTTTTAAACTAATTAAAAATACATTCCGAAGAATATCTCTAAATTCAATCCAAAGCACTGCAATCAAAAGACCTGCTGTGGATTCAATATGGACTACACCCCATTTGTGCTGTGGAAGCAAAATGGAGTGCATCCTAGCTGCGAGATTTCTTGTAAAATCCATCTGTTCTAGTGTTTAAATTGCATCCATGGATGCAAATTTTTTAATGGGTGCCTATAAGTTATCTTTACTTATCCGGTAAAGCATCGTCAAAAATCCATCGAATTGATGGAAACAGGTGGTTACATTGTAATTTTGACATTTGTGACATTGCACAATTAATATTAAAATCATTAAAATTTAGAACTAAGTAAATAATAATGTGCGCTAATGGGTACCTCACACGATATGTTATTTTACATAAGTGCTGTCACTTCGCATATACATTTTGTATATAAAATATGACAACCCATATGTACAAAACATATCGTCTAAAGTACCCATAAATAAATAAAAGAAGCGAAATGAATTAAAAAGGGCAACCTAGTTCAAATTTATCTCTTTTACCAGAAATTAAGCGGAGCAAGCAAAAAATCTATTGAGTTTTGGCCTTTATTCTTCTTATTATTTATTTCATTCGGCATATTTTCCGCAGTTTAGCAAAGGCACATTTAGCTTTAGCTAGTCTGGCTTCGTTGTCGGCTTGGTGCCACCATCGGGTGTTATTTGGCTTCCAGGGTATGTAAAGCTGGTTATTTTGGCGATTGCCCGTCCGCCAAGATCCAAGTTCACATCATTCAACTTTATCGATATAGTCTTATTAATTAATTATTTCTCTGCATTGTTTTGTAAGTCATTTATTTTGCTTTATATATGGCGTTCGGAAGAGGAGATCAATGCAATGTCGCCAGCATATGTTAAATCGTTTAGGTATTCCATGTTTACTGAAGCATCTAAACTCGACCGGAGTAATTCATCCATCACAATTAAAAATATAAGAGCGGATAGAATGCATCCCTGTCCAAAACCGGCCACCATCGGGAATTTTTCAGTTTGAAATTCGGATATTAATGCGAGATATTTTACGAATGTTATTAGCAGGGAAGAAAGGTGTGGTATGAAGACCTCGTTAAAGTGTTCTCTTCAGCATTTAAGCTGATCTTTCGGATCTGTGAATAATGTTCAATCTCTATCTTTGATAGGTACATCGATGTTTCTTTTGTTTTCAATCATGCGGTTTGTTGTACAATGATTTGTTTGGCTTTTGTTTTAAAAATACAAAACACACATACAGTGACACAGAAAAGTATACATACACCCCACAAAAATGCAATTTTGGCTAAATCGTTGGGTTTTTTACAGCAACAACTGCACTGTGTGGCTCCTTGGTGACAAAATAACCATAATTACACAAATTTATTTTAATCTAATATGTATATTTAATACAATTAAAGAAATTCAATTTTCACAACACAGAAAAGTATACATACACCCCAAGGAAATACGAGTATTATCGTAAAATTTATGGAATTAGTAGCAAAATTTATACATTTTTTAGTTTTGGCGAATGTCTATAGGTGTCATATATTTTATATATATATATATTTTAGAGAAAAGAAAATAATTTTTGGGGGTCAAATGCGGTTATTTAGGGTCAAATTTCTTATATACCTCGTTAAAGCTGACCCTTGCTTAATTTTTTGCGTTTTTAGCTATTGTACTTTATAAAAAGCACAAAATTCGTATCAGATGGAAAATCTGGAGACCCTAGAAGGCTTTGAAGTTGTTTTTGTGCGAAATATATTAATTGAATAAGAAATGTGACATATTTTGTTACAAACCTGTTCCCAAAGCTCCTAAAGCAACAAAATATAAGCACTACCAAAAAAGCATGAAATTTGTACTGTGAACAACGTCGTTTTCGTATTATGATCATTACCGTTACTATAGGCGCGAAACGTTTCGTATAATTGTACATTTTTGAGTCGATTGATGCCCAAGGATTGTATCCGACAATATTACAAGGCAATTCAAGTCCATCTATATGCAATTTGCACCAAGAATTCCGCGGAATCTATTCACTTCTGGGGGAAAACGTGCGTTTATCGACGTTCAGGAAGGTATATTCGCACAAAAACAACATCAAAGCCTGGTCTCCAGATTTGCCATCTGATACGAATTTTGTGCTTTTCATGAAGTACAATAGTTAAAAACGCAAAAAATTAAGCAAGGGTGCGCTTTAACGAGGTATATAAGAAATTTGACCCTAAATAACCGCATTTGACCCCCAAAAATTATTTTCTTTTCTCTAAAATATATCTTAGACAGCCAGAGACATTCGCCAAAACTAAAAAAATGTATAAATTTTGCTACTAATTCCATAAATTTTACGATAATACTCGTATTTCCTTGGGGTGTATGTATACTTTTCTGTGTTGTGAAAATTTAATTTCTTCAATTGTATTAAATATACGCATTAGATTAAAATACATTTTTGTAATTATGGTTATTTTGTCACCAAAGAGCCACACAGTGCAGTTGTTGCTGTAAAAAACCCAACGATTTAGCCAAAACTGCATTTTTGTAGGGTGTATGTATACTTTTCTGTGTCACTGTACATACATGGTCTGTTCCTTTACTTTGAAAAATGGTAACAGTGGCAAAAAATTGTAAAAGTGGTGAGCTGCTATCATATAAATTGTATGCTTTTTTAAGTAAGGGAACACTTTGCGGGTAAAAAGTGGTAAAAACTGGTAACCTCTGGCACGTAAAGGAACACGACTACAGATAGACAAAAAATGTATTGCAAAGACCAAAATTGTAAAAAATGCATAATAATGGTTCTTTTATGGCAACAAATTATCTAAATACTATACGGTTTTTGTGAAAATCAAAATATACCAAATTTATTTGCAATTTATAACAAATACGGACTAATAGCACGGTTACACTAGAGTTTTTGCCAGGTTAAGCCACTTCATGAGGATTTATTTGACGTTTGCGCTATGGAATTGACTTTTGAAATCCAAACCCACTGCGTTAATCCGGTTAAGTGTAACCGGGGTATAAAATAAGAATTACCTACTACTTTTAGGTGACAATAAATGTATTGCATAGGGAAAAACAGTACATTTTTGCAAATTTGTTTAGTCATTATACATTGTTATGACTTTTGCGGCTAAAAATGGGCTAATAGTATTGAATGTGATAAAGTTCAGTGATAAAAAAACGTCATGGCTTGAGATCATATTAACAATAAACAAACACGAATCGGCAACAGACAGGTATATTTGACTCAATATGTATTGTCGAATAATGGGCCAATGCAAAACAGTCTGATTTTCTAGGGTCTGGGGTCTAGGGAAAAGTAGACCTACAGCAGTAGTGCGATTCTCTAACCCTGCGTTTACAAATGACAGGACAGTTGACTTCATGTATTAATTGTCAAAATCCCACAACTTGCCTGTGTGACCTAGGCGTCCCGACAACTGCAATAACAGTTGTAGAATTTTGAATGAAAATCGTCGATTTCTTTTTGTTTTCCGTTCACATATTTTGTTTTTGTTCATGTTCTTTTGTTTTCAACCCATTTCAATTATTTTTACAAAAATGTCAATAATTTGTCTTCCCTACTGTCTGTGAAAAAATGATGGACAGCTGGGAGACAAACGACAAATGTATGTATGTGTTAGTAAATCAGAGTTGTATTTGAAGACAAACTGTCTGGTTTAAACGCGTAGTAAAGGCCTACGTACATAAGCTGCCTTGCCTGTTTGCCTTGCTTGCTAAAAAAGAAAAGGGCAACCCAGTTCGAAATTTGCTTTGCCTCCTTTATTCTTTTATTTTTATTATGTCAAAAATGAAGCAGGAAAGCAAGGCAACCAGGCAAAGCAGCTTATGTACCCAGGCCTTAACTCATTTTTTGAGTTACGCACTGCAGCAAATTTATAAAATTACTTTAGTATGGAACTTGATCTAAGAACGCATAATTTCATGAAATTATTTCATTGAAATTGCTTTGTCCCGGTCCACACTAGAGTGATTTCATTGAAATAATTTCATGAAATTTTGTGTTCTTAGATCGAGTTTCCCACTACAGCAATTTCATAAAATTACTTTAGTATGGAACTCGATCTAAGAACGCCTAGTTCCATGAAATTATTTCATTGAAATCGTTTTAGTGTGGACCAGGACTTTAGAGTGGACCGGGATCATGTTAGGGGGCCGCTCCACTGAAATACTGACGCTCGTTTGTGGACTGTCCTTAGTTCCAGTGCTCACCATCAATCTTACCGACACGTGAGGCCCTACCAGTTGCTACGCTACCGCCGGCATCGATTTTAGGTTCATTGCACTTACTAGGTCCCCTCATCGCGTCGAGGTGATAGTCGCTCGAGGGGGTTTGGCCTTTATTTTTATCAGAAATGACATTAGCATGAGTGTCATACTTGGTCTGTTCCAGAACTGCAAAAATCTACTAATTTTACTATACATATTTTTCGATATCATAAAGGAAAAATTGTCGAACTTGACTCAAAACTTTACTCAAACTTTTATTACATATCCTCTTTAGTTTGATTACAAAATTTCTTCTGTTCTTTTCATTTCAGTTGGCATAGGATTTCCAAACGGATGCAATGCAATCGGTGAAACCAAATGAATTACCACAAAATCCTTACGAGCGAGCAAACATATTAGCTAGATTATGTTATTGGTATGTCAAATAAATGGGTCTCAATTATTGTGCTATGCAACTTTGAAATGAAAACTTATAAGGCCTGCGTACATAAGCTGCCTTGCCTGCTTACCTTGCTTACTTCTGATAAAAGAATAAAACAGAAAAGGCAACCCAGTTCGAAATTTCCTCGGCCTTCTTTATTCTTTTATTTTTATTATGTCAAAAAAATGAAGCAGGAAAGCAAGGAAATCAGGCAGAGCAGCTTATGTACGCAGGCCTATAGGTCGTTTGCATATAGCCGGATTTTATGAACCCCTTGGGTTGCAAAGGTCAATTTGCGCATACGTCAAAATAAATCCTCATAAAGATTTTCTCTGTTCCTTTACGCGCAAGAATCGAAAAGCGTTCCCTTACGTCAGATACCATACAATTCATATGAGAACAACTTTTGCCATTTTTACCATTTTTAAAAGTAAAGGCCTGCGTACATAAGCTGTCTTGCCTGCTTACCTTGTTTACTTCTGATAAAAGAATAAAAAAGAAAAGGGCAACCCAGTTCGAAATTTCCTCGGCCTTCTTTATTCTTTTATTTTTATTATGTCAAAAATGAAGCAGGAAAGCAAGGCAATCAGACAGTGCAGCTTATGTACGCAGGCCTTAAAGGAACATACCCATGTTTAACCCGGCAAAAAAAGCTCTAATGCAAACTTCGTTTTTAATCTGTTCCAGAACCTACAAGAATCTACTATAAGGCCATGTTTATATTATAGCCTTTTGTAGGGTTAACCTTCTTAATGAGGATTTATTTGACGTATACGCAAAGGAATTGACATTTGAAACCCAGTGGGTTTGTTAAATCCGGTTATATGTATATAAACGTACTATAAAGGAAACAATTGTAAAGACTTCATAATAGTAGACTCTTGGAGGTTCCAGAATAAAGCATAATAATGGTAATAAATGGAAAATGAAAAAATATTTTTCATTTCATATGTACATAGAACAAGAATCCAGTCTCTGAAAGCTTGTATGTTTTATTAGACGTACCCCTGTACAGCGATTATGTTATTCTGTTATTTATATATATGTATGTGTGCCTATAATCGGAGTTAGTCATAGTTCATATGTCCCGGTCCACACTAAAATGATTTGAATTAAATAATTTCATGAAATTAGGCGTTCTTAGATCGAGTTCCACACTAAAGTAATTGTATGAAATTGCTGTAGTGGGGTACTCGATCTATGAACGCCTAATTTCATGAAATTATTTCATTGAATGTGGACCAGGACTTTGAAATTATACGAATATGTATGTACTTAAGACCTGCGTACATAAGCTGCCTTGCCTGCTTACCTTGCTTACTTCTGATAAAAGAATAAAAAAGAAAAGGGCAACCCGGTTCGAAATTTCCTCGGCCTTCTTTATTCTTTTATTTTTATTATGTCAAAAATGAAGCAGGAAAGCAAGGCAATCAGGCAGAGCAGCTTATGTACGCAGGCCTTTAGTTTGGGAAACTGAAATCTTTTTAACAACTTCCTTATTGTTTCGTTCTGTTTCAATAGGTACACACTTAAAACATTTTTCAAGGGATGTAAAAAAACTCTGGATACCAAGGACCTGTATCGGGCCTTAAATGAACATGAATCAGGTAAATTACTTAAATATTTTTACATTCACACATATGTATGTACATATTTATATGCAATTGTTAAACGGCGTTTGCATTATGCGCAAAATACATACGGTGTGTTGTGTGACGCGTTGCGCGTTGAAAACAACAACCACATGAAAAATGTGTTATACCCTAGACAGACGGCAGCGTTAATTTGCATTAATAACTGTATTTAATTTTGGCCTGACAGACGACAGTTTCTGCATTTACGAAACAGCTGATTGCTGTTTTGTTGTTGTTTGCAATGTATTTTTTGTTTTCCTTGTGTCTCAGAGCATGAATATGCTCTCTCCTCCATATGAATATGGGCTCTCTTCTACGGCATTGCCATATTGAAATACCTAAATGCCTTTTAAATGCAGCTCGATTTTGTGCATTAAGAATGTGGATAATGCACGAATTAATTTGAATTAAGGCAGTTAATGCAAATTAACGCTGCCGTCTGTCTAGGGTATAAGTGATGCCTAGTTTGTTCTTGAATTTTTCATGTGGTTGTTGTAACGCGACGCTCAACGCGCCGTATGTGCCGCGGAGTTTAGAGCTTTTTGCGGGTTAACTTTCTTTATGAGGATTTATTTGACGTTTGCGCTATGGAATCGACATTTGAAACCTAGTGGGTTTATTAAATCCGGTTAAGTGCAAACGGGGTATAAAGGTCGAAAAGGGGTCGTGAAGAAATAATTTTGACATTTGGAATAGGAATAAAGCAAGCAACGACCTGACTGATGCTTGGTTTACATTACAAATGAAATCCAATGGATTTCAGATGAGTTTTCATTACGCAATGGAATTGACAGTTGAAGTCCAGTGGAGTTCGTAAATGTAAACCAAGCATCAATCAGATCGTTGCTTGCTTTGTTCCCTTTCCAAATGTCAAAATTATTTCTTCACGACCCCGCTTTTTTGTATCACACATCGAAGCCTAAAATTGTTGGCGACGGCGATCATATGTTTTGTTGTTGTTTCTCAAACATTGTATATTTTTTGTTATTATTTATCGGAAAAATATGCAAAACGTAATTAGAAATGAGAATAAACAACGTCAAACAAAACAAGTCAAATTTGAGGGCAGTCCTTTTAAAAACAGTACGTTTAAATTTTTCGCTTTGAAGCCACAAAGGCGGAGCAAGCAACAAACATTTAAGAATTGTTCGGCCTTTAAGGCCAGAGCAGAATCAATCGTCGCTTGCTTCCCCAAATGTCAAATTATAAAGGAATGACAGAGCCTCTTTGCAAATTCGCCTGCGTTCTCCTTTAGGAGGCTCTGGCATTGCTTTATAATTTGGTATTTGGGAAGCAAGCAAAGCAAACGACGATTGATTCTGTTCTGGCCTTTAAGGCCAAGACTCAATGAATTTTTCTTGCTTCCCTCGCTTCATTTCTGCTAAAAGAATAAAGAACTATCGTAAAAATTAGAACTAGAACGTCTTTTATAATTTTTTCTTTTCGAGAAATGACGCAATCAATGCGAACAAAGCAAACGACGAGCTGATTGAGTTTTGTAACGAAAATGTATCGAACAGACTTAATATTATTCATACCGACAACGGAAAAGCGATCTTGTGTTTTATCTGAGTACTTTTAGTACGGTTGTAAAAAAAGTCAACACCTATTTTCATAAACACAAAGTTGACGAGATACTATCGTTTACCTTTAAATTGATATTTGCAGCTTTTATCGTTTATAACGAGCTATATTCGTATTTTGTTCTTTGTCTGCTATCGCAATATATCATTTTATGGTCAGATATCTGGAGGCGTTTGTGTATTATCTCTCATTTTAAGAGTAATCCTTCCGTGACAATTCTCAAAACGATAGTCTGATCTATTTGATACGAGTACATGAAATATGTTTGGTTTCGACTTTCTAAAGCACAATACTATATACATTTATATGTTACAAATAAAAACACAGCAACAAATCCATATCTTTAAGCATTTATCGCTTTTATAACTCCCACATGTGTATGCTCTATGTACTTATCCATATGATAGATGTATATACAACCCTCTATCATAAAAAAGGTGGGCACACATATCCACATATAGACTTTATCATTCCATTTGATACACCTCGAAATATTTTTATGTGAGACCCACATAAAGTATAGATATAGTGGATAAGTAATGAAATCGTTTTGCAATTCATACGATGCTTTTATTGGTGCGTTTGCGTAGTTTTATAGTGTGTTTGCATATAACCGGATTTAATAAACCTACTGTGTTTCAAATGTCAACTCCATTGTGTATACGTCAAAATAAATCCTCAGACAGCGGAAAACACATACACCGTTTGAGTACAGATTTGCAACATAGTCGAAGGTCTCACTAGAGAGGTTTCGTGAAAAAAGTTGCGTTTAAGTAGGCGTTCCACAATCGACCCCCACACTAGAGTAAAATCATAAAAATGCAGTAGTGGCGAACTCGATTTAAGTACGCCTAAATAAAAGCATTTTTCACGAAACCTCTCTAGTCTGACTTTCGACATAGTTCGAATTGTTCTTTATTTTTTTATCGGAAATGACACAAGTTTACTCAAATGCTTGTATGCGCTTTCGGCTCAAAGAAAGTTAGACCGAAAACATATCCAAAGTTTCAGTAAAGTTGGGCGACATTTCGACCTATGTTGCCCTTGCTCTTTTATTAGAAATGACGCCCAACTTTACTGAAACGTTGGATGGTTTTCGGCTTAATGGAAACTGCGTTTTAGTTGTTAATTCAACATTTGTCAAATAGATTAGTATTTTCCCAAACACGTTCTTTTTCAAACGTACTTTAAGTCGGATTTAATACCCCGGTTACACTATTGAAGGTTAACCCACTGCTTTTAATAGATCCAGTGGGTTAATCTATGCTGGTTACACTTAAGTCCAATTTACATTTGCATATTAAATGATTTCGTTTTACGAAATCCTACCCAGCTAGCATTTGGAAGTGACTTACTCACTTCCTCTACCAAAAGTAATCGCTTTCTGAACTTCTTTTCTATAAAAGAGCGATACTTTATCATTTTACAATAACAAATGTATTACTGTTCAAATTGGATCGATCTGCAAGAACTACCTAGTGTCACAGAAGAAGATGAAAATTCTGCATTTGATTGTTTACACAAACAATTTACATTGTTTTACTATTTCTTCTCGTGAGAGAGATAAGGTGAGAGTTTTACAGCTACTCCAAGTATTTGCAAATATCAAAAATAAGAAAAATATCAGTCAGTTTGATATTGTAAGTGCGAAAGGTTCGTGGAAAAGTGAAATTGAAAAAATTAAATTAATAATTTAATATTTAAACATTTATAAATTGAAATGTAAAAAAGTGCAGTGACTAAATAATTGTGAATGATAAAAAGCAGAAAAAATAATAATATGTATTGTGTATAATGTGAGTGATATTTAGATAAGAAAAAATAAATTTCATTTTCTTTATCATAGAGTGAATTTGAATATTAGAAAAAAAAAAACAAAAAATCGAAAAAATTCCAAAAATTCAAAAGTGCCAACAGTACTTATTACACTCATTCGACAAAGAAAATTAAAACAAATAAGTTTGCAGAAATAATGATAATATAATTTGACTTTTAAAATGTAAACATTTTCGATTTTAATTTTTGTTTTATTTATTTATTTATTTATTTATTTATTTATTTATTTATTTATTTATTTATTTATTTATTTATTTATTTATTTATTTATTTATTTATTTATTTATTTATTTATTTATTTATTTATTTATTTATTTATTTATTTATTTATTTATTTATTTATTTATTTATTTATTTATTTATTTATTTATTTATTTATTTATTTATTTATTTATTTATTTATTTATTTATTTATTTATTTATTTATTTATTTATTTATTTATTTATTTATTTATTTATTTATTTATTTATTTATTTATTTATTTATTTATTTATTTATTTATTTATTTATTTATTTATTTATTTATTTATTTATTTATTTATTTATTTATTTATTTATTTATTTATTTATTTATTTATTTATTTATTTATTTATTTATTTATTTATTTATTTATTTATTTATTTATTTATTTATTTATTTATTTATTTATTTATTTATTTATTTATTTATTTATTTATTTATTTATTTATTTATTTATTTATTTATTTATTTATTTATTTATTTATTTATTTATTTATTTATTGGTCATTGCCACTATTTTATGGTAAAATATACAATATCGTTCAAACAATGTACTTATTTGTCGCCTAAAGGTACTATATCCAACAAGCATTTTCTATCGCCCATTACCCGAAGCAGTCACTCCCGGGCGATAGAAACACACATCCCCGATATCGCATTCTAATTGATGTAGGCACACCGTACGGGAAGAAATGAACCACGCACTCGTTTCCTCATAAATGTGTCTCATGCGTTGTCTTTGAAAGAATCGCTTTAGTCCAGAGTCGAGAGTCACGATGGCGATATTTTTATGAGGAAACGAATGCGTGGTTCATTTCTTCCCGTACGGTGTGCCTACATCAATTAGAATGCGATATCGCGGATGTGTGTTTCTATCGCCCGGGAGTGACTGCTTCGGGTAATGGGCGATAGAAAATGCTTGCTGGGTAGAATCAAATGAAGTGTATTTACATCTGTTTTTTGCGTCATTTGCTTACGCACACAATCGCACATACACACTTATACAATAACACAAACACACGCACACAATATATTTATTCAGAAAAATAGGAATTTCACAACACAAATGTGTATCAAATAACTTAAATTAACTACCAAAACAAAAAAAAACATAATTTTTGCAAGTTTTTTAACCATTTATGGTCTGTTCCAGTACTGCAAGAATCTACAAATTTATACTATTTTTTTCGATAACATAAAGGAAAAAATGTTATCGTAATAAAATATAGTAGCAGGTTCTGGAACAGAGCATTATTTTCACTTTTGTCATCGTTTGAGTATTTTTGTTTTTCTACAATACACACAAACAAACAAAGACATCATAAAACAGTTGCATTTTTTGGTAGTTTATGACGAAAAAGCAGGGTTGGGTATAAAAGTATGGTGTTTTCGTGCGTTGTTTAGAATAAATGACGTAGCTATAGTCATTTATTTTTGTATGGTAAATGACGCAAAAGCCTGTTTTAGCAAATAACTGACGAAACGAAAAAGTTGCAAATGTAAATTGGACATTAGCTTTTCGAGGATATAAACTGTCAGCGCTATTAATCTATGCTGGTTACACTTAGCTTTTCGAGGATATAAACTGTCAGCTGATGTTTGTTTACGTATACATACAAAATAACTAATAAAGTCGTGTTTTACACTTTTACAATTTCTCGTATGAGATATCGTCCCCTCTTTGCTCATATTGGTATATTTTACACACAGGGATACATTTTCGTATCATGGTATCAAGCGTACTTTTTGTTAAAGTGTCTAATGTGAAAAAATAAATAATTTTATGATTTTCAAATAACTTTAGATTTATTAACTCCATAAAATCTCATGCGACCAATCGTAAACGTGTAAAACACGACAAACTCTGTTGCAAAAACAGTTGCAACTTTTGGTACTTTTTGAGTAGAGTTGGATTTTTTTGCACAAATACCGAATACAACACTGTATTTTTTATGGATTTGTGCCGGATTTAAAATAAACCCAGTCGCGAGAGGATTTAATTTTTGTATGACAAATCTGGTCAGATTTTAAGCAATAAATCCTCATGAAGTGGGTTAACCCGGCAAGAAGCTGTAATGTAACCGTTCTACACATCCATGGTATAAGTAAAGAGGTAGATTTAAATGGAAAAATCTATAGAACCCTTGTTTTTCCTGAATTCCTAAAACATCAAAATTAGTAAACAAAAAAGCAACAAGTGGGTTTGTTTATAATACCTTATTTTGAGCATTTTATAAAAAACGCGAAAAATGAATGAAGTGTCAAGGTTTCTCCACATAATCGAATTGTGGATATTATGAAATGATTGTTTCAATGCAAAGCTGAAGAATTTCTTCCATACAAATATTCTAAAAACAAATTTAAAAATCATTGAATTCGATTGTTTTTAAAATTGTTTGGCATATTTTTCAAACAATACACACACATACACAGATTGTGTACTTTGTATTGACATTTTAGGAATACTCGAATGAAAAAAATTAAATTGACTGAAAGCTTTAGCTAACCTTTCTTATTAAACCATGTACACATCCAACATTTCAGTAAAATTGGGCGCCATTTCTGATAAAAGAATAATTCGATCTATGGGCGCTTTTATTCTTTTATCAGAAATGGAGCCCAACTTTACTGAAACGTTAAATGTGTTTTCGACTTAATATTTTAGAACACAACTGTCTACACCATGGTGCAAGAAAGAAGGTGATACAATAATACCATCTGATATCTTCATTTGCTGTCAAAACAAAATTTTAATTAAAAATAAATAACAAATATTACGCTGCCATAAAGAATATCTGTATACAACATCTTTATTAAAGCTTCGCGAAGAATATTTTACCGTTTTCTTCCTCCTTTTGTGGATATTTCGCGCAAAAAAATTTGACAGCAAATGAAGACTTCGGTCTGAATTCACCTCAATTCGCCTTTTGGATCACCTTGTTAAATTCGCTTTGGTCAACACTTATGGTCTGTTCCTTTACTTTTAGTGGCAGAAAATGGTGAAAGTTGGGTTCAATTCTGTTTCTATGAAAATGTGAAGAGAAAACTTTTATAATGCGGCCCATACGCTGTGGGCATGCAGGACAGCATTTTTAATAGTATTAGTAAATTTTGAAGATTTTGTCAATGTATGTGGGAGCATTTTTAGCAGGATTGAAATCAAAATAGTTTTGATTTTGTAAATGAAACCCATTCAATCCGATGAATTTTGTTTATTTTCCATGAAATCAAAAAACAGTTTTTGAAAATAACAAATATTAGCTCTGTTCCAGAACTAAAAAGTTTTTACAATTTTTACCACTTTTACACATTTTGCGTTCCCGTACACAAAATTTATATGAAAATCGTTTACGACTTTTACCACATTATAAAGTACGGGAACAGGCCAATTGTTTGTGACGAAATTAAAATTTTTTGAATATGTACTTCAACTAAAATTCGTATTTTGGAGGAAAATTTATCATATTTGGAATGATACACACGTATATAAGGGGTTCATCGGCAGCAGCAGTTTGGCAGTAAATGTATGGCCCGCATAAAGGAAAGAACTGTCAAATGAAAAAAATATAAAGGAAATATTTTTCATTTCAAATATTCATAGAACAAGAATCCAGACCCTGCTATCATATAAATTGTATGGTTTTGAAAGTAAGGGAACGCTTTGCGAGTAAAAAGTGGTAAAAACTGGTAACGCCAGGCACCTAAAGGAACACGATTTTAATTGTCCACGTTGTGAAGAGTATTAATAATTCGACTAGGTCCAACATAACTCACTTTTTATTTTAATCGTTGTTTCGTGGTTATAAAAATCTTATCTTTAGCGAAGAAAAGCACACAATTCTTATCATAAGATACATTATTTCTGTATACAAATATTCGGATACACTTGAACATGGATATGTACGAGTTGTTGGCAGTGGAGTAGGTCAGTTTTATTTCAAATAGAAATAATCCTCCGGAAACTTAAATTTTTTTGATGTATAACTCATAGGAATTTAAGACTACAATCTAATTTGCAGAAGGCATTTATCTGTAATCGTCGAAAAGCTTTACATACAAAATCACGTAGATTTCAAAGGCCAATTTATGATGAGGATTTATTTGACGTATATGCAATTGAATTGACAAAGTCCAATGCGGTTTGTGAACCTACTGTAAATGTAGTAGAGTACTCCAACTCACTATACCTCCACTGAATATAATAAGAGATGGGATCAAACCCCAGATTCAAGCCATCAAGTGAATAAATAAATAAAAAATATTTGGTCTGAAACAACTATTTTGAGGTTTTCGACATATTGAGCCGAAAATACTTGCAACGTTTCAGTAGAGTTACGCGTCATTTCTGATAAAAAGACATCCACAGAATGGCTCCGTTGAGTGCCGCGTTACAACAACCACATGAAAAAGTATAAGTAATCATGGTATAAGTAAAGAGGTAGATTTAAATGAAAAAAATCTATGGAACCCTTGTTTTTCTTGAATTCCTAAAACTTCAAAATAAAAGCAACTAGTGGGTTTGTTTACAATGCATTTTTGGGCATTTTATAAAAAACGCGAAAAATGAATAAAGAGTTAAGTTTTCTCCACATAATCGAGTTGTGAATATGATAAACTGATTGTTTCAATGCAAATCTCACCAATTTCTTCCATACAAATCGTCTAAAAACAATTTTAAAAATCATTGACTTTGATTGTTTTTAAAATTGTTTGGCATATTATTCAAACACCACACACACATACACAGTTTGTTTATATTGTTTTGAAGTTTTAAGCATACTCGAATGAAAAAATTTAAATTGACATAAAGCTTTGGCTAACCTTTCTTATTAAACCATGTAAGTAATGATAATTTTTCTTTTGAAATTTTCGTTTGGTTGTTGTTTTTAATGCGTGACGCGACTCAACAACGGACCGATTTTGCCGACCGCTAAAGAGTAACAGGGCATGGACAGCATTAATCAAATTGTTCTTTAATCTTTTATCAGAAATATATACTGAAATGTTGTTTATACTGAAATGTTGTTTTAGTTCAGTTACAATATCCATCTAATACGATTCTTTTATTTACTTTTAGAATACCTTGGAAATGAAATGTGTCACTCGTGGCAAAAGGAATTGCTTAAAAAGCCAAATTCCAAGAAACAGCCCAGTCTCCTGAGGGCGATTGTTCGAATATTCGGTTGGCATTACGCCTTCTTAGGATTTTTATTATTTGTACTGGATTTGGGATCAAGGTAAGCATAATTTTTTAATTCCTTTAAGCATTTAAAGCATCGGTACATAAGCGGCTTGGCATTCTTGCTTAAGCTATAGGTGGCAAAAGATTAAAAGGAATATACCAATCTTTATTCTTTTACGAGAAACTTTAGCAATAAAGGCCTGGGTACATAAGCTACCTCGCCTGCCTGCATTGCTTGCTTCTGATAAAAGAATAAAAAAGTAAAGGTCAACCTAGTTCGAAACTGGCTCGGCCTTCTTTATTCTTTTATTATAGTTATGTCAGAAATGAAGCAGGAAAGCAAGGCAAGCAGGCGAGGCAGCTTATGTACCCAGACCTTAATGGTTTTGGATTTGTTGCGGAATGTTATCGGTTTCGGCGGTGGCCTCGATATTTAAAACCTAATATACCCGTGGTCAGAGAAGGTCTGGTCCTCTGAGACCTATTGCTATATTTTCCATTCCCGTTCTTGAGTACCGCGGCGTCCGACGTTGATAACTCTGGAAAAAATCAAACATACATATTTGTGACCTAAAAAAGTTAATAATTTATATGTTTTAAACCGAAGATCTCGTTCTTTACGGTCCAAGGTTCCTGGGTGAAGTTAATATTTATTACCTTTGAAGGTTATTATTTTTGGCATCCTACTCCTCATCCATATTTGGCGTTCCAATTTTGATGGGATTGCATTTGAGATGTTGTACGCCATGCTCTTTATCTTTGTTAGACTGGTCATCCTCATAACTTCCCATGTCTTCACTTCCAAAGTCTCATTTTGTTTTTTAAACGCTTCTAGTCTTCGTTCCGTCTCGTGTTTGCAGCCATAGCCCCTGACGTATACCGCCGCTGTAGTCAGTTGATGGATTTTGTGCTTTCTCAACTACTTCAATTTGCCTCCTTACTTACCTCCTCGAGAGGGTTCGCGTATGGATCCAATTGATACATTAGGAGGTTCCTTTTGAGCTCACTGCTGATTATTGCTATTGGTCCTTGAAGAATGTGATCCACCAAATTGTTGTTTACCATCTTCTCGATGGGTTTCTGGTAATCTTTTAATAAGTTTGCATATAACCGGATTTAATAAATCTGTTGGGATTTAAATGTAATCGTCAAAATAAATCCTCATAAAGAAGAAGGCTTGGAAGTTCCTGGATTTCTTTTCGGAGCATCCAGTAGTTCCAGAAGATTCTGTGGTCGACTCACCTTCCTCATGTTCGAACTTGGGCCATGCTTATATTATAGACCTTTTGCAGGGTTAACCTTCTTAATGAGGATTTATTTGATGTATACGCAAAGGAATTGACATTTGAAACCCACTGGGTTTATTAAATCCGTTTATATATACACCTACTATTGGTTTGACGATCGCGGCCAAAAAATGCTTTGGGCAGTCTCATTTGTGATGGTCTTGTTCACAAATTTTGACGTTTGGCTTGGTAAATTGTCCGATTATTGTTATCGATGTAACACCTTTTTATTCCACCATGAATTTAATCTCTTCCTAAGCTTCATGTAGACATTCTCTCTTTCGTGTGTTTCCACAACGGTGTTTGCTGTTGCTGTCGGATTCGCAGTACGGGAAGCCCCCAGTCTCTGATGGTTGGGTCAAGTTAAATATTTCACTAAGCTTCACTGTCTGCTGCTTCCTTTATCCGTTAGGTTCCGAATAAATATGTGTGTATGTCGATGCAGTTTACTCAAGTTTTTCTTCTTTCAGAACAACTCAAGCGGCACTTTTAATGGGACTGATATCTAACTGTGCGAAGGGCGACGAAGATATTCAAACAGGTTATCTGTACGCCGCTGGAGTTATAGCCTGTAGTATAACGAATGTTTTGCTTAGCCATTCGTATGGTATGGGAACGATGCATATGGGCATGAAGATACGTGTGTCCATGTGCAGTCTGATCTATAGGAAATCATTGCGTCTATGCAAAACGGCTACAGAAAGTCCCACTGCTGGTCAAGTGATCAATTTGATAACAAACGATGTCGGACGTTTGGATGCGGCAATGGTTTTTATTAACTATCTCTGGGTGGGACCAATATTAACATGTTTGATAACCTATCGAATGTACAAAGAGGTAAGTGGATGAAATGTGAAAAAAACTTATTACCATTTAAATTATTATAATTTTCAGATTCGTTTCTTTTAGATTGGCATTGCCGCCGTGTTTGGTGTTGCCTTTATGTTCATGTTTATCCCGCTGCAAGGTTGGTTGGGTAAGAAAACATCCACATTGCGTTTACGTACCGCATTACGCACCGATGAACGTGTCCGTATGATGAATGAAATCATTTCCGGTATACAAGTTATTAAAATGTATGCCTGGGAGTATCCGTTCAGCAAGATGGTGGCACGAGCCCGTAAAAAGGAAATCAACAGTATTCGTCATTCCTCCTACATACGTTGCATTCTATTTTCGTATGTTATATTTCTTACTCGGGTATCGGTATTCCTTAGCTTGGTGGGTTATGTGTTGTTGGGTAATTTCCTAACGCCCGAAAAGGCATTTTTGATAGCAGCCTATTATAATATTTTAAGGTCAACCATGACGGTATTCTTTCCTGCAGGTAAGGATATTTGCAATGGGTTTGGAATCAAAAGTTAAACAATTGTTATTCTTTTATTTGTAGCTATATCAATTCTGGCAGAATCGCTGGTCTCCATGAAACGTATAGAGAAGTTTTTGCTATGTGAAGAGACTCAGGTTGTGGATAAGTGTCTCAACTATAATAATTGCAATGGCAGCAAACCATTGCATGACGACAATGGCAATGACGTATTAGTGGAACAGAATGCTGAGAAACAACCTTTGGTTGTGAACTTGACACATGACACCTTGTCAGAGGCTGGTATTAGAATCAGTAATGTTAAATCTAAATGGGATCCATCTATGCCTGAATACACTTTGGACAATGTAAATTTGCATGTGCGACCAGGTACCTTAGTTGCAATTATTGGGCCCGTTGGTTCGGGGAAGTCAAGGTAAATACTATTTTTAAATTTCGCTATTATACAATATGAATCCATAATTTGGTTTGTTATTCAATTATTATCATTACAGTTTAATCCAATGTATCTTAGGTGAGCTAAAAATGGAAGCCGGAAAAGTTCAAGTGAATGGCTCATTCTCTTACGCCTCTCAAGAACCGTGGTTATTTACTGGTACAATTCGACAAAATATTCTTTTTGGACAGCCAATGGATAAAAGTCGCTATAATGCAGTGATCAAGAAATGTGCCCTGGAAAGAGATTTTAAATTGTTACCGTTTGGAGATAAAACAATTGTGGGTGAACGTGGTACCTCATTGTCAGGGGGACAGAGGGCTCGTATCAGTTTGGCCAGAGCTGTGTATCGTAGAACAGCCATTTACCTTTTAGATGATCCTCTCAGTTCTGTCGATACTCACGTTGGACGCCACCTGTTCGATCGGTGTATACGTGGTTTGTTGCGCGACAATATTGTTGTCTTGGTTACGCATCAACTGCAATTTCTTAAATCGGCCGATGAAATAATCATTATGAATAAAGGGCGTATTTGTGCGGCGGGTTCCTATGAGTCATTACGCGAAAGTGGTCATGATTTTGCTCAAATGTTGACCGACCCGGCGAATGAGGATACAATAGATGGCACAAAGACACGACCCAGATTAGACAGTCGTCTCTTTGATCGTAAAAATAGTGCAGCATCTATAAATTCGGTAGCGGATTCAACGTTTGATGATACATCCTCTGAAGTACATGAAACTCAGGGAAAGGGCAAAATTGGTTTGGAGCTGTATACCAAATATTTCAAGGCTGGAGGAGGTTTTTTCTTGTTTTTCGTTATGTCAATGTTTTTTATAATCTCCCAATTCTTGGCTTCATGTGGTGATTATTTCTTGTCCTATTGGTGAGTGGTGGCAAAAAGTATGTTGAAATTATTATTTCATTGTTGTTTTATTTTAGGGTTAATAAAAAAAGTTCCCTTGAGGCAAAAGCAATCGAAGCAACTGTAGTTCTCAACTCCACAACAACCTCTACCATGCACTCACTCACTTCATTATCATCACATGAACTCGAATCGAAGCTTTCCACATGGTTATCCCAATATGGCATTGAAGTGGATGCTGAAATGCTCGACATTTACATCTTCACCCTCATAACAGTGGCCACAATTGTTACATCAATTGCCAGCTGTTTTCTCTTCTTTAAGGTGGCCATGAGAGCCTCCCAGAATTTACACAATTCCATGTTCAGGGGTATAATACGCGCCTCCATGTACTTCTTCAACACAAATCCATCCGGTCGAATATTGAATCGTTTCTCCAAAGATATGGGTCAAATAGATGAGATTTTGCCAACAGTGATGATTGATGCAATTCAGATTTTCCTATTGCTTTTTGGCATTATGGCAGTTATATCGGTGGTGAACCCGTTCTATCTATTGCCCACATCAATTCTGGCCATAATATTTTATAAG
The DNA here is from genome assembly GCF_047663935.1 of Musca autumnalis. Classification (NCBI taxonomy): domain Eukaryota; kingdom Metazoa; phylum Arthropoda; class Insecta; order Diptera; family Muscidae; genus Musca; species Musca autumnalis. Next base: position 117,821,444 of record NW_027411644.1, on the reverse strand, counting down.
CTCAGGACATTCTATTTGAAAACATCTCGAGATGTCAAACGCTTGGAGGCCATAAGTATGTATACTGTTCACTCATAGCTTCAAGGATAATGCGATTCTTTTTACAGCTCGTTCTCCCATCTATTCACATTTGGGTGCCTCATTGACTGGTCTTTCAACTATACGCGCATTTGGTGCCCAACATGTTCTCGTCAAGGAATTTGATAATTTTCAAAATCTTCATAGTTCGGCGTTTTTCCTCTTCAACACCACATCCCGTGCTTTTGGTTATTGGCTCGATTCCTGTTGCATCATTTTTATAACCATTATCACGCTGAGTTTCTTTCTATTTGCCCCGGAGAATGGTGGAGATGTGGGCTTAGCCATTACCCAAGTCATGTGTATGACCGGAATGGTACAATGGGGTATGAGGCAATCAGCGGAATTGGAAAACGCCATGACTGCGGTAGAACGTGTTGTGGAATATGACAACATAGAACCTGAGGGTGAATTAGAATCCACTGAAGAAAAGAAACCACCAAAAACATGGCCCGAAGAGGGCAAAATCACATTCAATGAATTGAGTTTGTCTTACACCCCCAAAAGCAAATCGGAAAATGTCTTAAAATCCCTGAATATTATTATTGAAGCTCGAGATAAGGTGGGCATTGTTGGACGCACTGGAGCTGGCAAATCGTCATTGATCAATGCCTTGTTTCGTTTATCCTATACCCATGGTTCGATTACCATTGATTCGCGTGACACAAAATCAATGGGATTGCATGATTTGCGTAGCAAAATTGCCATTATACCCCAGGAACCGGTTCTGTTCTCCGGCACAATGCGTTATAATTTAGATCCATTTGATGAATATTCAGACTCAAAGTTATGGGAAGCTTTGGAACAGGTACATGCTTGTCATTTCGTTTGAAGGCGTAAATATTAATTGAAAAAAGTGTATTTAGGTCAAACTAAAAGATGATGTTTCCGAATTGGAAAATGGCCTAGAAACTAAAATCTCTGAAGGTGGTTCCAATTTTAGTGTTGGTCAACGACAGTTGGTTTGTTTGGCACGGGCTATTTTACGGGAAAATCGTATTCTGATTATGGATGAGGCCACTGCCAATGTTGATCCCCAAACAGATGCCCTGATACAAAGAACTATTCGTCATAATTTTAAACACTGTACCGTTCTAACGATAGCTCATCGTTTGCACACAGTCATGGATTCGGATAAAGTTATGGTCATGGATGCTGGCCAGGTGGTTGAATTCGGTTCACCTTATAAACTTTTAACGGAAAGCGAGAAGCGCATATTCCAGAGTATGCTGAAGCAAACGGGAAAGACGACATATGATACTTTATTTGCAGTTGCACAAAAGGTAAGGAAAGCACTGGAAAGAAATTATATCTTTCCAACAAAGAATACTGATACTGAGATCTATAAAGTATTGGGATAATCATCAGTGGCATGTTGTTAGTCACATAACTGTTAAATCTACACTATCTCTTTACCCTGTTTTGCTCAACTTCTGCGTAAAGGAGCATTTAGTAACAATTGTCACAAATGGTTACTGAAAAATAGTTAGTGAAAAATATTTTCTTTATATTTTTTTATTTGAAATGTTTTCCTTTATAAAATTTTTGATTTCACAATTGCATATAAACCGAGGCAAATTGAATAGTCCCGGTCCACACTAAAGCGATTCCAATTTAATAATTTCATGAAATTAGGCGTTCTTAGATCGAGTTCTATACTAAAGCAATTTTATGAAATTGCTTGTTTTGAAAAGGCCTGGGAAATCGTATAACGGGAGAATATTATCTAGGATCGTCCTTAGGAATAGCTTATAGTTAAATACGAAGCCCATACAACATAAATTTAATGATTTTTTTTCACATTTTTGAGTGATTTAATCTGCTGAAGTCTATAAAACGAGGGTCTGTTGGGAATAACGGCACCATACCGCACATTAAGGGAGGTTCCTTAAAACGGTAGAAGTGAAAAATGTTAGTTTTTTTTTATCGGAATTAGTTTAGTATCACTAAAACTAAATGTTATGTGTCAGTTGCAAATGTTTTGTCCGATACTGTATGTATATTTATCTCTGAAGGCCGAAACACTTCACTTTAAGTATATCTAAACTTTTTCACCATTTTCTCCTAATTTTTACTTCTTTGATTTCCAGGCGCACGAGGAAACATTAAAACAAAAAGAAAATGGAATAGAAGGATACCGAATTGATGTTATTAATAAAAAGCAATAGCCATTTACTGCCTGACTATATTTTAGGATTAATATAAGTAAGTTAATGAATATGTTTTTTAAGCTGTGAACCATGGCATGATTATACACATCAATAATAAAGTGTGGCAAAATCTATTATAAAAAGATTTTGTAAAAAATTATATCATATTACAAAATTGTTATTAATAAAAGTTTAGGTTACCAAGGGTATTATTTGAATATTTGATATTAGTTGAGGATTCCGGGCTTTCATTCTGGTAAGGATAAATTGTACGACAGGTTGTGTTAGCCTTCGACGAAATGGAAATTCGAAAGGAGCTGGAGTACAACAAAGCTGAAGATATGGTTGATGGTTATGAAGTTTTGGAAACACTAAAAAAAAACCTACCTAATTGAATTAATTGAGCTATCATGACCTAAGTAGTTTGTATTGAAAAAGTGATATCTATCTATCTATCTATCTATCTATCTATCTATCTATCTATCTATTTGAAAACTTATATATATACTGAACTTATTGCAAATTTGCAGTTGTGAAGTATTTTTGAAGCCTTCTTACTATCAAGTCAACCTAGTGTCTCCGGGCTTCCTAGAATCATTCTTCAATACACACACATATACAATTCGAAGGTGTTTTTCCTTCATGAGTTTAGTATATATACAAGTTTTCAAATTCGGCCTTTGTCTAGCACCACATCTGATATGCATAATGAGCTGAATTAAACCACAAGCGAAACGATCGTAGCATATTGGTTGTATGTGTGTGGACTTCGCTAGATATCACTTTTTTAAAACAAACTCCTTATGTCATGGTAGCTCAATTAATTCAATTAAATAAAACTACCTTCGACCTAATAAGAGAACAATAAATTAAAAAAACTAACGTCTTATATTTATGCGCTACAGAAACTCCGATTAGACGTTAGTGGGATAGTATGCGACCCAGGTCCAGGAAACCTAAAATTATATTCCCTCTCAAGGCTCACATTCCTATTTCTATCACAACAACAACAAAATTATATTCTTATGCAGACTTTCCCCATTTATTTAAATCTATGGTAGCCATTCAAAAGGAGTATATTGTTCAATGACAAACTATGGCCAAAGCATGGTGGAATAATAAGGTGTAACGCCAAAAACAGCTGATCTTCATACCAGTTGTCAAAATGCGTTATTGTGAATAAAATCACATACAAAATGTAAACAAGCAATTCACAGTAATGCATTATTGCGAGCAAATTAGACGTTTGACATGATTTGATGTAACACCTTATTCCACCATGGGCCAAAGTTAACAGACAGACATATTCATTTGTCAAATTGGGACAAAATGAATATGGGAGGGGCCATCCATATTTTCAGTAACACCTGCCATCGAAACACTCATCAATAATGCGGACCTTCACAAGAGGCAAATGTCACCAGCCTATTTTTAGTGAACTGAATGTTAAAAATTCTTTTGCCCGAATACCCACAACCAGCAAAATTTGTCTAATACAGAGGTGCGGTGCGTCAAGGGAATAATAGGAACCATCGAGGGCATTATAATACTGGCAGACTACACTATGCGGAGTAAACTAAGCAGATGCCCTCGAAAAAGCTTTCTCAAGATTTCGACCCCAAGGAAACAAGAATCATCTTTCTGTTCGAGAGGTGCGCTGCCAAATTGCTAGGTACACGTTGCAGGAAATTTTAAATAGTGCCTGTGGAAGCGCAGTTAAAAAGTGCTGAAGTAAAGATTGAGGAGGATCAGGATCACCAGAAAGAAATGGTCCTATTTTGGATTCCATAGATGTCTTGCAAACTAACACCACGGAAATCAAGCAGAGCTGTATGTTATGGATTTCACATTTCTGAAGACAATAATCAATAAAATTAAATGTGAAAATCATCATTGAGAACGAGGCTTTGAATTTGGCTTTGATGAATTGAATGTTAAAAATTCTTTTCCACGGTTTCCCACAACCAGCCTATTCGTAATAGAGTTGTACAATCTAGTTCATTTGAAAGATCTAGTTCAATAGTCCAGCTCTTTTAACTGAACTAGTTCAGTAATCTAGTTCATAGTTCACTATCCAGTTCATTCATTCGGATCATAACCCAGCAAGCATTTTCTATCGCCCATTACCCGAAGCAGTCACTCCCGGGCGATAGAAACACACATCCGCGATATCGCATTCTAATTGATGTAGGCACACCGTACGGGAAGAAATGAACCACGCATTCGTTTCCTCATAAAAATATCGCCATCGTGACTCTCGACTCTGGACTAAAGCGATTCTTTCAAAGACAACGCATGAGACACATTTATGAGGAAACGAGTGCGTGGTTCATTTCTTCCCGTACGGTGTGCCTACATCAATTAGAATGCGATATCGGGGATGTGTGTTTCTATCGCCCGGGAGTGACTGCTTCGGGTAATGGGCGATAGAAAATGCTTGTTGGATATAGTACCTTTAGGCGACAAATAAGTACATTGTTTGAACGATATTGTATATTTTACCATAAAATAGTGGCAATGACCAATAAATAAATAAATAAATAAATAAATAAATAAATAAATAAATAAATAAATAAATAAATAAATAAATAAATAAATAAATAAATAAATAAATAAATAAATAAATAAATAAATAAATAAATAAATAAATAAATAAATAAATAAATAAATAAATAAATAAATAAATAAATAAATAAATAAATAAATAAATAAATAAATAAATAAATAAATAAATAAATAAATAAATAAATAAATAAATAAATAAATAAATAAATAAATAAATAAATAAATAAATAAATAAATAAATAAATAAATAAATAAATAAATAAATAAATAAATAAATAAATAAATAAATAAATAAATAAATAAATAAATAAATAAATAAATAAATAAATAAATAAATAAATAAATAAATAAATAAATAAATAAATAAATAAATAAATAAATAAATAAATAAATAAATAAATAAATAAATAAATAAATAAATAAATAAATAAATAAATAAATAAATAAATAAATAAATAAATAAATAAATAAATAAATAAATAAATAAATAAATAAATAAATAAATAAATAAATAAATAAATAAATAAATAAATAAATAAATAAATAAATAAATAAATAAATAAATAAATAAATAAATAAATAAATAAATAAATAAATAAATAAATAAATAAATAAATAAATAAATAAATAAATAAATAAATAAATAAATAAATAAATAAATAAATAAATAAATAAATAAATAAATAAATAAATAAATAAATAAATAAATAAATAAATAAATAAATAAATAAATAAATAAATAAATAAAACAAAAATTAAAATCGAAAATGTTTACATTTTAAAAGTCAAATTATATTATCATTATTTCTGCAAACTTATTTGTTTTAATTTTCTTTGTCGAATGAGTGTAATAAGTACTGTTGGCACTTTTGAATTTTTGGAATTTTTTCGATTTTTTGTTTTTTTTTTTCTAATATTCAAATTCACTCTATGATAAAGAAAATGAAATTTATTTTTTCTTATCTAAATATCACTCACATTATACACAATACATATTATTATTTTTTCTGCTTTTTATCATTCACAATTATTTAGTCACTGCACTTTTTTACATTTCAATTTATAAATGTTTAAATATTAAATTATTAATTTAATTTTTTCAATTTCACTTTTCCACGAACCTTTCGCACTTACAATATCAAACTGACTGATATTTTTCTTATTTTTGATATTTGCAAATACTTGGAGTAGCTGTAAAACTCTCACCTTATCTCTCTCACGAGAAGAAATAGTAAAACAATGTAAATTGTTTGTGTAAACAATCAAATGCAGAATTTTCATCTTCTTCTGTGACACTAGGTAGTTCTTGCAGATCGATCCAATTTGAACAGTAATACATTTGTTATTGTAAAATGATAAAGTATCGCTCTTTTATAGAAAAGAAGTTCAGAAAGCGATTACTTTTGGTAGAGGAAGTGAGTAAGTCACTTCCAAATGCTAGCTGGGAATCGTTCAATCAAACGCATACATACACCAAATAGAAACGAACAATAGCAAAAATCTTATGTTATGTGTGTGTGTGTGTGTGTGTGTGTGTGTAGAAACTGTCAATGCCAAAAAGCGCCTTGTGCGTTTCTTTTTATTTTTTTTTTTCTATCCAGAACAAGGCATGTATGGGAATATGTATGTGGATTTTTTTTTGAAGAAATCTTCACTTTCGAACAGATATTCATTGTACCTTGATCCAAAACGTAAACAAACTCATCACATTACGAAGGCATCACTTAAGCTGAAAACAGATACAACGTTTGATTAAAGTTTTGCGTTGGGCGTCGGGAAAAAAACAACAACAACAGGGCGACGACGATACCAAAGTCCAGCGTTTATCTGTTTGCCGGCATATATTTCAAATGAATTTGAATTTTTCGGCATCATGCCCAACAGTGTAAAAACGGCCAAAACGACACAAAACTTTACCCAAACGTTGTATCTGTTTACAGCTTTAACACTGACGACGGCGTAACTTTATGCATATGTGAACGACATGTTGAACTAGATTGTGAATCGTTCGTTCGTTGATCGTGCGGTGGCCGATGATCATAGTTCAGTGAACTATAATGAACTATATCGACTGATCTAGTTCATACGCTCTATTCAATGAATCGTTCAATTGAACTAGTTCGTTCATGAACTATACAACTCTAATTCGTAATGGGTGCACCAAAAATTACAAAATTTATTAAGTGTTATACATTTCCTCCAAAAAATAATGTCTAATAAAGAGGTGCGGTATTTCAAGGGAATGATAGGAACCATCGAGGGCATTATAATCATGGCGGAAGAAGTATTCAATAATTGTAAATACACTCCGTTTCATTTCAATAGCACATTTCAAATTTTTATTTTGTACTTAATTTTAGTTAACATTAGTCGAATATCCAGGAATATGTTTGTTTATATGTATGTATTGTTTTGTACGATTTTGAAGTATGTTTCAACAAAAAAAAAAAAATATCTCTTCTATTTTTGTGAATGGGACAGCCGAGACTGTTCTCAACATTACATACAGAGAGATTGGAAACCGCGTTCAACAGCTATTGTTGGTGAAAAAATAGCATAAATATACCATTAGTGAATCCAAAAGACATTATTTTACCTCCATTACACATAAAGTTGGGATTAATTAAGCAATTCGTGAATATACAGTCAACCAAAAAAGTCTACATACACCCTATAAATCTCGGGTTTTAAGGGTAAGGAAGCATTTTTATGAAAATCCAAGAACATAGTTCTATCTCATAACCCTAATAAACAATGTTACATACATCAAAAATGTGTTCCATAATACGAATAACGGTAAATTCAATAAAAATTAAGAGGAAAAAAGTGTACATACACCCAATGAAATATTGAGATTACCGTAAAATTTATGGAATAAGCAATACAAACTTTACATTTTATTGCTTTATCGAATGTCTTTGGTTGTCCATGTTATCTTTAAGGCAAAATAGGAACATATTTGTGGATTAATTGTCGTTTTTTAAGAGCAGACTTCGCGTATAACTTGTTAAAGCGGACCCTTGCAGATTTCTTTGAGTTTATGAGGTTGTTACTTTATAAAACCCAGAAAATACAGTGGGACAGATAATTTTGAGATCCTAGAGCGCTTTGAAGTTGTCCTTGTAAACATTATATGCTCCTGAACTTCGCTAAATATACGAATTCCTGAGTTTTCTCATAAATTTTATAGTTTTCACAACATTCAAAGGGGCAAATCACATGCAGAAGCCTTCGAATTACCTTGTAACAAGGTCTGCTACAATCCTCGAGCATCCATTGAATTATCAATGTAAAAGTTTCCGACATTTATAGCGCTTCAAGTGACCCTAACGATCATAATACGAGAGCATACTAGTTAACAGTGTAAATTTCATACAAATTTCATGCATTCTTTGGTGGTGCTTTAATTTTGATGCTTTGGAAATTTTAGGAGCGGGTTTGTAGAATAATGTTGTACATTTCTGATTGAGTTAAGGTCCAAAAACGTATTACAAGGTAATTTCAAGGTTCTTGCGTGTAATTTGGCACTTGGAATGCTGCGAAAACTATAAAATTTATGAAAAACTCAGGAATTCGCATATTTAGCGAAGCTCAGGACCATATATTATCCATAAGAAAAACTTCAAAGCGCTCTAGGATCTTAAAATAATTAGTCCCACTGTATTCCTGGGGTTTCATAAACTACCAGACTGAAAAACTCAAAGAAATCTGCAAGGGTCCGCCTTTACGAGCTATACGCGAAGTCTGACCTTAAATAACGTCAATTAAAGCACAAATATGTTCCTATTTTGTCTAAAATATATCATAGGCAACCAGAGACATCCGATAAAGCAACAAAATGTAAAATTTGTATTGCTTATTCCATAAATTTTGCGGTAATCTTAATAATTCATTGGGTGTATGTACACTTTTTCCCTATTAATTTTTTAATTTTTATAGAATTTACCGTTATTCGTATTATGGAATACATTTTTGTTGTATGTAATATTGTTTATTAGGGACATGAAATAGAACTATGTACTTGGATTTTCATAAAAATGCTTCCTTACCCTTAAAACTCGAGATTTATAGGGTGTATGTAGACTTTTTTGGTTGACTGTATATGACTGTCACCGAAAATGATGCAACCTGAAATAAAAAATGTAAACGTTGATAACTTGCAAACGAGTTGAGATTTTTTAACAATTTAAAAACAATTTTGTAGTCTGAAAAGTTGTCTTTAAGACGGCATGCAAACTTTCCATATGTCATTAAATTGTTTGTATATACTCTAGACATAACCCTTAATGATTTTTCATAGTCACTTTTGGGAAAATAACTACAAAAACTAGACGTTCGTTTTTTTCTTTTGTTTTTGTTAATTTGTTTTTTTTGTTCTCTCTCTCTTTAAAATAATTTCTACTTTTACCATTTTTGGGTTTAAGGAACGCTTTGCAGGTTAAAAATGGTTACCTCAGGCAAGTAAAGGAACATAACTATACTGTCATATGATTCCTTAATGTGTGTACCGTCAGCCAATGTCACTGAAGGTAGCAATCCATCATTATGCAAAAGCACTGCTTTTAAGCCTGAAAATAGAAAACATGCATACATAGGTAAATAAAACAAAAGAAACTGTATAAAAATAATTGCGGTACTTTTTGTTGATCCATCAATAAATAAGTACCAAGTTCTTGAAACAATTTATCCACATCCCTGCAGTAGGCCAAATTACTATTTTCGGTGCTTTCGTTGAAGAGCGACCTAAACACACTAGTATCCTCGGTCCTGTAAAACATAATTTATACATTTTCTTGTCACTGTTTTAACTTGGAACATAAAAGTTCGGTTTGTCTTTTCGACAATTCTAAATCCCGAACGAGATAATGAAATTCTTCTTGGGACATAAAGTGTGGTTTCTGGAGTTCTCCTTGGGCAGGACCAATTCTGATTCAGGGGTTGCAGCATGACTTGGAGATGATTCTCTCTTAAATCTGGTGATACTTTTTTAACAGGTTTCAGAGCAACGCCGTTTTCCTAACGTGACACAATCTTAATTACACTATCAACGTTTGCATGTTTATTATATTGTCTCACTTTGAAATGAAATCCTTTTGTTTTCGTTAAACAGAATGTGTGTTCGTTTACTCAAAATGTGTACAAATTGTTACTGGATCTTGTTCGTTTACTCTACAGTACAATTCAAAAGACCTTAGCCGATTACAAGAAGTTACTGAAGTTGTACAAATTTGTACAAATTGTTGAGTAAACGAACACACCTAGAAATAGCATTTATTTCGTCTATGAACACGTTGTGGAAGCGAATTAATCGGTTAAATAAACGGCAAAACATAATTACCATTTGGGCAATATTTCCAAGATCTTAGTTTTTTAACAAGTTTTAACAACAAGCCGATGGAATATACCATTTTCCTTATTACAAGGGACGACCAATATACTTGAAAAACATTCCTATTTACCTACAAATCTATTTTATTTCGTTTGTCTACAAACAATCCACATATGCAGCAAAAGTTGTTACTTTTAATTTAATTACATAAATACATATATATTTTACTTTAGTAAAAAGACTTTATATTAGTTCAAATCGGTTTCCTGGCGGTGTGGCCGTTAATTTTTGACAGTCATCAGGCAGCTGCTAAATGTTTTGATGTTGCTGGACAGTAATCGATATTTCCGAAAAATCGACAGTCAAAACTGATCTTGGGTACTACGCTTTATGCTGGGTACACATCAGAGCTGGCAAAAAATCGATGTCACTATCGATAAAATCGATTGTTTTCTAAAAACTAAATATCGATAGATAGTTTTGCCTATCGATATTATCGGAACAAAAATCCGCAACCTAAACTTCATTGAAATAAATAGAAATTTCGCTGCTTTTCGGTTTTGGGTGTGAGAAAGTAAATCCGTAATTACACGTACACATTTTTCGGAAAAGTAAAATGCATTTTTTTAATATTTTTATAAAATAAAAGCAGTTGTTTATTTTCCTTTATACTTGTGTGAACTACTTTTGCATAATTTCAAGAAAATCATTGACATTTCCGCCTTTTTCATCTCCAAATTAATGGTGTTGACAACTTAACGATAATATCGATAGTAATCGATATTTTAAAATATTATATCGAAAATATCTAATGTTGGGATTATCGATGGTTTGCCAGCTCTAGTACACATTGTCAGTTTTGAATGACGATATTTCGGAATTATCGATAACTGTCAAACCGTCCAGCAACCACAAAACATTTTGTGGTTGCATGATGAATGACAAAAATTAACGGCCACACTAGCAAGCAACAACAAAGCTGTCATTCAAAACTGACAATGTGTACCCAGCTTTACAATGCGGTCAATATCAGCAAATGACAACTCGTCAATGATCATAGTAAGGTACTACTTTTTACAAGGCGAATATGCTGTATTGCTTTGACTTGTGATTTAACTGTACTGTTGTTTGTTGTTTTCTACAAGATTTCTATTTGTTGTATCCCAGCAAAAAATTTTGGAAGTTATGATTTCACAACATCTTTCGATGTAATCCAACAGAGTTATGAAAAACGCACTTCGTTCGATACATTTTATAAGCAGTTGCTGTAGAGATCCCTACATGGATTAAATCGAGAACGGAGGAAGTAAGCTCAAATGTGATTGAATTTAATGGAAACTTTTTTAATTTGTGTTTATATAATAAAGTTCTTTGTGTTCTTGTTTTACACAAATAATAAATGCATTTTATTTATTTTGGGATATTTCGCAATGGCTTGCATTTTAATTGCATCTTTGGACTGATTAAAAATGCAATCCAAAACACTACATCAAAAGCTGTGATTTAGATCGAAAATGGAGTGCATCCTACCTGTGTGCTGTGGAAGCGCAACTTAAGTTGTTATTTCTTTATTTTATAACAAATTCTTCGAAATGTATACACTCTTGTTTATCTTTTGAAGAAATGCGTAGGGATCAACCAACTGTTTTTTTCTGTAGGGATCTCTACAGCAACTGCTTATAAAATGTATCGAACGGAGTGCATTTTTCATAACTCTGTTGGACTACATCGAAAGATGTTGTGAAATCATAACTCCAATTGCACAACTTCCAAAATTTTTTGCTGGGTGTAGATAAAAACTTCAAAGACCCTGAAATCTGTCTGTACCGTTATATGGGGCTATAAAAAACCTGTAGTGCGATTCTGTACCTAGTTAACGACAGAATTACCGACAACTATCGATAACTGAACATTTTAAGTTGATTATAATTTCGATAATTAACGAAATTTGTCGTAAGTTACATTCGAAAATAAACTTTCATTCATAATTTTGCGTTTTACCAAAATTAAAGGCCTAGGTACATAAGCTGCCTTGCCTTGCTTGCTTCTGATAAAAGAATAAAAAAAGAAAAAGGCAACCCAGTTCGAAATTTGTTTGGCCTTCTTTATTCTTTTATTTTTATTATGTCAGCCATGTTACAATGATACAGGTAGCATTATCATGCCAGCTGATGGTAACATAATGTGTCAACTGCATTGAATTTATGTCAAATTTTGACATCTTATGTTGCCAACAATTGCCGATGCGGCTACCTGTGTATTTGTACCATGATGTCAGCAAAGCAAGGCAAGCAGGCGAGGTAGCTTATGTACCCAGGCCTTTACACCTCAATATTTTAGAAACCCCTGCCCAATAACCAAAAAACCAAATACTGAAACATATATTGGCCCTGTGGCAATTAAAAAATGTGTATAACATGGATCCACGGCAACCCTATAACCTAGAATAATAAACAAAAGTTTTTAGGGCAAAACCAATAACTTTGCGTGTGTTAAAAAAAACAAAATACATGTATTTCAATTTGAAATACATACATGTATTTTGTTTTTGTATTTTTGAACGCTCACGCAACAAGCAAAGTTTTAGGTTTTGACATTGACCCTCTTTTTGATGCGTCAAAAAGTACAGTCGGACCTCGATTATCCGTTATGATCGGGACCGGGGGCATTACGGATAATCGCTTTTCACGGATAATGGAGTCAACGCTTTTTATGAGGCTTTTGAACACATTTTTTAGTAAAAATTACATAATATCGTACACATTTGCACAAACATATTTAACTGTGCTATTTTGATTATAATGATTTAAGGAAAGACATAAGACATAAGACAAAAAATTAGGAATTCAAAAATTAACATCTGCATAAAAATATTTCGGGAACATAAAGCAATTTATGCTTGTTTTTCTGATCCCATAAATACACAAATTGAGTGAAACAGGAGAATTTCTTAATCAAATTAATTGAAAGGTGTGCAATGCACACTGTGCATTTACACCCTGATAAGGGGTAATAGAGACAATCGAAACAAAACCAAAATTTCTTTCCTATCCCGGATAATGGAGGTTCCCGGATAATCGATTCACGGATAATCGAGGTTCGACTGTATTCGGGTTTTTAACTTTTTTAAATATTTTATTAAATAACAGGTTATTATAGATCTTTTTCCGCTATACTAGTGCACAGATTAATAAATGCGAATAGCCTTTGCTTCTGTGTGCTAAAATAATACATTTTATACCAAATTATTATAATTAGGCGCCAAGGAAAAACTGAATTATTATTTCTGACCGAATTATTATTTCATGAAATCTTTTATTCCTATATTTTTCTGACTATTCAACATGTTTTCAACTATATTCGACTAAATATTCAAAAATAAGCAAAATTTCTGTTTTTCTGCCGTTTTTATAATGAAATATGGTTTTCCCTTTTCTAGGATAGCGTTTTTTCTTGGCGCCTAATTACACTTTGACACAAAACGGAACTCAAAGTCTGGGGGTGGAAAATTCATTTTGGAGATAAAAGCCCTTGGTAAGTATATTAAAAATCCAAAACGAAATTTTCGCCATAGGTCAAGTTTCTGAGATATCGCGTGATGAATTTTTTGATTTTTACCCTATAATACTTGGGAAAATAGCTTCATATCTCCCGTTGGCGTTATTGTACCTTCATTTTGAGAACACATGTCTGCATTCAAATCGATTGGCGAATCTTTTTGTAGAACATTTCATTCTTTTAACTCAATTCCTTTCATATCCTTTTTGTCCTTTATTTCTTGAACCGTAGTAGAAGTACCATAAGATGAGATTTTTCAACATCCAGATATTCTACAAAAATGTTGTTCAGAAGATTTTAATTAAGTACGGTTCTCAGAAGTTTGACCTACGGCATTACAGTCCTTCCGGGTTCGTAATATTATATTCATCGGCTTTAATCGCCAAAAGGAATTTTTTGCCCCCAGCCTTTGATCCTCATATTTGCTGGTAGCGATATTTTTCCTTATCAAGGTTTTAATCATCGAAATAATTTCATTTGATTCACAACTCTATAAGCTTTGTAATGGTATGTATATAAGCTTAATCGGTTACTTAAAACCGCTTCAAAAATCGGTTTTAATGTCGGAATATCCGGTTCAAAAATTGAGATAACCGCGTCTGTTCTCCATGAAAATTTATTATTAACGTGTTCTTTATTACAGGAGCTTTTTGTGGTAAATATTTAGAAGCACCCCACATGTCTACATAAGCAATAACCTATTGGTAAGTCCACACACCAATTAATAACCACCCAGTAGAAAGTGTCTTGAAGACAACATTGACGAATCGTTTAAGACAATGGTAAATCCCTGAAGACAGCTTGCAGACAGCAATGTGAAATCATCGACGAAATTTTCACACAAATGTCCATGTGTTCATGCAAGACAACGTGAGCGACAGGGTAAGCGAAGCTGTCACTGACGACAACTTCGATGACTAAACTCCCTACTTTTCGTTGATGATATTTTAGATGACTAAAACCCCCATATTTCGTTGACGACTGTTCCACACACCCTGTCCTGCTATTAGTCATTCATGACCCATTTCATTTATATTGTCGTGTGTCAAATTTTTATTATACATATTATAAAATAAAATATTTTCGATTGTTTGAGTGGAGTATTCCCCCATTGGCTCAACTTCATTTATTACCCTCTATTACAGACAGTAATAGAGAGTAATGTTTGACAGTTATCGATAATTGCGAAATATCGACATTCAAAACTGACAATGTGTACCCAGCTATACGCAATACCATATTTGGCAACATCAAATTTCCTACGGTGGTAAAATACCCCTCAGTAATGTTGGCGACATTTCCTGAGTATTTAAGCCATGTAAAACTTCTCTACAAGTGGTGTCTTAAGTGCAGTACACATTGTCAGTTTTGAATGTCGATATTTCGGAATTATCGATAACTGTCAAACCGTCCAGCAACCACAAAACATTTTGTGGTTGCATGATAAATGACAAAAATGAACGGCCACACTAGCAAGCAACAACAAAGCTGTCATTCAAAACTGGCAATGTGTACCCAGCTTTAGGACACGCCGTTCGGACTCGGCGATAAACTGTAGGTCCCATATCACTGAGCTAATATGTATGAATCGGGGTGCACTCATTGATATGAGAGAAGTCTCCTTTGTCCCGCCTGGGATGATTGTGGTACAATTACATTATAATCGATTATTTTTAATGCTTAATTTTAAAATGCCCATTTTTGTTTTCCCGTAAAATCTTAGTATAACGGTATCATTAATATTTCGTCACCAAAAATGTCCGAAGACAAAACCAAATATTTACAGGAGAAGCAAAAAACGTTATAAAATGAAAAACTGTTTTATAAAAAATCAATCTTATGAGGGCGAATATTTGGAGTATTATCAATCATGTACGAATGGGAGTAAGTTAAGAAACTAAAGTGGGGTACACACGATCAGTTTTGACTGTCAGTTTTGCTCAAACAATCGGTTGCTTGCCAGTGTGGCCGTTCATTTCTGTCACTAATCAGGCAACCACAAAATAATTTGTGGTTGCTGGACAGTTTGTCATTTATCGATATTTCCGAAAAATCGACAGTCAAAACTTATCGTGTGTACCCCACTTTAGTTTCTTAACTTACTCCCATTCGTACATGATTGATAATACACCAAATATTCGCCCTCATAAGAGGGCTTAAAACCGCATTTGTTATGGTATTGTCTGTTATCTGTCAATTCGCGCTTATAAGTCTTCATTTGACCTATGCATTATGCCTGTTCGATAATTTCCCAAGTAAAAAGTTTTTGCAAGTACTTGCAACTACTTCTCAAATTTAAATATGCGGTAAAACTTTAAGCATAAATGTTATAGTACGGTTACACTAGAGTTTTTTGCCGGGTTAACCTACTTCGAGAGGCTTTATTTGACGTTTCCGCTATGGAATTGACATTTTAAATCCAAACCCACTGGATTAATCCGGTTAAGTGTAACCGGGGTATTAGATTCATATATGCTCTGTTCCTTTACGTGCCTGAGGTTACCATTTTTAACCTGTAAAGTGTTCCCTTACTTTTAATAGCATACAATTTATATGATAGCAGTTTACCACTTTTGCCATTTTCTGCCACTGTTACCATTTTTAAAAGTAAAGGAACAGACCAATAAATTCAGGGATTTGTTAGGAATGTAGCAAGAGTATTTTCTTAAACAAAAACCAAGGGATTGGCATTTTTAAAAGAAGGCCTGTAGTGGGATTCTGTAACTGACAGCAAGTGAGCATACATTACTGTGTGTTTTACACTTAAAAATTAAAACAATCGTAGTCAAAATTATAAATGTTCGTTTACATTAACTATATTTAGTAAATCCAGTGGTTTTTCATTGTCAAATCCATTGCATATACGTATAAATTCTCATAAATGATGTTAACTAGCTCTAATGTTCGACAAATTGGTTGAATAGTTTTTTTTCAGATTTTTTTCGATCGAATATAGAATGAATTAGAAGATGCAGAATCCTAACATTTCATATGTACAGTGAGTGTCAAAAATATTCGGTTTTCAATTTTACCAATAATAACACCTCAGAATTTTAGAAACGCCTGCGCATGTATATCCGTACCCAGCAAAAAAGTTTGGAAGTAGTCCAATGCAGAGTTATGATTTCAATACATCCTCCGATGCAGTCCACACGGAGATATGAAAAATGCACTCCGTTCGATTCATTTTAGAAGCACTCGCTTAAAGATCCCTATAAGCAAGCCAATTCGTTGATACTTAGAAAAGATGTCGCAGTTTTTTTCCAAATGCATAAAAGAGTGTCTAAAATTCTAGGAATTAGTTAAAAAATAAAGTTAGGAACATTGCTGAAATTCACTAGGCGGAAATCATATTTGGAGTGGAGTAAATTTCGAAATCGCAGGACAATATAAAAACGCCTTTGGATGATGAAGCAAAATTAATTGCGGTGCCATAAAATGCAGAGCGGAGGAAGTAAACTCAGTCACGATTAAATGTAATGGAGAATTTTTATAATTTGTGTTAATGTAATAAAGTTCTTCATGTTATTGTTTTACGCAAATAATAAATGCATTTTATTTATTTTGGGATATTATGCAATGGCTTGCATTTTTATAGCATCTTTAGAGTGCATTTAAATTTACAAGAGAGCGCGCAGTTAGAATGCACTCCATTTTGCTCCACAGCACACAGCAGGGATGCACTCCATTTTCGATCCAAATCACTGCATTTGTAGCAGTGTTTTGGATTACATTTTTAATCAGTCCAAAGATGCAATTAAAATGCAAACCATTGCAAAATATCCCAGAATAAATAAAATGTATTTATTATTTGTTTAAAACAATAATATTAAGAACTTTATTACATATGTAAACACAAATTATACAAATGTTCCGCAATGTTCACAGCTTTAGTTTGTATTTCTTTATTTTCTAAACAAATTCTTAGAATTTTAGATACTCTTTTTTATATTTGAAAAAAAAGACTGCGACGTCTTTTGTAGGGATCAAAAAATTGACTTGTGTCTGTAGGGCGAGGCGAGTGCTTCTAAAATGTATCGAGTGCATTTTTCATAACTCCGTGTGGACTGCATTCAAAGATGTTGTGAAATCATAACTCCGCATTGAACTACTTCCAAACTTTTTTGCTGGGTATATCCTTAAAAATATTTCGTTCGTACTGAAAATACATAGTTATTATTTTCACATAGATTTTTCGCACAATTCTGGAGGTTTCCAAATGACCCCATCTCCAATTCGTAAAGCGTCACACAGTGTCACGACCGTGGCCAAAAATGTTAAAAACTAAATACTTCGTTGAACAAATTTATTGATGGGGAGTGATAGAAAACATATTAATTAAGAAGAATCTGAATTTTGGTACTGATACGTGAAGTAGTTTTTGCTATATGAGGATTTAAATCCGACAATTTTAATAAATACCTATTTTTGTGTGTTTTTTTCTAAAATTAATAAATTATATTATGCGTTAATATTTAAAATTTAAAAGTAGCGGTCGCTGCAAAATTGATTCCTAAGTTCTCTTGGGATGTAATAAACTTGGCTACACCTTTGTTTGCATGTAAATATTAATCATATGGTGTTTACATTTACCCAAACATGTATTACTAAGTTTATTAATTTTCTGAAGCAAATTTTAAATTGAGTGGAGTGGGAAAAAAATTGTATAAAAGTGTATATCGGTATTTTTTGCTGTATGAGTAGTAAAAAGTGAGTACTTCAAGTATATAAAGGTCCCAGCTGCAGAGGTTTGCAGACGAATGTGTAACTCCTCTTTTTCAGCGACCACCTCACTGAGAGGATAACCCCTTTTTTAACAAATCGTTTTGCGGTGTTGGCTATAGCCCGAAAACGAATGAACCGATCATCATATATTTTTGTGGGCTTATTAAGTACCTAATAGGCTTGCTTTAAAACGAGAGAATTTTTAAAAATAACAATTTAAAAAAAAAAATTGTGAACAGCAAAAATCAAAATTCGATTTTTTACAAAAAATTGACCGTTTTTTGACCACTAATCGGTCAACAAATTTTTTAAAGGAAATTTCTCATATATAAAGACAAGAGTTTGATATATTCAATATGCTCACAAACAATATGAAGACTAAACACCAAATTTCAGTCATATCGGGTGGATATTGAGGCCACAACACTCAAAACACCGAAAATGAGGAGGCACGGATCTATGGGGGCTATAGGAAGACGAGGACCTATACCGACATATTTCTGGTGAAAGGTTATAAGTCCCCCAACGGAGACATAATACCAATTTTCAGCCATTTCGGTGTGATAATCAGGCTAAAACCTCCAAAATACCGAAAATCGGGAGGTACCGTCCTATGGGGGCTATATGAAGGCGTGGACCTATGCAGACAAATTTCATGGTGAAGGTATAATGCCCCCTGCGAAGACTAAATACCAAATTTCAGCAATTTCGGTGTAATAATGAGGCTAAAAGTTTTAGTTTTACTGGGTGATATCGTAACTGCTAAAATCTTCAAAATACCGATAATCGGGAGGTACCGTTATATGGGAGCTATATCAAAACGTGGACCTAAGCCCACAATTCTCTGTTGGAATGTTTGATACCTCTGCCGAAGACTAACAACAAAATTTGAATACTTTCGGTTGGTCATTGTGTCTTAAACATTCAAAATACCGAAAATCGGGAGGTACGGTTCTATGGGGGCTATATCAAAACGTGGACCGACCAACCCAAATTTTTGTCCTGAAGATTGTAAGTCAATAATAGGTACGTGTACCAAAATTGATGCACCTACGACGACTCGTTCTATTTTTGGCCACAGTTAATATGAACTCGCGACATAGTGCGTCATAAGCTTCCTATCACTTAGATCGAAAGGATTCCTCCATATGTCGCAGAATTTTCTTTTTTTATGTGTAAGGAAATGTATCTCTGCTTACCTTTTTATTTGCAATGAAATATATTCCAACGCCATTTCTTAAAAATCTGATTTTTTGTTTAAAATATGAAAATTCTTTTATGTCGGTAGACTTAACGACTTCTTTTTTCGTCGGTAACTGGCCTATTCTTTTCGATAATACCGACAAAAATCGGTAACATTTCTATACAGAATAGCACTTCCACAAATATCGCTAACTATAGACATATGTCGTTAATTCCACCGGTAGAGAGTTACAGAATCGCACTAATGATTGCAGGAAAACTATACGTTTTAGAGCAAAAAGTTATTTATTAAAAAGGCTTAGAGAGTCTCAAAAATATAATTTTCATAGGGTAAGTGCTCCTAAGTCCGGCTTGTACCAGTAGTCGGTCACTGTATATCTTTGAAAAAAGCGTTTACGTTATTTTTATGATTCTCAGAATTAAAGAGAATTAGTGAGAAACAAACTACAGATACACATTATACGACCTCTATTTTAAAACAAAGGAACAAAATAGATAAGAACATTGCAGCGAATTCATTAATTTGTTTGTGTCTGTACTTGATTAGTCTGTGATCAGTTATAAAGCGAATGTTGGATAACTATAAACCCTAAAAGTATGCTTTAGAATAAAAAGCAATCCATATCAAGAGTTGCATTTATAAATCAGGCGGTGTTTTAGTACAACATTGTGCAGGATAAAACCAATAGGTGGCATTATAGGATGTATGACTTTTACAAAACATAGGTGGAGCTTAATATTTACCTGCGTTAACCTTGATTTAACAAGTGGTATGTTCCTTTACTTTTGAAAATGGTAAAACCGGCAAAAGTAGTAAAAGTTGTAAACTGCCCGCATATGAATTGTATGGTGTCAGAAGTAAAGGAACGCTTTTCGAGTAAAAAGTGGTAAAACTTTAAGATTCTTGCACGTAAAGGAACAGAGCTAAGAAGACAGATTTGTACAAATTATAACTGGATGTTTTTCGTTTACTCTACAGTACAATGCAAAAGACCTTAAGGCCTGGGTACATAAGTTGCCTCGCCTTGTTGCCTTGCTTTCCTGTTTCATTTCTGACATAATAAAAATAAAGGAATAAAGAAGGCCGAGCAAATTTCGAACTTGGTTGCCCTTTTCTTTTTTGTTCTTTTATCAGAAAGTCCCAATTTACATTAGGCGAGTTTACTTGCGGCAATTGTCAGTTTGTAGGTGAGAGAGGGTGCTGAGAGGCAAAGGGTTACCATATGCCTCACCTCACCTATTAATAATAGTAGCAATAATAATGATGTGAATACCGTAATGGTGGACAATTTGCCAAATATTGTCAATAATTCCCCAACGGTAGAATCTGTTTCAAATATGTCCATGGATCACCAAACATATGATATCGATCGCTCCGAGGTTACCAGTACCAATGCACCCAATATGCCAAGTTCCCTCGAGCAACAAATTATAACTGTGCTAGGTTCCGCCGCTAGGTACGATCGTGATTCGCGGGTATATAATTGGGACATACCGAGATCAAATGAAATTGAAAAAACCTATCCAAAATGTGTTCTGCTTCTCGACGCTGAAACTAAACGCGTTCTTAAAGAATATTTCTCCCAAAAACCCTTGGAAGAAAGATTATATGGGTTACAATTCGACGAAATTAAAGTAAATATCGATAACAAAATTCGCTATGCATATGGCTATCTCTTGACAAACATTTACAATTACGATAAACCTATTTTACTAGGTTTTGAGATAACGCCAAAACGTTGCAAAGCTCCTACGTTACGCAAAATGGTGAGGAATGTTCTTAAAGAAGCAGATGATATTGGGGTTAATGTGATAGTGCTAATATGTGATACACTCTCTAGACAATGTAAACTTTTAAATTTTTATAACAAATTTTCAAACTTTGTTGAAATTATTAAAGACAAAAAGCAACTATACGTTTTCGACATTGTTCATTCCCTATTGTTCAAAGCTTTTATAAAAAACAACATTGAAATTAATAATAATTATGCAAAATTTCAATTTGTCCAAAGGCATCTAAATTTAAAATTATTTTTCCTTAATAATGTTGAAATGGGTTATGTTTATGATAATGATCCATTCTTGCACTTAAATACTGTTTTTAATGAAAATGTCTTAAATTCGTTAAAACTTCGAAGAGGAGACAACAGATTAGAATTCGAAGCAACGAAAGATTTTCTGAAAGGTTGCATACCCTTAATTAAATTATTGTATAAAGAGAGTGAATTTAATTTTAATCAAAAGAAGCGAATTATAAACAGATCAATCCGGTTTTTTACTTTCAACGTTTTTACAAATATAACCTCAAAACAAGCAATTATTAGATCACTAAAGAATATATCATACATATTCACACATTATGGAGATATTTCTATAAACAATTTAACGACGCATTATAATATTGAAAATTTTTTTTGGGAAATTAGAAGACGTATACCATCAACTCCAAGTCTAAAAGATTTGGAGTACATTAAGGCAAGATCAGATGCCGTGATCAATGTCTTACAATCAATAGAACCAGAGTTATTTTGGAATGATTTTAATTTTTTAAGACAATAATACCAAGTTACTGATTTTTGCAGGAATAATTATTATACGTTCATCCAAACTAGAGGAAAACGCAAGGTAAGAAAAAACATTTAATAAATTCAAGAGATATTTTTTAAAATAGATATTTCCCAAAAAGTGTAACCTACAAAAAACAGTGGATCCTGTGTATGTCTTATTGTGGATAAGTGGATTAAGCAATGTACCTAGTACATCATATTGATGGTTGGTTGTAGGCCTACAGGGGAGCCGCCAACGAAAATAATGGCAACGCACAAAGGTAGTACCTCATGGGTTGTGTGGAAATCTACCACTACTTTCACTAATGCAAGATGTAGGAGGAGCGCTAACAGTTCTTTTGTTATGTGATATACGTTTTTATGTAAATATTACTCATTTTGAAATAAGTATTGAGAATTTCATTGTCCCGCAAACACAAATTCATTTAAGAAATACTAAACAACAAATAATACTTATTAAATTATAATGAATAAAAAATAGAATTTTAATTTTTGTAACAAAATGTGTTATGCTATTTTTATTAATATTTAAAACAAGTGCTAGATTAATGATTATCATCAGCATATTATATATCTAGAACAGGACCTAGAAACTATAAAAAATTGTCATAAGAGGCCAGATTATATGAAGGTATCTATGCAGACGAATACCGCACATCATTTAATTTAAATCTGACCTATCAATACAAGTCTCGTTCTAGTTTGGTAAGTATATGGTAAGTCCAGGTCCACACTAAGAGTAATTTCACTGAAATTTTGACATGAAAGCAAAAGAAAATGTGAAATAATATGGTCATATTGTTTCATACGAATATGGCAAAAAAGCAAAATTCGGGAACACTAGTTTCTTGAAATTATGCGTTTTGTCCAAAAAATAAAAATTTCATTGAAATTACTGTAGTGTGGACCGGGACTAACATTAGTATGTTTTAGCAAAAACCGAAGACTTCACAGAGGAACGATTTCGGTTAACAAGATTAAATGCTTGAAAACACACACATTAATGAAACCTTCTATTTGATAGGGGAAATATTTTCATTACCAAAAATCAAATGCCTGCCGTAAAGTCTGTATACCAAAAATTTATTTTGGCAGGTCTCTCTCCCGTTAATTTTTAAAATAGAAAAATTTGAAAATACACTGAAAACACCAAAATTTTGAGAAAAAATATAAAATAATAAATATTTTTTCAGTTCATATCAATTAATTTTACTCGTCTTTTGGCTGAAACTTTCTTTAAAATCAGTAAACAAAAACTATGAAAATATGAATCATGTTGCTATGAATTGTGTACCATGTACCATGAACGGGTTGATTCGTGTACCTAATTATGTGAACGAACGACGTGATTCAAATACTGGTATGAGCATGGCATAACGAAGAATGGGATTATCCTGTACGCTGCCATGACCGAACATGTGGACAAACATGACAATGATATATTGTACAGTATTTTTTGCTTACCTGCACATTCAGAAACTGCATGACTTCTTGTGCAGGAATGTCCAAAATGCAGTAAGCTTAAATTCGCTTACCTCCCCAACGAAGCAGATATCTTCAATATTACTTACGTGCATGTGATGTGCAGCAAAAAGCAATGTTTGAATTATATTACAGCCTGTTTCTGTATGTCGAAAGAAGAATGTGGGCGAAAGAAACACTAAAGTTCGGGCGTGTTTCATTCGCACGCATTCTTCTTTCGACATACAGAAACTGGCTGTTAAAGTTAATACCATTTCAAGTTCGGCTTGTTTCTGTATGTCGAAACGAAAGCTAAAGTTTGGGTGTGTTTCATTCGCACACATGTTCGTTTCGACACACAGAAACAGGCTGTATTTTTTACTTTGCGTTCTCTTTTTTGTGTTGCCTTTGTTTTGCACAAAACTTTATTTTTTTTCTTGTGCAGATATATACAAATTTTACAATCAGATTGAAATAAAATCCCCAAAATGTTGATGCAGCTATGTCTAAAATTCAGCTGTTGAGTGTGCACTAAAACAGAATATATTGAAAGGAATCTAGAGAATAGTAGCCTTAAAAATTGTTTTTGGTCAGTAAACGCCAAAATGTAGCTATGAACGATGCAGGTAACCAGAAATTACTGTTGGAGCTTTTAGAAAGGGCGGACATATCACCGCACAAATGTCAAAATTGAAAAGAATATCCTTCGTGCATTTGCTAGAATTGCCTTCACAGTGGAGCAACCGTCGTGAAAACATTGTAGTTAGCAAAACCACATTTAGATACCTTGATGCACATATATGTGTTCATACATACAGTTATGAGACTGTCACCAAGCTTGCATGTCAAATCAAATCGAGTGTATTTAAAACTATGAATTATTTGACGTATATGTATGTATACTATGAAACTGAGGCCATGTTCATATTATAGTTTTTTGGAGTGTTAAACCTCTTAATGAGGTGGGTTTGTTTAATCCGGTTATATATAATCTTTTACATTTGATAATACACTTTGGTAAAATCATGGTACAATAATCTACAGGTTCGAAAAAACTGTGAAAAACAAGGTATAACCCGATGATTACACATGCAAGTAAAGGCCTTTAAGGGGTGAGTACATAAGCTGCCTTGCCTGCTTACCTTGCTTGCTTCTGATGAAAGAATAAAAAAGAAAAGGGCAACCCAGTTCGAAATTTGCTCGGCCTTCTTTATTCTTTTATTTTTATTATGTCAGAAATGAAGCAGGAAAGCAAGGCAATCAGACAAGGCAGCTTATGTACAGGGTCTTAAGAGATATTTTTATAGATAATAGAGTAAAATAAATGATTACATATCAGAAAATGAATAATTGTTGTGATGTCAAGCATGTTAATAAAATTATTACCTTACGATGATATTAATTAGCTGTTTTAGAAGAATTTGAAAGCACCACCAAATGTTTGTACTATGCTTATTAGATTGACATAAAAACCAAAATTTGGAACTGCTACCCCCTAAATTTTTACTAGTTGATTCAAAACCCTTATATATGAAATTTTATACCGATGGATAAGGTTAACCCGTGCCACCCGAGCAACCTTTGTTTCCATAATTATTCTCTAAAGGTCGTAATTATGGTCTAATCGATAAAAAAACCTTTTCCCATTTCATTGTTGTGGTTAGAAAACTAATTTTACAGAAATGTACGAAAATCGGATCAGAGTAGGCCTGGGAAATATAATAAACATTTGTAAACATTAACACACAACCATATATTTTTAACATGCATATACATAAAGAAAAGATTTTCCAAAAGAGTAGGCTTTGAGAAATATGATAAACATTTGTAAACATTAAAAGAATTTAGTTGCATTGAAATCGTCGGTTAAATTCGTACAATAATAAATATTTTATCTCGTAATGGAGTTTAAAGATTTATGTGCCATTTGCCAGCGAAGTAAGCACCGCGGCAATATAACGAAAGTGGTATCATGTGGACATGCTAATTGTGTTAGCCAGCTGCAAAATGAAATGTGTCCCCTCTGCCGTGAAAGAATTGAAAGATTGGAGAACCTTGATCGAACCAAGTACAAAACCTACACCGCTGAAGATAGAAAGCATATAATTGAATGCGCAAGTAAATGCAATAACTGAGTGGAACTGGCTCAAAGTTTGGGTATACCCTACACAACAGCCTTTTATTGGGTTACAAAAAAAAAGAGGAAGCAGAGAAGCGAGGTGGCAAACAACGGATTCTAACAGGAGTTGAAATTTTAACCATTTTAACATGGGTAGAAGAAAATTCTACAATTTCGCTGAGAACCATAAAGGAGCGCATATACAGCAATTTTTCAAAAATAATTGCAATTTCTACTGTTTCTAACGTTTTGCACGAACAACTATATTCATACAAAAAATGCCATTCTCAACCTGAACAAATGAATAGCCCGGAAAATAAGGAAAAAAGAGCATCATATCTCAGGACACTCAACGAGTTTATACGATTGCGAAAACAAATGATATACATCGATGATTTTAATATTTTTGTCGTCGAAAGAATGGGTGGTCCAAAGTTGGAGTTAGAGCCGTTACTACAATTCCATCATCCAAAGGTCCAAATGTTCATTTTATTGGAGCAATTGCGAACAGCGGAATTATTAAAATTCGACGGGTTTCGTTTCAGGCTATGGATACCAACGAATGGATGCGCTCAGTTCTTCAAAAATGGCAGGATATGGACAATAGTTGAGCTGAAGTAGTAGTTATATGTGATAACGCCCCTTGCCATAATAAATTTAATTAAATTTTTATCGAATCTCCCGCAACATTGCTAAGATTGGAAACCCTTTCATCGCAGCTAAACCCTATAGAGACCATATGGTCCAAAATAAAGTCTCAAGTGAAGTCAAATATACAAGTTCCTCATGTAACACCCAAATAAATTTGGGTGAACAAAGACTCCAATACTTGGAGGAACTAATAAAGGACGCCATTCAATGTGTGAACATAGGGGATTGTGGGCAAGCCACCATTCATTCAACAACATTTCACCAACGAGTTTTATCTCTAGAAGATTTTCATCTTATAAGTTTTTCATCTTATACCATAACATTTATTCACTTATTTTAATGTATTCATGTGTTGCATCCTAACTATGTGTCTTTGTAATTATTTTCAACTACATACAGCTATACGTGAATTTCTTTCTTTAAACGTCATTATTCTGTCAATGTGAATCTTTTTAGATACAATAAATATTGAATAATATACAGTGGTGATTTGTGGGTCTTCAACCCTGATAAACTCCTCTATCGGAACAAAAAAATATATTTGGTTTCATCAGACCAAAGAATGGTACGCAATTTTTCTTAGACCAAGCGATGTGATTTCTTGCAAACTGTATTATTTGCTGAATATTTTTATACCCTACACCACTACTTGGGAAGTGTACAATTTTTCGATTAAAATTATACATTTCTGACACTGTGTGGGCACCACAGAGGGTTTTAGGAGTTGTTGATGCGTCAAAATTAATATTTAAGTAGTTTTTTATTTGTAAAGTTGTGGTAAAAGGATATTTTTTAATCATCGAATAAAGAACTTATTATTACAGGTCCAATTTTTGGATTTCTGCTACGACTTTTATCTTTGAAGTTCACTTAGGTGCATCCTCCACCATTGTTTTTAATGATTCTAAGCTTTTTCTGTAATTTTTTTGTTCATGTAAACATTTAATGATTTCTCTAGTAGCGTGATAACAATGCGTATTTCTACCCATATTTGCAAAGAAAAACTAAAAAATACCGTTAGATTTAACATTTAATGAATATAAATTAATTCATTTTAAACGTTTACTTACAGGAAAGAGTCACAAAAAAATAATATCAATTTATTTTTACTTAAACGAAAAACTGTCGTTATTATTTTCCACAGCAGAAATCGCGGATTTTACGAAAAATATTTGTTTTGCATAAAAACTAAACAGAAAGAAACCAAAATTGTAACGGGATTTCTTATTGCAATACATGTACATTTCAAAAACAAATTTCCATCGCAAATTCTTCCATTTTACACATTTTAGAAGCGACCAAAAGTTGTGAGTGTCACTTTCCTTATTATTTTTCACACCACTGTATGTAATTTCTTTACCCACTTTAATTTAAGCTTCGTTCCCGTACTTTTTAGCTGTGTTCCAGAACTAAAAAGTTTTTACAATTTTTACGACTTTTACACATTTTACTCGAAAAAGCGTTCCCGTACACAAAAAAGTTGTAAAATGTTCACTTCTCTTTAAACAAAAATGGCGCTGAATGATGCTCTCTTTAAAAACTTTTTACACGACAAATTTGGGCGAGTAAAAAAATAGTAACATGGTTGCCGGCGTCTGATTGGCTGATACGCCGACTTTGACATTTGTTCCAGTTTTTTTGACGTATTTTCCATTTTTCCGTTCCCGAACTATTTCAAAAAACTTGTGTGTGAGAACAAATTTTTTGCAGTTCTCTCTTTTACGAGTTTTACTATTAAAAAGTACGGGAACGAAGCTTTTAATAGTAAAACTCGTAAAAGAGAGAAATAGAGAAAAATTGTTGTCACAAAAAAGTTTTTTCAAAAAGTTCGGGAACGGAAAAATGGAAAATACGTCAAAAAAACTGGAACAAATGTCAAAGTCGGCGTATCAGCCAATCAGACGCCGGCAACCATGTTACTATTTTTTTACTCGCCCAAATTTATCGTGTAAAAAGTTTTTAAAGAGAGCGGCATTCAGCGCCATTTTTGTTTAAAGAGAAGTGAACATTTTACAACTTTTTTGTGTACGGGAACGCTTTTTCGAGTAAAAAGTGTAAAAGTCGTAAAAATTGTAAAAACTTTTTAGTTCTGGAACACAGCTATAATTTGTGTAAGTGAGATTCGGTAAGTGAGAGATAGCATGTCTACGTCTTATGTCAGACTATGAAAATTATCATTGAAAACGCTTTTCCATTTTCTTCCAAATTTTCATTGACGTTCACACACATATTTGAAAATTTTGATATTTTCATTGCTTTGCATTGGTTTGAGTGTTACGAATATAAACACAAAGAATAATTTCAGATTACAGAACCTTGTGTACAGAGTTTCACCCCCTTCACACCTCTTGCCTATAAACTCATTTTCATGTTATTGAAAATTTTCATAGTCTGGCATAAGACTACACTTTGTAGACAAACACAAAAGACCATTTGGCGAAAATTTTGACAGTTTACATTACAAAAAAAGTTGCTTTGTTGTAGCAATTCGCCGATGCATCTACCTTTCTTATTGTACCATGGATTTGTTTGTTAATCAAATAGTTTAAGTCACCCTTAATATTTACTCTCATTTTATGAGAGCATTTTTGGCTGTAATTGTGTCGGGACACATTACAAGTGTACTAAAAAACGTACTTCCGTACAGTGATTTGTCAACATTGCGATTGTTTGTTGTTGTGGAATTTTGACACTTTTTTCGGGATTGATACTTCTGTGCCACTTTTTTATTTTTATACCAAATGTGCCACTTTTTGAAATTTTGTGATACTTTTTCATACCGTGTGCCACTATTTTTAAATTAAATACTTTGTAATTCAAACTCTACTTAAATCACAAGGTGCAGTAGAAAAAGCGTCGAACTACACGATTTTGAATTAGGGAGTTGAAGTAACTTGCGGCACTTTTTTATTAGTTTGTTTTTAAGTGATATTTGCGTATGTAAAAACCAGTTTTTTGGTAATGGTAGTCAGACAGTTGGCCTGTTCCTTTACTTTTGAAAATGGTAAAACCGGCAAAAGTAGCAAAAGTTGTAAACTGCTACCATATGAATTGTATGGTGTCTGAAGTAAAGGAACGCTTTTCGAGTAAAAAGTGGTAAAACTTGAAGATTCTTGCACGTAAAGGAACAGGGCTAGTATCTACATTATATCCCCTTTAGACTAAGCTTGGTTTAGCAAATCCTGTGGACTTTAGTTGTCATTTCCATACAATATATGTCAAATCAATCGAGATAATGCCTTTAATCATCGTATAATTGTAAAGTCTAAATTAGGTTTCAGAGTGCTATAACCTTCCGGGTAGTCATTTTGTAGAAATTTTAATGGATAATGCATTTAGTATAATTAGAAAAAATAGTTGAATGGCTTCTTTGATTGATTGAAAATTCATTATTATTTTTAGGTTAGTCCCGGCGTAAGAGTAATTTCACTGAAATTTTGACAATGGTAAAAAAGTAAAATAAAACGGACTGTTAGTTTCATTACGAATATTGCAAATAAGCAAAATTTACAAACACATGAAACCGTGTACACTTGAAATTATGTATTTTCCTAACTTTTTTTAGTTTTAGTGTATTTTTTAACTTTATGTATATTACTACTTATATACGAACTGTTTCTGTTAAGCTTCTTTATTGTTTTCCGTTTTTAATAACACTATGCATCACTGAAAATGCAAACAACTTCTCGTATGCATTTTTTGAAAGTACATATTTAGACTATAAAAACCCTAGTAGGGGTTTGTCCTGTCAGATCCAGTTCGGATTTTATGGCCTCATCTAAACCGGGCTAAATCTACACTTTTTTGCATTTATCAGGCCTTTATCTCAGAAAAGAATAGGAATTTGGCCTTGCTGTCTTTAGCAATGTTGTAGCCCTAAACTAGTAGAACTTATCCTTTGAGAAAAGCACATAAGAAAAACTCCATCTAGGGCATCAAAATCAATAAAATATAGAAAAATTTACATAATTGCTGAAATTCTGGTCAGTATCGCCTAAACTATTGGGAGTTGAACCAAGTAACCTTTTGCAAAAATATTCTAAAGTTCTCAACAATTCTTTAGAACATTCTGAAACTCTAAAATGCTTACTTCATGTTGTTTAAGCGGTATTTTGCATCATATCTTTTACAACACGTATTTCAAACACAGTTCACATCAACAGTTTTTTCTCGCATTTCGGATTTCACTACATTATTGGCATTTTTATTAAATCGTCGTTGAAAAATGTACTGAAAACAACGGCATAGAGGCATTTTACAACAATGGCATGTTCTGAAGATTTGTGTATAACATTCCAGGGAATATTTTTCCAAAAAATATTCAGAAAAAGTTAACGGTTTTGGAGATACGGTGCGAAATGTATAAAAATTGGGTATTTTTTGCATATATTTTGAAATTTGAGGCAATAAATGTAGTTTTTCGAGTTTATTATTTCTCCAAATATTTTATTCTTGTCCTTATCTAAAAATTTGCTTCAGAGGTCAGAAGAAGATTCGCATTGGTTTCAGAGATATAGCCCCGAATTTCTTTAAAAACTCAATATTTAACCATGTTTAGATGGGGCCATAACATCCGAGCTGGATCTGACACAACAAAACCAAACTAGGGTTTCTTGTCGTTTGGGTCTGTACTTTCAAAAAATCCTGAGTTCGAATTGTTTGCACAAGATCCCCTTAAAAATGTTGCACAGTGTAATAAGAAAAATTTGTGTCACTTTTTGTGCTACTTTTTGAAAGACTTGTGCCACATTTTTCCTGGAATGATACTTTTTGTGGTACTTTTTGAAATTTTCCAGCGGTCACGCTGGTTGTGGCAAAAGAAGAACGGAATACGAGCGCACGATTTAGTTCTTTTTTGCCCTTCGTGTGGTTCGTGTGTGCTTTTTATATTACGGTAATTTTTATGTGTGTGGCGGTTTTTTGGAGAATTGGAAGAAACAAATTCGTGACTGCCGTACGAAATTCTAAACTGTGAATAAAACAAGAAAATAAAATAATTTTATTTAGCAACATTTTTGATTGGGCGATGTTCGTGTTTTATTTCGTGTAAAGTAGTGTGTTTGTGTGTTTTAATTCAAAGAAGAATAAATAAATATAGAAGAAGCATATTTGCCAAAAACAAAAATACCAACTACCACCAACCAAAGTTATGAAATACAATCAACAATTGTAGTATTGAACCAAACTAACCAACCAACTCAATCCAATCCTACCATCCATTCAACCAACTATCCTGAGGTTTGTATGAATAAAAATTAATGGAACAAATGATTAAAAACCATATGTTTTGGGAAGAATTTCAGTATTTTAGGGTAACGATGGTGATAATGAATTTCCTTTTCGTTTATTTCGGGTGTTTGTTATTGTATTTTGCTTAGTGACGTTTGAACGGAAGCAAGGCAGAACCGACCGACCGACAGGTAGGCAAACAGGCCAAGTCAGTAAGGCAAATTTTCTTTCTAGTACATTATGTATCATCTCACTGCTCCGTATTTGGCATTGAAATTCTAAAAATGTGATTGTGCTACAAAAAAAAAAACTATTTGAAATGGACAGCCTTAATTTATTGTAAATAAAGTGCTTGTGGTTTGCTAATCGTAGAATTTTTTTTGGAATTGCTGTTATTCTGAATTGATTTTTAATTGGAATGAAATATTTTTTTTTGCCTTGGTGAACACGTGTATTAGATAATTTAGTAAATGCCAAGTGAAAAAAAAACTAATAAAAACACTAAATAATGACGTCGATTGGCGGGCAAGCGAGATAGTCGGTGTTTCGCACAATGATTTGTTGCATTTGTAATTTACCGCTATATTTCGTATCGAGCTCTTTCTCTCCCTGTGGAGAGAGAGTGGTTTACTTTCACTCTCTCATTGTTGTACCAAATGTTGTTGACAGATGTCATTGTTGTAACAACAAAAACAATGTGTGAACACCTTCCTATATACGAAGTCAATATGCGTCTGACCCGCTGTCTGTCCTTTTTGCCGGCCGAAAATATTTGTATATTAATACGAATACGTATGTGTGTGCTTGTTCAACGATAACGGTGCACAAATTGCACATTGAAACCGCTTCAATTAGTTTAGAAATGACTTATTCCACAGTTCCCATGTCAGAGATCGCAAGAATTGCGTAGCTAATGCAAATAGTGTGTGGAGAGTAATGAACGCTGAACAAGGTGTAATAGAGACAATAATAATTTATATATACACTAGGTCACATACATACATCTGCGTAAAACAATAAGTACGAACTGTATCATCCCGAACTGTATCACCTAGGTACGAGGTGAAATAAAAAGATACATTGATGGTTTTTTTTACTGTGCTGTAGGTAGTGATCTCTACCTTGTTATTCATGAAAACTAGAAAAATAAATTGGGAAAAGAAAAAAGAAAAGAATTATATGTTCCACTTATTTGACCCGGAAGCACGGGTACAAAAAATGTTTTCACCAGTTCAGAAAATATAGCAAAATACTATTTTTTGGAAACGGGGAAGCCTAGTCAAAGAAGAAAAAAGCAATAAGTCGTTAAGTTCGACCGGCCCGAATTTTTAAACCATCCACCATAAAATATTCTTAACTAAAATGGAAAAATTAGTCATCAGAAAATGTTGCCAAAACCTTCATAATACCGTTATATGGGGCCTATACTAACACATGGACCTATATTGACAGCTTTTGGTGGCGAAGTATTGTGACCAATAGGAATTTCAAATGTCAAATTACTAGAGTTTGGCAATCTCGTTCAATTGAATAATCCGGATCATTATCTCGTTCAATGGACACCGGTAATTTCTTTGACAAAACTGTGTACACTTAATTTCACACGTTGGTTTTTGTGATGTTACTCATTCGTCTTTGAAGGAAGAAAGTGATCCGGATCGTTCAATTAAACGAGATTGCCTAACTCTACAAATTACAACAGCAAGTTCGGTCAATAAATACCTACATACAAAATTTTCCGAAAATCATGAGGTACTGTTAAATGGGGCCTATACCAAAAAGTGGAACTATTTTAGTGAAAACGTTATGTGAATGTGAACATTGAAGCTAAAACCATCAAAATATAGAAAATCGGGAGGTGCCTATGTTGATTTTTGGTGGAGAAGTTTTGTGACAACTGGGAACCTCAAACGTAAAATTACAGCTAGATCGGTCAAAAATTGTAGCTAAAATCCTCAAAATATCGAAAATCGGGATACCATTATATGGGGGCCATACCAAAACATGAACCTATGTTGACGATTTTTGGTGGAGAACTTACACAAAACATAGACCTATATCAATAATTTTTGGAATATACGTTTTTTGGTCACTAGCAACACTAAATATCAAATTGTAGCCATTTCGATCTGAAAATGTAACTAAAAAGGCCAAAATAGCTGAGATCGGGCAGTAACGTATTGCTTGTTTTGGGGGTCGATAACGGCAATGGGTTTAAATAAATGTAATAAGACAATTTTATGCATTAATTAGCGATGGGCCATTTTTTGTCATTAGTTAGAAAATACCCATGGTAATGAGAACACGGTAATGGTGGAAACGTGATTATTCTTGGATTTAAATAATTCAATGCAGGCTTAAGAAATGAATACACCATTACCATAAACTTGGAAATTATAATATAAACAACAGAAAAACCAGTCAGGAAAGGATCAAAGTCGGGCGGTGCCGACTATATGATACCCTACACCACTGTGAATATGTAAAATATAAATCGGAGCTATATCCAAATCTGAACTGATTTCGATATTATTTGGCACATTTATTTCTAGACCGAATTAAGTCACACATTCCAAATTTCATCGAAATCGGACGTATATAGCATGTGTGGTACAGAAAATACGTGAAATCGGCCGAAAATATGTATGGGAGCTATATCCAAATCTGAACCGATTTCGATATAATTTGGCACATTTATTTCTAGACCGAATTCAGTCAAACATTCCAAATTTCATCAAAATTGGACGTATATAGCGTGTTTGGTGTAGCAAATAGGTGAAATCGGGCGAAAATATATATGGGAGCTATATCCAAATCTGAACTGATTTCGAGATAATTTGGCACATTTATTTCCAGACCGAATTCAGTCACACATTCCAAATATCATTGAAATCGGACTTATATAGCGTGTTTGGTGCAGCAAATACGTGAAATCGGCCGAAAATATATATGGGAGCTATATCCAAATCTGAACCGATTTCGATATAATTTGGCACATTTATTTCTAGACCGAATTTCATCGAAATCGGGCGTATATAGCGTGTTTGGTGCAGCAAATACGTCAAATCGGGCGAAAATATACATATATGGGAGCTATATCCAAATCTGAACCGATTTCGATATAATTTGGCATACTTATTTCTAGATCAGTTACACATTCCAAGTCTCATCAAAATCGGCCGTATATAGCGTGTTTGGTGTAGCAAATACGTCAAATCGGCCGAAAATATATATTGGAGCTATATCCAAATCTGAACCGATTTTCACCAAAATAAAAAGCGTTCTTCCTATGGCTAAAAAAATTATATTCCCAAAGTTTCAGCTGAATCGGACAGCAAATGCGACCTGTACGTTGCGAAAAAAATACATGGATAGACGGACAGACGGACGGACATGCATAAATCGACTCAGAAAGTGATTATATGTATATCCCTAAAAGGAACTATGGGTCTATTTCGCTTCCTTTTGTATGTTACATACAAATGCACAAAGACATAATACCCCTTACCACAGTGTGGTGTAGGGTATAAAAAGTAAGAAGTCGTTAAGTTCGACCGGGCCGAATTTTTAAACCAGCCGTGTGCACGGCCATAATACTCTTAATTTAATTAATTCAACAACACTTGGGCGTTTAAGTATTTTTTGTAATAATTCGTTAATAATTCATTTGTAGCACGATTTTAGGTAACATTAGTGCTTAAAAATTTTTAAATATGCAATGACAACAAGGAAAATTAAATATTAATTCTCCCTTAAATTTTCTCTTTTCCTATTTTGCTCACCATTGTTTTAAACCATCCACCATAAAATATTCTTAACTAAAATGGAATAATTAGTCATCAAAACTGTTGCCAAAACCTTCATAATACCGTTATATTGGGCCTATACTAACACATGGACCTATATTGACAGCTTTTAGTGTGGAAGTATTGTGACCAATAGGAACTTCAAATGTCAAATTACAGCAAGCTCGGTCAATAAATACAGCTAAAAATTTCCGAAAATCGGATACTGTTAAGTGGGGCCTATACCAAAAAGTGGAACTTTTTTTAGCGAAAATGTTATGTGAACGTTAACATTGAAGCTAAAACCATCAAAATATAGAAAATCGGGAGGTGCCGTTATAAGGACCTATGTTGATTTTTGGTGAAGAAGTTTTGTAACCACTGGGAACCTCAAACGTAAAAATACAGCTATGTAGATCGGTTAAAAATTTTATCTAAAATCCTAAATCTTAGCTATTGGGGCCATACCAAAACATTGACCTATGTTGACTATTTTTGGTGGAGAACTTACACAAAACATGGACCTATATCCATAATTTTTGGAATATAAGTTTTTTGGTCACTAGGAACACTAAATATCAAATTGTAGCCATTTAGGTCTGAAAATGTAACTAAAAACGTCAAAATAGCAGAGATCGGACAGTAACGTTATACGGGAGCTATACCAAAACGGGGACCGATAGACCCCATCATCGAATTGTGACCTGCCGGCAAACAAAAAAACGAATCTTCCCAACATTTCTGCCACATATCTCTATTTTTTGTGGATGCCAGAGTGATTGCAAAAACGAATGGACGTGTGTTTCGACTCAGAATTTTACCCTGATTAAGAATATATAGGTGAATATTGCGAAAATACTGTACCAGTAGTCGGCACCTTTCGCATTTGAATTCAAATAACTCATAATTACTATAACAAAATATGAAAATGATCTTAAACATTTTTCAACAATATTGTCAGCTAACTCTGTGTAAAATTTCATTGAGCTTAGACCATTTATTATGTATATCGGAATTTAACTTTTTGGTAGTGAGTGCTTTTCACCAAAACCGCAAATGCATGTCTCTTAAAAAAATTAGTGGAGACGTCCGCATAATAATGTCTGTAATTATATTAAAATTAAAAAAAATTTACAAAATTGTTGTTGTGTTCGTAGAGAATACTTAAAAGAACACTTTGAAAAAATAAATTATTAAAAAAAAAATATTTTAATTCTGGCATTTTTGCCGATGCCGACTTTAGGGACAACAAAATATAAAGTTTGCCAGAAGTCGGCATGGGGTGAAAAACACGCGATTTGTCGGTTATTTTGAAATGAAATCCAAATGTTAACAAAATCTTTATTTTATTTACTTTTTAAAAGCAATAAAATATGTATTATTTGTGTAAAAGTACGCTTTTTGTTATTTAAAATAATAAAAAAGAACATTTATATACTAAAAACTAGCGGACCCGGCGAACTTCGTCTCGCTATTAAGGAATAACATTTCATACAAAAACTCAATTTTCGATTTTTCCAATTTTCCGACTTTTCCAGAGAGATTTTCCAAAATTTTCTTCCGTAAAGACCTTCTCCTCGAAAATACGAATAACTGACAAAAAATTTTACAGAAATCGGCCTAGCCGTTCTCATTTTATGAATTACTATTCATTTTTTACACCATTTTTATATACTGTCGAAATCGCTTATAACGTCGGTCAAGGGACCGACCAAATTCGGACGCTATAAGCGATAGTCGTTATAAACGATATTAATAAAAGAGGTCAAGTTATACTATGTATAGTGTCAAATTATACTATGTAGTGTCTTTTGGGTATAGCTACGTTGTTTTATTAAGTAAATCAATAAATTCAATTCAATTTTTGTACTTTTCCTTTTTATATACCTATAAAAGACTAAAAAACAAAATAGTAACATATAAGGACATTCAATTCATTCTTCAGCGGATATTACGTTAGGATATAGGATATGGTTTTATATAAAATAGTCTTTTATTTCAGTTTTGGCTTTTTTGGAATTGATAAGTTTAAATTTAACTCAGATCTGAGTTTTGAGAGGGTTTCCAAACACACATAATTTGTTGTAACATTTTGTGAGTAAATAGGGTTTTAAAGAGTTTCTACTGATATGCATGCCTCTGACACTGGCGGTAATTGAAATTCTGGTTCTGTAGTATTCTCAATTTTTTCATTAGAATTGCTCTTATCTATAACTTCCAATATTATGTCTTCGTTGTTATACATGACATCGACATTGGGAGAAATGAGAATAGAGACAAATGTCTTCATAATCGTTCAAAGGTCCATTAATCCCGCATAATGAAAACAGTTAGCGATGACAGAAGACGCTAAATTTGTCAAGGCTACATCATCCAACAATAACACTGCATCCAACACACTTAATTTCGTATTTTCATTTTTTTATTCTTGCCAGGATAGTGGATATTTGTCGATCCCAGTAATGCGATTTTATTGATTTTATTACTCCTTGGTATATGGGTAAAATAGATGTGACATTGGGTGGCAAAAAGTCAAGCTTAATTAAAAAAAATATTGAGAAAAATGTTTCTTCCACGTATGGTTCGACGTTATAACCGATAGCCAAATTCAAATATTTCCCAAAAATCCGACGTTACAACCGATATGACGCTATAAGCGATGACGTTATAAGCGATTTCTATTTGTGTGGAATATAAAGGGCAAAAATTCGGGACTTTTGGATTCCGTCGTTATAAGCGATATGACGTTATAATCGACGACGTTATAAGCGATTTCGACTGTATATAGATACAAGGTGCCGACTATTGGAAAATGGTGCCGACTACTAGCAAAAAATCACTATTCTAACAAATTCGCAAATTTCACAAGTTTTGAAAGAAACAATTCAACATTTCTTTATGTCATCGGAAAGTAAACTAAATTTCGAGGCAAATAAGCTTTATTTCATTGCAATTGGCCAAATTTTCTCGGAATGGCGAAAGATTGAAGTTAGGCAAACTCTTAAAGTGCCGACTATTGGTGCACTTACCCTGTAATAATTGTTGATATCGGTACAGCTTAGCGACTACTTTATTTTCGTCGCTAACTTACACGATATATTCGGTAATGTTAAAAGTTATTAACATTTAAAAATGTCCACTTATCGACGACTGTCGGAAATTCTGCCGTTAACTGATTACAGAGTCATACCGACTACAAGGATATCCTACTTTTGTTGCGGAGATGTATACGTCCCAAGATATAGGTATCCAAAGTTCCATAAAGGCCATCACTTCGAAACAAACTTGAAAAAAAATTTTCCGACTGGAATTCAATATTTTTAAGTGGAGCAGATGACCGTGATTTACACTATTATGAGTATAACCCTCCTCCGCTATGGTATCGTACGCATATC
Organism: Musca autumnalis; assembly: GCF_047663935.1. Lineage (NCBI taxonomy): Eukaryota > Metazoa > Arthropoda > Insecta > Diptera > Muscidae > Musca > Musca autumnalis. Next base: position 117,782,629 of record NW_027411644.1, on the reverse strand, counting down.
CAAGAAAATGTTGATATAATTATACAAAAAACTATCTCCTTAAATTAACTTCCAACAATCGTATATTTAATTTATAAGGGGCAGTAGATTTTCTTGATTAAGAGTTTCCGATGCCTGTGAAGTTATATTGGAAAATATATTGGAAAAATTAATTTTTAGCAAAGGCGCAAACCATTCACAGGGTGACTCAGAGAAAACATATTTAACTAAAATTGGAGAACAAATTGAATCGCAAATTATAATTTATGGTCACAACTATTAAAATAACGGTAAAGTATAAACAATTCTGAACAAAATGAATGAAGGAGGCATAAATACGTGTTTAATATATATCAAAGAGCTGTATTGAAAAAGACACTGAACAGAACAGCCCATTGTGCCAAAACTATAAAAGATGGGCGGACGAAACTTGGCTTAGATTAAAGGTCTCTTGAATAGCTATCAGCCAATATATAGATTTTATCCGAAATCAATTTCAGAGATCTGCATTTTTGCGATCTACCTTGGGCCCACCTATGAAAAAGACACTAAACAGAACAGCCCATTGTGCAAAAACTATAAAAGATGGGCGGACGAAACTTGGCTTAAATTAAAGGCCTCTTGAATAGCTATCAGCCCATATATAGGTTTTATCCGAAATCAATTTCAGAGATCTGCATTTTGCGATCTACCTTGGGCCCACCTATGAAAAAGACACTAAACAGAACAGCCCATTGTGCAAAAACTATAAAAGATGGGCGGACGAAACTTGGCTTAAATTAAAGGCCTCTTGAATAGCTATCAGCCCATATATAGGTTTTATCCGAAATCAATTTCAGAGATCTGCATTTTGCGATCTACCTTGGGCCCACCTATGAAATATATACTGAACATAATAGCCCACTGTTCCAAAACTATAAAAGATGGGCGGACGAAACTTGGCTTAAATTAAAGGCCTCTTGAATAGCTATCAGCCCATATATAGGTTTTATCCGAAATCAATTTCAGAGATCTGCATTTTTGCGATCTACCTTGGGCCCACCTATGAAATATACACTTGACATAATAGCCCACTGTGCCAAAACTATAAAAGATGGGCGGACGAAACTTGGCTTAAATTAAAGGCCTCTTGAATAGCTATCAGCCCATATATAGGTTTTATCCGAAATCAATTTCAGAGATCTGCATTTTTGCGATCTACCTTGGGCCCACCTATGAAAAAGACACTAAACAGAACAGCCCATTTCGGATAAAACCTATATATGGGCTGATAGCTATTCAAGAGGCCTTTAATTTAATCCAAGTTTCGTCCGCCCATCTTTTATAGTTTTTGCACAATGGGCTGTTCTGTTTAGTGTCTTTTTCATAGGTTGGCCCAAGGTAGATCGCAAAATGCAGATCTCTGAAATTGATTTCGGATAAAACCTATATATGGGCTGATAGCTATTCAAGAGGCCTTTAATTTAAGCCATGTTTCGTCCGCCCATCTTTTATAGCTTTTGCACAATGGGCTGTTCTGTTTAGTGTCTTTTTCATAGGTGGGCCCAAGGTAGATCGCAAAAATGCAGATCTCTGAAATTGATTTCGGATAAAATCTATATATTGGCTGATAGCTATTCAAGAGGCCTTTAATTTAAGCCAAGTTTCGTCCGCCCATCTTTTGTAGTTTTGGAACAGTGGGCTATTATGTTCAGTATATATTTCATAGGTGGGCCCAAGGTAGATCGCAAAATGCAGATCTCTGAAATTGATTTCGGATAAAACCTATATATGGGCTGATAGCTATTCAAGAGACCTTTAATCTAAGCCAAGTTTCGTCCGCCCATCTTTTATAGTTTTGGCACAATGGGCTGTTCTGTTCAGTGTCTTTTTCAATACAGCTCTTTGATATATATTAAACACGTATTTATGCCTCCTTCATTCATTTTGTTCAGAATTGTTTATACTTTACCGTTATTTTAATAGTTATGACCATAAATTATAATTTGCGATTCAATTTGTTCTCCAATTTTAGTTAAATATGTTTTCTCTGAGTCACCCTGTGAATGGTTTGCGCCTTTGCTATAAATTAGTTTTCCCAATATAATTTCCAATATAACTTCACAGGCATGAGTTTCCGCAGGTACCATAAAACATTTATGAGTACTCCGTTCCATGCTTGTATTTCCTTTTACCAACCTTTGATTCATCAATCTCAATAATCACACCAGGGTCGATTTAGATTTGGGTCTGAAGTACTGTACGCACAAACTTCTCTGCAGAAGTTGTTCCAATCAACCGTAGCCCGGAACTCAATCGATAATTCCTCCATAATGTCTCGTAAACCACTGCTTCTTTCACATACATAAAAATGAAGACGATTATGCGGTTTATGGACAGATGCAAACTGTCGAAGAATGTTCCTCTACCGAAGAATATATATATTAAATATATAAAAAGAAAGAATATATATATATATATATATATATATATATATATATATATATATATATATATATATATATATATATATATATATTAAATATAAAAAACGATATAAATATATTACTTACTTTCATGCACATCCATCACATTCAGGTTCTGTGCTTCACATCGTGGACCTTATTACACTTTAAGCGACCATCCACGGTGATCAAACCCCACTCTTGAAGCTTTTTCACGGTACACAAGGTTTATTGCCTATCTTCACAAACGCAAAATAAATTAAAAATTTCATTGTTGCATAATTTTGCTTCAAATTACTTTCAAATTCAAATTAGAAATGGCTGAAGGTTTCCAAAATGTACACCATTTTCGATATTCAAACGAGTTTGACGCAAAATTGAAACTAAAATAAACTAAACACAAAAGGAATCGACGGTTTAATACTTACCATGATACAAATTTGAACAATGACTCCTTAGCAAAAATAGATACGGCTAACAAACTTTACCAAATACTTTCTTGGACTTTCTCCTATGAACAGGTGCAAATCTCGGCTACGCGAAAAAAAAAAATATCCTTTTGAATCCTAATTCTTCACTAAATAGTCGGCCTTTTGAAATTTTAATTTTTATTGTCAGGCTTTTCCTCTGGAATACCACTAATAGAAGCGAATTGTGAGGCAATTTTCATTGTGTAATTGGGTTCAAAAACAATAAATTCTAAGAGATTATCTAACAATATCTTTAACCTAACTTCGATTGTTACCCAGAAATTAGCAGGGAAGTTAATTCATTTTCATAGATTTTCAAGCAGTGTTTTACAATGTATCAAGACAAGCTTCAAATGACAAACGTGTCAACTAAATTGGTAACTCAATATGGAACACTTAAGCAGCAGTAGACTGGAACGGTAAATATTTGTCAGAGACAAGTTTATTAACAAAACAATGGAACGCACTGAAAAGTTCTTAAAACGAAACAGAGATATTCTAATATTAAATGCGGACAAGGGAAATGTGACAGTAGCTATAAGTAAAGAGGATTATAAAACGAGAATGAATGACATAATATCAGATATGATGACGTACCAGAGGCTGACCAAAGATCCAACAACGGGCCTTATCAAAAAGAATAATGAACTTGTGGAGGATTTATATAAGAATAACATAATTTCGTCGATTGAGAGGAAGAGAATGAGAACGGACGTGGCTACAGCACCGAGACTACACGGACTACCAAAAATTCATAAAGATAACTACCCATTAAGACCAATATGCTCATCGGTTAACTCACCATCAATAGAGTTATGCAGGTATGTGACGAACATTATAAAGAACTTAACAACTAATTCAAAGTACAATGTAAGGGATTCGGTACAATTTAGAAATAAGATACAGAATTTGACGATTGCGGATAATGAAAAGATGGTTTCATTCGATGTGGTATCACTGTCTCCCAGCATACCTGTAGATTTAGCACTCTCAATTATAGAAGAAAAATGGGACAAAATACAAGAATACACAAATATGACAAAGAGCATATTTTTAAGTATTCTAAAATTCTGCATAAAGGACAATCGTTATTTCATATATGATGACAAACTGTACAAACAAAAGAAAGGACTACCAATGGGTTCCCCAGCTTCTCCGATTGTAGCTGATATAGTTATGGAGAAACTACTTGACACCTGTATGGAACAACTGATGACAAAACCTGTAATATTGACGAAATATGTGGACGATCTATTTGCAATTCTAAGAGATAATGTAATACTGGATACAATGGCAAGACTCAACAAATTTAACATCAATATAAAATTCACAATGGAAGAAGAGAATAATGGTTCAATCCCTTATCTCGACACTTTAATAAAAAGAAAGAATGGAAAATTGGAAATAGACTGGTACCAGAAACCTACGGCATCTGGCCGTATCATCAATTTTTATTCAAAACATCCAAAACAAATGATTATAAATACTGGACGCAATTTGATAAATAAAGTACTGAACATAAGCGATAGTAAATTCCATGAAAATAATAAAACGAAAATAAGAGAAATACTTACCAAAAACGCATTTCCCAAATCATTAATAGAAAATTTAATATCTAACTACAACAAACCAAACAATAAAGAAAAACCTGACAAAATATATAAAACCATGGTCTATATACCTGGTATTTCTGAGAGATTCCATAATTCTGATTTATATGACAATAATAAATTTAATATTGCACAACGTTCACACAACACACCGAAACGGCTGTTCAGCAATACCAAAAACAAAATCCGAAGTCTTGAAAGACACAATGTTATATATCAAATCGAATGTGACGGTAATGAGGAAGATAAATGTGGCAAAATATATGTGGGCACCACCAAAAACAAACTCAAGCAAAGACTTTCGGCAAACAAATCTGACATTAAATTAAGGAATCAAAACTCGATACAAAAAACTGCGCTTGCGGAACACTGCAAGCTTAACAACCACCTGCCAAATTTTGAAAATGTTAATATCCTACAAACAGAGAGTAACTATAACAGACGTTTAACATTAGAAATGCTGCATATTAACAAAATACCAACAAATAAGAAGATAAACTACAAAAGCGACACTGACAATGCAGCTTACTGCTATCGATTCCTAACTCAAAAGAGAATGTGCAATAGGGTTATGACTTTTTTACAACCTCATATCCCTGTATCATAGCGTGATGAGTTTTGCCATAAGATTACATAAAATCATAATTTTAAGGTGATTCGGTGAAAAAACCTCACGCACAAAATTATTTTAAAATTTGAATTTATCAAAATTATGGACAATTTTTTGAAGTCACTGTAAGGCGATATACAATTGAAAATAAACTTTAGAGTCACATGAGATAATTAAACTGACATAACATTTATTTCTCACTAATTTTCTTCAATTCTTAGAATCGTAAAAATGTCGTAAACGCTTTTATTTAAAGATATAATTTTTTAACAAAAAACAAAAAAAAAAAAAAATTTTTTTCATTTCATACATTTTTTCAAAAAATTATATTTTTCAATTTCAATTTCTTCTTTATTGCGTGTAATATATAGAATATTTTGTAACAGTTATATTATAGCTTACTACAAGAGGTTAGGAATTTTAACTCCTTTTCTACTTTATAATTATTTAAATAATATTAATAGAAATTGTATCAGTTTTTAATATGTAGATTTAGGATAAATACGCAAAAAAAACCTTTTGAAGATATTTAGATAAGTTAAGGAGATAAAATTACGGTGATACTAAATCATTTATATGTTGATACTGGGAGGTTTGGCATTTTTCTTTGAACGTTTTTGTCAGCATATTGATCTTGTGCTGTACTAAATCGAAGCCAGTCAGTACATGAAGTCGTTGAGTAGAGTAAAGCCAAGGCAAGTTGTATATCATTTTAAGTATTTTGTTTTGACATATCTGTAGTTTTTTTATATGACATTTTGCTGACGTTGACCAAACTGGAGCTCCATAATACATTAATGGTTGGATAATTCCTTTGAATATTAGTTTTTTATTTTCGATATTTAATTCTGACCTTCTATTTATTAGTGGGTAGATCAGCCTGATTATTTTATTTATTTTGTCCACTACGTATGGAATATGGTATTTGAAATTAATTTTAGAATCAAGTATGATACCCAAGTATTTGACACTATTTTTCCATATAATATCCTGGTTATTAAACAGAATTGGTCTCTGAGGAATAAAACGTGTACAACGTTTTCTCGTGAAAAATATTGCTTCAGTTTTATCTGCATTAAGTAAGATCTTCCACTTGATGAAATATTTACTTAGCTCTGATAAAGCTTTCTCTAAACGTTCGATGATACTGCATGATAAAATGTCCGAACATAGTACAGACGTGTCGTCAGCAAAAATTGAGGTGTTGCATCCTTGTATAATTGGAATATCTGATGTGTATATGTTGTACAGGATAGGCGATAGGCAGGATCCTTGAGGGCATCCAGCAATAATGTGTTTCTTATCAGAAGTAGAAGGTCCGATCGATACGTAAAAAGTTCTTTCAGATAAAAAGCTCTGAATTATTTTCGTGATTTCCATGGGGAAGTTTAATTTATGTAATTTATATATAAGTCCGTTGTGCCAAACAGAATCAAAAGCTGATTTTATGTCTAATAGGATCATACCGGTAGATTGGCCAGAGTTAAAATTTTCGTGGACATAATCTGGTATTTTATATAAAGGTTGGGATGTATTGTGTTCCTTTCTAAACCCAAACTGTTGTGGAGGAATAATATCGTGTTGCTCAATGAACAGAAGGATTTTCTCTTTTAATATTTTCTCCAAGAGTTTACTCATCGACGAGAGCAGACTTATTGGTCTGTAGTCTGAAGGGGAGGTACCAGATTTGTTGGCTTTTTGGATTGGAATCGTCTTTGCACACTTCCAAACACTGGGAAAATAAGATGTTCGTAGACATGAATTTAATATTTGTGTAAGAGATTTTACTCCTTTGATAGGCCGATTTTTTAAGCATAAATTGTTTATGTTATCCATACCCGGCGATTTTCCATTTTTAAGCTTCTTTAGCAATTCGCGAACTTTATCAGGATTGATTAACATTTGATCAGGTGTTTCATAGATAGTTTGCTTGACATATGTCGCTATTTTATTCACATCTTCACGAGTCGTAGTATCACTCAAGTGGTCACTCAGTGTATGGTTTGTGTAAAAGTGTTCTGCCAGAACTTTGCACTTCTCCTCGGAAGAATAAAAAGCGTTATTGTTCTTTATAATAGTTGGGATTTGCTTATTTTTCCTTTTTAACATTTTTGAGATGTTCCAAAAGGGTCTTGATGCTTTATCTAAAGAAGACAACATTGTGTTCCAAGACTTGTTCCTGTGGATGAAAAGTTCCTTTTTTATCACTTTGTTAAGACGATTTAACTGATGGCGATCGTTAATATCTCGAAATCTTTTAAAATTTCTCGAATATATATTTCTGTGCTGAATTAACGTTATTATGTGGTTTGGAATAGAGTATTTAGAAGCGGTAATTCTTCTTTTGGGTACACTGTTCTCTACAGCCGATTTTATAATTTCTGAAAATGAATTAATAGTGGCGTCTATTTGATTTACACCAGGGTTTAAATTATCAGTGAAAATGGGAGGCAAGTTTCTATTTAAGTATTGTCGATATCGCTTCCAATTTGCTTTTTTATAGTTGAAGGAAAAGTTAACATTGATTTCAGGATTAGAGCCAATTTCATATGCTAATGGCAGGTGATCTGATCCTAGATTATTAATAGTCCTTACTCTTCTAACATTCTGAAGATTAGTGATATAAAGGTCCAGGTTCGATGGTTGCCTCCTGGTATCTGCAGGTATATAAGAGCAATCTTGAGAGAATAAGACCTGGAAATTGCTCTGTTGATATTTTTCGTACAATATATTACCCCACGAATTGTTCCTGGTGCAACCCCAAAATGCATGCCTCGAGTTGAAATCACCTCCAATTAAATATTTCTTATTTGAGTTTGTTAACTTTTGTATGTCCGAAGAAAACATCCTTTTTCTTGAGGTAAGGTCTCTGTTACCGCCGGGAAAATAGCATGAATAAATATTTAAGAAACCATTATCCGTCGAAATTGAAATGCCAATATCTTCAATAACGGACGTGTTTACAATTGGTAATAATTGATGATTTATTTCCTTTTTAACTAAAATTGCAACACCTCCCCCTCTTTGGTCTTGCCGATCCTTTCTGTAGCAATTGTATCTCCTGTTTTTAATAGAGCAATGTACATTTAGCCATGTTTCATTCAGTAGGCATATATCAATATTTTGGTTGTCGAGAAAATAAAACAGTTCGTTTACTTTGTTTCGAACGCCTCTTGCATTCCATGAAACAATTTTTAATTTATTGCTCAATTTAAAAATTTGAAAGCAAGCGAAGTGATGACTTCAAATTGGTCATTCTTCGTTTTACACCTTCTAAGGCTCGAAATTAACTCTAATGTTAAAGTTTTCATTTCCTCTAATGAAAACAATTGATTGGGATTATTTTGTGGAGTAGACCAGTTGTTAGTAGTATCTGCATGTTCCTGGTTTAATGAATTAGGAAACGTGCTAGTATATTTAAAGGAGCTATCAAACTGCATACTTGGTTTTGCTCTATTTTTCGGTTGATATTTTTGACGCATTTCGATAAAAGATTTCCTTGCAGGACATTCTGGAGAAGACGATTTATGTTCTCCTCTGCAGTTAGCACATTTTATGGTGGTAACCTTACACTCTGCAGTTTTGTGATTTCCAGCACAATTAGCACAAAATGTTTTAACGTTACAACGATTTGAGCCATGCCCAAACATTTGGCAGTTGTAACATTGTGTAATTTTATTTCTGTTCTGTTTTTGGTATTCCCAACGAACTTTTATACGATTGAAATCAGAATAACTTTGGCGCAATTCCTTAAGGCTTATTGATTTTCGTTGAAAATAAACGACATAAATAACAATTTCCAAGGAGAGTTTCTCAATTTTCCTTGTTACTAACTTTACATCGAGGCATTTAAGTCCCATCTTATTTAATTCAGTTTTTACTACATTAGGATCCATTTTGTCCAAACCTAGTAAATTGGCCTTGTACGGTTTATCATACTTTGCTGCGTATGTAAAGAATTCCACTTGAAGGTTCTGCTCAAGTCCATTGCAAATAGGCTCTATATCCTTTGGATCTGTTAGGAATAACTTCAATCCAATTGAAATTTTCCTAATTGAATAATTCGTTATATTCAGAATTCTGCATAATTCGTGAACTTGTTCAATTTTGCACTTGAGTATAGTGATTGGGGGGATCTTCTTTTTTATCGAGTTATCGATAATTACTTCATCATTATTATTATTACTAACGTCATCGCGCTCATCATCATCCAAAGTTTGGAGAGGTAAATAGTAGTTCTGGTTTACTACTCTCTGAGGAGAAACATTAGGTTTAGCTTTTCTGCTCATTTTTGACAGCCTCGAAGAGGCATCAGTGTTAACGTCGCACCGTCTCTTAATGTTGTTGTTATTATTTTTTTCCTTGTAAATATTGTTACAGAACAAAAAATACAAGAATAACTGTAGTTTGTTGTTGATTTTAGATCAGTATAGAGGTTTGAGGAGAAACACGTCTGTAAACTATAAGCGGCACAATACGACTGAATTATATTTTTAAAATCGATTTGTGCGTGAACTTTTTTTATATTTCAATGGAATAAACGATAGCGTAGTGATTATTAGGCAAAAGTTCATTCATCCCTGCTATAGGAAATCATTTTTGAGAAAAAATGTCAAAAAGTCATAACCCTAATGTGCAATACGTAAAAACCTTTCAGTGCAATATTTACATCAGACAATCGTAGTGAAACTACGCTAGATCTTAAGTAATATTTTGACAACATAGATTTTACGTATATGTAAGCGAATCTTTTGATGTTTTTATTATTTTAATTTTTAGTCTTTAGAATGCTGTGATATTTTCTGTATAATTTTATATCTTTAATTATACAATATAATTGTTATTTTGTAGATCTACCCCTGAAGATGCAATTTTATAATTGCGAAATATTGGGATAAATACCAAATAAAAATATACTGACCTCAAGCTCGAAGATAATTTTATTTTTAATAATTGGATAAAAAGGTCGAAAAACATAACAAAGTTATTTGTCAGGGTACTTTAAGACAACCAAGGGAGTAAACAGCGATGACGTTTGCAACCATTACTATTTGCATTTTATGTAAATGATTTATTGCTGGTGGATTATTTGTAGAAAAACGTCAGACTGTAATTATATGCTGATGATATAGGGTAAGTGCACCTAATGTCGGCATGTACCAGTAGTCGGCACCTTTTGAATTTGAACTCAAATAACTAAAAATTAAGAAAACAAAATAGGAAAATAATTTTAAAAATGCTTCAACAATATTGTCAGCTAACTTTATATAAAATTTCATTGAGCTAGGACCAATTATTATATCGAAATTTAAGTTTTTGTCAGTGAGTGTTTTTCACCACAACCGAAAATGCATGTTTCTTAAGAAAAAAATTGTGGAGATGTTAACCTTATAAGCTCTGTAATTATTTTAAAATGAAGAAATTTTCCATAAAATTCTTGTTATATATGTAGAGAACTGTTAAAAGAACACTTTAGAAAAAGAAATTTTTAAAAAATATTTATAATTGTGCAATTTTTGCTGATGCCGACTTTAGGGACAAAAAAATATAAAATTTGCCTGAAGTCGGCATGGGGTTATAAACATAGATTTTTATCGATTACTTTTAGCTAAAAATTATAAAAATTGCTAAAGAAATACTTTAAAGGCTAATTAATAAAAAAATAGTTTCAATTTGAAAGGAACTTTAGCGATTCTAAGCAATGATTTGAAGTACGTACGTTGTCGGGTGCCGACAACTGGGTAATAGATGCCGACTATTGGGTACGAACTAATTTATTTAAACAATATGTTAAAATTTCCTTTCTTTTTGAAGTAAAATTGATAGAAATGTATATAATAAACTAGAAATGTATAAATAACTAATGCTTAAGCTATTGTTCTTTCAAATATTTAAGAAAAAATGTAAAGTATGCATTTTTTCTTTATTTAAATATAACATGCCGACTACTGGACCATATCATGCCGACTATTGGGGAATGGTGCCGACTACTGGTGAAAAAGCAGTATTTCACTAAAATTGTATTTTTTGCATGTTGAACAGAAACAATCAAAAAAATTGTTTATATAATCTAAAACTACACAAAATAACGAATCATAACAACTTAAATTTAATTTGATTGGATATTTAGACTCGGAATAACATACGGCTGAAGATACGAGAATCCTTAAAGTGCCGACTACTGGTGCACTTACCCTAGTGCTTCTGTCGTATAACTTGGAATTTATAATTAAATGTATGTAAGTAGGAAATTATGTAAGTATGGAAGCTTATGAAACTTAGGTAGACCCGAAAGGTGGACGTATGCAGAGACATAAAATCGTCCAATGAATTCAAAAATATGGGAGAAACAATCACTTCAAAAATGAGGTTTCATAAACACGTTCAAAACCGAAACAATGGATCTAAAAATGCAATTGAACATGGGACCACTTTGTAGGAAATTCGGACATTGAATTGAAAAAGCAATTGTTAATGTGGAGGAGTTCAAATCAATCTCAAGTGCAGGCGCAAAAATGTTAAATACCTTAGGAAAGCAGGTGTAAACAGTGGCCTTAATACAATCCTCAAAAGTTATACAGCAACGCGATGGAATACGTTATTCTTTCTGTTGAAATTAATTAAACAGTATTATACCCTAGACAGACCGTAACGTTAATTTGCATTAAGATGTGCATTCAATTTTAACCTGACAGACGACAGTTTCTGCATTTGCGAAACAGCTGTTTGCTGGTAAACAACTGTTTTGTTGTTGTTTGCAATGCAAATTGTGTCTCAGAGAATGAATATGCTCTCTCTCCTATATGAATATGGGCTCTCTTTCACAGCATTGCCATATTGATATACCTAAATTCAGTTTAAATTCCATTTGATTTTGTGCATTAAGAATGTGGATAATGCTCGATTTAATTTAAATTAAGGCAGTTAATGCAAATTAATTAATTTATTACATTAGGATGTCATAAACGAAGTTTTTAGTTGGGATATTCAGATTTTTCTAACCAATTCCATTCAGGTGGTAAATTACGTAGGCTTAAGTTATTGCTTTTGCCAAATTTGTGCCAACATTACAAATGATACGTTCATTCCTTCTACTAATTTTGGCTTCTACATCTACTTCCGTGCCACCATTCGGATCCAGCAGGCTTCTAAGATAACATAATTGTTCTACTGAGGAATCGCTATTATCACCTGCGTGTAACTGTGGTCCGGTGTTAGTATTAATATTTAGGAATTTGGTATTTGCTGAATTTATGTGTGGACCTGTGCTCTCACATGTTACTATACTGCTGATAATCTTCTAACAAAATGATCCCATGCCAGTGTGTACTTTCTTTGTATGTGCCGTAATGTGATTATAACGATTCGTATCTACAAAAAATATTTTTTTTAGTTCCCACAGCGATAATTTGTTTTGTAAACTTCTATTGTATTGAAGTGATTTCAAATCACATCAAACGGCGGGAAAGTTTGATATAATGATAGAGCGGAAATAACATTTCAATTACTTTTAGAAAAAAAAAAAAAACAACTCTATTCAGTTCAAGTTGTTATCGTACTGTTGCTAACTGAAAGAAAATTCTGTAATTTCCACTTACATTAACTGGGAAATCAGACATGCAACGTTGGATATATTCATATAAGTTTTCATATTAGTTAACACTTTAGAAGGGAAAGAGATAAGCACACAGTTTAAGGTCAAATACAAGTGGTGTGGAAATCCCAAAGATGGTAAATGAAGTGAGCGAGAACATTGCAAAGCTCATAATACACAGGAAATCGCTGTCTGTCACTTAACGGCCCAAGTTCAAGAAGCATCATACTAGCAACATGCGTATATAGCCCAAAGCGTATAAGAGGAAGCGTATAAGAGGATCAGATGTCCTGAGAAAGAGAACACTGCAAATAAGAAAAAGAGCCTTCAAATGTTTCGGGAAAACCGCGTCAAGAACCCCGCAAAGGAGACTGTTCAGAAGGCGACAAAGTGAACAAAAATGAATGTGTGCCCGGCAGCGGAACCTTCTGCAGGCTGAGGAGGAGGAGGTCTGTGAAGACAGAAAGGCACCCGTCATCTTACGGCAAGGTAACCAAACAACACTGTTACGCAGTGATCGATACCAGTAGAGGTAGAAACATGGGCAAGAAAAAAGTACATACGAAAAACCCACTAAAATCTTATGGGAAGACCCAAAGAAGGATAAAACTAAAATTCTATTTTTACTAGGTACTGCAGGAATGAGATGATAATGGTAAATTAACTAAAAACTAAAACAAGGAATTTAATGTATTTTGCCTACATTTTCCACGAATGTGTCGTCGTTTAACTTGAAAAAGAAGTACTTGTCCCATCAGCATTTATCAGCATGTTCTCCCGATAGTTTTTATTTTAATAATTAAATAATTTAGCAAAACCGATTAATGTTTATTTCGCCACCATGCCGACGAACAACATCGACTGTGCCATGTGAATTTAATTCCCTATCATTTGACGATGATGAATCACATTTTCAATGTTTTCCTTTTGTTCTTTTCTAATTGAGTGCTTCAGTTTTCATTTAAAATTCCAATGCCATGTAAGACTTACACGCGGAATAGTTAACGTGCGGAACATCGACGACTGTTGTTACATACATATGTCTGTATTTATAAATGTACATTAGTATTTATTAAAAGTATAAAACATTAGTAATAAATTATTTTTATGTTTGAATTGAAATGCAAAAAGTATAATAACAAAGAAAAATATCCATTAATGCAAAGAAAATTCTTTTATTGCCGAGTGAGTGGAAGCAACAAATAATAAGTGAAATATTACCTACAACAAGAACAACAACAGTGCTAACTATTGAAGAAAATATAGCCAATAATGTTGGTCGCAAATAAAGAAAAAGCAACCACAAACTATTAAGGGTATATAATAACATACAAAACTAAGTACATTAGGGCTTTTACCAGTAAATATCACACCAGTTTCATGAGAATATTGTCCTGGTAATAATCCTGCATCATGAGCAATTCTTTTATACTTTTATAGAATTGTCTACTTGAATGTATAGGTTTAAATATACATACTATTATATGTCTGTTCCAGAACCTGCAAGAATCTGCAAAAGTTTACTGCGATAGCAATTTTTCCTTTATGATAAATAAAACATTTTATCTACATATGTATTTAAATCTATGAACATTTCTATGCATATCCCTTTTTCAATACATATTTAGAAATTTCAAACATTTTGTAGTCCTAATATACATATTGATGTATGACGTATTTGCCACTACCCTCCAAACATTTGGAAGTTAAATATATCTGCTCTTAGGAAATGCGTCTCTTAATAGCGTTAGGAAGCGACTGTTGTCATTTTACAAAAACAATTTCATTGAACCATGCTCATTCTCTTTTTTAACTTCTTTTACACCTTGTAATGTGTGTGAAAATAAATTGGAATTTAAATTCGAAAATTAAATTTTAGCAAAGACACCCACCCTTAACAGAGGTCTGTTAAAGAAATAATGCTTGGTTTACATTTACGAAATCCACTCGATTTCAACTGTCAATTCCATTGCTTAAACGTCAAATGAAATCGAATGGATTTCAGATGAGTTTTCATTTGACGTATGCGCAAAGGAATTGACAGTTGAAATCGAGTGGATTTCGTAAATGTAAACCAAGCATAACAGAGCTCACTTATAGAGTTAACAGAGCCATGCTAAGACTAAATTGAAATTGGAATTTAATAAAATAATAAAAAAAACTTGAATTTAAGAAGGAGAGTATTAAATTCACTCTAACATGTGAAGATTTTTTAAATAAATTAAGGGGAAGTGAAAATATTTTTTTTATGTAAAATTTAAATGTGTTTATGAACTATGCATGAACGTTTAAATATATATGTGTAACCACTTTTTTGGCCCCCTTTTAAAAACAAAGGCGCGTGTGTCGATGGGACATTTTTTTCAGAATCAGCATCAAACATACATCTAGACCATGTACTTCGAATAGTTCTAAACCTGTTCAGATGACAGTAAAAAAATATTTTATATACCCCCAATACCAAATCTGCTGAAGTGCATATCCTGTTGGGCACACTGTTCGTTTTTTTGGAATCAGCATCGAAAATACCTATACGCCATGCATTTGGAATAGTTCTAAACCTGTTCAGATGTTAGTAAAATTTTTTTTTTATACCCCCAATACCAAATCTGCTGAAGTGCATATTCTGTTGGGCCCACTCTTCAAAAACGGTAAGGCGTGCGTCGACGCCATAATATTTTTTTGAAATCAGCATCGATACCTATAGGTATTATAGGGCATGCATTTGGAATAGTTCTAAACCTGTTCAGATGTTGGTAAAAATTTGTTTTTTATACCCCCAATACCAAGAAACGGTGAGCATCGAAAATACCTATAGGCCATGCATTTGGAATAGTTCTAAACCTGTTCAGATGTCGGTAAAAAATTATTTGATATACTCCCAATACCAAATCTGCTGAAGCGCATATCCTGTTGGGCCCACTGTTCAAAAAATTAGGCGTGCGTCGACGGGATAATTTTTTTTGGAATCAGCATCGAAAATACCTATAGGCGATGCATTTCGAATAGTTCTAAACTTGTTCAGATGTTGGTAAACAAATATTTTATATAACCCCAATACCAAATCTGCTGAAGTGCATGTCCTCTTGGGTCCACTGTTCAAAAACGGTGAGGCGTGCGTAATAATAATAATTTTTTTTATTATTATTATTTTTTTTTTTTTGGAATCAGCATCGAAAATACCTTTAGGCCATGCATTTCGAATAGTTCTAAACCTGTTCAGATGTTGGTAAAAAACGGATTTGAGGTACATAAAGGGAATGAGAATATCGTGCCAGATGCATTCTCTCGTATAGAATCATAATAATTATTGAATAGAATATTGTAATTTAACTAACATTAAAAGAAAATAGTTAATTTTTGATCTAAAAAAACTTTCTATTTAAAACATACGGGTGTGTTCTGAGGCACACTTCACCTCTCACTTCACGCCTCAAGCATTTTGTTCCCCCCATTTACGCTTATTTTTCGAATATTTTATGGGCAGACTAGGATGTAGTATCCTTTTTAAATACCCTAATGAATCTTAGCCCCATGAAATTCGCAAAAATAGGAGTAAGTGGGTTGAACAAAATGCTTGAAGTGTGAAGTGAGATTTGAAGTGTGTCTCAGAACAAATACGATATACATAAGTATGTATTAGATTCTGAGGATGAAAGTATAGAATGCACAAATGGCCAATCTTGCCATACAAAAGCCTCCTTTGTTGTGATTGCCGCATTGGCTATACAAGCCGCCCATTTATCGATGGTATGTTTTTCAAAGAGTTTTGTTTGGAGTTTTACATATTTTTGGAGATAAAACTAAGGAATGTTGTAATATCTTAAAAGATGTCAGTCGAAGGGCAGAAACTATCGACACAAATATAAAAAAATAGAATAATGAATTCCAAATATTTGTCCATTTATATAGACGTTGGGGGTGGGCCCCAATGGAGAAAATTTTATGTTTTGTTTGGCAATGATGGTGCCTACGTAATGAAAAAAAAATGATACTGACATTTTCTTAAAAATGAAATTTAAAAAGTGTTTACTGCATAATTCAACAGCAAGCTTTATTCACCTAAAATATATACTTTTTTTAATTCAATGGGAACCGCTGATTTATTATAAATAAAATTCGAGTTGGGCATCATTGGAAATTTAAGTAATTTTTGGAGGAATCGATGTTGAATTTGGTGGCTCATTTTTTTGTTTGGATCCAAATTTTATTTTTCAATAACTTCTTCAACAAGAAACTTTTTATACCCAAACATCAATCGTCAGCTCGAAGTATAACGGTAAGCAAAGAAAAAAGTTCAATGAGAATTTTTTCCTTGTCAACCTTATACAACTCCGACGAAAGTGTCTGCGAAAACAATTCAAATCTCTTCCACTAGTATGTATCGTCGAATTTCAACGAATGCACACACCAAAAATTTGGTTGGTCTGCTTTACAGCAAAAACAACACACGTCGTGCCAGTGTCTTCAATTAGAAGCATTGTGGCGTTTTTTTATTGGGATAGCGTTTGCGATTTTGTTTTTTCAAAATAGTCATAGTAGTTGTATGAGGTTGCCAAGGAAAAACTTCTCATTGAACTTTTTTCTTTGCTTACCGTTATACTTCGAGCTGACGATTGATGTTTGGGTATAAAAAGTTTCTTGTTGAAGAAGTTATTGAAAAATAACTTCGGTGGAGAATATCCACAAACAAGAAACAAGGGAACTGATGAGATCCAGTGGCGTGGATCGAAACTATAGTATTCCCTGCCTTACCCCTTGGCGAACAATGCCAAATCTTCTCCACTAATAAAATAGTTGTTTTAAAATATTAAAACAACAACAATGGGATTAAGCCAGACTATTTTGAAAAAACAAAATTGCAAACGCTATCCCAATAAAAAAAACGCCACAATGCTTCTTTTTAAGTAATGTTAAAGCGAGAAACATTCAAAGATGAAAAGTTTCATCATGAAAATGTATTCAGTGTTTGGATCCACTTATTTACGCAAGTCTTCACACATCTAAAACAAATTAAAAGTGAATGTAGGAGCAATCTCACCGATAATCACTTGAACAATTTGTTTCGTGTAAAATCTTGTCCACATGAATTAATTGAAAATGAGGTAGTTAGACCTCGTTAAATTAATCCACATGTCATCTTTTTTGCAATATCTATTCTATATATATACTTTTTTAATTTTTTACTGACCTTAAGCCAAATAAACAGAAGAAAATATAAACTTACCCCACGTCACACCAAGAGAAGGCCTGTGTCCACTCGAGACGATTTAACATGGGAAAGTCCAGGTCTTCTATATCCTGCGACATTTTCATGTTCATGGCGATCAGAGCCATTGATTGGTACCTTTGATCCCCTTGTATCGTTTTCATTGATTACACAGTTTCATCATTTATGTTAGCCGGTAGGATTCTTAGTTCCCATTCCTTTCAGAACCCGGTCATTTCATAGCAATAACATTTGTTTGTTTAATTGCTCAATTTCTTGTAACAGTTTCTTCTTTGCATTTTATGCCATTATCCCATTTCAACAATAGAATAAAAAAACAAACTAGCACTTAGACCAGTTTTTAGTTTTCTTTAGAATGACTACAAAAAGCATTTGTTCTTGTTCCACTTTTTCATCATCACTCATTGAAATCCAACCACAATAATGGTGGTGGCACCGAAGTAAATAATGATGAATGACTGTCGTCACAATGTTTATAATATCGGAAAAGTGACACTTTATTTTCCATTTCAAGTACTTGAAAATTCCGCTGCAAATTCCGTTTGCGGAGATATCAGAGACAGACACTGGCCATGAGTTAGACGATGTCCGATAACAACAAACATTTTCACCACTTTTTGAAATCATAATTTTAGTTTTTTTATTGTAATATTTTGAGATATACCAATATATATGTACATACATATGTATATGTAGTATACCACATATATACATAAGTATGAAACGTGGAATGTCGATTGTGCAAACATGCATATTTTATCAATCACCTGTTGTATTGTACAGACATTCTACATACAAAGATAAGTATTTAATTAACCACGTGGTAATTAAAATTGATGAGTTACAGCTAACAGACAGTTTATGGAAGTTCTCCCTCCATGTGTAAATGGAGAAAAGGTTAAGGTCATCTTCGATTTGAAATGGGAATTTTGTAGTCATGTGGTTTTGTAATTTATCATTGGTGGTATGTAGCTCTAAGTTATCTAACGGAAATTTTTGTAATTGAATTGAAGAAGAAGATGCACATAGATAGGCAAATCAATTCAGCTCCTCGAGACATTAATTTTGCTATACATAAAAGTGGAACTTTCGAAAACAGATATACAGAGATACAGTTTTGGATATCAGTAGGTCTCTATTGTGTAACTTTTATCGATTGAAAAGTTGTTAAAATTTCGTTTGTTTTTGTAACAACTACAAAACAAACAAATTGTTGTAAAATAAACAATGAGTAAAGTTGTTAAAAAGTTACTGAATAGGGGGACAGATGACACTTGGAAGCCAATTTCTCAAAGAAGTGAACTTAAGATACAGCTGAACCATAACAATATCACAAGAGAACAGAATCAATAACTAGCAAAACAAGCGAGGAAAGCTGCAAGAAAAGGGAAAAGAACTTTCCTAGAAGATCTGGCTAAAATAACAGAGGAAGCAATAGCCAAAACAACATGTGAAAGCTTCATCCGATAATAGATAATCTTGCAAATCGTAGGTGCCCAGAAGTTAGACAGTAAAAGACCGTACTAACGAACAATGATGAACAAATTCGAAGATAGAGACAACATTTCGAAGAAATTAGTAATGTCAGAAACAGCACAGAAAATAACGAAAGGTACAACAGCACTCCAATGCAATACACCGTGTAACCCACCAAGCTTGAACGAAATAAAAGAGGCAATGTAGCAACTAAAAATTAACAATTCAGCAGAAGAAGTCGGGTTATCGGCCGAAGGTCCACAAGCTGACGCCAGAACCGCAGCTGAGTTGCTTCGACCCCACATCATATCAGCATGGGAGGAAGAAAGATTGCCTCCAACGTGGAATAAAAGCATCGTTGTAAAGTTACCCAAAACGCAACTTGAAAGATTGTAAGAACTGGAGAGAAAAAAATGAATGAATGTATGAATAAATGAATGAATGAAATACAATACTATAATAGGTACTATAGGTACTAGCAGGCACGGACCTGCAATGCTGGTTCGTCGTTTCATTTTTTAATGGCAACTTTTTATGGGCTTTATAGGTAATTCAAAAATAATTACTTTCTACCTCATTTCTTCGGGTCCATTGTCAAACCGAGTTATTTATTAGGGTTTTAAAATTTATCAACGGATTTTATTTGTAATCCATCCTTTCTCTAATGAACTATGATTCCGCCTAATGATGTTTTTTCGATTGTATCTGTAAAGTCGAATTCTTCCGCTAATAGCGTTTTTAGTAACATTTTCATACCGATTTATCTATATTTTTACATTTAGGATGCCTAGTGACAAAAAAACTCATGTTCCAAAAGTTATGGGCCATGTTTTGGTATAGCCGCCACATAACTTTACCCCCATTTTTGGTATTTTGAGGATGTTAGTTACAATTTTTAATCGAACTTGTTGTAATATGACATTTGAGCTTCTCAGTGGTCACGAAACTTCTTCACTAAAAATCGTCAACATAGGTCCATGTTTTGGTATAACCCCCATATAACGGTATCTCCCGCTTTTCGGTATTTTGAGGATTTTATCTCAAGTTTTAACCGAACTTGCTGTAATTTGACATTTGAGGTTCTCAGTGGTCACGAAACTTCTTCACTAAAAATCGTCACCATAGGTCCATGTTTTGGTATAGCCCCCATATAACTGTACCCCCCGATTTTCGGTATTTTGAGGAATTTAGCTACACTTTTTAACCGAACTTGCTTCTCTGTGGTCAGGAAACTTCTTCACTAAAAATCATCCATGTTTTGGTATAGTCCCCATATAACGTTAACTCCCGATTATCGGTATTTTGAGGATTTTAGCTAAAGTTTTAACCGAACTTGCAGTAATTTGATACTCGAGATTATCAGTGGTCACGAAACTTCTTCACTAAAAATCGCCATCATTGGTCCATGTTTTGGTATAGCCGTCATATAACTGTACCTCCCTATTTTCGGTATTTTGAGGATTTTGGCTCAAGTTTTATCCAAACTTGCTGTAATTTGACGTTCTAAGTGGTCACGAAAGTTCTTCACCAAAAATCGTCAACATAGGTCCATGCGTTGGCATAGCCTTCATAGCTGTAAGTTGACATTTGAAACTCCTATTGGTCACAACACTCCTCCACCAAATGATGTCAATATAGGTTAATGTTTACCTCCCGATTTTCGATATATATTTTGAGGGACTTATAGTACGTTCATATATAACCGGATTTAACAAACCGACTGGGTTTCAAATGTCAATTCCATTGCTTAGTCCCAATTTACATTAGGCGAGTTTACTTGCGGCAATTGTCAGTTTGTGGGTGAGAGAGGGTGTTGGGAGGCAAAGGGTTACCATATACCTCACCTCTCTTTCCATCAAACTGACAATTGCCGCAAGTAAACTCGCCTAATGTAAATTGGGACTTATATTTCAAATAAATCCTTATAAAGAAGGTTAACCCTGCAAAAGGCTATAATATAAACATGGCCTTAGCTACTTTTTTTTGAGCAACTATCCGTAATTTGGCATATGAGGTTCACTGCAGTCACAAAACTTTTCCACCAAAAATTGTCAACATAGGTCCACACTTTAATATTGCATCCATGTAAAGGTACGCCCTGATTGAACACATTTTTTACATTAGATTATATAATTTAGACTTTAGGGAATCCGTTTTTGAACAATTTTTGCACCGAAAATTGTGGACAGGAAAGGAAACTAATTATTCAATTTTAGTTATGAATATTTAATGGTGGAGGATATAAAAAGTTCGGTCCGAACTTAACGACGTTTTACTTTTATATATAAGATGAAGAAGATGAATTTGTTCTAAAAATATAATTGTTTTAAAAAGTACAGTATATTAAAAACCTTCCTTGAATAAGTATAAACATTTTAAAACAAAAACCAAACATTTTTTGATACACATACGAACGTCATTTCAGTTTTATATATGTTCAGTTTTATATTTATACATAATCGATATCTTGCAAATTAGAGGTCCCTACCTATTTCCGTATCAAAATTTGAATTTGTAATAAAACTTTCCCAACACCCGCTCGTATTGTTTACATTTTAAACTATTCCGACGGTAGACAGAGCTACATTGTAGTTCCCTTTTAGATAAGGTCTGCTGTTCTGTTGCGAACGAACGAAATTAGCGTTGTTTTGTTGTTGCTATTTATGGCGAATAATAAAAACACGAAATGAATATGAGTAAATCACGATTGGATTGGAATTTAAGTAGTAAAGTTCTCTAAACAAAACAAACGGCATTTCTATGGTTGTTGGTTGGCAGTAGTAAACCCCCTCTATGGCTCCATAAATATTATTATGCGGGCGGGTGGCGTTTTTCAATTCCCAATTAATTCAATTTGTGTATTGAAGATGGTGATGGTGATTTTTGTTATCGAAAAACATTATTAAAGTCAATTACCTTTTAATTTCGAACGGAGAGATTAGAGCTTGAGCACATTCTACTGCTCACAGTTCAGTTTGGAGGCAATACAGGGCAAAAATATTGATAAATTTTGTTTATATTAACAGTTGTGAGGTTGTTTGTAATGTGTTTTTTTTTTGTTTTTTGTTCGGGAGATCCGTTGGCATATGATGACAGTAATAAAAAAACAATAATAAATTGAAACAAAAGCAGATACATACAAAAGATGAGACTTGTGAAAATATGGTTTCTGTTCGGTTTCACTTACTTCTTGGAATATCTTCTCGCTTCACATTTGCAGGCAAATAAATGAGATTCAAGCAAATCGCTGTTCCTTTGCACGTGATGAAATTTAAACTAGCATCTGTCCATGTGTTAAATGTAAACAAGTCATACTACAAAGGAATTGAAGTTCTGTTTTTTTTAACGGAAGAGAAAGAGAAACAATTTAAAAGCTTGTCCCATTTTATGAAATAAAATGCTTGTTCCAGAACCTGCAAGAATCTACAAGTATTTACTACTGCTCTGTTCAAGAACATGCAAGAAGCTACTATTTTTTACTACGATAACATTTTTTCCTTTATGTTATCGGAAAAAATATTAAAAATTAGTAGATTCTTGCAGACAGTAGATTCTGGAACAGACCATACAATAACAATATTTCCTTTATGCTATCGAAAAATATAGTAAAAATTAGTAGATTCTTGTGGTATGTTCCAGAACTGCAAGAATCTACTAATTTTTACTATTTTTTCCGATAACATAAAGGAAAAAAATGTTATCGTAGTAAATAATAGTAGCTTCTTGCAGGTTCTGGAACAGAGTATTATAGTCCAGGAACAGACTAAAAATATTGAGAAAAGGTTTTATTTAAAATTTAGATTATATTTTATACCTACCCTGGACATAAAAATATTTTAATGTTTGTCTTGTTTTGTTATTGTTGAAAATTCAATCCCATATGATTGCCTGAGTCTGGAGTATTATCCCAATGGCTTAACTTCATATTACTCTTTATGATGTTTACGAAACGAATTAACAGCATAGAAAAATTTACTGATCCCCACCAAAATATCATGATTTCATCCCGACGAAGGGATACAGTTTTATTATTTTTTTTTTCACACCCTCTGCTCATTCGTTATAAACAAAATAAATTTTATTTTCGTTTTGTTTTTGTTAGGAGTCAAATTATATTCATGAAATTCAATAAAAAAACAAATTATTTTTGGTTCTCCATAAGCAATTACAAACATTGAACTTTTTCATCAATTTTTATAATTATTTGTTTTTATACAAAGTTTTTTCGATGGCCTTGATATAATAATTTATATACAAAACAGTTGATGAGTTTGTGGTTTAAATTTTCAGCTAAACTGCCTGGTGATCTGTTCGGAAATGTTTTAAAAAACAATGGACAATAATTTAATATTTTACACCCAATAATTGATGTGTATTGTTTCTCCTCCCCATGGAGATAGATACCATGTGGAGAGTAATAAAAAAACTTTGTATACATAGTGATGACCAAATAATTAAAAAAAACAATGAGTGTTAGTATGTTTTTTTAGAGAATTCTTCTTGATATCTATGGAAAAATTAAATTAAATTCTTCCAAAATGTCTGTATATTGTGTTGGCGTGATACCACTGACAGTAGATAGCTCACTAATGAAAAGAGAAGAAATAAAAGACAAAACAAAAACAAGTAAGCCAAGGCTATAGTCGGACGGGGCCGACCATGAAATACCCTACACCTTTACCCCTGGGAATTATTGTAATGTTCACAGTTCAAAAGTTTTATTAGAATGAAAAAATATTTTTACAATTTTCATAATTTGACACATATATAAATTTCAAAGCATACATTGTGATTTTAGATATTTCTAAACAAAGTAGAAATTTGTTCAACACTCCTCCTCTTTGTTTAGAAGTCCAATCAAAGATCTTAAGTATTGCAGCCGATTTCTTGGTAAAGGCTTTGTTAACAAATCGGCTACCATTTCTTCAGTTGGGCAATATTTCAGATTTACAAAATTTTGATTACAATAATCTTTCACAAAATTGTATTTAATATCTATATGTTTTGATCTTGCATTGAATTTCTCATTGAAAACCATCTTGATACAGCTTTGATTGTCTTCGTATATAGTGATAGGAGTAATGACACTAAAACACATTTCTGTTAAAAGGCCATGAATCCACTTAGCCTCTTTACATCCTTCAACCAAAGCAATATACTCTGCCTCTGCAGTCGATAAAGACACACTTGATTGTTTTCGACAAGACCAACTAATTATTCCTCCATTCAGATAAAAAACATAGCCACTATGAGATTTTCGATCAATCTTATTCTCTGCCCAATCAGCATCGACGTATCCGTGTAATTGATCATTTTCCAAAACACTGCTAAGTTTTAAAAATAGTTTTGCTGTCCCCTTCAAATACTTTATAATACGTTTCACTTCGTTCCAATCTTCGGTAGTTGGTCCATCCACTTTTTGAGAAAGAATTGCCACACTTGCTGCAATGTCAGGTCTTGTATTGGTCGCAATATATAGGAGACATCCAATTGCTCGTTGATACATTTTATTGTCCAGTAGTTTTTCTGCCTCTGATGTTCTGTTGTAAGCTGGATTTAGAGGAATATCTGAGTACTTTGTATCTCGAAGTCCGAAATTATTCACTATCTTTATTATATAGCTTTCTTGATTTAACATGTAGCTTCCATCTTTGTTACGAACTACTTGCATTCCTAGATAATGTTTGATCGGTCCCAAATTTGTTATAAGAAATTTACTACTTAGCTTCTTGAATACTTCTTCGATAAATTCAATATTTTTACTTGCTACTATTATGTCATCGACATAAACCAAAAGGTATTGAATATTTTCTCCGCAAATATTTGTATATAAACATGGATCTATAGCACTTTGTTGAAAACCGTATTCTATTAATGCCGTATGAAAGCATTGGTTCCACGAACGAGCCGCTTGTTTCAGACCATACAGACTTTTCTTAAGCAAGCATACTTTATTTGGTTCATCTCTTGATTGGAATCCAGGCGGTTGTTTCATATAAATCGTTTCATGTAAATCACCATTTAAAAAAGCGGTCTTCACGTCAAAGTGATATAAATGCATTTGATTCTTTCCTGCTATTGAAAATAAAATTCTTGATGTTGTATGTCTAACAACGGGAGCAAATACTTCATCGTAGTCTATGCCAAATTTTTGATTATATCCTTGAGCTACTAAACGAGCCTTAAATCGTTCAACTTCGCCCTTTTCATTTGTCTTTTTTTTAAAAACCCATTTACATCCAATAGCATTTCTACCTGGAGGAAGGTCGACGAGAATCCACGTACCATTTTCATATATTGAAGCCAGTTCTTCTTTCATGGCTGATATCCATTGAGCTTTCTCCTCCTTAATTGAAATGGCCTCATTAAAATTACTTGGTTCTTTCGTGATAATGGCCGAATTTATTTGATATCTTTGAGGTAAGACTCCTTTATTAGCGCGACTCGATATTCTTCTTTCTGGAATTGGACTTTGTTTTGGAATCTGATATATGTTTTTCATTGGAATCTGATATATGTTCGACATTTTCATTCAATTCTTCAAGTTCTGTGTTATCATTTTCAATTGTCTCCTCAGGGTCATTATCTTCATCTTCCAAAAAATCCACACTTTCTAAGTTATTGACAACACTACTTTTTTCTTGATTTTTACATTCCTCTTTGAGACTATATGGCAAAAGTACTAAACTATGAGATTGATTTGAAGATACGCCATCACTGATCAGTTCCTTATTTAAAAATGTAACATCCCGTGAAATTTCAATTTTGTTACTACTCGGATCAAGAATTCTGAAACCCTTAGAATTGGGGTCATATCCGACAAATATCTTTCGGCTTGATTTAGCATCCAATTTTCTCCTTTTTTCTTTTGGTACATGCACATAACAATAACAACCAAATGTATGCAAATTTTTCAAACTTGGTTTCCTTTTGAACTTCAATTCATATGGTGTTGTTGCAACACTTCGTGAAGGCAATCGATTCTGAATGTAATTTGCAGTCATTAATGCCTCTCCCCAAATGGCTTTATTGAGTTTTGAATCAACCAACATGCATTTTACCATCTCCATTAAAGTGCGATTCTTTCGTTCTGCAACCCCATTTTGTTGGGGGCTATATGGAACTGTATATTGAATTTCTGTACCACATGTATTTAAGAACGTCTTCAATTTTTGATTTATATATTCTCCTCCTCTATCTGACCTAATAGCCTTTGGGAAATTGCCGGTCTGATTTCGTACTGTATTCCAAAACTCTACTATTTTGTAATAGACTTCATCTTTTGTCTTCAAAAGATATACAGTGCAATATCTACTATAGTCATCTATTAGAGTTATAAAGTACTTATAACCACTATAAGTCGCAGGATATATTGCGCCACAAACATCAGAATGAATTAGATCAAAACAGCTCTTCGATCGGTTTAGGCTTTCCTTCGGGAATGATGTTCTGACCATTTTGCCTTGTAAACACACCTCGCAAGGTGCATCATGTTTATTGCAAATACCAATTTGTAAATCATCTGCTAAATCTTCTCTCTTTAATTTTCGAATATCCGCTTCATTGTGATGACCAAGAACACGATGCCAATAGTGTATACAACCTTTATTACAATCATCAACGGACAGAGCTTTTTCAGAATTAGAATTTAGAACATATAAACCATTCTTAAGAACTGCTTTGCAAATGATTTTAGAATCTTTCAGTATTACACATTCTTTCTCAAAAAAAATGACTTTGTACCCTTTCTCAGTGATCTTTCTTACTGAAAGCAAGTTAGAATTAAAGTCAGGTACAAAATAAACATCACTAATACTTAGGATGGCTGAATCCGTTCTTATTTTGCATACACCTTTTCCTTTGGATTGAGACCGACTTCCATTTGCTACACTTATTGTCTGAGATTGGTCGTTGAAATCCAGTTGATTGAATAATTTTTGGTTTCTTGAAATGTGACAACTTGCTCCAGAGTCTATAATCCACACAGTGTCATCGTCTTCTTTATTTGCTGTCATCAAAACGTATTCGGTCTCTTGATTTTCTTGCATACATTCACTTACATTGGCATATTTTCTGTTTTTCCTGCACCACTCTTGATACTTCACACATTCAGATTTAATATGGCCAGGTTTTTTGCAAAAATAACATGTTTTTAAATCAAATTTCTTCGGATTTTTGAAGCTTTTTAGGACTGACATTTCATGTGGAATATCACGCTCACATCTCTTGTGGTATTCTTCCATTAATTTGCTTTTCACCATGTCAATTGAAAGATCTTTGTCAGGTCTTACCTCTAGTGCTGTAATTAAGCCATCATAGCTGGATGGGAGACTGCTCAGTAGCATTGATACTTTCCAGTCTTCCGTTATGCTTTGAGATCCAATAGCTTGCAATTTATCGAATAACTCCATCATGGTATTTATATGTGATTGCATGTTTTCCCCTTCGCTCATATGCATATTACATATCTTTCTCATTAGCGTAACCTTTGAACTTAATGTTACCCGTTCATGCTGAGCCTTCAAACTATTCCATGCCCCTCTTGAGCTTTTTTCGTTCCGAATGTGTATCAACTGATTATCTTCTACACATAAACTTATAATGGCAAATGCCTCGTTATCGCGTTTCTTCCAAATCTCAGATTCTTCCGGTGTGGGAGACTCTATGACAGACCAAAGATCTTCCTTTATCAAATACATTTTGAGTTTAAAGTTCCAATTATAATAATTATCTTGGTTAAGCTTTTCAATTCCAAAGAACTTATTGTTGTCGCCCATCGTAATCCTTTTAGTTGCGAAAGTCTTCCTTTTATCCTTGTATGTAATGTGAAAACTATAGGCCCATAACCTATTGTAATGTTCACAGTTCAAAAGTTTTATTAGAATGAAAAAATATTTTTACAATTTTCATAATTTGACACATATATAAATTTCAAAGCATACATTGTGATTTTAGATATTTCTAAACAAAGTAGAAATTTGTTCAACAGGAATTAGCTTTCCACATATCAAAATTTCTTTGGAACACATAAACTTATTGTAAGAAGTAAATTTGTGGATTCTGGTACCGTATCACACCAAGCTTAACCCAGATATGCCGAGTGTACTACATGTAGTACACCTATTATTTGTAGGTCTCTGTGCTTATTTTACGTTAAATTTTCTTAAATGAGATAATAAAGGTCTTAGAAGAAATATTTTAACAGTTTTTGCACTATTTTAATGGCATCGCAATCGCACCCGCCGAAGACGGGAATACGAGGGCTACTAGATAAGTTTCTGGCCTAGGCAATATCGCTCAAAAACGGCCGTTGTGCCATAAAACATTGATGTCGTACAAGAACTAATAATGACAAATCGTCATGTGAGATAGAGACAGCCTTGGTCATTTTTGCACCAGCATACATTCGATATTGCATGAACATCTGTCCGTAAAAAAGGTTTGTTATCGTTGAACCTCCACAATTTGACAATCGCTCAAAAAAGACTCGTGTCGATTGGTGCAAAGAAATGTTAAAAAAATACGATAGCGGTGCTTCACAAGACGTCCATACCATAGTCACAGGTGACGAATGATAGATATATGCGTATGAGCCCGAAACATAACAGCAATCGACCATGGGGTCTTCGAATACAAGCCAAATCCAACTAAAGTTGTTCATTGAAGAAGCACTTCTCATTGACGGCTTGATACGCCATTGAAAAAAGCGAAGCAAAATCTGGAAGACATCGATGCTATTATTTTAGCATGTGATCAGGAAATTTTACCTAAAACCCTGGAATTGTTTTAAACAATTTTTGATGGTGATTTGGTGCTAGTTATTACTCAATTCTCCAATGACTATGCCCCAAACATAGTAAAACTACATTTGTCTTTTGCATACGTATATGCCGAGTGTACTACATGTTTCTTCAGTTTTGTAATATTATGTATCAGAATAACACTCTTTTCGAAAATCACGAAAATTGCTGCATTAGTTTGCCCGTCGGCATATCCGGGTTAAATAATAACATAATAATTGTTTCACAAACATCCCAAAAGAGACAACGCTCAATAATATGGACCCACAGCTTATCTCCGAGTCCGAACGCATGTCCTAAGACACCACTTGTAGAGTAGTTTTACATGACTGAAATACTCAGAAAATGTCGCAAACCTTACTGAAGGATATTTTGCAACCGTTGAACATTTGATTTTGCCTGGCTGGGGAATCTTTTTGAAAAAAGGTGGCAAAGCGACCCAGGCTGCAATGTACGTATAAAATTCCAATTGGACAATTAAAACCTTAGGGCACCATGTAATTTGCAATAATGCAATAACTGGGAATGGGAGAATGTGGTTCTTTAAACAAAACCCATTATATATTAAGCAGAAGGCCCGTTATCTAGCAGACACTTTATTGCAATTTTCATCAGTGGCAAGATCAGTAGTTCTATTTTCATATGGAGTCTACTTTGCCGGTTTATGCCCTCCAGTAAATAAAATATAGACCAAACATATTTTTTTTTGTATTTTTCATACAAAAGTAATAGCCCATTTCACCCGCTAAATAATATCAGATCATCATCCAAAATGGTAAGCATCTTCCTCTACCTAAACTCTTCCCACGTGCAAAATTTCGTGATTATTGAACTATAATTTCGACCTCTAGCATGATATGATTACGCTACAAACAAATAACAGGGTATATTTGGCTGTAACTCTGTTATCTTATCATGTACACCAACACAATTGACATCAATAGAAAGGTCTAGCGTTCCTCTTCCAAATATAGCTTACTTGCCCGGAATGTCTCTTCCAGGAATAAAGATATAAGCTGTATATTAAAATGTATATTTTCACACAAAAGGTCCATTTAACCCTCTAAATATTATCCGATCGCCATCTCAAATTGCAAGCTTCTTCCTTGTCATATATTCTTACCTTATTTAAAATTTCGAAGCGATCTGCCTATTATCGGCCTACAGAGCATCTACAAAATCGGATAAAAATTATGTTTTTGCTCCATTTCACCCGCTAAATATTTCATGATCATCACCAATTAAAAAAGCGATCTATTCTGATGTGAAACCGACCTCCATAGCAAATTTAGTGACGATCGGCCCATAATTGCGGCCTGGGGTTTGATTACAATTTATAATGGACAGACGGACAAACGGGCGGACGGACACACATCTCAAAATCGCTTTATCTCGCCGAGATATGAAGATTGGTATGGGGGTCTCCGACGAATATTTCGCGGTGTTACATGCATTTTTACCAAAACAAACTTATAATGCCCTTTCCATATAGAGGTGTAGGGTATAACAATTGTATCAGTTTCAAATGTATTTTCGGTTTTTATTGGTGGTAAAAACGAGTTTCTTGGTACAAGAAACAGTTACCATTTTGAATGTGCGACTACGAAACGATATTCGAAAGTTAAATAGCAAGTGTGTTGCCAGTGAGCATAATAGCGCTAACAAGGTTGTGATCAACAACGGGCCCCTCTGCATCAGGACTGAGCGAATATGACTTTTAGGAGAGAGTGTGGGAAAGAATTAACATTCTGTCCCAGCATCCGAACCAGGCGAATATGACACCTAAAAGAAAGGCCGAGAAGATTTCCCCATTGAGCTCCAAAGAGCGACCAATTAATGCTGTTAATTGTAATGCTGCCGAAGGGGAAACTAATGTACCGAACCTATAAATTGGCGTAACCAATGTATCGAACTTATACAGATTGTTTAGACATGTCCTTTAAGTCCATTATATCAATTCATATTGTCAATAACTTCGACAGTATGGAACTCGTTACTTTATTTTTGATGTTTCAGTTTTCCTCTGATATAAGGTTTGTTGTTGTCGCTCAAGGCGTAGCAGAGATATATACATAGCTTCATGAAGACAATTCGAAAAAAATCCGTCCGTCGGGTGTGTTACTAAATACTGTAATCACGCTGGAAGCCATTTTATTCGGAAGGACACGAAATTTCGAATAGACAAAAAGTTCTACGAAATTCTAAGAACACTTACTTAAATGGCTTTTATACTACATAGAACGATTTGTTCCATAAACCGAACTAAGAATAGATTTCCAAACGCACCGATCTTCTACTATACTTCTCCAAATTTTGATGTCATGTTTTATGCTATCATATTCAACTTGGTCTTACCATCGGAATTTTGGACTTCCCTTGGGGTGTATACCTTCAAATGACACGTATTCGTATGCCTTTCTGGCGGTGGCAGCTTTATCCATCCTGCTGACATGGGCCAGCCAACGCAATCGTAGTAGCTCGATACGTTTTACTATATCGATGTCGGTCGGTGTATAGTATGTATAAGTAGTATATAGGTGGTGTTTAATTAATTTAATAATAAATATAATCTTGTTTCTTTTATTTTCTATCAACTTATGCTAGTATCAGTGTGTGGCAAAGTGTAATTTTTTTGCTTTTAAATAATAGTTTGCTAATTCTGAACAGTGAGTTTTGCAGGACAAGCTCTAAAAGTTTGGAAATTTCTTTGACCTTCAGTACTATGCTAAGTAAATATTTGTTTATAACTTCTGTTCGAATTGTCCGATTATTACCAAAATTTGACAGAATTTAAGTCAAAGGACGGTAAATATAAAAATGTAAAGAACTTGAAAACATGCTAAGTCGACTTAGCATACTATTGTTTGGAGGCGTCGATACATAATCGATATCTTGCAAATTAGAGGTCCCTACCTATTTCCGTATCAAAATTTGAATTTGTAAAAAAAACTTTCCGAACACCCGCTCGTACTGGCCAATCTAATTCACATCTACTGGCCAATCTAATTCTTCTCTTCATTTCATAACTGATGTTGTTTGATTTATTTATGGCGGTGTCTAGGAAAATAAAGCAGCAACTACTTCAAATTTGTAATTTTCAACGTCCACAATTGGTCCGAGTCTACTGGACGACTTGCTTGTTGATACCGCAAACATGGTCTTATCGTCGTTTACTGTCAGCCCCACTTTGCCAGAATCTTTATGAATTTTTCCAAAAATGTTGATGTCATCTGCGTACGCCAGTAACATTATTTCCATATTATATATAGAGTTTTTTTTTTTTTATTTTTTTTTGTATATACATTAGCATCTCGAACGACCTTTCGAGCAAGAGGTTACGATTGTCTAAAAGCTCGTTTGGTATTAAAAGTCTCGCAGAGGCTATTTCCTATTATACCTACAGATCTCGTGTCAGTTAATGTTATTTTGCATAATCGTATTAATTTTGCAGTCTAAAACCGCATTTATATGAGCGGATTATTCCATTGACCATAGGTTTTAGCCGCCCACACAACACCCCCTACAACACTTTATTCCGATGTTTAGGAGACTTATGCGTCTGTAATTAGCGCAAACCGTCTTGTCTCCTTTCTTGAGTACGGGACATAGCAGACTGAGGTTCCAATCGTTGGTTATGCATTCATCCAGACAACATTTTGCTAATCAACTGATACATACTCGTTACCAGTAAGTCGCCACCGCACAGTGGTTCAGAATGGTTTTTTCCTGGTCAAAATTCTGTAACTTTTGAATGGATAGAGATATTTTCATAATTCTTTTTCTGTTAGACAGATAACACAATTAGCTTTCAGACGAAGAATAGGCGGTCAAATTCGGTCTGGTAGTTGCAGAGAAATTCAAGGTCAAAGTTAAACTTTTGAATTTTTTTTTTCACTATTTTTCATCAAAATATGTGTGTTTTTGTGGTTTTTATATCTTCCTATGTATTAATGATGGTCAAACACCAACAAATAAACAATAAAATTACCAAAAAAAAATTTCAAAAAAAAAAAACTTCCAAAATTTTTTTTTCAAAAAAGAAAGAGGAGACTCTCGGGCATCTTTCTGTGGAAACAGAAGTTTGTTCCACGTTGCTCCACAAAAGTTCTAGTCCACTAAATTTGGAATTTCATAAAATTTAGTACCGGAGGAAAAATAAAATAGATCATGTTGTGTAAACGCTACGCTAAAGGCCACAATCCTGCCTATCTTACATAAAAACAATGAACACAATATATGTTATAGTTTCCGAGAAATAGCTACGTCTTTCTCCAAAAATGTGCAAAAATTACGTATTTCCCAAAAATGGGGAAAATGTTCGTCTTTAGGGGCACACCACGCCCACACCTTCCAATATTTTGACCTAATTTTTTGGTTTCCTTAGTTCGAATATGTTTACTATCGAATCCCATATAGAAATTAAATATCTTTGGCAAAACAAAATTTTGATTTTTGGCAAGGAAAATCGATTCCTGAACCATTGTGCACCGGTCTTGGACAGTTCTGCTGCCCATCATCTCCAGCCGATTAATTGCTGCCTTCACCTCACTTTGGCTGTGGTAAACACACAAAGCCGATCTTTGGGATTGGTTCTGCGGCATCTTTATCGTCGCCCATATCAAAACATTGATGAAATGCTCCTTCTATATGCTCTGTAAACTATCTGTATCGGTTTCTTCCCTTTATCATTTTTGCAGGAGAATGTGCCTGCACCATACTTTTCATTCTTGTCATTTTGGGACTATATTCGGGCTCCTGAACACCTCGAGTTTCTCGAGTTTCCCCGCCCTTGAAAATCGATTATCCTCTTCTCCCGAAAAATTTCCTTGGCGCTTCGTGTTGCTACTGACATCAGGGTTGCTCGTTATTCCACATTCTTCTCTACATTAGCCTTACGTTGATGTTGGTGTGTTGGTTATTTTGTGCCCAAGTATAGATTTTGCGGTAGTTTGAAGAGAGTAGGCTATTCATTGCCTCTTCGGAAATTAATTCAACATTTTCATACCCACTAGAGGTACCTTTCATACCCCAGTAGCCGCATGTTCCCAGATTTTATAGTTTTCGAACTGTGAGTCCAACTGATCATGGGTGTAATTTCAAGAAGTCCCAAAATGTTCGATAACGGAAATTGATTTCGGATATAGACCTTGCACATTTTGATACCCACGAGAGGTACGGTACCTTTCATTCTCCGGTAGTCGCTTGTTTCCAGGTTTTATAATTTCAAGAAGTTCCAAAATTTTCGATATCAGAAATTGATTTCGGATATGGACCTTAGACATTTTGTTCCCAGGTTTTATATCTTACACATGGGTATAATTTCAAGAAGTCCCAAAATGTACGATACCTGAAATTGATTTTGGATATGGACTTTATATATTTTAGCATCCGCTTGTTTCCATGTTTTATAGTTTTCCAACTGTTCATGGGTCCAACTGT
This sequence comes from Musca autumnalis, assembly GCF_047663935.1. Lineage (NCBI taxonomy): Eukaryota > Metazoa > Arthropoda > Insecta > Diptera > Muscidae > Musca > Musca autumnalis. Next base: position 117,747,977 of record NW_027411644.1, on the reverse strand, counting down.
TCATGAGTATAGTTTGAGGAAGCCCCAAAATGTTTATATCGGAAATCGATTGATTTTATACCCACTATAGGTGCCCTTCATTCCCCGGTAGCGGCTTGTTCCTAGGTTTTATAGTTTTCGAACTGTGAGTCCAACTGCTCATGGGTATAATTTCAAGAAGTCTCAAAACTCCTCGAAAGTTAAATAGCAGAGATCATCAATGAGTTACTTGTCCCCGTAAGCCAATTGTGCACGCACAAGTTTTTTGGGCCTTTTGCTTTTTTAATGCGTGTGTTTTCTTGCACTGTGTATTTTTTCCACCACCACCAAAAATACTAGTTATATGTGAAAGCCATATAACCAGCACAGCACATTTGCCTATGCAACTGTAGAAACAAAAGCTGCAACAATGTATTTTCAGCATAACTTTGGATTACATTGTTGCAATGTCTTAATATCAATCCTTTGATTGAACTGTCCATTTTAATGTTTATTTGATAAGACCACCATCAGTGGCTAAATATAAAACCTATGCAACTTTAGAAATGAAAACTGCAACAATGTATTTACAGCTTAACTTTGGATTACATTGTTGCAATGTCTTAATATCAATCCTTTGATTGAACCGTTCATCTTATGAATTGTTTATGTTTATTTGAAAAGACCACCATCAGTGGCTAAACATTAAACCAAACGGCCACCATCAGTGGCTACTGTTTATTAAATTGCAACTGAGATTGTTTACTCAGCTGCATAATTAAATTCTGATTTTCCCACGTCAAACAAAGAACTTAAGATTCGATTCTTTGGAAATAAAGAGCGTATTAATTTTAAGAATTCAGTCTGTTAATGTACTCCTAACAATACGGTTGTATAACACCGCATTGAATAAAAAATAAAACGTATAAAAAAGTAAATTTTTTGTCTTTTTATTTAACTGGCGCAGTCGGTAGGATTCAGGGTAAAAAACTGAATCCTTTACGAAAACTATCGTTCCGTTCCTTTGCTCGAAAAAAAGTGATAATTTTTTTTAACAATTTGCTCGAAAAAAGTGACAAATTTTTTTTACAAAAAAAATTTTATTGTGAAAAATAAGAAACACATTGATGTGACGTGAATTACAGCATAACATACATACAAACAGAAGTTAAATTGTTCAACATAAAACACAAAACTAGAATTGTGAATCAGAAAACAAAACGTTTAACCAAATTTTTATATACACCCAAATTAACTAAAGTTAAAACCACATATACTCACTCAACAAACTAAAATTTACAAATAGTTAAAAACTTGTTAATTTAAAACTTACAAATTAAAGTGTTAAAACATAAAGTTGAAGAAGTGATCGTAGATGTTCCGCTTGAATTTAACAGGGCTGGCGAAACCATGTCAGTAAAATTAATAGAGTTAAAAAACCGTAACTTCGATTGTATCATAGGAAACAATGTTTTATTGCCAATGGGGGTAATAATAGACCTTTTAAATAAACAACTGGTGATCGACAATACTAGGGTATCTTTAATAAATAATCAACCTCCAATAAATTATGAACAAATAACCATATTGGAGATTCAGCACCTGGAAACCTGTAGTATTAAAGTACCAGATTATATAAGTACCGAAGAGGGGAATAGGTTGGATAAGTTTTTATGTAAATTTAAAAACACGTTCTATTTAGAGGGGCAATCCTTACCTATGACCACGGAAGTAAAGCATACTATTGCAACAACATCAGATAAACCGATATTTTCAAAAATTTACAGATATCCAAAAATGCATGAGAAAGAGATAGAAAGACAGATTAGGGAAATGCTAGACCAGGGGATAATAAGACCGAGTAAATCGCCTTATAATTCTCCGCTTTGGATAGTACCCAAGAAAGTTGGAGCGGACGGTATTCAAAAATGGCGTTTAGTTATTGATTACCGCCAACTAAATTCCATAACTGTCGATGATAAATTCCCAATGCCCAATATCGATGCATTATTTGATAAACTGGGTAGGGCTCAATACTTCTCAACCATTGACTTGGCGAAAGGTTTTCATCAAATAATGATGGATGAAAGGGATATACCTAAAACTGCATTTTCTTCACCTATGGGACATTTTGAGTATATCAGAATGCCCTTTGGTCTGAAGAATGCACCTGCTACGTTTCAAAGAATGATGAACCATATTCTAAGGGACTATATTAATAAGATTTGTGTTATATATATGGACGATATACTTGTTTTCTCAACCTCGCTGGAAGAACACTTTGATAGTCTAACAAAAATTTTTAATGTTCTGCAAAAACACAATCTTAAAGTTCAATTGAACAAGTGTAATTTCTTAGCCAGAGAAACAAATTTCCTGGGACACCAAGTTACATCGGAAGGCCTAAAGCCATGTCCTAGTAAAATAGAATCCATAAAAAGGACTCAGATACCGGATACCCAAAAGAAAATAAAATCCTTTCTGGGACTTACTGGTTATTATAGAAAATTCATAGAAAACTACTCACATATAGCATCACCAATTATAAAGTACCTTAAAAAAGGAGCAAAAATAAACACTAACGACCCTTTATACATTAGAGCATTTGAAAAACTGAAACATATGATAACACATCCACCAGTTTTGGCTTATCCTGATTTCGAAGAAAAATTTGTAGTCACTACTGACGCTAGTAATGTTGCCTTAGGTGCGGTATTAAGCCAAAAAGGTAAACCAATTTGCTTCGCTAGTAGGACTCTAAATGACCATGAAAGAAACTATAGTGCTATAGAAAAAGAGTTGCTAGCTATAGTTTGGGCCACTAAATATTTCAGGCCTTATTTATTTGGCACAAAATTTTTGATTCGGACAGACCACCAACCCCTAAAATGGTTAGCCTCTCTAAAGGAACCAAATTCTAAGTTGATACGATGGCGAATCAAATTATCGGAAAACGACTTTGACATTGAATATGTAAAAGGCAAAGATAATAAGGTAGCCGATTTTCTTAGTCGATTGGAAACAAGCGATGAAAATATGGGATACTTTGACATTAGTCCATTATTCCTGATATCTGAAGATTCCATGCCTTCAGAATCTGACTTTATTCTCAAAAGTGAAGGCATTGTTAATAAATATAGAACTCAAATTAGAATTCTGAATGAAAAACCTTGTCAGTATATTACTAAATATGGAAAATACCATATGTTATACCTAGATATACAAGACCTCCAAAACGCAGAATACTTAGGGAACATCCTAAAAACTCACATAAAAAAGGGAAAAATTGGCATATATTCTGAAGTAAGTAATGATCTATATATTTACTTCGAGACAATGATTAAGAGCCTGTTCGCTGATAATCAGCAACTAAAATTCGTTAAATGTGAAAAACTAGCTATGGACTTAGAAACAGAAGAAGAATTGTATGACGTTATAAATAACACCCATAAAAATACTAATCATAGAGGAGTCATTGAGAATTTTGAGGAAATAAGATATACATACTTTTATCCTAATTTGATCAAGTTTGTAAACAAGTTTATTAATGCGTGCAAAATTTGTAATGAAAACAAATATGACAGGAAGCCATATAAAAAATTATTTAATCATACGGTCACCCCTGATAGACCTAACATGATTGTCCATATGGATATATTCCAGGTCGAGAAAGTTGGGTTTTTAACCACAATAGATAGATTTACAAAAATGGGGTCAGTCCATAGGCTTCAAGACAAAAATATGTCGACAATTAAAATAAAACTCGAAGAGAAAATTGCTCTTTTAGGGAAACCTGAACTCCTTATAATGGACAATGAATTTAACAATGTACTAATCAAGCTATTTTGTGATGAAAATCGCATCGAAACTCATTTTACCACTCCTCATTCTCATACTGGAAATTCAGATATCGAGCGGATGCATTCCAGTTTACTCGAACACATTCGAATACTTAAAAGGGAAGATGAAAATATGGACATAGAAGAATTGGTAATAAGGGCAATAGGCTTCTACAATAACACTATTCATTCTACGACTAATCAAAAACCAATGGACTTTTTAAACCAATCTAATTTAGACTATTCTAAAATAGCCGAAAGAATGATCAACAAGAAGAAAAATGCCATAAACAGAATTAATGAAAAACGAGAGGATATTCCTCAATATGCGGGAAGAGTTCTGTATATGAAAAACCCAATAGCACAAAGGCAAAAAACGGCCAAACGTTTCGTTAAATACACTTTCACTAACCCTAATAAAGTCGACTTAACAAATATTAAAAGACCCTTAAAATCATTTACAGATAACACGGATAATATTCCTGGTCCTGTGGATGTTGGCATTAGTGTCTAATGTCGCATGTGTTGTGCAAATCAATAAAATCGAAACCGAAGCCGGATATACCATTCTCCAAGGAGAACCAATGAATGTCATCACCAATTTTACCGAATTGATACATATAATCCACTTAAATGACTTTCGTGATACTATTCAAAAGTTGAAACTAAGCGTTTCACAATCTTTTAATGTTAATGACGGATGGATTGTTTTGAATTTAAACAAGAAAATTAATGAATGTGAACATTTACTAGAAACATTAGGGAAGCATGTAAGCAACAAAAGAAGCAAACGTGGTCTGATAAACGTCGGCGGTAGGGCAATAAACTGGATATTCGGAAATATGGACGATCAGGACAGAATTCGAATTGAAGGGCATCTGGAAAATATAGATTTTAATCAAAAGAATATGATCAATAACTTGAATAAGCAAGTAAAATTTAACACAGAAATGCAATCATACCTGCAAAATATACGCTTAGTTTTGGAACAGAATAAATATTGGTTCAATAAAACATATATTGGCTCGGTAGAAGAGTCTATAAAATTGACAAAATACAACAATTTAATGCTTCTGATTAACGAAGTTAGAAAGAAAATTGAACAAATTCAACAAAATATTATAATGTCGAAATTCGGTATTACAAACAATTTCTTCTTAACGAATGATGAAATTGACCATTTTAAAATTGATAATTTGAAGTTACAATATATGAAGAGTAATTTAGGACGTGTACAAGAGTCAACAATCATATTTGTTATATCAATACCGTCATTTTCAGAAAAGACATATAAAACCCACATGTTGTTGCCTATCCCTGATCGGCATGGCTTAGAAATCAACGTCCCAATTACCAAAACAATTAATGTCAATAATATAATCTATATAGTAAAAAATGAAAATGTAATCAATAAGATGGAAATTGCGAATAAATGCATAACCAGCTTATTGAATTTTAAATATGATAATTGTACAAAAATAAAAACGAATATCAGAGAAATGTATGAAATGGATATAGGAAATTTGGTTATAATAAATGCTAATGACAGTTTATACGATTCATGTTCAAATTTCTCGTATCCATTAAAGGGACATTACCTCATAAGCTTTAATAATTGCGAAATTGCAATAAATAATTATAAAATTTTGAGGTTCGAAAGTCGATTTAATATAATAATACCCAACCTTAATGAGTTGCCAAATAATGTTACACAAATATTACCCAAAGTGAATTTTACAGATATTCAGGAAATAAAAAATGCAGTAGAAAATAAGAATTCTACTTATAACTTTTATATTATATATATTTTACTCATTATATTCATATTATATTACATATTACATAAATATAAAAAACATATGCTAATTCGAAGGGACTCGAATCTTAACGAGGGGGAAGTTATATGTGAAAGCCATATAACCAGCACAGCACATTTGCCTATGCAACTGTAGAAACAAAAGCTGCAACAATGTATTTTCAGCATAACTTTGGATTACATTGTTGCAATGTCTTAATATCAATCCTTTGATTGAACTGTCCATTTTAATGTTTATTTGATAAGACCACCATCAGTGGCTAAATATAAAACCTATGCAACTTTAGAAATGAAAACTGCAACAATGTATTTACAGCTTAACTTTGGATTACATTGTTGCAATGTCTTAATATCAATCCTTTGATTGAACCGTTCATCTTATGAATTGTTTATGTTTATTTGAAAAGACCACCATCAGTGGCTAAACATTAAACCAAACGGCCACCATCAGTGGCTACTGTTTATTAAATTGCAACTGAGATTGTTTACTCAGCTGCATAATTAAATTCTGATTTTCCCACGTCAAACAAAGAACTTAAGATTCGATTCTTTGGAAATAAAGAGCGTATTAATTTTAAGAATTCAGTCTGTTAATGTACTCCTAACAATACGGTTGTATAACACCGCATTGAATAAAAAATAAAACGTATAAAAAAGTAAATTTTTTGTCTTTTTATTTAACTTACTTGCGATTCATCAAGACCGTTGCTTGTGCGTAATAAGTAAAACAAGTATTCATCATATTTTGCACTGTTACAAAACTCGCAATCGTAGATAGTTTGCCAAGTGACTTATCAAGTGGAAGCACACACACAACATTACAAAAAAATAAACATTTCTAATATTATTTTTTGTTGTTTCGTTTGTGTGTGATTTTCTTTATTTGCTTGGAATGTTATGCGTGCTTTTGAATGCTCTTCTAACCTTTGAAAATCAGTGTTAGAAAATTATTTTTGCTCTCACTCTCTCGGAGAACATAAGACAAACGGTTGAATTACAAGGGTTGAAAACAACACTTGATGTGCGATGAGCAAGAAAGTAAAACAGAAAATGTAATTGCGTATTTAAAACTACTTGGCAAAGCATACGCAAGTGTCAAAAAATATCCGTTTTTAAATAACTTATTTTTTGAGTGGATAGCCACACTCGTACATATTTTGAGAATGGCAAGCAACACTTGCATTTATTTTTTAGAGTAGCAAGCCGCACATACGCTTGTTTTTTTGCATGTGGCTTATGAGTGTCAAAATCAGCTACTTACGCAGTTCTCTGTTAAATAGCAAGTGTGTTTGCCAGTGAGCATAATAGCGCTAACAAGGTTGTGATCAACAACGACGACGACCGAATTGGAAAGCGCCCCTCTGCATCCGGACTGAGCGAATATGACTTTTAGGAGAGAGTGTGGGAAAGAATTAACATTCTGTCCCAGCATCCGAACCAGGCGAATATGACTCCTAAAAGAAAGGTCGAGAAGATTGTCCCAATTTTCGATATCGGAAATTGATTTCAGATATGGAGTTTATGTATTTTGGTAGCTACCTTTAGGTACCTTTCATTCCCCGGCAACCGCTCGAATCCAGGTTTTATAGTTTTCTAACTTTGGGTCCAACTGTTCTTGGGTATAATATTAAGAATTCCCAAAATTTTCGATATCGGAAATTGATTTCGGATATGGACCTTACACATTTTGATACCCACGAGAGGTACCTTTCATTCAGGGGTAGCCGCATGTTCCTAGGTTTTATAGTTTTCGAACTGTGGGTCCAACTGTTAATGGGTATAAATTGAAGAAGTCCCAAAATGTTCGATTTTGGAAATTGATTTCGGATATGGACTTTATATATTTTGGTAGCTACTTGAGGTATCTTTCACTTCCCGGTAGCTGCCTGTTCCCAGGTTTTATAGTTTCCGAACTGTGGGTCAAACTGTTCTTGGGTATAATTTCAAGAAGTCCCAACATTTTCGATATCGGAAACTAATTTCGGATATTGACCTTACACATTTTGAACCCATTAGAGGTACCTTTCATTCCTCGGTAGCCAATTGTTCGTGGGTATAATTTCAATAATTCTCAAAATGTTTGTTATAATAAAAAATAATTTGGATAATTTATCCAAATATAGCCATTTTTTACTTTTCAAAATAGTCGGGCTTAATCCCGTAGTTATTGTTTTCATATTTAATTTTATTTTTGTTGTTTAATATATTTAGTGTGAAAAATTGGCAATGTTCACGTCGGTCCAGTTATGCCTGTACCTCCCCCACAAAAGTTCAAACATTTAGGCTTAAGAACAGTCGAGGCCTGTTCGCGGATATTTTTTAAACTTTATTTCGGATAGTTAAAAAAGCAACTCACATTGGGTTTGCTTCTTTTCATTATGTCACAGGCTGAGGGTATGCATATCTCTGATGGCGAAGCCGACTGATACTTTTTTACTTGTTTTTTAAGAGAACGATGTTTTTTTGGGTGAGTTAAAATGTCCGACCCAAGTTTTTAACGTTCTTATGGGTGAATGCGCGGCACATTTTAGCTCACTACATTTAACGGGTGTAAGAGGCAGTTCCCCATGTGACACCACGGGGAGGTCAGTGTCCACTTGAGATGAAATAGAGACCAAGATAAGTCCCGGACTTTGCCATGTTAAAGGCGGCCAGGACCTTACGTCAACCATTGTAAATAAATAATTGTTGGGGGAAATTGAGTTTTAAGAATCAATATACATACTCGTACACACATTTAGGCGTCAGAAGGATATGTATTTGTCGGCATATCCAAGTGATAATTTTCTTCTTCTTTATTTGCCAATCCGTGTTCGGATGTTAGCGATCATACAATTATAATGCAGTGTTACATAAATTAACTTAACTAATTGTTAATATTATAGTACAATTAAATATGTTCGTTCGTTTTGCACACCCGTCCATTCTTTAATGTTATTTATCCATGTTGTTTCTTTTCTTCCTCTGGGTCTTTTTCCTTCGATATTGGTCTGTATAATGGCTTGGAGCAGCTTATATTTTTCATTCCTCATTAAATGGCCCAAATAGGCAGTTTTTCTGGTTTTTATCATACGTGTAATTTGAAGTTCGGTATTCATGCGTCTAAGCACTTCTTCATTTGAGATACGTTGAGTCCAACGAATTTTTAAAATACGGCGATATATCCACATTTCAAACGAATTTAATCTTTTCTGATCTGTTATAATTTAATACTTATTAATATTTCTTTTTTATTCAGTCTGCGATAAGCTACTTGTTGTATAAACTATATGTTAATTTCATTATTTTAAGTATACATAAGTATGTACACATACATATGTACATATGTATGGACATTATCCATTTTAAGACAAAAAGAGTTTTATTACACAAAGTTGATAAAAGCGACAAACGATTACAAGGGCATATAATTTCGGCTTCTTCACATACTTATCTGGATAATTCTATGCATTAAAAATATGCCGATTTCTTTGTATTTTCACAAATGATGATAAAATATAGTAATTTTTCAATATATTTATTTACATATACATAATTGTTTATTACAATATTTCTTTTTTTTCTCATTTCAGCTGGTCATAGGATAATCACGTTGTCACAATGCAGTCGGTGAAACCAAATGACTTGCCGCAAAATCCTTACGAGAGTACAAACATTTTGGCTAGATTATGTTTTTGGTATGAAAACGTTTCGATTTTTGGGAGTTTTATTATCCAAATAAAACAAAAAAATATTGCTGGAACACATACACGCAGAGAAGAGATAATGCAGGTGCAATCATATTCTAAAAACTAAATAGGAACAAATGAAAATATATATGGTTGCTTGAACCATATATTTTGTGTCAGGCACAACATATACTGTTGAATCAACAAAATATAGTTTCATATTTTTAAAATACCCCATTTGATTAGAATAGAATATGAATATGATTGTTCCTACAATATCTCTTCTCTGCGTGTAGATTCACATTAACAAAAGTCATATACAGTATTCAAAGTTTATATTCGTACACCCCTCAAAAATAAATAAAATCGTTATTAACTCCATATTTTTTATGCAAATATGATTTTTATGCATGATTTTCAAAATTGTACTCTAAAATTACAATAAATTTTTGACCAAGTATAGAAAAAATTTTTACGACGTAGAAACCAAAAATGTGTTAACGTTGCTTTATTTTCATATGAGACCACGAATATTGTTGCACAAGGACTGGAGAATAAATTTCCATAGTTAATCATATCTATTACATTTTTCTTAAATATTACGAATGCTCGTCCGACTTTTTACTTATGCAAATTTATATAAATAAAAATGAAAATTAGGTTTTTATGCAAAGAAAATTTGACCACGCTTACTTTTTCGCCCACTTTCTTCAATTTTCAATTTTAATCTTTTCTACAATAACTACTGAACTAATTTTCCTGAAATTGACAGGGATGGCCCTCGGTGAAAATTTTGTTGAATTTCGAAGGGGGCGGGGTATTTCCCCTATACCCTATTTTTTAAAAAACGCTATATTTACAATAGCTGCGAATGTATCGATTTGAAAATTAATTTGCGAAACAGGTGTGGTTGTGTCTCCAACCTTACGTACATATTTTGGACCTAAAGACTTGACAATGCCCACTTTTTAAAATATGTTACATCTACAAAACTATTGAACCAATTTTACTGAAATTTTTTTGGGAATGTACAAAATGACCCCCGGTGAAAATAGGATGCATATTTTATTTGATAATAAGAAACGCTACATTTGCAAAAATAACGAAAGTATCGGTTTCAAAATTTACGAATTAATCTAGAATCTAGGTACTTATTTTGGGCATAACACCCGACCAAGCCTACTTATATTATATATATGCTCAAATGCTCAAGGTTGGCAATGTATACTTTATCAATTTCAGAGGAGGCGGCGTTACTTCCCACGCCTTTCTTTTAAACGATATATGTATATGCCAAACTTATGATTATATCGGTTTCAGCATTAATTTTTGGAGGCAATTGGATTGTGTCTCCGAACTTAGGTACATATTTGGACACAAAATACCGGACCACTTTTTATATCCCCCACCATAATATGGAGGGTATAATTAAATTTGTCATTCCGTTTGTAACACACCGAAAGATTCATCGGAGACCCAATAAGGTATATATATTCTTGATCAGGTATAGCCATGTTCGTCTGTTGAAATCAAGATACAGCTCGCAATTTTCAAGATAGAAATTTCTACTACTCCTAGGATGTTTGGTATTGCAAATGGGATATATCGGTCCACGTTTTGATATAGCCCCATAGAAGGTACCTCCCGATTTTCGGTATTTTGAAGGTTTTAGCCTCATTATCACAGCGAAATGGCTGAAATTTGGTACTTAGTCTTCGTTGGGCGTATAAGACTTAACCCCAGAAATTTGTCGCCTTCATATAGCCCCCATAGAACGTACCTCCCGATTTTCGGTGTTTTAAAGGTTCTGGCCTCAATATTCCTTAGAAATGGCTGACATTTTGTACTTAGTCTTCGTTGGAGGTATAAAACTTTCTCCCAGAAATTTGTTGGTATAGGTTTACGCCTTCATGTAGCACCCATATAACGGTACATCTTGATTTTCGGTATTTTGAAGGTTGTGGCCACAGCAATCCACCGAAATAGTTGAAATTTGGTATTAGTCTTTGCTGGAGGTAATTGGTAATTGGTATTAGTCTTTGCTGACTGAAATTCGTCGGTATAGGTCCACGTTTCGATATAGTACCCCATAGAACGGTACCTCCCGATTTTCGTAATTCCCACCGAAAGACTGAAATTTGTTATTTAGTCTTCCATGGGGTTATAAAATATTCCAGAAGAGAATTATCAGTATATGTCCGCGGGTTCCTATATCCCCCATAGAAGCGTACCTCTTGATTTTCGGTATTTTTAAGATTTTACCGAAATATCGGAAATTTGGTATTTAGTCTTCTTTGAGTCTAAAAATTTTCCGCCAGAAATTTGTAGGTATTGATCGACGTTTTGATATAGCCACCCATGGAACGGCACCTCTCGAATTTCGGTATTTTGCAGGTTAGCCACATTGTTTTACCGAAATTGCTGATGGTATTTAGTAGCTGTGTTCCTTTACTTACCTGAGGTTACCATTTTTACCATTTGTTACCATTTTTAACCTGCAAAGCGTTCCTTAACCCCGAAAAGTGGCAAAACTGGAAGTAATTTTTAAGAGAGTGAGAGAGGAGAGAGAGCGAAAATGGGTTTCTCTTCTAACACAGGCTACCAGCAAAATTTCTGCAGGTAAAAAATGACAGAACTGATTTTTCGACTTTTGTTTGACGATTATTTCACAATGAAGAAGAAATGGATGAAAAACAGAAGAAAAAGTCGAACGCTGACAAAACTAAATTAAAAACTGTGAAATAAAAGACGAAAATTAATTTTTTATGTTTCTTTTTGACATTGCTGCCAGATCTACCATTTTTCCGTTCCTTTACTTTTCTGGTAACAAGTAAAAAAGTATCAGTCGGCTTTGCCGACAGAGATATACCCTCAGCCTGTGTAAATTGAAACCCCTTTTTCGAAAAAACTTAGGTATTTAATGGGTTTCAAAATGTTGGTCGTATAAACCGGCAAAATGTTGATTAGGATAAAAGTTCAAAAAATTTGCGGAAAAGGTACTTGAAGGAATGGACCGACATAGACCATGGGGGTGCCATTGGGGGTTTTTACACCCTTCGGGCTGTTTTCTCAAGAAGTATGGACTTGCCCCCGAAACAACTTTTACCATCGTAACTGAGGCAGCGAATGTAAGTTGCTTCAACAAAAATCAAAGTGATTCAATAGCAGGTCTTAAAGTGAACTTATATAAAATGTTGTGTGGGAGGTACGGGATGGAGTGGACAAATATAGTCCACATTCGAACCTGATCAATATCTGGTAGATATTATGAGAATGTGTAAAGTATGAACCAAATCGGTCACTCCCATCAAGAGTTACGTGCGTACAATTTTTCCGAATATTTTTGAACTTTTGTTGGGTAGGTACCTGAAGGAGTGGATCGATATGGCTTATCTACGAACTTAAACTAAGTTTGGAAACAATATTACAAAGGCCAAATTTTGGCCGGAATCGGCATATCCATTCGAGAATTATCTTGCGCTTCCACCCATAAACATGGTGTCATAGGGTTTGTTTTTCAACTTTCAGGCTATTTTTTCAGGAAGTATGGACTTGCCCCTGAGGAAACTTGTACCTTCGTATAGGGGACAGTGAATACAAGATGTTACAACAAAAACCAAAGCGATTGGAGAGCAGGTCCTAAACTGAACTTTTACGAAATTTTGTGTGGGAGGTACTCGAAGGAGTTTACCGATTGAGTCCATATTGGAACCTCATCTAGGTCTGGTAGAAATTTCATATTGTACTAAGTATGGACCAAATCGGTTACTTCCTTCAAGAGTTATCGTACGCACAAATTTTCCGAACATTTTTGAACTTTTGTGGGGGAGGTACCGGAAGGAGTGGACCGATATAATCCATCTTTGAACTTGAACTAAGTTTGGACAAAGTATTACGAAAGCCAAATTTTGGACTGAATCGGCAGATCCGTTCGAGAGTTATCTTGCGCTCCAACCACTACACACGGTGTCATAGGGTTTTTGGTAACTTTCAGGCTATTTGCTCAGGAAGTATGGACTTGCCCCTAATGAAACTTACAGCGTCGTATAGAGGACAGCGAATACAACTTGCGTAAACAAAAATCAAAGCGATTCGAGACCAGGTCCTAAACTGAACTTTTCCGAAATTTTGTGTGGGAGGTACCAGAAGGAGTGGACCGATTGAGTCCATATTGAAACCTCATCTAAGTTTGGTAGAAATTACACGATGTGCAAAGTATGAACCAAATCGGTTATTTCCTTCAAGAGTTATCGTGCGCACAAGTTTTGCGACAATTTTTGAACATTTATGGGGGAGGTACCTGAAGGAGTAGACCTACATATATGGCCCATCTTCGAACTTTAATCGAATCTGGACAAAATATTTCGATACCCAAAATTTGAACCGAATCCATTGATCCGTTCGAGAGTTATCGTGCGCACCAGCCAGCCAGGCAGACGGACAGACAGACAGACAGACAGACGGACGGACATTGCTAGATCTACTCAAAATTGTCTGAAACGGATATCGTACAAACATACTTGGGGTCTAAAACCATTATTTCGATGAGGCACATTTTTGGTCGTATCAAAGTGTAAATACCCTCTAGCCTAAAGGCTGAGGGTATAAAAATGTTCATTAGAGAGCAATTTTGAGCAATTTTGACACTTATCTCTTCTACAACTCTTACCATTAAAAAAGTAAAGGAACAAAGCTAGTGTCTTCGAACTTAACGCCGTTCTTAATAGTTTTATAATAAAAAGTACATTTTTCTAAAGCACAGATATTGAAAGAGACGAATAGAACAAAAACTAGTGGAATTTTGCTTAAAAAATCCTTAAATACCATAAAATATATGGTGCTTCTAGGTGTACGAATACGAACATTGCCAGCCACACAGGCGCCATATATACCTAAATGACGGAATAAATCCGGAATTTGTTTCGATATTTTTAAATCTTTCTTCGTTATAGCAATTCCCATCAATTGTGTTATATTTGCATAAAAAATATGGAGTTAATAACGATTTTATTCATTTTTGAGGGGTGTACGAATTTGAGCTTTGCATACTGTACATACATACATATGTACATTGTAAATATAAATTTTTTGCTATGAAGGTTTTGTACCAAAGCGTCTTACTCCTTATTATATTATTCTGTTTCTTTATATAGGTACACATTGCCAACATTTTTTAAAGGCCGTAAAAAAACTCTGGATACCAAGGATCTCTATCGGGCATTAAATGAACACAAATCAGGTAAATATAAGCAAATCTCTGTACCTGTTTTATTTATTTATACATTGGAGCAAATGTCGAAAGATGAAATTTTACAAACTGTTATACATATATTAGACTCTTCATCCATCTCTAAAACTTACTCTAGCCCAAACACATCGCATGTAATTGCTTCCCACGGACAAACTGTCCAAATTTAACACCAAATGTCCCACTGTTGTTTCTGATTGATTTTGACGAAAAACATTTTTCACGTCTCAAGTGATGAACTACAAAATGTTCTGTAATTTCAATCACAAGAATCGAATCAAATCAAACGGCAGATTATTCTTACATTGCAATATTTTTTAATTGTTTTCAATTGAATGTAACGTCATTGTGTGCCACATCGTGTGATAGACGACGACAAAGAAGGCAATGTAGAACAAAAATGTGACAAATGGGAGGGTCGTAGACAAAACAAAATAGCGAATGTATGCACATAGTTTTTTTATTAAAATGTTAGGCAACGAATCAATTAAATTCGATCGTTAAGCGATAAGATCCATAAAGAGTAGACAAAGCACTAATAATTCAGCAATTACAATACAATGACGGGATCAATTTAATGTATTCAGTGCAGTTTGCACAGATCAGGGCGATGTAGACTCACCGTATGTAATTGTTTCAAAATTAAGCTGGAAGTAAACCTTCTCTAGATTATCTAGGAACATTCCTGTCCTCCTTAAGATAGAGAAAGACACTGCCATTGTTGTTGTAACTGAATTTGATAGGTTTGTATGCTCGTTTTAAAGCTTGCCCCAGTTTGTGTAAAAAAAATGTATTCTTCTCACACGAATTGCCAAATTTTGTAGAGTGTTGATTTTTAAATGAGGTAAAGAATACCTGTATATGGCGTCTACGAAATATTAGGCCTGTATGTCATCTGGGGACAGAGCTATGATTGCCTAAATTATTACGAATATAGACGAACGAACACGAATTAGTTATAAAGACAGGGGGTTAGTCCAGCTCTGGGTCTAGGAATGTGGTTGTTTTCATGGGATGTAATCGCAGATCTACTGGCGTTAGTTGAGTAGGCTTGGCAGGGCAGTTGAAAAGGTGCAGTGTGTCGTGCGGGCCTGTGCCGCATGCCGAGCAGATATTTTGGACGGTGTCGATCCTTGACCTATAGGAATTCAGACGGCTGCACCATCCCGAGCGTAGTTGAGTCATAACTACTCTGGTTTGTTGTGGCAGTTGACGCTTCTCAACTGCGATTGATAGGAGATGTTCTCCGAGGACCGCATTCACACGATGGTTGATTATGGCATCTGCGACTGCATCCGTGTGAATGCTATTTAAACCTGGTTGACAGGGTTGTTGATCTAGTTTCTCTCTTGTAACGTTGGACATCTCTTTCTTTCCTGACATGTCTATGTGGGGGTCCTATCCATCATATAGTGATTATGATGGCTCTCACGGTAACACCTAAACAAGTACTAGAACAAAAGTATGCCATGTTGTTGCTGTACTGGACGAATCTTTGTCTCCTCGTTTAGATAATCCACTGAAGACATGAAGAGGCACCACGTCGACCGGTTAGAATAATTTTTCTATCGCGTTGCACTTATATTCGACCTATTGCGTTATATGTGGTCAACAACACACCAAGCGCTGCCGCTTAGGAACTTGAGACTCTTGTTCCTACATCTCAGCATATCGCAGATAGCTGTGGCATGCGCGGACGACACGAACATGCTGTCGAATGTGATCTCTAGAATTTTAGGGTTGTTTGAGGCCGGAATTCTGCTACCATCGACCATAACAATCAATTCTGTTGCCACATCTGCCGTCAATGTGGTGAACAGAGTGACAGATATTTGCATATTCTCCGCATGGAAGAAAGTTCTAAGATCGCACAAGTCTGAGTTCAGTCTTTCAAAGTGATATCAGGAAAGTAACCTGACATAGATCGCACAATCATCCACACACGTTACGATCTCAATGCCGTCTGGATGGGGGTAATACGGGAGAGGTAGAGGATAATAGTTTCGGAGATAACACCTCATCTTGGGGAACAGCCTGTTTCACTCAATTTCACTCTGCGGGGCTTCGACTTCTGTCCCTGATTTTTTAGGTACGATTGGCGTTCACACATATAATTGTTTATCCAACGTTTCGGCCGGAGGTTTGTCTGCTCGATGTCCTCAAACAGCGTGGAGTGCTTGACAGTATCAAGCACACGGCTTGCTCTGACTGAGTCCTCAAATAATATGTGTAGAGATGGCGTGCAGTGCTGCTTACGGAACCCATGCAGATGATCGGCAATTGGTTAGGTATTTCTGATGCGGTGGAGGACTAAAGCCTCAAGGGTCTTTGCTATGGGCGACAAAAGCGTGCTGTGCTGCTTACGGTACCCATGCAGAGATTTCATCAGGATCCAACGCTTTGGGTTATTTAGCGTTCCTGATGACATTCGCACCATCATCCTTTGTAAATTGTAGTCGTGCATCCTCGACAGGAAGAGATCTAATGCGACGTAGTACTGTTCCTTGCGCCCTGTTACTCCCGGGGTGCTCGACAAACTGTCGATTAAAATAACTTGCGCACCTCTTCGGATGAGTCAGCGTAACGTTGCCAAACTGACTGAGGTCCTATGTTCCTTCTTTCCATGGTTCGAGAGTGACTTAACCGTTGCCAACAATTCACTTTTTACGGCTCCAATGTTGCAACTCATCAGGTGATTTAACCACTTGTTCTGCTTATGCTCACCGACCAACCTGTTAACTTAATGTCAACTCCTTGACTCTGGGGTCACTGAATTTGGCACGACGAAACTCATCGCGTGGTCTCTGTTGGAAAGTTTGGTCTCACTTTGAGCATTTGGCCAGCAGGTATATGGTGAACGACTGCAGCGGTGATGATGTCTCGGAACGTCCTTTTCACATCAGAGCGTTTGGGCAGATCTCTGAAGCGGTGACTAGTGAACTCTCTGAAACTCGTCCAATTAGCTTTCCCATGATTGATGAAAGTGCGGCGTTCAGAGGTGATGAAATCGGGCGGTTGCTGGTACTGATGGAGACAATTATGGGGAGATGATGATCTGTTCCAAGAGAAACGAATAGTTGCCATGTGACGTCATTTGTCAGACTAAGTAACACGATGGTTATATCTGACAAACTGTGACACTCTCCGCCACTTCTGGTAGAGGCGTCCTCATTGACTGTGTAAAACGTAGAGCTATCAACCTGCTCAGGTAGCACTATACTCCTCTGGTCGTTTCAGAGGACCGAATGCCGGAACTCATGATTCCCCCAAGACCATAGGGTTATGACCTTCCAAAAGCGAGCTAATGTTGGGCCTATAACCTGGAGTGCATCTATATATCTACGGGATGTATACGTTCAGCAACTCCCATACATTCCATGTACAGGTTATTAAAATCAGGCTCAAGCGGAAAGCTAATCCCCCACCTCCACTTCCGGCGCGATTCCTCCTCAGTACGTTGAAAACATCACGAACCTGTAAGCTTGGTTTCCTGCATCGTCGCGACCGTGATATTCTTCCGACTCATGAATTCCACTATTTCCTCGATCTTATATCGGAGTCCATTGTAATTAAATTGCAAAAAGGATGAATTTTCAGGAATTGGAAAACAACGGCTGCTGTTGGGGGCTGCGGGGGAATCGGGTATTCATATGATAACGACGACTCATTGGGGCTGTCGTCGGGGTCTGTGGCGAAAATGCAAGCAATAAAAACTCATGAAAACGGTAACGTCTTTCAAACCCTTAAGCGGGGTACACGTCGATTTTTCGGAATTATCGATAACTGTCCAACCGTTTAGCAACCACAAAATATTTTGTGGTTGGCTGATGACTGACAAAAGTGAACGGCCACACTGGCAAGCAACAGATTATTTGAGCAAAACTTACAGTCAAAACTGATCGTGTGTAACCCACTTTAGACCCATGGGTGTGTATGTGGATAGTCAGGCGTTCGTGCCATTGGGTGCATGTCCGTCGTGCACACTTAATGCCCGGCTCGATTCCCTTATCAGACAACATCACATTTTCAATGGTGGCAAAAATAACCCTCATCGTAATATAGGCGTCATTTCCTAATCATTTCGATAATGTAAATCGTATCTATAAGTGGTGTCTTAAGCAAATAATAAGTTATCTCTGGCAGGTGAAGGAACATTTATTGGGGATTAAAGATAAGAGAGGTATTGAATATCCATTTTACTTTCGTCGTATGCAAAAATATTCGTTTTCAAAATACTTACTTTACTTACTTAAGGCCTCGACACATAAGAAGCATGGCATTCTTGCTTAATACCCTAGAGAGACGGCAGAGTTAATTTGCATTAAAAATTCCTTAATTTGAATTAAGTTTTTACCCTGACAGACGATAGATTCTGCAATTTATGAAAGAGCTGTTTGTGTTGTTTGTTTGTACCCAGCAGACCATTTCATAAAGTTTTACAAAAGTTCGCCAAAATATGCGAAACAAATATACTTTCTACCATTGACTTTTTCACCACGATAACGCAAAAATAATTTTAATTTATTCGTGATATTTTTGAGTCTTTTTAATATTAAACAAGTAAGAACAGACTATAGTCGGACGGGGCCGACCATGTGATACCCTATACCACTATCCCTGTGCACTAGCTTTCCGGGCTAGCTGTTATAAGATGTGCATTAGAAATTTTACCAATTTTCACACAAAAGTTTTGATCAATTTAACCCGCTAAATGTTATCCGATCATACCGTTGACTTGCACGCTACTTCTTCATCTCAAACCAAAACTACGTTTAAAATTTCGCGCCGATCGGACTATTATTGCGACCTACAGAGCGGCTACAAAATCGAGCAAAAGTTTTGTTTTTGGTCCATTTCATCCCTTTAACATTTCACGATCATCGCCAAAAACTAATCAGTTCTATTCTGGTCCAAACCCGACCTCCATACTAAATTTCGTGACAATCGGTCCATAATTGCGGCCTCTAGCTTGATTACAATTTTTAATGGACGGACAGACGGACGGACGGACGGACGGACACACATCGCTAAATCGCTTTATCTCGTCGAGATATGAAGTTTGGTATACCACATGAGGGGTCTACGACGAATATTTCGCGGCGTTACATGAATTTTTGGGAAAACAAACTTATTATACCCTTTTCCACATTGTGGTATAGGGTATAAAAATGTAGCAATACTGTAATGAAACATTTGAAGAAGATATTATTTTCGATAGAATTGGTATGGTGGGTAATGAAATGCTTGTGAAAATAAAAATTTTAAAAATAGAATGCCTAATCGTTTGTAAACTTTACTTCTGCCCGATTCCATCGCAGTTCCTGTAAGGCGATAATATCATCTTTTACTTACCAAGTACATCGGACAGTGAGCAAACTGCACCTGCTCTGTAAAGGCCTCCACTCACTATCAGTATGCCCGACAGTATTTGTGGTAGTATGTGTAAATTTTTGAAAATTTGAGAATTTTCCTTGCGGCAATTATCAGTTCGATGGAGAGAGAGGTGATTTTGATTTCAAAATGAACCCCCCATCAGTCTGGTAAATGGTGTTTATTTTCAAGTTGTCAATATACAATTTTTAAAAACAAATAATAATGTTTGTGAAGGAACAAATAAAAATATAAAATTTATTCATTTTTGGAGGAAATTTTCAAGATTTCGAGAATTGACTGAAAGCTTTGTTACACACTTGTCATGTACAGAAAGGGGTTCATCGGCCCGACAGCCCGACTGGAGGCCTTAAAGAGTCCGGACATTCCAGGCGCAGGTTCAGAGATCACAGATCTTAAAATATTTTTTGTCGCCTTTAGAGGGTGTTGTTTTTCTTTTTTTTATAATAAGCTGTTTTTTGAGGGGGTGGGTTACTAGCCCAACCCAAGTTTTTATCGGTCTTATAGCTCACTAACTTTAACATGTGCTAAAGGCAGCTCCCCAGATGACATCAGGGAGAGGTCAGTTAAAGCCGATTAGGGCCGTTGACTGGTATCATTCATCCCCTACTTCACCCATAGGAAATTAACCGATTTCTTTAAATTGAACCTTATATCAGCATGATTTGTTTTACAAATCTCTGCAGATTTTCCTGCCTTCATTTCCGAAAATTTGCCCAATAATCTGCACATACTCTAAAAGGACATTTTCATTCGCTTCTTTTTCTTTTGAGCAAAATTACCTAGAACGTCGATTTAGAGTTGATTTTAAGAACTGCAAATACTTTTTGTTTTCTTATTTTTACACTCCGTAGCTTGTTTTCTGATTTTCAGATCAAACATCTCAAACTTTTCAGAATTTGTTCCGAAATTATTTAGATAATTTGTCATGAAAATCATACATAATATGTTTGTGTTATATGTACATATGTACATAAGTATGTATGACCAATAGTTAAGATCCATTCTACTTTCGAGTTATGCAAAAATATGAACCTCCGATTAATTTCCAAAATAATATTTCATCATAAATCGAATGTGAATGGGAATATTTTCATATACCAATTCTTCTCCGATGTTGTCCAAATTGTGAACGAAATATTTTCATGTTTTTCATGCGATGTAGAATTCTTATCATTTATTGAAGTTCATTGATCTTTCTGGTGTCAGTCAATTAAGAAGAAGATGAATCTCAGCAATACGATGACATTCAAATCTATTTTCTGCAATTTCATCATATTTTGCACTGACTTTTGTGCATTCTCATGTGGTATACAAACGAACATACCATCATACACATACCAATAAACGATTGGCAATTTTTGAAATTTCCCTTTTATTGGAACTTGACGTAATCTTAAAAAATATTTTTCTTTCACTTGTTTATTTTCACACGTACCAATGAATTTGACCCATATATGCTTAAATGTTTTTCAATTGATAAAAATAGGTGAACGCCACTTTGTTTTATTCTCCATTTATAGACAATTGCAATAACTGGAGTGCTCTTCTTTTGCTACAGATACATACATAGCAACCCCAAAGAGTAGCTTCGTATATGCTCATCCCGAGAAAAAAACAGTTATTGCATGCTGGGTTTGTTCTGCATTACGCCATCAATACCGGCCCAGTAAGAATTGAGGCGGCAGCAACAACCGGAACTTAGATGGGGCAAAGCAACCCTCGTTTGTCTAGGCGGCTGTTGTTCTTTCGCTGCCACGGATGACGGGTGATTACCGTAATCATCCGATTGCCTATATATGTACCTATTTTGTATCTTTGGACCTAGATTATGAAAATCGTTCCTGACAGCTAAGCAGCCTATAACAGCGCCTGCAGGTTCAGACCTGATTTCAGGTATTCTACAAAAAGAAACGTAGTTTAGACAGCTGCAAAATCAATGATGCCGATTGTCACTGGGAGCTATAAATTAATGCCAATTGGCTTTCTTAAAATTTACGAAAGTGCGGCGCTCAGAGACTTTGAAGGTCGATCAATGTATCTGATCCAAGCGATATAATGTATTGCCATTAGACACGTTTGATCAAACCCGCGGACACGATGGCGATGTGCGGTGAGCTATGGCAGTCGCCCCATCAACCTTGTGCTAAATGTGGAGTCATCAATCTGCTCAGCCAGTGCCATGTCTATTTTCCTAGGACGGAGAGAAAAACGGACTTAACAAACCCGAGGAACCCAGACTAATACGGGTTACCATTCCCATGGTCACATGTTACTCTCCACACCTCACAGATCTTTTCGGGGGCACTTTCACACTTAAATTCTTCCGTTCGCCAGTTCCAAAGCGAAAGATGTGAATAGGCCTCGCTCTCAGCAGTGAGAAAGCTACTACCATGTAATTGTTGTGATTAGACCGCTCCATCGTTGTAATATATACTTGTATTACATTTTCCCTATTCACTGATCGTGCCTAACTTATCACGCACTGGGCGACTAGTCCCGATTTGTATGGAACTAAAACTGGTAGTAGTTTTAGTAGAGGGTTGTGAGTAGACGCGTCGATATCATTAACTTGGTTTTGTCGCCGTTTACTGCCAGACCCACATTAGCAGATTCAATCCTCTTAAAGGTTTAACTGATACCTTTACCCATGACGTCAATACCGTCAGCATAAGCAAATAGCATGTGGCTATTTGTGTATATTGTATCATTTCTTTTGACGTTTGCATCTCGTATAACTTTTTCCAGCAGGATGTTGAAGAGATCACACGAAATGTTGTCCCCTTGTCTGAAAGCTTTTTGGTACTGCTCCGAGAGGTTCTTTCCTAGTTTAACTGATGACTGCATGATAGTCATAGTCATCTTACAAAGCCGGATGAGCTTTACGGGGATAGCAAATTCAGACATGGCTTGGAATACCTTTGAAAATAAGGGGCTGTCAAAGGCTGCTCTATAATCGACAAAAATGGGAAGCGTCTCTTCAGTCTTTTCCAAAATTTTCCGCAGGGTAAATATCTGATCAATGGTGGATTTGCCAGATCTAAAGCCGTATAGGTATGACCTAATTACACACAATATCCCGGACACTATCTCATAGCAATAGCAATCGAGTTATGTTCCTTTAATTAGAGAACACAGTCTTAAGCATAGTACACACGGTCCAACAAAACTGACAGTCAACGTACTTTTACGGCAATTTTCTTGCAAATAAAAACTTTTTGTTAGCTAAAAATGATTGAAATACAACATTTAAGGTATAATTTAGTGATTAGGAAAGTAATTATTCAGCTAGACTTTGATATTAACGAAATAGACCTCGATGACTGTCAGTTTTGTTGGACCGTGTGTACTAGCTTTTATATCCTTTCTTGAGGACTGGACACAGGATGCTCAGGTTCTTCCTGCCAGATGGCGCTAACTAGCTGATGAATACACCTTTAAAGAGTGTCTTCACCGGTTTTGACTGCTCGGCCGTTTTATTGCTGTCTTTACCTTATCTTGGCCGGGCGATATACATTCAATACTAACTTGTGAGATTGGATCATCTTCCCTAGTATTGATTTGTTAAATTGTCGAAAAACTTCGTCACCACCGTGATATGAAGTGAACGCGTTCGTTGCCGAGTAGCCCTATATTGGATAGCAGCACGACGCTCCCGGTCATAACATGGGTGGTCAACAAGTTTTCTTTATCTAAACTACAAAGTTCCCCCGACTAGAGACTTGAGGACATTCACGGACGATTTTGGAGTAGTTTGTGGCCGGAATTCAGCTACCATCGACCATGACATTCAACTCTGTTCCCAGTGGCAGATATATGCATATTCCTTGCGTGGAAAAGGTGGTAAGATCAGACAAATAGGTGTTCAGTCTTTTACAAATGATATCAGGGAAGGTAGCTAACACCAAGATCGTACAATCATTCCCATCCCTTACAATCTCAATTCTGTCTGGAATGGGCGGAATGCAGGAGAGGTAGAGAGGTTAAAAAGTTCCGGAGATATCACCTCACCTTGGGGACCCACTGCTTCACTCTGCGGGGTTTCATTTCATTTCATTTATTCAGTCAATAGATTTGGACTTATTGTTCCTCAATTCCACGTACGGCTGGCGTCCTCACACACAGTTCTATCACACGGCTTTCTCTGGTTGAGTTCTTGACTAATTTGTTGTGTAATGGTGTGCTGCTTACGGGATCCATGTAGATGATCAGCAACTGGATAGACGTTTCTGACGCTGGGGAGGAGTTAAGCCTGGAAAGTCTTTGCTTCGGGCGACAAAAGAGAAATCGGTCTGTAAGGTTCATCTTTGCTGGCATCCTTGCATGGCTTCAGTAGTGCGATCACTCTGCCCATTTTTCAGACTTCGGGAATGATGTAAGTGGCTAGAGACAGGTTGAGAACTTTCTTGAGATACTTGACTCCCGGCAAATGGAGATTCTTTCAAGGCCCAACGCGTTGGATGATTTAGTTTTCCTGATGACATTCGCAACATCTTCCATTGTAAATTGTAGTAGTTCATCCTCGGAAGGGATCTAATGCGACGTAGTACTCTTCTCTTCGCCCTGCCACTCCTGTGGTGCCCGACAAACTGTCGATTGAAACAACTTGTGCGCCTCTTCGGATCAGTCAGCGTAACGTTGATAAACGTGACTTGAGGCCCTACCTTCCTTCATTCCAGGGTACAAGAGTGACTTAACCGTTGACCACAATTCACTTATTCCCGCTCCAATGTTGTAACTCTTCAGATGATTTAACCACTTGTTCCACTTATGCTCACCGACCACCCTGTTAACTTCCAGTGTCAGCTCCCTGACTCTGGGGGACACTGCGGTTGGCACAACGGAGCTCATTACGCTCATTTGCTAATCCCGTCTCCTCTGCTGGGAAGTTTGGTCTCACAAGTCTCAGCAAGTATATTAGGAGCGGATGCAGCGGTGATGATGTCTCGAAACGTCCTTTCTGCTACCCGAACATCAAAAGGGTTGTACAGATCTCTGAAGCGGTGATTAGTGAACACTCTGAAACTCGGTCAATTAGTTTTCCCATGATTGATGAAAGTGCGGCGTTCAGAGGTGATGAAATCTGACGGTCTGCTGATGGAGACAATTGTGGCCAGATGGTCTGATCCAAAAGAAACGAATGGTTCCCAGGTGACATCATTTGTTAGACCAGGTGACACGATGGTTATGTCTGGCGCACTGTGACACTCTTCGCTAATTCTGGTAGGGGCGTCCTCATTGACCCTGCAAAACGTAGAGCTATCAATCTGCTCAGCCACCACTATACTCCTCTGGACGTTTCGGAGGACCGAATGCCACAATTAATGGTGAGCATTAAAGTCCCTCAAGGCCAGACGGTTATTACCTTCAAAAAACGGAGTAATGTTGGGCCTATAACCTTTAGTACATATTATCGGCAGGATGTATAAGTCCAGCACCTCTACCTCGGCAGTTCCACACCTGACTCCTACCCCCATATGTTCCTTGTACGGGTAATTAGAGGCAGGCTTAAGCGAGATAGGTCTGTATTGAGCAGACTGGTGCAATAGAAAAGCTAATCGCCCACCTGTTCTTCTGGTGCAATCCTTCCTCAGTATGTTGTAACCATCACAACGCTGTAAGCTGCTGTTGGTTGGTTGAGCTTGGTTTGCTTCAACACCGCGACCATGATTCTACCGACTCATGAAATCCACTATTTACTTGATCTTACCTCGGCAATTAAATTGCAAATAGGATACATTTTCAGGGATTGGAACAACAACGGATGGTGTTAAGTGCTGCATGTGCGGCTGCTGTTGGGGGACTGCGGGGAAGTCGCGTATACTGATGACGACGACTTACTGGGGCTTGTGTTCACACAGCATGCAGCAACATAGTCCCTGCCGTAGTCCCACGCATGGAAACAACCCCTAAGATGCATCCAATCCCGACATCTATGACATCCCACCGAAGTTTGAGTGTGGTAAATGCGGATGTGACAAACGGAGCACAAATAAATTGGTCCTGAGTTTCCCTCTGTCCCGGCACGGACATAAAGGATCCGGAGCATACATTCCAGCCTCTGCCTGGAACACGGGTGTTTTGTGGTTCCGGGTCAATCAGGTATCGAAGAACCCGCCACCGTGGGATTGCTTATTTAGTAGTAGTAGTCTATTTTACTGGCTGATAAAATATGTAGCTATTCTACTAAACCTCCATAGACCGGTCTACGTGTACACCACACATTAAAAAATTATTGTTAGTTTCCATATCCATTTCTATAGTTAATAACTGTTATCCGGAACGATTACTGTAGTCACCAACCTATTTTAAAATACTGGCAATTAAATATAATATTAAACAGGGAAATTTTCTAAGGGGATTTTTCGAAAAAATGTGTTCATTGGAGGAATAGTAAAGTGGTGTTAATGAACTCTTATTTATGCCTGATCATCGTTTTGATTTAAAAAGAAAGAAAAAAGCTTAAACAAAAGACAACACAGATACATATACTCAAATGTTTGCTACTACCGATGATTAACGTTTTTTTGTTATTTTTTTGAATATTAAGTTCGAATTGTTATTCCCACAAACATCAATTTGTCAAAGTTGTTTAAAATATTCAATTTTCGTCACGTGAAATGCTAATTTAAAGAATAATTTTAGTAGTTAGAGAAAGTTTCTACACGATGGTATAATTATTTAAGCTTGTTTAAATGTATGATTAGATTAATACCCTTACTAGTCCAAACCATGACTTTTAACGATCTCATATGTGAACGAGATATCTCTACTTCGACCCGGGAATCATAGACACTAGGATAATTACTTGAGACTCTACCCGCAGAGCCGGTGAAATGTTTGCAATTTTTTATTTTATTTGCATTCATTCAATACATTTACAGGGCCTTGCACTATACGTAACCTGTGGACGCGTCCGGTAGTGTACCCAACTGTGCTACTCCGTAGAGGTGTGGTGATAAATATAAATCAATATCCGTCAACCATATATGTATGTACAAATAAATAACTACTATTCGTTTATGTAAATTTTGAGATATTAAACATGTTTCATTCGATTTTATTGGACAATATGATCGTGCTACAGGAAATCATTTTGGAGAAAAAGATGTCGAAAAGTCATAACCCTATCGTACATACATTTTTAGACATATCATAACTTGAATTAAGACAGAACACCTATGTAACACGTTATTATGTTTGGATGGATATTTGATACAAAATAAATAATTTCAACGGCTAGAGTTTTCTACTACCACCATGTACTACGATAAACAGAGTCTGTATCGTATCGTATATAAATATTTATTTGGTATTTTGTTACCTGGAATTGAGGTAGCCGCCGCATTCGACTACCCAAAGTAAAAGCAACAAAGCCAATGATTTTAAAAAATTGTATATGAAAGCGAATACAAAAGTTCAACACCCACAAAAGGTGCTGATGACGTAATTTTATGGCAAAGTTTAATTCTTGGAAGTCAATTTGTCGGTGAATACCCAAAAAATCTTCATTGAATTTACGCATGAAGTGACAAAACAGAAATTCAGCCAACATTTATATAACGATTTAATTTTGTTTGAAATAATACTGAAGTTTAGATCGTTACTTATTGTCTATTTTGTTTTTTTTTTCTTCTTTCATTTTTAGAAACCCTTGGCAATGAAATGAACCAATCATGGCAGAAGGAGTTGGATAAAAAGGCAAATTCGAAGAAACGGCCCAGTCTCCTGAAGGCCACTGTACGTGTATTTGGTTGGCGTTTTGCCTTTTTGGGCTTTTTATTGTTTGTTCTTGAATTGGGTTTAAGGTAAGCAGCTTTTTGAAAACCTCCACCATGAAGGGTATATTAAGTTTGTTTTGTAACGAATTTAAAGAATTTTTTGTGACCCTATAAAATAAATATAGGGAATTCTGAGTGAAATCGGATACTTTTGCAAAAAGTGATTTTTGATTTCCTTTTTTTGCTGTGTTGATCCTGCTCCTCAGCGAAATATTTCAGTATATTTTCAGATTTTCGAGCCAAATCAAAATCGGATCCGATTTTTAAATTTTTTTGTAGAAATCGTTTTTCAGCCAAAATAATTAACTTGTAAAGTTTTCGATCGGACCATAATTGCGGCATTTAGAGAATTTTCGTGAAAATGCAAATTCGGTCCCGTACGAATTACTATGGAAACAAAGATGTGGCACTGGTTAACCGATAGCCATGAAATTTCATATATAAGGTTTTTGGATAAAATGAAACAAATTTGGGGGGTAGGAGTTCCAAAAATGTATTTTTTTTTTGGGTCACTCTACACTTGCTGAGGGTATATATATATATATATATATATATATATATATATATATATATAGGCAAAGCCGAATAATACTTTTTACTTGTTAAGATAGCGCTTTATAATTTGTTATAGAAGTTTTTACCACTCCTATCGGTCCACGTTCTGATATAGCCCCCCATACAACGGTACCTCCCGATTTTTGGTATTTTGAAGGTTTTCGCCAAATTATCTCACCGAAATGTCAGAAATTTGGTATCTAGTCTTCGATGGGGGTATAAAATATTCCAGAAAATAATTAACAGCCTACATAGAAGGGTACTTTTCGACTTTTGAAGGTTTTAGCTCCATTATATAACCGAAATTGTTATTATTTTCGCCTGAGTTCGAAAGTGACTTAACTGTGGCCTTAGATTACTGTTAGTTCTTTAACTATGAGGTTGTTAGGGTTGATTTAGCGATGGTTATTTCGCTCATTGGCAGCTCCCTCTGGACGCAGCCCAGCAGTGATTATGATCAGTTTTGCTACCCGAACAGCAGCCGCCAGTTTTTTTTTGGAGCTTTTGGACAATTATCTCAAGAAATAAGGACTTGTCCCCGAAAAAAACATGTACCTTCGTTATGGAGAAAGCGAATACAATTTGTTACAACAAAAAATCAAAGGGATTCGTTTGGACCGATTCGGCTGATCCGTTCGAGAGTTATCGTGCGCTCCAGCCGCTACACATGGTGCCATAGGGGTTTTTTTTACAGCTTTCGGACCATTTTTTCGGGAAGTATGGACTTGTCCCTGACAAAACGTGTACTGTCGTAATGGGGGCAGCAAATACAAGTTGCTACAAAAAGAAGCAAAACGATCGGAGAGCAGGCCTTAAACTGCACTTTTCTCAAATTTTGTTTGGGAGGTACTCGAACCTGAAATATGTCCCGTAGAGATATTACGATATTAATAGTAGGGACTAAATCAGTTACTGCCTTTGAGAGTTGTCGTGCGCATCATTTAACCGAAAAGTTTTGAACTTTTGTGGAGGAGGTACATGAAGGAGTGGACCGATATTGCTTATCTTCGAACTTAAACAATGTTTGGAAAAAATATTACGAAGGCCAAACTTTGGACCGAATCGGCATATCCGTTCGAGAGTTATCTTACGCTCGAAGCACTCACTACACACGGTGTATAAGGTTTTTTTTGCAACTTTCAGGCTATTTTCTCAGGAAGCATGGACTTGCCCCTGATAAAATTTGTATCGTCGTATGGGGGGCAGCGAATACAAGTTGCTACAACAAAAATCAAAGCGATTCGAGAGCAGGTCCTAAACTGAACTTTTCTGAAATTTTGTGTGTTAAATATACCTATTGATCTAGAGGTTCTCTTTTATATCTTTGGACCTCTCTCTATATCAAAAGATCTCTCCCGATAAGCAGATACTGTATCAACAACATTTTGTTGTGCCGACTCACTGTCAAAATCTTATCATCGTCATGTAAGTGGTCCTCCGATACTACACCCTGTTGCACAATGGGAAAAATACCGATTTAGCGCACCAAAAATAGAAAAAATTACATACGCCAGTGGCACGTGTTAACATATTCCGATTGTGCTCAAATTTTGGCAGTCTAAAACTAAACTCTTTAGGGGGTGCCGCATAAAAAAATCCGACATCGATTTTTTCCCTTTGAGTTAAAACCAGTCTAATAACTACAATGGATACTAAATACCAAATTGTAGCCATTTCCGTTGGAAAATGTGGCAGAGATCGTTAAAATACCAATAATCGGTAGGTACCGCTCTGTTGCCGACCATTCTCTTCGTTACGATTCTCATACGTTACGATCTCAATGTCGTCTGAATAGGGCCGTATACAGGGGAGGTAGGGATTAAACAGTTCCGAAGATATCACCGCACCTTGGAGAACTCCCTGCTTCACTCTACGAGGGTCGGACCAGTGTTAGTTCCCTGATTCTGTGGTCACTGGGGTTGGGTCGACGAAGCTCATCAAGCTTATTTGCTAATCCCGTTATTTCTGGTCTCACTTTGGTTATTCGACGAGCATGTATGTGGCGAGCGGCTGCAACAGTGATGATTTCTCGGAACGTCCGTTCAGCTACCCGAACATCAGAAGGGTTGGGCAGATCTCTGAAGCGGTGATTAGTGAACTCTCTGAAACTTGGTCAATTAGCTTTCCCATGATTGACGAAAGTGCGACGTTCAGAGGTGATGAAACCGAGAGGTCTGCCGATGGAGGCAATTATGGGGAGATGGTCTGATCCAAGAGAAACGACGGGTTGCCAGGTTACGTCATTTGTCAGACCAGGTGACACGACATCTGGCGAACTGTGAAACTCCCCGCTAATTTTGGGCGTCCTCAGTGACAGTCCAAAACGCAGAGCTATCAATCTGCTCAGCCCACGCTGTAACCCTTTGGTCCTTTCCGAGGACCGAATGCCAAAACACATGATATGCATTAAAATCCCCCAAGACCAGACGGTTATGACCCACGAAAAGCGGTCTTGTAGTCTGAAATACAGATATTTACCGGCGGGATGTATACGTTCAGCAACTCTACATCGGCAGTTCCACACCTAACAGCTACCCCCATACAGAACAGACTGGTGCAATAGGAAAGCTAATCCCCACCTCCACTTCTGTAAGCGGCAGTTGTTGTTGAGATTGGTTTCCTGCACCGCCGCGATCTTGATCTTCATCCGATTTATGTCCACTATTTCATCTATCTTACTTCGAAGTCCATTGCAATTAAAGTGCAAAAAGTGCATTTTCTGGAATTGGAAGTACAACGGTTGGTGTTAGTTTCTGCGTGTGCGGTTGCTGTTGGGGGACTTCGGAGGAGTTTCGTAATTTGACGATGGCAACTCGCTGGGCGCTGTGTTCGCGCAGCATGCCGCGACATAGTCCCTGTCATAGTCGACAAGTCCAGAACTACCCCTAAGATGCACCCACTCCTGACATTGCATCTCACTGAAAGTTGGATATGGGTGAAGATTCGGATGTGACAAACCGAGCATAAATACATCGGTCCAGGGTTTTCCTCCTTCCCGGGACGGACCAAAAGAATCCGTAACAGGCATTCCGGGATATGCTGCTCCCAACAAAGAGAAACGATTTAGGCACATTTAGTGGGGTATCCGTGGTCGAAAAATTTGTGCACCGAAAATTGTGGATAGAAATGGAAACTAATTATTCCATTTTATTTAAGAATATTTCATGGTGGAGTACATTTTTTAAGGTGGAGTATAAAAAGTTCGGCCCGGTCGAACATAACCACTTTTTACTTGTTCAACATCGTTTCTTGAATCGCTGCAACCACTATTCTTCTTTGACTCGTAAAATCCGCAATCCCATTGATCTTCAATTATTTTCCCATGGCATTTTAACACCGTTTAATTGAAAACCTCGGTGAATGTTCGAGAATCTACTGCATCTATCATCCCCTACGTCCCCTTACGACGCTATGCGAACACATGCCTTCATAGTTATAAAATATTTTCATCGTGGATTCACAAGTTGACATTCCAATGATTTGCAATATAGAATGTCAGAATGTCGTATGTATTTCAGCTGCTAAGTTCATGACGATGTCGCCATCGAACCTTCTAATTGCGAAGCGAAAATCTTTATTGGTTGCACAACAAAATGTCAGTTGTAAATTTACGCATGCGGAAAAGTTGTCCATATCAATACGAATTGCATTCAATTCTTCCATTCATTGTCATGTGTCATTGTTATTTATCGTTTATTTTAAATTTCTTTCGCTTATTTGTTATTTGTTCTTTTCTTTCAGAACGTCACAACCGCTATTCCTTATGGGACTGATAGGTTACTATTCGAAGGGTGAACAAGAAATAAAAACGGCTTATCTGTATGCGGCGGGCGTAATAGCGTGTAGTGCAATAAATGTAATGTTTATGCATCCCTACATGTTGGGAACAATGCATGTGGGCATGAAGATACGTGTGGCCATGTGTAGTTTGATATATCGGAAAGCCTTGCGTCTAAGTAAAACTGCTCTGGGTAGTACCACTGCTGGTCAGGTGGTCAATTTAATATCAAATGATGTTGGACGTTTAGATTTGGCAACGATTTTTATTAACTACCTATGGGTGGGTCCCATGGAAACCTGTTTGATTTCCTATCTAATGTACAGGGAGGTAAGCTTTGAGAGGAGTTCTCCGTTGCAAGTTTTTAAGTGTTTCCGTTTTTTGTTTCTTTCATTTAGATTGGCATTGCTGCCGTGTTTGGTGTGGCCTTTATGCTCATGTTCATTCCGCTACAAGGTTGGTTGGGCAAAAAGACATCTGTTCTACGCTTGCGCACCGCTTTACGTACCGATGAACGTGTCCGCATGATGAATGAAATCATTTCCGGCATACAGGTCATTAAAATGTATGCATGGGAATATCCATTTGGCAAGATTGTCGCCTATGCCCGCAAAAAGGAAATCAACAGTATACGCCAATCCTCCTATATCCGTGGTATCCTATTGTCGTTCATGATGTTCCTAACACGTGTATCGATTTTCCTTAGTTTGGTGGGCTATGTTTTGCTGAGTAATTTCCTAACACCGGAACAGGCCTTTGTGATAACAGCCTATTATAATATTTTAAGGACAACCATGACAGTATTCTTTCCACAGGGTAAAGTTGGAAATTACAAATGTTTTGAATTTCGATTAACATTTTTTATTGGTTTTAGGTATTTCCATGATGGCTGAAACATTGGTCTCCATTAAACGTATACAAAACTTTATGCTTTACGAAGAAACACAGGTTGTGGATAAATCTGCCGATTATATAAATTACGATGGCAGTAATCAATCGACGGTGGTTAGAGATGATGACAAGATATTGGAAGAAGAGGATGCTGAGAAACAGCCATTGGTATCGAATGGTGGCCATGCCACGCTGTCGGAGGCTGGTATTATTATCAGCAATGTCAAAGCGAAGTGGGATCCAGATGTATCAGAATACACTTTGGATGATGTAAATTTGCGCGTTCAACCAGGTACATTGGTGGCTATTATTGGTCCTGTTGGTTCGGGAAAATCAAGGTAAGAGTTTAATAGCTCATGAAGTATTGCTAACCTTTGAAAGTAAAATTTGGATAGTAACTACTATCGGCAACTATATACTAGAGAATTTTCAGAACGACTCGGCCTAATGTCAATATTTCTATATCTCTCAATTGGAATAACTGTCTGTACAAGGTTAAGGCCGTAGGTTGGGTCTTCAGGGTTCATACGATGAAGGTCATCACTCTCATTTCCGTCTCAGTCCCGTCGCCTCTTCTAGGAAGTTTGGTCTGATTTCGTGTATTCAACTAGCGAGCGGCTGCAGCGGTGATGATGTCCCGGAAAGTTCTCGCAGCTACACGAGGATCTGGGGGAATGGACAGGTCTCTGCAGCGGTGATTGGTAAATTCTCTGAACTTTTGCCAGTCAGTTTTTTCATGGTTAGGAAAAGTACGGGGGTCAGATGTTATGGAATCGAGTGTTCTGCTAACGGAGACGATGATCGGAAGATGGTCTGAGCCAAGGGAAATGACAGGTTACCAGGACATGTCATTTATCAGACTGGGTGCCACAATGGTGATGTCTGGCAAGCTTTGGCAATCTCCTCTTATGCTCGTAGAAGGGTTTTCGTTCTCCGTGCAAAATGTGGAGCTACCAACTTACTCGGCCAGCGCTGTACGCCTCTAGTTATTGCCTAGGATGGAATGCCTAAGCTCATGATGAGCATTGAAGTCCCCTAGTACCAAAAGCGAACTTATGTCGGGCATATAACGCAGGGCGCATCTATTTATCGGTGGTCCCACACTTTACAGATATCTGCAAAACTCAAACGACATAGGTCTGTACGAGACAGACTGTTGTAAAATTAAGTCTGCTTCTTAAACGATCCTTTCGCAAAACGTCGGGGAGCTCTGTTTTCCGTATCGCTGGGACCATGAGACTGAGAACCCCGTCTCAAATGCAATGTCCTGGTACCTACAGTTTGAATCTGCCTGAAAAATTATGCAGTTGCAGCTAAGCTTTTATGAACATCCCGTTTCTCCTTCCATCTTCGACCCATCGGTGATTGATTTTTCCTGCAGAATCTCATAACTATCAAGAATGGTGTTATTGTTGTTATCATTATAGCAGCATATGATGCTGTGTTGGCAGCCGCTGGCCGATATGCTTCTGGACATCAGAAGGTTAGATGGGACACACCACCGTCCTATACAGCTATTGCCTATTGAGTTCTTATAGGACTAAAACACAATCAAAACTATCTTCGTGCTTTCTTTAGTGTTCCTTTTCAATCTTAGTCGATGGTCGAGCACCACACCGAGGCAGGTATGCTCGTGATGATAGCACACAAGAAGTGACAGCATCGGAAATACTTTGTTGGTCTGATGAATCGGTAGAGCGCATTATTCTGATCCCATTGAGTTTTGTATTTCCACCGTTTCAACTTAACGGAGAAAGTGAGAAAACCACAGGAATTTATGTTCAAAATAACCACCATAATTTTCCCCTCCTTATGTAGATTGTCCACTGGTGTCATAGAAAGATATCCTGCTGCAGTCCGGGGCAAGTTTGAATATTCTTTTACTGTATAGCGTAGTCCCCGTCCTGCAGGTGCATATATAATGAGCGGCGTCAGCAGTGCAAATGTAACATGTTCTTTATCTTATCTCAAAATCTGTGCCGCTTACTGAAGAGGTGTTTGGTGAACCATTGAGTCACTGGGAACTTTAACAGTCAAACTTTATCCTTTCATCTCAGCTCTGTTCTGCTCTTTTTTTTTTTGATCCAAATCCTTAACCATATCTTAACAGTCAAGCCTTATCCTTTCCTTTCAGCTCTATCTTTGATCCAGATCCTTTAGCAATGTTTTCACATCTTTATTTCTTCTTCCCTCTTACAGTTTAATACAAAGCATCCTGGGCGAACTGAAGCCAGAATCGGGAACAATCAAAGTGAATGGCACCTTTTCGTATGCCTCTCAGGAGCCGTGGTTATTTACTGGAACAGTTCGACAAAATATACTCTTTGGACAACCTATGGATAGAAGACGTTATCATACAGTGGTCAAGAAATGTGCCCTAGAAAGAGATTTTGAATTGTTACCATATGGCGATAAAACCATTGTCGGCGAACGCGGTGCCTCACTGTCAGGTGGACAAAAAGCTCGTATTAGTTTGGCCAGAGCTGTGTATCGTCGAACATCGATATACCTTTTAGATGATCCTCTTAGTGCTGTTGATACTCACGTTGGGCGCCATTTGTTCGATCAATGTATGCGTGGCTTATTGCGTGACAATATTGTTGTCTTGGTTACCCATCAATTGCAGTTCTTACAGTCGGCCGATCAAATAGTCATCATGGACAAGGGTCGTGTTTGTGCAGTGGGCTCCTATGAATCGTTGCGTGAAAGTGGTCTTGATTTTGCCCAAATGTTGGCCGATCCGGAAAATAATGATGAATCAATGGAGTCGGCAAAAACACGTCCCAGATCTGGTAGTCGTCTTATTGATCGTCAAAATAGTGTGGCATCCATAAATTCCGTTGCCGATTCCACGCTAGACGATACCCCCGCCCAAGTACAGGAAACCCAAGAAGAAGGCAAAATTGGTCTAGATCTCTATAAAAAGTATTTCAAGGCTGGTGGAGGATTTTTCATGTTTTTCGTTATGATAGTGTTTTGCATAATGTCTCAGGGATTGGCTTCGTGTGGTGATTACTTCTTGTCTTATTGGTGAGTAATCAAATTAAATACTTAGTGAAACTAAACGGACAAGGTGCTCACTCACCATTCTTATTTTAGGGTCAACAAAAAAGGCTCCTTGGAGGCAAAACGTGTTGAGTATGTAACCGCTGCCGCACTTAATGACTCACTGCATGGTACAATTACCACCACCATGGATCCATTTACCTGGTCGTCATCTCATCAAACCGAGTCGAGTCTTTCCAAGTGGATGTCTCAGTATGGCATTCACATACATCCCGAAATGCTTGACATTTATATTTTCACCATTATAACCGTTGCCACCATCGTTATAACAGTTACACGCAGTTTCCTCTTCTTTAATGTGGCCATGAGAGCCTCACAGAATTTACACAATTCCATGTTTAGGGGTATAACACGGGCCTCCATGTACTTTTTCAACACAAATCCCTCCGGTCGTATACTTAATCGTTTCTCCAAAGACATGGGCCAAATCGATGAGATTTTGCCATCTGTGATGATTGATGTGATACAAATTTTCTTATCTCTGTTTGGTATTGTAGCGGTTCTGTCTGTGGTGAATCCATTGTATTTGCTTCCTACCCTGATATTGGCCATTGTGTTTTATAATCTGCGCACATTCTATTTGAAAACTTCGCGGAATGTCAAACGTTTGGAAGCCATAAGTGAGTATTTGTTTTATTTGAACTCCTCCATTTATAATAATCTGTTTGTTTGTGTCCTTTTTAAGCTCGTTCACCCATCTATTCCCATTTGGGCGCTTCACTGACTGGTCTTTCAACAATACGCGCTTTTGGAGCCCAAGGAGTTTTGATCAAGGAATTTGATAATTACCAGGATCTACATAGTTCAGCATTTTTCCTCTTCATCAGTACCTCCCGTGCCTTTGGCTATTGGCTGGATTGCTTCTGTGTCATCTTTATAGCCATTATCACATTAAGTTTCTTTGTATTTGCCCCCGAAAATGGAGGAGATGTAGGTTTGGCCATTACCCAAGCAATGGGTATGACTGGTATGGTTCAATGGGGTATGCGTCAATCGGCTGAATTGGAAAATACCATGACGGCTGTGGAACGTGTTGTGGAATATGATGACATTGATCCTGAGGGAGAATTGGAATCAGCTGAGGACAAGAAACCACCCAAAACCTGGCCCGAAGATGGCAAAATAATATTCGATGAATTGAGTTTGCGTTACTTCCCCGACCCCAAATCGGAATATGTTTTGAAGTCCTTGAATATTGTAATTAAGGCACGTGAGAAGGTGGGCATTGTTGGACGCACAGGTGCAGGTAAATCATCGCTGATCAATGCTTTGTTCCGTTTGTCCTACACCGATGGTTCCATAATAATCGATTCGCGGGATACAAAATCAATGGGCTTACATGATTTACGTAGTAAAATATCCATTATACCTCAGGAACCGGTGCTCTTCTCAGGAACTATGCGTTATAACTTAGATCCGTTTGATGAATATTCCGATGCCAAATTATGGGAAGCTTTAGAGGAAGTATGATTCATTTAGTTTCAATTGTTGTTATCCAGCTGATTGATAATGCACATTTTTTTCTTAAGGTTCAACTAAAAGATGTTGTCTCCGACTTACCAAATGGTTTGCAAACGAAAATCTCTGAAGGTGGTTCCAATTTCAGTGTCGGTCAACGTCAATTGGTTTGTCTGGCTCGTGCTATTTTACGTGAAAATCGTATTCTGGTTATGGATGAAGCCACTGCCAATGTGGATCCTCAGACAGATGCATTGATTCAAACAACTATACGTCACAAATTTAAAAATTGTACCGTCCTAACGATAGCCCATCGACTGCATACAGTTATGGATTCGGATAAGGTATTGGTCATGGATGCTGGTCAAGTCGTTGAATTTGGTTCACCTTATGAACTGTTGACGGAAAGTGAAAAGAATGTATTCCAGGGCATGGTGAAACAAACAGGAAAATCAACATATGAAACTTTATTAAAAGTAGCCCAAAAGGTAAGAAAATGTAATGGAAATATTGGGAATGGTCGGGATGATTACAATGCAGAACAAATTTGAGGTTTTTATATATGGCACTACTATGTGTTGGTTTTGGGGCTAAAAGCTTGGAACACGCTGAAATAATGTTCGTAGACCCACATTTATGAACATACGAGTACAATTGTCAAAATGAATTTCTCGAAGATCTACAGTGTAGATAAAAACCTTGTAATTAAGCTGCAGGTCACAACGTCAAAACGAAAAATAAAGAAATTTTTGGTTAAGATGGGGTCCCAGGGAGTACGTAGCTTTTTATACCCTCAGCATTTATGCTAACGAGGGTATATACACTTTTTTTAAGGGCAAAATGTGCCTCATCGAAATAATGGTTTTAGACCCCAAGTATGTTTGGACGAAATGTGTTTCAGACAATTTGGAGTCGATTGAGCAATGCCCGTCCGTATGTCTGTCTGGCTGGCTGGAGCGCACGATAACTCTCGAACGGATGAACCGATTCGGTTCAAATTTTGGCTTTCGTAATATTTTGGCCAAACTTAGTTTAAGTTCGAAGATGGGCCATATCGGTCCACTCCTTCCGGTACCTCCCACACAAAAGTTCGAAAATGTTCAGAGAATTTATGCGCACTATAACTCTTGAAGGGAGTAACCGATTTGGTCCATACTTTGCACATCCTGAAATGTGTACCAGACTTAGATAAGGTTTCAATATGGACTCAATCGGTCCACTCCTTCGGGTACCTCCCACACAAATTTTCGGAAAAGTTCAGTTTAGGGCCATCTCTCGAATCGCTTTGATTTTTGTTTAAGCAGCTTGTATTCACTGCCCCCAATACGACGCTACAAGTTTCAATAGGCGCAAGTCCGTACTTTCTGAGAAAATAGCATGAAAGTTGCAAAAAATCCCTAAGACACCGTGTGAGGTGGTTGGAGCGCAAGATAACTCTCGAACGGATCTGCCGATTCGGTCCAACATTTTGGCTTAGTAATATTTTGTCCAAACATAGTTTAAGTTCGAAGATAAGCCATATCGGTCCACTCCTTCAGGTACCTCCTCCACAAAAGTTCAAGAAATATTCGGAAAAATTGAATCTCTTGAAGGGAGTGGCCGAATTGGTCCATACTTTACACATCCTAATATAGATCAGGTTCAAATATGGACTATATTTGTCTACTGCATCCGGTACCTCCCACACAAAATTTCGGATAAGTTCACTTTAAGATCTGCTTCCGAATCACTTTTATTTTTGTTGAAGTAACTTGCGTTAGCTGCCTCAATTACGATAGCCCACATATAACGGTACCGCCCGATTTCAGGTATTTTGAGGATTTTAGTTACAATTTTCCACAGAACTAGCTGTAATTTGACATTTGAGGTTCTCAGTGGCCACGAAACTTCTCAACCAAAAAACCCATATAACTGTACCTCCCGATTTTCGGTATTTTGAGGATTTTAGCTGCAATTTTTAACCGAAATAGCTGTAATTTGACATTTGAAGTTCTCTATTGTCACGAAACTTCTTCACTAGAAATCGTCAACATAGGTCCATGTTTATGTATAGCTCCCACATAACGGTACCTCCCGATTTTCCGTATTTTGAGGGTTTTAGCTATAATTTTTAACGGAACTAGCTACAATTTGGTATTTAAGGTTTTCTGTGATCACGAAACTTCTTCACTTAAAATCGTCAACATAGTTCCATGTTTTGGTATAGATCCCATATAACGGTACCTCCCGATTTTCGGTATTTTGAGGGTTTTAGCTACAATTTTTAACGGAACTAGCTACAATTTGGTATTTGAGGTTTCCTGTGCTCACGAAACTTCTTCACTTAAAATCGTCAACATAGGTCCATGTTTTGGTATAGATCCCATATAACAGTATTCGGTATTTTGAGGGACTTGGTTACATTGTTTGACGGAAGAACCCGTAATTTGACTTTTGAGGTTCCCTGCAGTTATAAATCTCTCCACCAAAAATATATTTTAAATTAGAATAGATAATTTAGGCATTTGATGTATCCGTGGTCGAAAAATATTTCCACCTAAAATTGTAAAAGTAAACTAACTACATAATTCCATTTTAATTAAGACTATTTTATGGTGGAGGGTATAAAAAATTCGGCCCGGCCGAACTTAACGACTTTTTACTTGTTTATTTTTTATTTTTAACTGCAAATAAAATTATCCCACCTTTGGTTGAGATTATTTCAATTAATGTGGCCAATATTAAAGTGTTACCAAAGTGGTCAAATACTAGAAATATAGAAAACGACGGCGGGCTCCACGTCTGTGATTTTTTATGTTAATATGTATGCTTCTATTAGATGTATTTGAACATGTAAAAAATGTATAAGTATAAGAACAAACCCAAATCTTTTAGTCCTGAAATATATTGTTTTCAGGCAAGTGCTTTCTCCTAGCTTCATGACTTACACGCCCATTTTACCAAGCGATATTTCGATTTCCGGCGTTGAAATTCGACATATCGCTATCGTCAATTGTCATAACTTCAACCTTACTTTGTATTAAAGATTCCATAAAACAAAATACATTTTTTATTTAATTTTATTTTATATATATTTGAGTTGACTTTCTTCTAACTTCAATTTTATTCCCCCTTTTTTCAGGCCCATGAGGAATCATTAAAACAAAAGATGGAATAGAAGATTGCGGCAAAGGATTTGCTGGTTATTATTAAAATACCAAACAAAATAATAATAATAATAACCACCAATAGAAACAGAAAGTTGATACTTCTTGCCATTACTTAAATCATGCCAATTTTTTGAAAAGACTAAATCTAAGTACAGACATGGCCTGTCTCATCTCTTGTTCTCCAAATGTAATCATAACTGTGAGCTATTCTAATTTTAAGTAAAAAAATATCTTTATACGTATATTCGGATTAGTTTATTTTAATTATTATTATTGTGAAAAGAGCAAAATATTTGTATGTAATTAATGTTTCCTTTGTAAATGTGTACAAACAAAAATGAAATGAAAAGAACACAAAAATACAATGTGTTGATGTTGTTATAACTACTACTAATCTTCTAAGGCATTCAATATGAAGATAATGTACTTGTTTCTTTTTTTTTAATTCACAAATTTTAGATAATTTTTTGATAATAATTTAAGTTTTCTTCCATCTACAACGCACTCTATGCTAAAGTAATATTTAAATTTAAACAAATCATCCATTTACAATAATCTAAACTAAAGAATGTGTACTTGCAATGTGCCTTTAGATATTTTGTAAATCTCTATAATTGTAAAATTTTATGTTTAAAAAGCAAAAAAAAAAAAAAAAAAACGAAACTAGAAAATGTACAACGTGAAACCAAATATTAAAAAGAAGGAAACCATGTATAGAGAGGATGAAACAATCAAACGAAAAAAGAACAAATTTAAATAAAACGTCCAAAATGTTATTTATTAAACACAATGTAATTGTTTTAAACCTATAGTTGAGATTGAGAATAGTTTTTTATGGTATCGGATAGTCTATGTGCTCAGAACAATTTAAAGGAATTCATAAAAATCAAACATATTGAATAATAACAGCCACTGATTTCATTAATGCAGATTGAATTGGATAGGTGTGATTTTTCAGTCTTAGCTTCAATAGTCCTTGATGTCAATTCCACGATATGGATTTGTTTTAAGAGTCGGCAACAATGGTTGATTGCTGATGATGAACTAGATTCTCTATGTAAGAAACACGTTCTCTTTTGATAGTTTACCGCCAGAAACATAATGGACCAAAGGGCTCCGAGTGAAGCAGTCACTATTAAGATTCAATTGCCCATCAGCATGGGTTACTTTTTTATTTATTTTTAATTTTATTAAAAACATGGAACCTAGCCCGGTTGCAAATACAACATTATTTGGAAAAATGGTTTCAAATAATATATAACTAATATAATAAAAAAAAAAAATAGAAAAAATACTTAAAAAATTAAATTAATGAAACGCAACAATTTATCAGAACCAGCTATGCAACGATATTATCAACGATTAACAAGCAAAACAACCAACTTTAAAAACCGTGATAATTGACATGTTGAAATAAATGTCCCTTACGACATTTTACACAGGTAATGAATAATACAATGTATTAAAAAATCGAGCAACTCTTACGTAAGCAACACAGCTCGGCAACGGCGCTGCATGATATCTCCACACATATTAATCCAGGTCTCAACCAAAGCCAGACGTGCGATAGGCAGGTGTTGTTCTCCTGTATCCCTCCAGACGACAGTGAGAACGTAACATATGCGGATGATTGTACGATCTTGGCATCAGGTACCTTCTCTGATGTCATTTGTGAAAGGCTGAACTCCTTTTTGACATATCTAAAAACCTTTTCCTATGAATATGCAAATATCTGCCACTAAATCTTCGGCCACTCTGTTCACCACATGGAGGGCAGAGGTGAGCACTGAGTTGAATGTCATGGTCGATGGCAGCAGAATTCCGACAACAAACTACCTCAACATTCTATGGGTCACATTCGAGTTGTAGGATCTAGGTCCTCAGGTCCCTAGGCGGCAGCACTTGGGAAGCTGACAAAGAAACCTTGTTGACCACATATAACGCGATAGGTCGGGCTGTGGTAAGCTATGCGGCACCAGTATAGTCCGCGAATATAAGTGCAACGCGATGGAAAAATATTCAAACCTGTCAGAATGGTGCCATGAGAACTGCTTGAGGGATGTAAGTCCGATAAACCCAAGCAGAACTTAAAAATCTCCACCAGAATCGTTAGTACCGACTCCGCAACATTCTGAAACATAGCCGGTATTATACCATTCGGTCCCGTTGATTTGTAATGCTGAAAGCTGTTATACGCCCATTGAAGTCTCGAGAGGCTAGTTAATCTGTCTATCAGTTATACATCCTCTACAGTTCGGGTTTAAATGTGACTTGTTGTAGACAGGATACCACCAAAGTCCGTGCAACCGGGGAAGTAAATTCCTGATAGCGGATCGAGAGTCTCTAGTCCAAACCGTCGCCCCGTTTAATACTCTTGGATTTGGGGTCTTAAGACAGTATTTTGCGAAACCTATCTGCTTCATTAACTCCCACTATAGACTCACTAAAACTGACCCAAGACATCCGCTTAGCTTTCTTAATTTCACTCTTGTACTTATTGAAATTAAACTTGTAGGCATCGCAATCAGTACATAATTTCGTCTTCCTGCTTTTATTATAAAATTCGTCTCCTGATAGGTGATTGAATCTTGTGATGACCTCCTGTTCATAGCAAATCAGGAGAGTATTGGTTAGATAATCCTTCTACTTCCTCAACTGCGTGAAAACTATCCGTTCTCCTGAGATTTCTATGGGGACTCTGTTTAAGTCCAAGTATAGAGATTCGGAAGAGTATTATTCTATGATCCGAGAAGAAACAATTTTCAGATACTATCCAATTCTTGGACGACTCTGGGGAGGGTTTTATCAATTAGCTTTCCCTTATATTAATTACACTGTAAAGTAAAAGCAAGTAAAAAAATTTTAAGTTTTTTATACCCTCCACCATAACCTATGTATTTTGAACTTATATGGAATAATTAGGTTAGGTTAGGTTAAAG
This sequence comes from Musca autumnalis, assembly GCF_047663935.1. Lineage (NCBI taxonomy): Eukaryota > Metazoa > Arthropoda > Insecta > Diptera > Muscidae > Musca > Musca autumnalis. The sequence continues at coordinate 117,704,440 of NW_027411644.1, read as the reverse complement.
GACGCGCAGCTGTCGTGTTGGACAGCCACTCCACTCGGAGACCTTATGGTCCATTGTGTTCATCCTATAGTAAGGGTAGGAGAAAAGAAAAGAAATAATAGCATATCGAGTTTAGAAATAGGAAAAAGGAATAATTAAGTAAGTTAGAGGATAGTTGAGAATGATTAAGTAAGTGCTACGGATTGAGAGATTATTTGTAAGGAGAGAGAGATTGCATATGGAATAATTAGTTTTCCTTCTGTTGCGAAAATAGCAATGTCCCAAATCATAGGTTGAGAAATTTTTGACCACTGGGCACCCCAAGTACGTAATTTATCTAATTCGATCAGATAAAAACTTTAAAATACTGTCGAGAGATACCGTTTTATTGGGGGCTATTCCAAAATATGAATCTATGTTCACAGTTCTTGGTAGGTAAGTTTTTTGACCACTAGGAACCCAAAAAACCAAAATATACCTAATTCGGTATGAAAAAGTGAAAATACTGGAAATCGGGGCGTATCGTTATATGGGCGCTATACCTCTAGCAACCCTAAATGCAAATTTATTGCTAACTCAGTTTGAAAATGTAGGTAAAAACGTCTAAATACTGAAAATCGTGTACTATATTGTTATATGGGGCCAGGGACGTAGACAGGGGGAGCCCCCCCTGGAAATGAAAAATTTCCATACAATATTTGAACATTTTACTTCCATAAAGTCATATTTGGTCTAGTGGGCCCCCCTCGAAATGAATTTCTGTGCACGTTGGAGATGGGTGATATACCAAGACGTGGACCGATATAGCCATCTTCAAACTTGACCTGCCTACAAACAAAACACACATCTTTTCAAAATTTCCGAGTCCTATCTCAATTTTGTGTATGCTAGAGTGATTACCATAGACGGATGGACCAACACTCATAGATCGACTCAGAATTTTACCCCAATCAAGAATATATGTACATGGGGATTTTTGAGTGACATCGGAAACCTTTGCAAAAAGTGGTTTTTTTAATTTCCTTTTTTTGTTTTTTTTTTTGACAAAATGATCCAGATACCGCGCCTTGAAAAAGTCAATTCTGTAAAAACTATATGCGTATTTTTCAATTCATTACTTCCTTAACCCAAATATGTCTAATGTCCTATATATAGAACACACAAAATTCTTATTTTCATGATACGTTAGGTTTATCAAAGTACCTTTTTTATTATTGACATCAGGGATATATCTAGAAATGCATATCGACATGACAGGGGCCCGGTACACAAAATTTTAATTTTTCGAAGTAAAATATACAAAAAAAAAAAACGTCTAAAAATTATCATTATCAAGCCTTGGGTTAATATAATTATTCCAAATAGAAATTGTACAGTGCGCTTGTGTGCAATTTTCGCGATTTAATATTAAAAATCAATTGTTATCAATAAATGTACTCTTCGATTTTCTTGATTTTTTTGTATTAAACTACGATTACTTTTAAGTCCTATTAGGTACTCTTTTTTTAATTTTTTTTTTAAATTGCCAATACAATATTTTTTTATATCGGTGTGAAACATTTGTTATTTTACCAAAAATAATTTTTTTTTAAACATTTGTTTTGTTGTTTTATTTAAGAATTTCTCTTAAACATCTTAAAAACTGTTTCATTTTTCGTTTTTGAAAATGGTTCAGCAATTATAGTACCCGCATTAGTGGGTATTACTGAATTAAGGAGTCGATTATGGATACCAACTGTAGTTGAGTTGCCAGAAGAGAAAATCATACATTAAAAAAAAAATAAATAAAAGTCTAGGTACATAAGAAGCCTCGCCTGGTTGCCTTGCTTGATTACGATAAAAGAATAAAGAAGGCGGAGCCAATTTTCGAACTATGTTGCCCTTTTCTTTTTTTTTCGAAAGACATAGAACATAAAGACTAGAAAAGATGCATAATGCAAATATGTTTATGAAACAAAGTATATAATCATTTTATCAACAACAGGGGTATGTTAATGTTAAAAACCCCATTAAAGCGCAATTCGCCTTATACAAATTGAAGAAAAGCAAAGATTTGAACTCAGGATTGTATTCCATAGCAGTTTCCAGTTCATTGAGTATGAACTTAGCGGTTAAAATCGCCTGAAATGATTACCTACTTAACAGAATCTTATTGTGATATCGTAAAAACAGAGCTTAAATCCATCTATTGACAAATGTTAACAATTGAGATTTCCAATCTTAATCTATTTAAACCTTTGTTTATTCCAAAGACTTAAGGTAAGGTCACATTAGGCAAATATTTGCTCCAGCGACCGGCAGTGTGCGCTTACTGAGAGCAAGTAAGCCTAAATAATGGATTAAAATTTATGCTCACAAGCTCTCTGTAAGCGCACACTGCCGGTCGCTGGAGCAATTATTTGCCTAATGTGACCTTACCTTTAGAATTGTAAAGACTGGAAATGGTGCATAATGCAAATATGTTTATGAAACAATGTATATAAACATTTTATCAACAACAGGGGTATGTTAATGTTAAAAACTCCATTAAAGCGCAGTTCGGCTTATACGATTTGTAGGAAAGCAAAAAGTTGGACTTAGGATTGTATTCCATAGCAGTTTCCCGTTCATTGAACATGAAGTAAGCGTTTAAAAACGGCTGAAATTAGGGGTGTCTTTATACCCTACACCACTATGTGGTAAGGGGTATTATGTGTTAGAGCATTTGTATGTAACATACAAAAGGAAGCGAGATAGACCCATAGTTCCTTCTAGGGATATACATAGAATCACTTTCTGAGTCGATTTATGCATGTCCGTCCGTCCGTCCGTCCGTCCGTTCGCAACATACAGGTCGCATTTGTTGACCGATTTCGCTGAAAATTGGGGAATACCATTTTTTTAGCCGTCGGAAGATCAAGTTCGAAGATGGGATATATCGGTCCACGTTTTGGTATAGCCCCCATATAACGGTGCCCCCCGATTTACGGTGTTTTGATGTTTTTAGCTACATTTTCAGACCGATATAGCTATAATTTGACATTTAGGGTTCTTAAGTGTCAATAAACTTATATAACAAAAGTTGTGGACATAGGTCCCCGTTTTGGTATAGCCCCCATATAACGGTGCCCTCCGATTTACGGTGTTTTGATGTTTTTAGCTACATTTTCAGACCGATGTAGCTATAATTTGACATTTAGGGTTCTTAAATGTCAATAAACTTATATAACAAAAGTTGTGGACATAGGTCCACGTTTCGGTATAGCCCCCATATAACGGTACCCCCCGATTTACGGTATTTTGACAGTTTTAGCTACATTTTCAGACCGATTTAGCTATATTTTGACACTTAGGGTTCTTAAGTGTCAATAAACTTATATAACCAAACTTTTGGACATAGGTCCACGTTTTGGTATAGCCCTCATATAACGGTACCCCCGATTTGCGGTGTTTTGACGTTTGTAGCTACATTTTCAGACCGATGTAGCTATAATTTGACATTTTAATTTATTAGGTCTATAAATAAATGTACCAAATTATATCGAAATCGGTTCAGATTTGGATATAGCTCCCATATATTTTTCCGCCGATTTGGCGTATTTGCTGCACCAAACACGCTATATACGTCCGATTTTGATGAAATTTTGAATGTGTAACTGAATTCGGTCTCAAAATAAATGTCCCAAACTACATCGAAATCGGTTCATATTTGGATATAGCTCCCAAATATATTTTCGGCCGATTTGACGTATTTGCTGAAAACACGCTATTTACGTGCAATTTTGATGAAATTTGCAATGTGTGACTGAATTTAGTCTAGAAATAAGTGTAACAACTTATATCGAAATCGGTTCAGATTTGGATATAGCTCCTATGTATATTTTCGCCCGCTCTGTCTAATTTTGATGAAATTTGGGATGTATATATATATATATGTATATAAATCAGTTCAAATTGATACATATCTCCTATATTTTACATATTCACAGTGGTGTAGGGTATCATATAGTCGGCCCCGCCCGACTATGATCCTTTCCTTACTGGTTTTACTTACTAAATGTTGCTGAAACATTTTTTACAGCAACTTTTCCTTTATACAACTGTCAAAATCTGCAACAATAGTAATAATTATTACTAATATTCACGTAAAAAGACACAGCTACTGTTAACTACTTAACAGAATGTTGTTATGATATCGTAACAACAGAGCTTAACTCCATCTATTGACAAATGTTAACATTTGACTTTTCCCATCTTAGTATATTTACATCTTTGTTTATTCTTTTAGGCCAAAACTCAAGGCCTACAGAAGGTCGACCTTATGTAGGCCTTGCCAAAACCTATAACTTTGCGTGTTGCGTGTGCGTATGAAAAAAAAAAACAAAATACGTGTATTTCAATTTGAAATACATGAATTTTGTTTTTGTTACTTTTAACGAACACACAACACGCAAAGTTTTAGGTTTTGGCCTTACCCCCGATTACATTTGCAAGTTACTTGAAGACAGTTGTGTATACATATTATAGTCGAAACTTCAGTTTTTGTCGAACTGATACTGGCATGTGTAAACATTCGGAAAAAATTTAAATTACTTTCAAAGCACTTGCATTGATTACTGAAAAGGAAATTTTCTCGGTAGTGAGGTTGATAGTTGGTGTGGCAGTGAATATGTGTGAGTGTATTGGTATTTTTCGTACTGCCACTTGTATGTGTAAACAGGGGGTTATCAGAAGCAAACAAGGCAAGCAGGCGAGGTTTCTTATGTACCTAGCATGGCAGAACTACCAGGTAGTGGTATTACACCAGCTGATCGAATATGAAAAGTCAAATCCCTTTATAAAAAAAATAATTTTTGTTGTAATTTCCCAACAACATAAAGAAAGTTTTGACATAACATATTCAAAATTTTACGATGCCACTACCTGGGTAATTGTGCCATGGTACCTAGGCATTAAGTGTTTTGTTATAAGTCTTCTAAATCGACCACTAAGTTTTTTGTGCTTGCTATAAGTTGGGGTTCATTTTGAAAATCAAAACTATTTTGATTTTCCTCAATCATAAAATTCACACACATATTTTGAAAAATGTACACATCCCAGTTGTTCGGGTAACTAGGGAATAACTAGCAATTTTGCTGGCTACTGGTAAACACCCCTAGTTACCGCCCAATCTACTCGCAATGTTATAGACTGGTGAATTTAACATGGGGATGTCATAGGAAGTGGTCTATTGCCCCCTCACTGCATTACCAGTAACCAGCATGGTAGAACAAATATAAGGTAAAGTTAATACTACAACAAATACAACTCGAACAACAACCACAAAGGAATTTGTTTTTGTTTGTAACGTTACTGCCAGTTGTATTTGTAAACAAAACAAGGAAATGTCTATAAATTATTGGAATTTAAAAAAACTAATAATTTTTCACATTTGGTTGAATATTTTGGAAAACATGAATGAAAATTCGTTACATTTTCAATTTTTATGTTTCCACATCATTCCACTAAATGCATAAATTCTCGCAGAAAGTAGAATTCTTGCAGAAAAGTTTGGGGTCGCTGGAAATTCATAGAAAAAGGAGAAGCTGTTTCAACGTTTTGTTTTAGAAATCAAAGAAGCACATGTTTATTAGGGCTTTATTTTTTTTAAATTTTAACAAAATACCACACATATTAACAAACGTTGTATCGCCTCTACAAGCGGGGATTTACTGCGCGGCTTATCGTTCGAACTTGGAGGAGGTTACATATCATTGATATGACGAAATGGGAAATGGTTTTTTTCCGAATGATATATTTTTTTCTCAAAAAATATATGTCCCTAATGTACATCGAAATAGAAATAAATGTATAAAATGTCATATGAAATTTGACACTAACGTTACAACCCAGTTTAGTCAGCTGTGTATTGCTGCTACCTTTTCTTATTCTACCATGAGTAACCAGGCAATTCGATAGTCTTGGATAATCAATTGTCCCTTCATTGTATTACCAGTAACCAGGTGATTGGATAGTCTTGGGAAACTCATGGCCCCTTCATTGCATTACCAGTAACCAGTTAATATTCATCTCAAGTGTCCTTCAGATAATTCAGAAGTACCTAAAATAAAATGTACAAAATAATAAGATAATAAAAAAATCTATTGTCCCAAAAATATCGATACTTACCAAAAATTCTTCTATTCTCCACGTTTGTTGTATCTTCCTTTAACAAAATTTTTGCACATCAACGCATCAAAATACGTCTTTTATAAATCCAGAAAAAAAAAATAAATTAAATTGACTTTTTTCTATTTTGTTTTCAAAAAGAGAAATTATAATTTTGAAAAGAGATTACAAGAGAGAAACATTGTTGATTACACTATCCATCGGTAGTCTATAAAATAGTCAATATATTACACTCCGCATTACCAGTAACTAGTGAATTGGTAGGGTAGGCAGGGAAGCCCATTTCCAGTGACAAAGGCAGCAAAGACATAAAGTAATAAAGACCTGACAAAATGCATGCAACAAAAAAATGTTTACGAAACTTTGTGTAGAAAACATTACCCTTAACAGATTGCAGTTAATTCAAAATCGCAACCAAGGAGGAACATTTCATGTAATGGTATCAGAAACGAAAATTTATGAATTCAAGGATCTATTCAAGAATAATTCTATGTCAATTGGATCGGTAAATTCGGTTAAATACGTAAAAAATGTATAAAAGAAAAAAAATGTTATATCACCATATCGTGATATAACATTATGTTAAATTCAAAAGCCATTCACTGAAGAATGATAGCAAAAAAAATGTCTTATCTTGTTGTATTTATGTCTTTGAAGGCAGGCTATAGGCTTTTTTGTGTGTCATTTTTGGGTGTAAAGTAACTAGGATCAATGAGTAAACTAGTTACATAACTATGTCCAAAGTAGACAATTGCTATTTCTTGAACAACTGGGATACTACTACAAATATTGACATCAAAATTTGATAGTGTATGTGCCGCTTAAAGGAAAAATGGTATTGAGATTTTTTAAAAAATGAGAAAAAAATATTATTCGAATCCCAAAAAAATACAAAAAATTTCGAGGCAAATTTATATAAGGTATATGCATGATTTACAACTACTAACAAATTTACAAAAAACAACATTGTTGTTATTGTCAAAGAAAATATTGAATAATAGGGTCGTTCCAAAAATTTGTTCAGGAAAAAAACATAAATACATTTTGAAAATCCTCTAAAATAGAACAAAATTTGAATCAAAATGTAAATATAACGCATTCAGAACTGTCGTAGGTAATTTTTATTACACGTTTAGGATGAAGAGCATTATTTTATCGTAGCAAATTTCGAAGTTTCAAATTTCATGAGTAGACCCTATTACATTTTGAAAACTAACCCCCTGTTTTTGTAACTAATTTTTGTTCGTTCGTCTATATTCGTCATCCATAGCTCTGCCCCCAGATG